>NC_069673.1:3178125-3813750 GCF_027244095.1 Hemicordylus capensis | reverse complement strand
CATTCTGAAGTAACCAGTGGCCGTTTCTACCCTGATGGAAAGCCCGGCCAGTGGTGCAGTGTGACACCGACTCTTTGCCAATTGCACGCTTCTCCTTCCCAGGGACACATCCCACCCTTCAGAACAGACCGGCTGGATCAGGTCCAAGGCCCATCCAGTCCAGCATCCTGTTTCACACAGTGGCTTGTCGTTTCGTTTATCAGTAGTGATGTGGTTAAACCAGGGTCTTATTGAACCAGGGTCTGAAACAGAGGCTGATGTGAGTTTTGGACCCGTGGTTAAGGAACCCTGGTTAACTCTAACCATGGTTCAAGTTACTTCTGATAAATGGCTTAACTGGGGAGAAGGCAGAGATGTGTGGTTTTTTTTTGGTGGGGGGGCGTGCTAGGTATTTGGATATGCATTGCCAGAGGTCCGGATTAAATTGTTCCCTTTTCTCTTGCGACGCCCCTCTTCTCCCCTCCTCCATCTCTCTAGTATTGCGTTAGCAGATTTTGACTCTCTTCCAAAAACTCTTTTCTCCTCCATCCTGAAGTCCAGTAGACGAAGAGAGGCGACTTGAAAGGACAAACTGTCCTCCGAGAAGCCCCTCTTGCCTCTTCCACTCATTGACCCTGGAGGACTGGACGAGCTCGGAGGCATTCCAGGACAGGCAAAAATCCCATGAGGTGCCCATAACGGAAGGAGTTGCCCAAGAGATTCTCCACTCATTGAGGGGCTCCTCGCAACGGGCAGGCAGGCCCTCACCCCCAGAAATGACCCAACCAACCAGGTAAATTAAGAATCAGTTAAAATGATTAGGAAACGGCGCCATCTTCCTGCGACTGGGCCATCTTAGAGTACTTAAAGAACAAAAGCCTCGGCTACTAAGCGGGGCTTTTACGGTACAACTCTGGGCAAGAGCTCTGGCTTGCCGTGCAGCGTAGAATGTTTGCTTTTGTTTAAAAAAACGAATACGTTCCTAGTCCTCATGAGCGTGGGGTCGGTTTGTGTTTTGCTTTTTTAAAGGTAAGGGCAGTGTTGTCTCTTGAGACTAAAAAGGGGGAGGGTCTAGGGTGGGAGTCCAGGGGGCAGGGGCTGAGGCAAAGCGCTCGGATCCTGCCCACGGGTCCCACGTTCCACCTCCTCTTCTCCTACCTCCTTTGCCCACCGATTATTCCATGAGTCCAATCTCGGTCGCTTCTCTTACGCCATTGCCTTATTTTGCAAGCAGAACAGCTCTTAGCCGCCCGGCATTTGGGCCAGCGCTGAAGAGGCTTGATGCGCAGTAAACAAAAACATCTTTGCCCTGCCCAATTAGTGGATTCGCATTTGCGTCACCCCACGTAGCTTTCTTGGCCCGTAGAAGCTGCATCGCTGAGTTTGCCACTTGTGGGAGCAGCCCGGAAAACCAGCGAAGGGAAGCTCACAGGTGCTGCTCGGAGGAATTTGGAATATCCAGCCACGATCTTGCAAAACGCGGGTGTGTTGTGTGTGTGCGGAACACAGCAGGCGTGTCCAGGAGGGGATGTGGGGCTTTGTAAGGCTTGCGTTTAGGGTTAGAGCGGCTAGCAGAGGCACTGGGTACTGGCCAGCATTTCCCAGGGTTGCTGGATTACTGCAGGGTCTCTTAAGCGGAAGCAAACCCAGCATAGTCTCTCCTTGGTCATGGCTGCTGGAGGTAGTCCGCGAGGCCGGCCCCCAAATTTTGGGCGTTGGTACCATCTCGGGAGACGAATGTTCTCAGTGATTTGTTTTGGCTCCCTGTCCCCAAAGGGCTCACAACAATTTAAAAAAGAAACATAAACTAGGCCACAGCCACTGCAGGGATGCTGTGCTGGGGATGGAGAAGGCCAGGTGCTCTCCCCCCGCTCAAGAAAGAGACCCCCCCCCCCCATTTTCAAAAGGTGCCTCTTTGCTCAGTTGGCAGGGGAGAAGAGCTAGTGATATAAAAGGATTCATGGCCAGTGTTCTCTGATTCTTTTTCATTGTGGTCTTGCATCTGGGGAGCCAAGTGTGAAGAACCCCCCCTGCCTCCAAAATTGAACTGGTTCTCCCCTCTTTGCCACAGGCAGTCTTCCCCTCCTTGTGCCCCAGCAAACTTTCTCCTGTCTGTGCAAACCTCATGTAGGCACCTCCTCCCTTTCTCCCCCCGCCCCAGTAGCTTTCCTTCCCCACAGCCCCTTGGGACCCCTTGGTCCCACCTCTCCACACCATGGGACTGGGTGCCATTGCTGCCGCCATTTCGCCTCCTCCAGCAGCCTCGATACAGCTGCCTGCAGAAACGCCCTCGCAAAGATCCTGCGCCATGCAGCTGTTTTCGTATTCTGCTTGAGAGGCGGAAACTCCGTGCAGGAGCTCAGCTCGAGTGTGGACGGCCAGGTGTGTGCTGGATGGCTCCTAGCTTCGGCCACAGGGCTGTTGGGCCGTCCAGATCAGACTCTTAGCTGGGACGTTTTCAGTCCTCCATCGTTGGCAGCTAAGATGGCGGAAAGGCATTTCCCCGTTGATTGAGCTGTCGGCGTCTTCCCCTGTGTGAGGACTGACTATCGGTGTCGAATTGGGTGTGGTTTCGCTGGGCCTCTTTATGCTCGACTGGAGTTTCTCTTTGGCTAGCCAGGGCATTTCCTCGGACTTCTTCAAGGCTTGTTTCCCATTAAAGAGCTTTTGCGAGGGGCTCCTTGGCGTGTTTCGGAGGGGACAGAGTCTAGGTCGGATCCCCCAGTAGCGATTGGTAGTTCTTGGCACATATAAGGTGGCAAGTCACAATTCAGAATCCGTCCTAGGACCTGAGCGGCTGTTCCCAAGGGGCTGTTATCCTTTGCCCCTTTTCCTGACTTCAGTCCCTCCTCCCGGTCCTTCTCTCTCTGTTTTCTGACATCCTCTGTCCGGTGTAGCTAGTGCCAGAGGAATGAGGCCGACAGACCTGCCTGGCCTCAGACCCAGTGACAGAGGACCGACGTTTTCTTATCCTGTCTTCCTTGGAAATTTGACAGTGGGCTGGCGGGCGATGGTTAGTAGCCGCTCCATCGATGTTTCGAAGAAGTTCAAAGTAGCCCGGGAGCAGAGTCCTTCTCCTCCTCCTCCTTCAAGCAGGTGCCTCCAGCACTTGGGCTTGGCCCCCTTTGTAGCATCACATCACTTTTTTAAAAAATGAATCGCCGTTACCTTTGCATGTCCGTCCTGTCCGTGCCGCTTAAAGGGCCGGTGGCCAAGAACCCGCTCTCCATTTCCTGCGACGTTGCTGGGCGGCCAGAGCGAGGCTCCCTCTCTCCGTACGAAACGAAGGGATGGCGCCACTTCCTGCAGGTTTGACTTCCTCCTATTTATGACGTATTTCTCTTGCCAGATGGAAGGCACTTCCGGCGATGCTCCCGTTTGTACAAAACCCCTCTGTTGTCAACCCCCGGTGGCTTGTTTTCCTTAACGCCTCGAGCAGAATCCAGCAGAAGTCGGGCGACCCGCGCGGTCCCCCACTGCTGAAAGGGACCGGACGCCTCGGGCGGACTGATCCGTGGCAGGTTTGCCCGGAAGCCTCGCCCCTGTCAGAGGGGACTTGCCTCCAAGTTAAGCTGCAGTCCGAGCAGGTGGGGAACTTGGTGCTTAAAATTGGCGGGGAAGGGCAAGAGATCCAGGCAGGTCGGAGTGGATCGGTTGGATTTCATTAATCCCAGTTCTCCATACTTGGAATGCCGGCTGTCATCTGGACGGAATCACTCCTGGGTGGTCCTATTGGAATTAAGGAGCCCTTTAGAGTCGTTCCTAATTAGTGCTACTCAGTAATACAGAGATTAGTGCTACTCAGTAAGTTGGGTTTGTCCATCGGCCGTTGTTGGAACTGACGGCGGAGTTAAATGCACACGCGCAGCGGGCTGGAATTGGGCTTAAACCGGCTGCTTGAGTTCCCCAGGGCATCCCGTCCGTTTCAACGGGATGTGCAACCCTTTCCGTGTGCATTGACTCAAGAGGCAAGCCGCGCCCTGTTCAGTGGGATTGTTTCCTAGTCAATGGGCTTAGGATTGCAGCCAGGACAGCACAGTCCTTACTCAGGAGGAGGTCTGGTTACGTCCGGGTAGAGGCGGCCCTACCTTGCAGCTCCCGCCCCGCCTCACTTTTGCTGGATTGTGCCCCTTGACTGTTACTCTTGTTGGGGTTTTGTACTTTTCAATGATTCTGTACTGTTGGGCTGTAGCTAACCCTCCTGTGAGTCTCAAAGTTAAAATTACCACCAAGTGTCTTAAACTCGATTGTATTGCCATTGTTTTTAAATGCTCAAAGTAATAATGTCTTCGGTTCCCCCCTCTCCCCACTTATTTTTGGGTTTCCTCGTTTTGTGTTTTCAAAATGTAGCCTGTAAAGAAAAAGAGAATCCAGAGATGAATATAATGGCAGAAATCTGTTCCAGAAGTTCCATAGACCACAACTGTAAAATGGACTGTAGGTTCTTATTTTCTCTTTTTTCCTTCCTTGATATGTAATAAATATTTATGACATTTGGCCCTCTGATTTTTCCCACCCTTAAGGCGATGAAATGAGCAGGTTTTTTATTTTCTATTTATTTTTGTATCTTGTTTCCCCACAATCTTAACCAGAACTGAATCCGAGTATGCTGGTTGGATTTGATTTGAGTTGGGTAAGGTTGATGCTGAAGACGACCTTGCTGCCTCAGAAGACTTATTCAAGCAACCGCCAAACAAGGCCGTGTTTGACCAAGAAGCAGAGCGGCAAGAGCCCAAATGTTCTGGTGGTGGTGACGTGTGATTTCCGGGTTCTCTTTCCCTTTCAAGACAAACGCTCATGGCTGTGGGGGTGTACAACCCTATTTCGTTTAGGGGGAGATACGGCACACAGAGGAGGTTGTGATGCAAAGGGCATACCTTCTGTTGAGAGTCGGTGGTCAGCAGTTACACCGCGCTCAAAGTGTCCGCAGGGTTCGAGTGATCCCACCTTTCAGAGTAATGATGAACGAGACAGACTGCTGTCAGGTTAATCCCATCCAGGCTTCGAGTGGTGGTCCGTCTCTTTTAAGCACCGAGTGCAAAAAGATCCCGGGGCCGTTCTCACGAGCCTCAAGAGCAGGACTGCACAACGGGGGCTTTCCAGCTCTGTTTGGACTACAGCGCCCATGTTCCCTAGCCACAAAGGCCCCTTTGCCAGACTTTTGCACATTGTGACCATGCTTCAGATTGGCTCACCAAACAGCATGTTGGGAGAAGTCAAGCCTTTTTCAATTTCACCTGCTCAGTCACTGGGGCTTTGTTTAAAACCCCTAGGAAAATGTAGTTGCTATTCTTCTCCCTTATATTCCGAGGCCTGGATATGTCTGACTGGTCAAACAAATCCAGGCCTAGAAATATAAGGGGGCGGAGGTCCAATTGGTCAAACTTTCCTCCAGGAATGCACCTGGTGTAGCCTCGTGTATTCTGGTGTATTTCAAACCTGCCAGAATATACCTGGTGTAGCCTACTGTATTCTAGTATATTTCATATCTGCCTGAACACATCTACTGTATTCTGGTATATTTCAAACCTGCCAGAAGACACCTACTGTATTCTGGTGTATTTCAAATCTGCCAGAACACATCTACTGTATTCTGGTGTATTTCATATCTGCCAGAACACATCTACTGTATTCTAGTGTATTTCAAGTCTGCTAGAACACATCTACTGTATTCTGGTGTATTTCCAATCTGCAGAGGCCCTAGACTTTGAGAGGGGGCTACACCCCCCCATTGACCCTTTGCCCCATTGACCCTTTGCCCCATTGACCCTTTGCCCCATTGACCCTTTGCCCCATTGACCCTTTGCCCCATTGACCCTTTGCCCCATTGACCCTTTGCCCCATTGACCCTTTGCCCCATTGACCCTTTGCCCCATTGACCCTTTGCCCCATTGACCCTTTGCCCCATTGACCCTTTGCCCCATTGACCCTTCCAAATCTGCCAGAATATACCTGGGGTAGCCTACTGTATTCTAGTGTATTTCAAAATACACCTGCTGTATTTAGAATACAGACATTTGACCAGTTGCCCAAAACATCACAACAGGTTGCACAACAGCATCTTTATTTCAGTCAGTCTAAGACCAGGAAAAGGAAAATAGACACATACACATACACACTTCACAAAACTACAATAGGTACAGCAGCCCAAGTAATTTGACAATTTTCCTGAATACATTCCTTTGAAAAAAACCTATAACTGCTTGACATGATCTGGAGCCTCAAATACAGAAATTGGCTCCACTGACTTAAATTGACTTTTTACTATCTTTACATGCTAAAAGATCCAAAATATAAAATTCATCAGATCAGCCAGGGAGATTCTTTAATGGGGCAGAATTAATATATTGCATAGATGATGAAAAATGGCACGACCGAGAACACCACAGAGAACTGTCCCAATCTCTCCTGCTCCACAAGGGCACATCTGAAAATATAAATCAAGTTTTTAAACATGTGTGTCATTTAAACCCTGGATTTCCCACTTATTCCTGATTCACTGCTAAGACTACCTTGGCATTAGAAGTGGGCCAATACATTCAAGCTTTCTGAAAAAAGAAGAGTCTACGGCAGGCCTGCTTAACTTAGCCCCCCCCCAGCTGCTTTTGGACTACAACTCCCATAATCCTCACCCACAGTGGCCAACAGCCAGGGGTTATGGGAACTGTAGGCCAACACCTGCAGTAGGGCCAAAGTTGAGCAGACCTGGTCTATGGGAAGAATAGGCCTGATGAAAAAACAGCAAAGTACTCGGACTTAATTCCAGCCATTGGTCAGGCAGTGCCCACCTCCGTTTATTTCAGTATCAACTCCTAATGAGATGGAACGAGTATTGACCACAGCTTTGTCCTCTTTCTGCCCCAACTTGCTTCTAGGGATCGCTGCCTGCCAGGCCCACACATTTTGGCCACCGGTGCCACTTTGGGGCAACGAAGACTCAAGAGTGATCTTTGGCAACGACTAAGCCCCTAGAGATGGACAATCGGAGACAGCCTTGCTGCACTTATAAGTGTGCGTGTGTGTGTTTGTGAGACCTTGCCCCCGCCACCAAACCATTAGGGTAGAATTGCCGTCATTTTTGCACAGAGCAAATAGGTTGGGGTAAGAACGAAAACATTGCCCTTATCTCACCATGCAGTAATCTTGGCAGGATGTCTTCGTGTCCATTCGTTGGACGTCTATTGTAGTTTTTTGTGTTTTTACAACACAATTGCAAGTTGAAAACTGACAGTCCTGCAGTGCTCTCACCCCTTTTCCATCTCTAGGGGATGCCGCCCTTGTCTGAAATCACAAGTGTTCTCTCACCCCCCAAAGATGCTACCAGCCACCTCAGCTGGCTGACCGACATGACTACACCTGACTGTTTTGACAACAGTGGTCGGAGCCTGCCCTGAAAGTGTGGCTATGAAACAGGCACCTGCAATAAAACACCCACTCTAATGGGATCTTGGGTCCCTGGCTGGTGTTGGACTACAGTTCCCATCATCCCCTGCCAAAGTGGCAGGGGGTGATGGGAGTTGTAGTCCAACACCAGCCGGGGTGCCAAATTGAGAACTCCTGGTTTAGAGGATGTGAAGTCCCCATTCTCTGTCAATGAGAGGCGATCTGGTCTTGTGGTCGCAAGCATGACTTGTCCCCTTAGCTAACAGGGTCTGCCCTGGTTGCATAGGAATGGGAGACTAGAAGTGTAAGCATTGCAAGAGATTCCCCTCAAGGGATGGAGCCGCTCCGGGAAGAACATCTAGGTCCGAAGTTCCCTCCCTGGCAGCATCTCCAAGACAGGGCTGAGGGAGATTCCTGCCGACAACCTTGGAGGAGCTGCTGCCAGTCTGTGAAGACAATACTGAGCTAGATGGACCAAGCGTCGTGTTGATCATCTTATCTATCTATCCATACCACCCTTCCAAAAAACACTCGGGGCAGTTTACATTAAAACAAAACAAAAATCAAAAAAACTAAAAACAACATAAATGCTATTAAAAGAACAGTTTTTAAAACCCTGGGAAAGTAGGCCAAATCTTTACAATTTGAAAACCCTGGAAGGCCAGGCCAAACAGATAGCTCTTAAGGACGCTCCTGAAGGCCAATGATGAACTCAGATTATGGATTTCTGCCTTGATTGCATTCCACAGCCCAGGAGCAGGTACCGAGAAGGCCGGCCTCAGAGTTGCCACCAGACATGCTGGTGGCAACTAAAGATGGACCTCCTGAGACGACCTTAACGTGCGGTGGGGATCGTGCAAAAAGGAGGTGCTCTCTAATATGTCAGCCTCCTAGGTTCTTATGTAATTTCTGTGTCATAGGGACAATGGGAAGCGGCCATATACCAAGCCAGATCTCTGGTCCATCTAGCTCAGGATTGTCTACCCAGACTGGCAGCGGCTTCTCCAAGGCTGCAGGCAGGAGTCTCTCTCAGCCCTATCTGGAGATGCTGCCAGGGAGGGAACTTGGCGCTTTCCGCATGCAAGCAGACAGGTGCTCTTCCCAGAGTAGGCCCATCCCCTAAGATCTTACAGTGCTCACACATATAGTCTCCCATTCAAATGCAAACCAGGGCAGACCCTGCTTCGCAATGGGGGCAAGTCATGCTTTCGACCACAAGACCAGCTGGATGACAACTCCTGCAGTACAACATTTAATACTCCCACACAACCACTTCCTTTTACAAGCCAGATCGGGACTTCGGCATCTCTACGCAATTCCTAACAAAACCCAACTAGATTACAAAAAAAAAAAAAGAAATTCCACTACTGACCTGGCAGCAAACTTGCTCCCGTTCCCATCCGTTCGGCTTGCACAGGATCCCCTCCTGGTGGATCGGGCTCTACTGTTGCAGCTTCCAGATGCGCGGCGGTGAAGTGCAGCCGCCAGTGTGTCCTTTGGCCTCCCAAGTCCAAGAAGAAGTCACTTGGCTTTTTCCTGGGCTTCTCTTGCCTTCCCAATTAAGGCCAGATCTGGACTCTCTGCAGGTGAAAAAAACTGCATCATGAAGCTAACGAGTCTCTGCTTGAACTGGTAAGCCCTCCAGGCTTTGTGAGCAGAAAGCAGGGCGGAGGATCGGCTTCTAGCAGCCTTGACCTCGCTGAAGGCAGAGAGCACACAAACCCCAAGACAACGGAGTGGGGGGGGGCGGGGGGCGGAATCACTGATGAGCCACAAGAAGCTGTATCCCAATGTCCAAATTTGCAATCGTGTGTTAAACGCTTTCTAAAGTGTTAAAAACACAAAAGCTCAGCTACAAAATTTTACCCACGTTGTTGGAACAATGGACATGGAAATGGACAGGTATGTCTTCCTTCCAGAGAGTACACCACGGAGAGATTTGTTCATTGTTACCTTAAACACAAAAGCTGACCTAAAACACCAAAAGCTTTACGTGCAACAGTGCAATCTCCAATTTCCCATCTCTAGCGGGGTTTGACGTTGCCAAAACTGGGCGCATTTGTCTCCCAAGATGGTACCAACGGCCAAAATGTGCAGGCCTGCCACACAACCCACCATTCTTGCAGGAGATTTAGCCACTCTAGCTTAGAGGACTATAAAAAGGGGATTGGAGGAGGATTCCAGGCAGGAAAATGCTCTAAGCGTGGCTATTTTGGCCATGAGGGTTATGCAAACCCTCCACATTCAGGGGCAGTCTACCACCGATTTCTAGCAGCTGGGGGACAAACAGCCAAGGAGATCCATTACCTGCATGCCTCGGTGAGAAGCTTCCTGGAAGTCTGCCTAGCCCACATGTGGAAGTGAAGTTGCGGAAGGTAATTTAACCTGTGGTCTGACCCAAAAGGGCTCTTCTTAGGTTGCAAGTTCTGTGAAAGAAAAGAGACAGTTCCCATCCCAGCTGCCCACACTCGAGCCTTGGTGAGTTTCCCCAACTCTGTGTGCTTCCAAACAAGAACAGATATGTATATACTGCTTTCAAGAAAAGCTTCCAAAGTGGTTTATATAGAGAAATAATACATACATAAATAAGATGGCTCCCTGTCCCCAAAGGGCTCACATTCTAAAAAGAAACACAAGATAAACACCAGCAACAGCCACTGGAGGGATGCTGTGCTGGGGATGGATGGGGCCAGTTGCTCTCCCCCTGCTCAAGAAAGAGAATCACCACGTTAAATAGGTGCCTCTTTGTCCAGTTAGCAGGTCACCTGTCTACATCATTTTTCCTCCCCTGCGTGTTGCTGAGCAGCTCTTTAGAATCCAGTCCAAACACCAAAACAACACACCTCCAGATTTCCCCCACATTATTCAGACACCCTGTGCTTTACACACAGGAAAACAGCACGGGCTAGGGAAACTGTAAGTTTGGAAACAGAACCATTACCTTGCTCAAAGCATCGGAAGACATGCCATAGACCGGTTTATTTCATCTAGCATCATCCCTGGAGACAATACGTACAAACTGGTCACACAGAACAGGAACACCCTTCATCACAAGGAAGACCCCTAGGAAGGGAAGAGGTCCAGGACAGAGGCTGGATCTTGGGAATGGGCTCGACCCACATCTATTGCATAGAACAAGGTGAAAGAATTTTGGATTTCATTCCAGTCTAGATTGTAGTGTGTGTGTGTGTGGGGGTGTGTGTCTCCCCACTTTTCTGTTTCAGGAAAGCACAGCATAACCCCTCATTTTGTCAGTCTCATACTCCCACCTTTGTGAGGCTTTTGGGGACAGGGATCTATCATATGTATTTATTTATTATTTCTCTATGTAAACCACCCTGAGCCATTTTTGGAAGGGCGGTATAGAAATCAAATCAAAGAAATAAAAAATAAATAATGTCTTTGTTATAAGATGGAAATATTTGAATAAAACTTTTTTTAAAAAAAGAATGGGGGGGGAGAATGACTGTATTTTCTGAAATCTCTTCTCCCCCCCCCATCACTTTCTAAAAAATCTGAACCTACAGGGTCAGAGAGAAAGGTTTCGTGTCGCTCTCTTACTGGTGTGTTCACTACATAAGGTTTTTTGTTTTAAGAAACGAGTTCAAAACATCACACCCCCAATTTGCAGTCTGAATTATACCGCCAACAGCTCGGTTATCCATCATGCACAGTTCAATGCTCTGTAAACCAGCACCAATGCACAGGCTACCTATTACAGATAAGTTGCCACGGATGCTTTCCTCCCATCAGGGGCTTTGGGGACTCCATACAAACAGGTCTAAGCCAGGGGGGCTTGGGGGTGCCACAGTTTTGGATTCAAGAGCTTCAGGTCAATACAAAGAACACTGCTCCCAATATACCAAAGACAGTCAAAAAGGCAACACAGTAATTCAGAGAGAAGACCAGCAGCTGTTAAGACCACGGCGTGTTGTCTAGACTCATAAGCAAAACCCGTTCGTGCCGATGGGGTTTACTCACAGGTAAGTGTGCATAGGAGCATACAGTATTGCTAAACACCTTTGTGCGACATCAGGCATCGTTTGAGAAGATAGGCTGAACCCATCTCCTCCTGGCAGGACCACCCAGCACCAACTTGCTATTCCCTTCCAGATCCCAGAATGATCATCCCTTCCTGAACACACCACAGACACATTCCTAAAGCCAGCTCCCGCCACCAAGAACAGCAAGGGCAAATTCTCATGAGGACCAGGAGAAGAGAGGCACCCCTGAGAAAACCAGAGGGAGGACCCCGCCCCCCTTTTGCTCCTGATCATTAGCATCTCTCCACCACTTGCCTCTTGGAGGAAAACAAAAGCCCAAAGTGGTTCCCAGCACCCAAGGCAGGAGAAGATGGTTCTCTGCCCCAAGGGGCTCCCAATCCAAAAAGAAATGTAAAGGAGGCCCCGGGAACAGGCCCTGGGAGGGATGCTGTGCTGGGCTTGAAGAGGGACGCTTGCTAAATCCGCCCAGCCCCACAACTGAAGATACTTTCCAAGGCCTAGTTCTAGCATAGGAACACAGGCAGCTGCCATATACCGAGTCAGACCCTTGGTCCATTTAGCTCAGTACTGTCTACCCAGACTGGCAGCAGCTTCTCCAAGGTTGCGGGCAGAAGTCTCTCTCCGCCCTATTTTGGAGATGCTGCCAGGGAGGGAACTTGGAACCTTCTGCATGCAGCAACCCCATCCCCTAAGGGGAATATCTTGGTACTCACACGTGTAGTCTCCCATTCAAATGCAAAGCAGGGTGGACCGTGCTTAGCAAAGGGGACAATGCATGCTTGCTACCACCAGACCAGCTCTCCTCCCTTTCGAGGAGTCGAAACACTCCTTTATTTTGAGACGCTTCCTAAGCTCAGTGCTGGAAGTGTTGGTGCCTCCCAGAAGTTACTGGCCGGGGCATTCGAAGAGACCAGAGCAGCAGAGCTACTCTTGAGTCAGCCCACTCTGAAAAAGACTCTTCATGCACACTTCTTCGTCCAAGGTTTTAATTAGACTTGTAGAGCTGTGAGTGTATGTTTAACGTTTCGTTGGCCGTTTCGATTGATGTTGCAAAACTAAAGAGCAAGGAAGGGAGTTCAAGGCAACCAACCACACCCACATTTCTGTAAGAGACTGTGTCAAGTTGCCAACGCCCTGCATAGACAAAGATCTTATTTCAGACTATGTTGTCAAAATGCATCTTGGTCCCTGAGCCAGACCCACAAATTTTGGCCACGGGGGGGGGGGGGGAGAACGCTCATCATGATTTTTGGATCCATCTACCCCTCTAGAGACAGAAAGTGGGTGATAGCTTTGTTGTACTTACAGCCTTCTCTGCGTTATCACCCTTCTGGATTCCTATCCTCAAACGACGAGGGTAAAACTGCAATCACTTTTGCACAGAGGAAAGGACTTGGAGTTCGGAGGACAGTCCCATCTATTCCCATTCCTGTGACAACAGCGATAAAATTGCACGGTCTTTTTTTCTTTTTAAAAACTTTGAACATCTTTGAGAACAGCCTTGCAGATTTGGCCTCTATAGTCCCAAGTGGTCGGGACCAGAAATGAATCAACACGCCAAAGGCTGAAAAGATTGCTGTGAAAATATTGTTTTCCATTTCTAGGGGTGTAGACATTTGTCAAAAAATCTATGAGCTCGTGAGTTGGCATTCCCCAGATGCTACCAACAGCCCCACTGCTCACGCCCTGAGTGGCCACTTGGTCATAAGGACTACGTGGAACCTCAATTTCCAGTGGCAGTCTACCATGCAACACTTAATCACATCACATTTTGATTTTATGGATTCTACAATTTTAAAACATCTTCTACATTCTAGCAGTAGTGTTGTAGTTTTTAACAGGACCCCAAATTCTATGCAGTCCTATCTGCCTTGTTAGTCTTTCATTCATTCATTCATTCATTCATTCATTCATTCGATTTTTATACCGCCCTTCTCTGTTACACAGAGAAGACACAAGTGATTGACAGATGTCATTTTAACCAGACCAACCTCTTTTGCTATATGCCAGATGGAGAATTGCACTTCTAAGCAAGAAGGTGGAAGAAAGGAAAGGCAGAAGTAACATGAAAGTAGGCACAGTTCAACGATCACACAGCAAGCCTATAACCAGAAATTTTGTGTTGTGTGAGAATCACTAATGGAACAGACAGAACCCAAATACACAGGCAGCCTACGAAGTTTAAAGTTGAGCACATTAAATGATTAATAACAGATGAATGCCTCTTTTTCATTTAACCCCATGTACCCTGGCCGATTCCTTAGTGAGCCATTAAAATCCGGCCTCTACAAAGTGTCTCACATCTCTGTACATAAAAGGCAGTCGCTTTAAACAAAATAAAACCTTTAAAATTCCCAGGAAATGACCTGGGATCTCCAGAACCCCGCTTGTCATCTCTGTTTCTCTAGCTTTTAGGTTTTAAACGGAGCAGACCACCAGCATGCCAGAAACTGAACTCCGTGACACATCCGAAGAACAGCGAACCAATAATTTAAGAAGTTCTCAGAACTGGGAAATGCAGAGTTTTGCACCTTAGGAGAAACCCAGCACCCCTCCCGTTCGTAATACTGCAAAACGGCAGTAAATTTCTCCCACCGTATGAGTCCATCTTTGTCTCCCAAGGTCAGAAGCGGTGATCCGGACCCAGCAAAATTGCTTGAAGCATTGTACGTTCACAGTAATCTTCCAAAAAAAAAAAAAAAAAAAAAAACCCCTCCAAAAACTCGGAAGATTTTGGCCCAACCAGCCAACACCACCACCGAAAGAAGATGGCAAAAAGGAAGAACAAAGTTTTCCGCCCTGGTCTCTGCACATGGTTAAAGAGACCTCTGGAAGTGAGCCTCTATCTCTTCTAGGGTCTTCCCTCTCGTTTCAGGAATGCAGAACACAGTAAAGAGGATGCTCAGAAGGCACAGGGCTGAAAAGAGCCAGTAGGTACCGTAAGGGGTCAGGAGCACCTGAAAACAGAGTCAGATGTCAGAAGGATGAAGATGTCAAGGTGGACTGCACCACTTCTGGCTGCCCGAAGGGTTGGGCAGGGAGTGCTTTCCCACAGATTAAAAAATAAATATAAATAATAAATATAAATTTTATGTATGTGTGTGTGTGTATATATATATATATAAAACCCTGCACAACCATAAATATCCCTGCACAACCATAATAGACCCTTAAGACCTGTTTTCTCAGGCTTTTAATTAATTTTTAAATGGCCCGTTTTATAGCTTAAGAGTGGTAATTGTTGTATTCTGTTTTATATTTGTTGGAATAACTGATGTACGCCTCCTACGAAAGAGCCCCTGGTGGCACAGTGGTAAAACTGCCGCCCTGTAACCAGAAGGTTACAAGTTCGATCCTGACCAGGGGCTCAAGGTTGACTCCGCCTTCCATCCTTCCGAGGTCGGTAAAATGAGTACCCAGAATGTTGGGGGCAATATGCTAAAATCATTGTAAACCGCTTAGAGAGCTCCAGCTATAGAGCGGTATATAAATGTAAGTGCTATTGCTATTGCTATTGCTACGGATGAACATGTCAGGTGGTATATAAATAGGATAAATAAATAATATTGCAGTGCCTAACCCACTCTCTTGGGACATGTAAATCGACGGTCTAGGCTCCTTGAATCTCCTATGGGGCCTCAGCCCAGTGGCAGAGCATCTGCTTGGCACGCAGAAGGCCTCAGGTTCCATCCCTGGCAGCATCTCCAGGTAGGGCTGGGAGGGACTCCCGCCTGAAACCTTAGAGAGCTGCTGCCAGTCATTGCGGACAATACTGAACTAGAGGGACCAAGGGTCTGACTCAGTATATGGAAGCTTCCTATGTCCCTCTGCTGAACGCAGGTACAGCAGTGATCGTCTTATCTGTGCTGTGTATTTGAGGACCTGTGCCCACCTTTAGAATGAACACAGGTACAGTCGCCCACACAAAAATGCATACAAGTGTACAGACATCTGTACATGCATACAGTGTAATGTCTGAAGAGGGCCACAGAACTTCTAAAGCATGGGATGGGGTGCTTGCCTACCGTCAAGTCGTAATATTCTTTCGTGACCAGAAACGCCATAAACCAGTTTGTTAAGACACAGGAGCCACTGGCTATTCCCCGGGCCCGGAGGGGAAAGATTTCAGACATCACCAGCCACGGGATGGGGCCCCAGCCCAGAGCGAAACCTGCAGGGTGGAGAGGAATGACCATGTGGAGTCATCGGGGAATGCTCTGGAGGAGGCTGTCCTGAGCAGAAAGAGGGCTCGCTGCAAAACAATGACTAATAAAGGGCACGGTTGATGCAGATTAGCTTATGCGTGGGGTGGACAAAGCGGAGAGAGAAATGCTCCTCTCTGTCTTGCAGTGCTGGAACCAGTGGGAATCTGCTGAAACTAGCAGATAAGAGATGCTAAAATCTCCTAGGGGGAGATTTTTGATTGTTTAGTTGATTATGTGCCATCGGAGAGTGCAATCAATCTGTGGAACTCATTGCCCCAAGAAGCGATGGTCACTAGCTTAGAAGGCTTCAAGTGGAGGTTAGACCATGCTACTCGTCTTGGTGGCTGTGTGCTACCTCCCAGGTTCAGAGGCAGGATGCCTCTGAATTCCAGTTGCAGGGGAGAAGTCGCAGAGGCGGGGTATAGCCATCTCCTTGCTTGTGGGCTCTCCAGAGTGGAAAGCAGGATGCTGGATTAAGGCATGCCTTGGGCCTGATCCAGCAGGACTCTTCCTATATCTTACCCAAATCTATAATATTTAAAGCGGGTCTACCTGGCCTTCTGTCTGAAGTTTCATGGTGTGGTGGCCATGGTTCTTTAAAGAGGACAAAAGACCTATGACTCTATGGGTGGTGGAGGGTCTCGACCACAGTAAGGTGCTCACTAACCCATGATGAAGACACTCAGGCTTAGCACGGCCAGCCAAGCAAGTCTGTGTTCTTCTGCCAGCAGAGCCACGCCCGGAAGGGAATTCAGCGAGGAGACGTGAGAGGAATTTCCAGGCGCCGGAAGCGCGACTTTGAAATATATCCCAAATACCGCGGCGCTGACAGCCATGATGAATCCTTGGAACGAGGAGGGAGAGAATGAATGTCCAAAGAACCCGTTGAGATACCTGGGGATGCCTACAACTCTCTGCACCAATTCAGCGATAAATACGTACACGGTCCACCCCCACCATCTATGGTGGCACAAGTATTTTGGAGGCGGGGGAGAGGGCACAAAAGGGGCAGTGTGCATTTCCGAGCCAAGGAGCAATTCCTGTATGTCCCATATTAGATCTCTGGAAGCCAAATCATGGTATATTTCACACAAAGATTCCCGAGCTGGAGAGTATTTCCTCCGAAAGCCTAACGATTCGGATGGACTCAGGGAGTTCTCTTCTGCAAACCGGTTTTTGTTATTAACAGACAGAACCACATCTGCAGGGAACTGCTCATTATGTACATCGATCTACACCAACGTAGAAAATGAGCAGTTCCTCGCAGAAACGGTTCTGTATATCTGTGTATATCATCTATATATATAATGATACCGACGGTGATAAAGTAAAGTACTTTTCTTCATTACTGATGATAATAAAGAGAAGGGCTTTTCTTTATTAGCTGGAAAGTGCTCCCTCCACACAAATAACTCCACAGGTCCAGCAACGGGGTTGGAGGAGGACTATATGTGGGTAGGGGGGTTGCCCCACTCGTTCGTTCCTCTGGCACCACCTGTGTTCACCACAGCCACATCCAAAGCCAAGACAGTATTCTCAATTAACAAACGGAGTTATATTACCCAAGTCTTTAGGAAGGTGGGCAAGATCTTTTAACATTCATCTTGCCTCTCAGGAAATCTGGATGGAGCATATGCAACTCTTCTTGCTGAGCCCTGCAGGTGAGGGGAGAGCTGGTCTTGTGGTAGCAAGCATGACTTGACCCCTTAGCTAAGCAGGGTCCACCCTGGTTGCATATGAATGGGAGACTAGAAGTGTGAGTACTGGAAGATATTCCCCTCAGGGGATGGATCCGCTCTGTGAAGAGCATCTAGGTTCCAAGTCGTCCCGCCCCCGCCCCCCCCCCAGAAGCATGTCCAAAACAGAGCTGAGAGAGACTCCTGCCTGCAACCTGGGAGAAGCCGCTGCCAGTCTGTGAAGACAATCCTGAGCTAGATGGACCAAGGGTCTGACTCGGTATGTGGCAGCTTCCTACGTCCTATCCAGATTAAGTTAGCAGATTAATTAAACTAGCCCATAGAGTCACCCAGAATCTGACACTTTACACCGAAAGGTATGAAGAGATTCATCTGCGGTACCTGATACAGTCAGGAGGATTTTTCTCCCTGTTCTGTCGATAATTAGGGCTGCCACCGCTGTGAAGACCACCTGAATGGATCCCACGATAACGGACGCAATGGCACTGTTCTGAATGCATGTGAAAAACAAGGGATGTAAAAAGCAATATAAAAGCCACATTGTTTGTTTTGTGTATTTCATCAGCTTTTTATCCCATTTCTTTGAAGACGGATGATTTTTCTTCTTCATATTTATATTCCAAAGGAGATCCCAAAGGGTCTACAGAGTATAAGGTATAAGGGAATGGCTACCTGTCCCCAAAGGGCTTACAATCTGAAAGAGAATCTAAAACTTCCTCCAATAGTAACATAACCACTGAATACTAGTTGCTGGAAAGCCACGACTCCAGGTTGGCTACCGAGGGAAACGACAACCAATATTTATATCCCACTTTTCTACCAAGGTTCCCAAAGTGGTTTGCATGTGCATATGTATTCGAAACAAAAAATATACACTAGCAACGGCCACTGGAGGGATGCTGTGGTGGGGATGGACAGGGCCAGTTGCTCTCCCCCTGCTAAATAAAGAGCATCGCCACTTTTTAAAGGTGCCTCTTGGCTCAGTTAGCAGGGGATGTTGGATGAGATGGTAGTGGTGTGTAAGTTGGTTCGAGCTTGATCTAGCTCGGCAGCTCACACTCGAACCAAATGGGCCCCATGCTGGTCTGAGTCGAGCCAAACCTGGCTCGAAACCCTGCTACGTGACCCGGCTTGATGGGTACACTTGTAAAGGGGAATCCAGCAAGGATTCGATAGTAAATGCAGCAGGAGTGGGGCAGGGAGATTGTTTTGACCTTTAAAAACAAGCTGCCGCCACCACTGGCATAAACAGTGGCAGCTCCTTCCACCACAAGCTGCGAGCCATTTCAGGCCTCTGTGCACATGCAGTTGCCATTAGAATGGCCTCCGCGCATGCACAGAAGCCATCTGCATCACCACACCCGGATTCGAGCCGAACCGGGGAAACTGGTTCCATGCACGTCTCTACTAGACGAGTCACTGGCGCCATCTAGCAGGGCCCCGTCTTATGTGCTTAAGGTGGCATCAGGTGCTAGCAAACACACTGTGGTCCACCCACCTTGAAGCTGGCCTCCTCGAAGATATTCTGGGCGTAGAACATGATCGCATTGATGCCCGACGCTTGCTGAAAGAACATCAGGGTGACCCCGACGAGGACGGGCTTATAGATGGCAGGATTCTTCAACTCGGCAATGCTCATCTCCTGCGGTTTCAGAGATGTGGAAAGAAAGGCGGGCGAGATTCAGAGCCCTTGAGAAGGCAAGGGAAACGGAGAGGTGTGCTGGATTGTGGGTCGCATGGGTTGATCCTAGCAAAACTCTTCTGCCCTTCCAGACAGAGAGTGGGCTGGGAAAAGCAAGTTACGTTAAGACAGGTGTTCTCGATCTTGGGTCTACAACCTTTTGGACTACAACTCCCATCATGCCCAGCCACAGTGGCTAAAGTCCAACATCTGGAGTTGTAGCCCAACATCTGGGGACCCAAGTCTGAGAATCCCCGAGTTAAAGCCTTCCGTCAACCCAAACTGGTCACTTGCAGATGAGGGTGCCTTCTCTCTGTGAATTACTGCTCTGGGGCATACTTTCTTCCAGTCAACTTCCACTGGGTTTGTGTCTTGGGGGGAAATTCTACTGTCACTCAGGAATGATGATCGGCCAATCCAAAGCCGGCAGGGGAGGGTTTTCCATGCCCCGTACAAATCCCGCACCGCCTTCTCCCACCCACGAAGACACCCGCCGATTCACCTGCGCGCTGGAGTTCGCCTCGATCTCCCTGCGCTCCCACTCGTGGTCCACCAGGGGGCCTCGCAGGAACCGCAGAGCAGCAATGGCTTCTGGGTGCTGGTTGCGGCTGAGCAAGAACCGCGGCGTCTCTGGCATGAAAGCAATCAGCAGGAGCATGCAGCAGGGTGGGACAGCACACAGCACGGCCAGCCAGCGCCATTCTGCCAACGTGCCTGCAGGAGGAGCGTGAACAAACCGCAGTTCTTCAGGGGCTGAGTTTCGGGCGGTTGCTATCCAGAGAGTCTACCGCAGCACGTAGGAGGGGCAACTGATGTCGAACCCAGCCAGGACAAGGTCCGATTTAAGTAGGAACATAGAAAACTGCCTCCAACTGAGTCAGACCCTTAGTCCATCCAGCTCAGGATTGTCTACACTGACTGGCAGCAGCTCTCCAAGGTTTCAGGCAGGAGTCTTTCCCAGCCCTACCGGGAGATGCTGCCAGGGAGTGAACCTGCAACCTTCTGCATGCAAAGCAGATGAACTACCTCTGGACTACAGCCCCATCTCCTAAGGGGAATATCTTTTGGCACTCGCATGTAGTCACCCATCCAAATGCAAACCAAGGTGAGCCCTGCTTAGGAAAGGGGGCAACTCATGCTTGCCATCACAAGACCAGCTCTGTTCCCACGAAGAGAGATACTATCTGATCACTTCTGGGTCTCTATTAAGAAGTACCCCAAAGGTCTGCCCCGTTCCCCCACACTGGCTTCCAGGAAGTCACAGGAATATAGGAAGCGGCCCTCTACCGAGTCAGACCATTGGATCCCTCTAGCTCAGGAATATCTACTCTGACTGGCAGCAGCTCTTCAGCCAGGAATTCTTTTCAGCCCTACCTGGAGATGCTATCGGGGACTGAACCGGGGACCTTCTGAATAATACGCAGGGGCTCCACCACTGAACTACGACCCCATCCAAAAAGAAGGGGCTTTCAACCTCGGGTCCCCAGAGGTGGCTGGGCTACAACTCCCACCGCCCTCAGCCACGATGGCCCAAGGTGTGATGGGAGTTGTGATCCCACAGTACCTGGAGAACGGAGGTTGGAGGAGATCACTGGCCCAGACACAAATAGAACATGTGCTTACCTGCTAGGTACGCTCCCAAAATGCCGATCACCACCATCAGCTGCACGCAGGAACCGAGCATCCCTCGGACCTTGGAGTGCGCAATTTCGGAAATATAGACCTAGGGCAGGCAAGGAAGTGCAAGGAAAAGAGAGCGTTACTCCCAGCCACACACTTTTCGTGAGGAAAGAGGAAATAAGGATGTTTTCACTCCTTTCCTCAGATCTTGTGCAGAACTCTGATGATGGGGGAACAGAATGGTGGGGGAACCCTTAACGAAATCCAAGCCCCACCTCCTGATCTCCCCCCCCGCATGTAGTAATATAACCCCCACCACTATGCCTTCTAAAAACAAACACTTGCTAAAGAGTTTGCCCCGTCCCGCAGAAATGCACACACTGACCCTGTGACTCCTGTATCCACTCAATCACAATCCGAGCTGTGTTGAGTCTACACAAGCAGAGAACTGAACTTAACCCAGCAGAGGATGTACAAGGCAACCACAAGGGAAGGGGTGAGACTCATCCTTATTTTCTCTGCCATATGGTTGGCCTCCGCTTTGTGGTTATAAGGGCTTCCCCATACATTACTGAAAGATTTAGATACTGTATTTACACAAATGCAAGATGACTCTGAATTTAAGACAACCCCTTTCAAAAAAAGAGAGAGGTTAAATTCAGGATATACCCTTATTTCCCCCCAAAAGAAAAAGGATGCCAGTGACACTGACACTCTTATTTCTGACATGAAAAAACTTGGGGGAAGTGTAGTCTTGGATTCAGGTAAATATAGTACCCCTTTTCAGCAAAAAAAGAAAAAGAAAAAAGAAAGAGGTTTTAAAGCAGATTGCATAGCAAAGAGAGAGAGAAATGATGAAGGCGGTGATTTTTATTCCATGACCAAAAGAGGGCTCACAACTTCGAAATACATACACAAGATACCAGCAACAGCCACTGGAGGGATGCTGTGCTGGGGCTGGATAGGGCCAGTTGCTCTCCTCCTGCTAAACAGAAGAGACACGCCACTTTCAAAGGTGCCTTTTTGCCCAGTCAGCAGAGGCGATGCCCAAACTGCATGCCACTGGGAGGCCTGAACATGGGTCCTGAAAGTGTGCCACCAGAGGGCCTGAAGATTGCCCCTGCTAACTGAGCAAAGAGGCACCTTTAAAAGTGCCTCTTCCATTTAGCAGGGGGAGAGCATGTGCAGAGGGCACCTGAGTGCCGCCACCGAGAGCACGGGGAAAACCCTGTCCAAGCCTGATAGCAAGCGCCTTCTCTTTCAGTTTTAAAGGCGCCGCCCCCCCCAACTGCCTTTTATTACATTTGGAAGCAAAAGGGTACCCCAGTGGAAAGCAAAGGAGTATCCTCACCCAATTCCCCTTTACTGACACCTGAACCGGCGAACCAGGCTGCGGACAAACTGGGTTCGATCATGGCCCCTTTCGCCAGGACCGGTCCGATCCACAATCGAACCGGCCCGGTTTGCTGCAGGCTGGTTCGATCACAGACCAGTTCGGCACATCCCTGCTTATCTGTCTGCGTCATCTGCTTTGAGAACTTCTGTTGCAAAGGGTTATATAAATATTTGTAATAATGGCAGTAGCAGCCACTCCCTGCCCCCAAAGGACTCTCAATCTAGAAACAACAGAAAACGCAAGGGAGACGCCAGCAGTGAGTTAGAGGCAGACCGCTCTTTCCCAACAGAGCTACAGAGAGAAAGAACGGCACGGCGTTTCTCTTACCGGGACCACCAAGGAGGTGATGCCACTGGCCAGGCCGTTCACTAGCCGGCCCACGTAAAGCATCCAGACATTCTGGGCAGCAGTGATGATCAGGAAGCCAAAGACGAAGGGGACGGCGCAAAGCATCAGGCTCAGCTTTCGGCCAGCCTTATCCACGACGTAACCTCCCAGAATCCCACCAGCAGCAGCACCCAGAGTTACAACTGACTGCAAAGAAAGAAATCCACACCCAGGGAGTGAGTGAACAAGACAGGCAATGGAGCAAAAATGAAGCTTCAAACTCCCAAGCGTGGGAAATTTGAGAGCCAAAAACCCGTTCTCAAATTGTAAGCCCCTTTCGGCAGAGACACGATTCTTTTGCTCGTGCGGTTCTAGTTTTCTGTGGTCACTGACATGTTTTCTGTTTTCATCATGTTTCCATTTATTCTGCAATAGCTTGTTCTGCACTGTGTTTAAGGTGTAGAGATTCCCCCCCCCCCACTATAGGTTAGAACAGGGGTTCTCGATCTTGGACCCTCAGATTATGTTGGACTATGAATCCCATCACCCCCTGCCACAATGGCAGGGGATGATGAGAGTTATAGTCTGACCACCACCACCACTAACTACTATGATGAATATTTCTTTATAACAGCTGAGGACCCACAGTCGAGGGCTAAAAATACCCAAGAAACCCAACACTCAACACAAATACACAAAAAAATACAACACAAAAATACACAAGACGCTCAACACTCAAAACACGCCCCCACTGTGTGAAACATGTGAAACTGTTCACATGGAAAACTGCCTTCTACCGAGTCGGTCTCGCTCAGGATTGCCTTCCCTGACTGGCAGTGCTTAAAACACATTTTGGGGGCACACTTCATTAGGAACATAGAAAGCTGCTGCCTATTGAGTCAGACGCTGGGTCCATCGAGCTCAATATTGTCTGCTGTGACCGGCAGCAGTTCTCTGACCTTCAGCAGTTCTTTCCAAGGCCTACCTGGAGATGCTTGCCGGAAACTGAACCGGGGAACAAATGCATGCAAATCACGCACTCAACCACTGAGCTATGCCCACTATATGAACCTGCCTTCTAAGTCAGACCATTCGTCCATCTAGCTCAGTATTGCCAACACTGACCGGTAGCAGTTCTCCAGTGTTTCGGGGCTGAGATTTACTGCACCTAATCTCTGGGACTCTACCAGAGATAAGGCCCTCCCCTCTGATGTCCGTGCATGTGACATTCCACATACATCAGAGACATCCTCTCACCCACCCAGAAATCTAGCTTCTAGCAATTGTGTGCAGGGAGCTGAACCCTGAAGGTCAACGGCCTTCGCAAATACCTGAGCATGGCCACTCCAAAGGTCCCTAATGCCTGGAATGGGTGCAGAGACTGCCAGCAGTTGTATCTAACTAGAGTCAACATGGACACACAATTCTATTTATCCAGGGCGGAGTGGAAGGACAGCTTTAGACTGTAGGATTCTGCCCACTCTTCTCGCTCCTAACTTAGATCACACTTTTGCTGGAGAAAAGCACCGCATTCTCAGACCTGGAGCCGGAAAAATTCCAGAGCGCTCAGAACTCCTTCTTTGCCGAGATCCCAACCAACCCGTCTGACTCGCTGCTCCGGCAGAAACTCACCCCAAACCAAGATGCTTGGCTGCCATCCAGTCTCAACGCCGGGTCGACGCTTTTCCTGAGCTCTGGAATCGCGGGGGAGCTATAGCCGAGGACAAAGCCGAAACTCAGCGGTCCCAGGACGGCAGCAAATGTAGCCAGGTAGAGATTCCGGTTCTGGACCTTGCTGGAAACCCCAAAACACATCATCAATTAGGAACATAGGAAGTTGCCATATACTGAGGCTATTCTCACAATGGTTTTTCCCCATCGTGAGAACTAGTGGGCAAACTAAGTGGTCCTCTGGCAGCTAGCCCGCCAAAGTAGCCCTCCCCGATCCCCACCACCCCTGTCAGCTTCCTGTGTTCTGATGAGTTTTCCAGTGGTAACTGATTCATACTCCAGTTAAAAAAAAATACAAGCATCTTTCAGCTTTCTGAAGCTCATGAAATCTAGCACACGCAACCCCGCAAATCAGTCAAAACACACAATGCTGGGAACACACACACACACTCCAAGAATCACAGGCATTTGCAACTGTGAATCCTGCTACACACAAACAAAAGATTCACCCCAGCTCCAGAAGCTCAGAGAAACAGGCATCCCTACCTCAGATAAATATCCAGTTGGGAGGGTCTTTCGGCAGGGAGCTCAGTTTCAGCCACACTGGTGGCCAAAAGGGGTCTGGACTCATCAGAATCCATCTCTCCCGTTGTCACGAGCAGAGGATCTAAAAAACGGCCCAGGCAGTTATCAGCGTGGCAACGTGATTGTTATCCCTTGAGGTCCAAACAGAAAAACAAAGGAGGTGGTCATACGCTGCTGCGGGGAGAAGTGAAAGCAAGTCTTGTGACCATAAACTATCTGGCTTCAGCAATCATGAGCAGCGATTGCGTCTTTGACAAGGGAACCCATAACACGAAGGCTGTTTTTACCACGCAAAAATTAAAACAAATCTTTAAGAATCAAAGAGAACAGTTGGGTAATATCTTTATTAGGACCAACTGCAAGGCCAGGAAAGCTTTTGAGTTTGTTAAAAAAAAAAATTCATCAGGTGGAATGTTCCAAAACAGAGGGAAGACAAAAAGATGTTGTTGGGCAAGATTATGATGCCTTTCTCAGCCACCGTGTGGGTGTATTTGGAATTGAGGCACAGTTCTGGTGCCTCAATGGAAAAGAGGCACTGCAGAGAAAAGGGCAAGCAAAATGAGGGGTTAGAGCACCTTCCCTACAGGAACAGATGAAGGTGTCCCCAGATTTTTAGTTGGAACATAGACAGCTGACATATACTGAGTCAAGACCCTTGATCCATCTAGCTCAGTATTGTGTACACAGACTGGCAGCGGCTTCTCCAAGGTTGCAGGCAGGAGTCTCTCTCAGCCCTAAATCGGAGATGCCAGGGAGGGAACGTGGAACCTAGATGTTCTTCCCAGAGCGGCCCCATCCCATAAGGGGAATATCTTCCAGTGCTCACACTTCTAGTCTCCCATTCAAATGCAACCAGGGCGGACCCTGCTTAGCCAAGGGGACAAATCTTGCTACCACAAGACCAGCTCTCCTCTCCTAGTTGAAAGAACTAAGAAGGGGTTTTTGATAAGAGTTTTTTTTTAAATTACAAATGGTGTGGAGTGAAGGGACAGAGACTCGGATGTCTCCAAGAAAATAGTTCAGCAGCAGGGGCAGGAGAGACAAGAGGGGAAAAACCAGTTCATAAAATGTAAACTGAAGGAATTAATGGATAAGAGACACGCCTGCCACCTCCAGTTAAAAGGAGCTCAGAAAGCAAGGTTTGCAAAATCCTCTCTCTGTCTGAGCCACACCAACTTCCCTGCTGTCGTGTGGTGGCTAGAAACAGGAAGACCTGGGTTCAAATCTACACTCAACCATGGGGGACAATGGGGAGAGGAGAGGATCTTGCTAACTGGGCAAAGAGGCACTTTTTAAAGTGGCAGCGCTCAGATTTAGCAGCAGGGAGCAGCTGTCCATATTCAACCCACCACCGCATCCCTTCCAGTGGCTCTTGCTGGTTCCTTCCCTGGGTTTCCTTTCAGATGGCGAGCAGTGTTCCCTCTAACAGGGATTCCCAAATGTTGTGGACCACAACTCCCAAAACCCCCAAGCAAAGGCTATTGCAGCAGGGGATGCTGGGAGTTGTAGTCAACAACGTCTGGGAATCCCTGTTATCGGGACACTGATGGCAAGTCCCTTAGGCACAGGGAACCATCTTCAAACTCTCTGGTGGCACAAAGTTGTCTCCCCTACCCCATGCTGCTAACTGGGCAAAGAGGCATCTTTTAAGGCAGTGGCTCCATCAGAAGGAAACCATCCCAGTTCACCCCAGTATAGCCCTCCCGGGGCTGCTGCTAGGGTCTCCCTTAGGCTTCTGTTTAGATGATGAGTCCCCCTAGGGAAAGAGAACCAGTCTCATTCCTTTCACAATGTAAATTGCTTTGAAAACTACTTTTGTTGTGGTTGCAAAGCAGTATGTAAATATTTTTACGAAGAAGCAGGGGGAGTGTATGTTGCGATTGAGTGTTTTGCATGTTTTTATTGGGTGCGTTGTTTGTTTATTTATTCATTCATTCAATTTTTACGCTGCCTTTCATAATGCATCTCAAGGCGGTTTACAAAAGCCCAAATACAATGAAATTCCACAAAAGCCAAATTTAAAACCTTAAAGTCCATGAAACAGCAAAAACCGTAACACACACCCCCAAAAAAAGAAAAGAAAAGAAAAGAGGGAACAAAATAAAAGAAACCCAACCATTAAAAAAGACATATTATTGCATACTGTGTTGTGAGTCATCCAGATTTGTTATGGGGCAGCTAACAAATAAAGTTTATGATGCATTATTGTTAGCAGCATGCTGGGCTGCATTGCAACCGACTTCTCGACTATAGAGAGAAGAACAATATATTTTAATTAAATATTGTTTTAATAGCTTTAACATTGTTTTAAAATGTTCTTTTAAAATTTAAATGGTTCTAATATTTTAGCTTTTTCTGTAGCATTTATTTTGTTTTAACTAATGTCTTAACTGTTTCTGTTTATTTGCTTGCTTTGCTGCAAACCGCCCAGAGACGTGAGTTTGGGGCGGTATAAAAATGTGTTAAATAAGAATAAAAAAAATATGGAGAGCAAAACACCAGCCTACCTTACAGAGGCATTGTGAGGCTTCCCGACCAATGGTCTGACTCAGCATAAAGCAGCGTCATAGAAAACCGACTGAAAGAGCAGCTTCCTCGCGAGTAGCACCGCGAGAGGAACACGAATAAACCCTCACTCCTTGCAGGGAGGAAAAAGAGGCTGACGCGGCCGCCGGTGGAAACTCGCCTCCAGCCCAGTGCACGGACCCAATTGCATCATTCCAATCAGCTGTGAGGCGGAACTAAAGGGCTCGGTCGATGTTTGACAGGGGAAGGGGAAAAGAAGCGGACCGAAAGTTCCCTGCTGAAACGTGTCCCCCTTGTGCAGCCACTTCCGGTTAGTACACATGCGTGTCCTTGGGATGCACTATTGTAGTCATTCTTCTTTATGTTTCAGAGTAACTTTGTTACATAATTGCACATCCAATCACATGTGATTTTTTTTTGCAGAATCTGGATTGCATCTCTTTGATATTTTAATCAGAAATGAAAATCTGATAGGGGTTTTGGGCAGAAAACGAAAAGGAGCTTCATTTAACCATACTGAGCATGCGCTAATGCTTTGGCGCATGCTCAGATGCATAGTGTACCACTCGTTGATGGATAAGTGATACGGTACTACACATGTCTCGCCTCTTCTTCAGTTCAGCTGGGCTCCGGCCACGCCCCCTCCGAGCCAGCCCTCTCTGGCGTCACGTCCGCCCGCTGTCAGCCCCGCCCAAGGAAGGGAAGCGCTCCCACCCGGGCGCCGCTTCCGCCCTCACTTGTCCCGTTCACACGGCCACGGGGAGGGAGCGCCCCTGCGCAGCGACCCCTGCAGGAGCCGCCAAGAAGCGCCGATCCTCTACAGGCAGCCTTTGTCCTTCTGCCGAGTCGGGCCGTTGGCCCACCCTCAGCACAGGATTGCCGGCTCTGACAGGCAGCGGCTCTCCAAGGTTTCAGGCGGGAGTCTCTCCCAGTCCTGCCTGGAGAGATAGCAACGCCGAGCGGAGCAGGGCCATTCAGCCTCGGGGTGAAAACCTCCCGGCCAGAGTTGGTCTTTGGTTCCTCGTTTTCCATAGGGTTACACCAAGTTTAGTCTTTTTCTTTTTGAAAGTAAGGGGAAAGATGGGTGAAATCACAGCCTGAGTGCAGCAATTTACCTCCTGTGTTCCTTCTTTATTATGCGGACATCGGCTACTTTCAACAGATCTGCCCAAATCTCTTGAAAAGCAGGCCTGGCCCCACTGGGTCTGTGGCGATCCCTCCCAGCTGAGGAGTGCAGATGGCCAGCCCTACTGGTTAGAGCAGGCGCTCCCAACTCCTCCGGAGGTCCTCCAGATGTTGCTGTACTCCAACTCCCATCATCCCCGGCCACAATGGTGGGTGGCCAACTGGGAGGAGAGCTGGTCTTGTGGTAGCAAGCATGAATTGTCCCCTTTGCTAGCACAAATCAAAAGGGTAACACATAAAATATCCACAAATGAGGGGAAAAACCCCGTGTAAAATGAAGAAAAATGCAGGGGAAAACTAATGAAACATATTAAACATATTAACCATACTCAAAAAATTTGTATAGAGCCAGCATGATGTAGTGGTTATAGTGCTGGACAGGGACCAGGGAGACCCGAGTTCAAATCCCCCTTCAGCCAGGAGACTAGCTGGGTGACTCTGGGCCAGTCACTTCTCTCTCAGCCTAACCTACTTCACAGGGTTGTTGTGAAAGAGAAACTCAAGTATGTAGTACACCGCTCTGGGCTCCTTGGAGGAAGAGTGGGATATAAAATGTAAAAATAAATAACAACAACAACAACAACAACTGTAGAGAAGAAAGAAAAACAAGTTAAAATAATTGACACTGCAATACCAGGGGATAGCAGAATAGAAGAAAAAGAAATAGAAAAAATCACCAAATACAATGATCTACAAATTGAAATTGAAAGGCTGTGGCAGAAAAAGACCAAAATAATCCCAGTGGTAATCGGCGCCCTGGGTGCAGTTCCAAAAGACCTTGAAGAGCACCTCAACACCATAGGGGCCACAGAAATCACCACCAGCCAATTACAAAAAGCAGCTTTACTGGGAACAGCCTATATTCTGCGACGATATCTATAACCATTGACAATAAAATTCAGCCATCCCAGGTCCTTGGGAAGGACTCAATGTCTGGGTAAAACAAACCAGTCAATAACACCTGTCTGACTGTGTAAACAAGAAATAATAATAAATCACAATTCATATATACAATTTAGAAAATCAGTGCAATCAATATAAATATAAGAACCATAATTTACAAGATAGATAACCATAAACCAAAATATATGGGAATATAAGCAGTTATAATACAAAAATTATACTAAAGCTATACATAAGTACTAATAAATATTCCGGTGTCCAAAGAGTGAAAGTCCATAATTAGGTAGAAAAATCCATCCAGTACTGGAGAGGAGTAGAGGACAGTGAAGCCCATTGCAAAAATGCCATAAACAGATAGAGATAAACTCTTGGAAATGCAATGATGTAAAAGGAGAAGCTGAACTTCTGCATTGACCCAATGGGTTAAATTTCTTCAATAATTCACTCCAACCAGGGTCTTGTGAAAATCTTCATGGGTCTCCCATATATAGAAAATAGTAAGTTTAACTCCGTATTCCAAGGTTTAAACAAATAAACTTGGGTAAGCACATTCCGATATTCTCAGGTGTAATCAAATAGTCCTTGAAAAACTGTCTAGATATCAGTTGTTAGTGTTTTCGCATGTGCTTCATCATGAAGGACTATAAGTAAATATGGGACTTTCTTAAAAGTCATGAATTTTATCTCTGTTTGCTAAGCAGGCAGAGGCGCCCTTACCCCAGGATTTTGGGCCCCCCGAAATCCACTTTAGTCTGTCCTGGGTGGGGTGGTCACCCAGTCGAGCAGGATGATGCTTAATTTGCAGGGAAGGGAGGCCTCCAAAGGCCTCTAAGTCTAGGCTCCAAAGTTACCTAGGCACACACCTCCGTAAGCTGACCACCAGCGATCCAGGAAGATGCTGAAAGGCATCATCTCATCCTGCGCGGGAGGAGGCAATGGTCCACCCCTCCTGTATTCTACCAAAGACAACCACAGGGCGCTGTGGGCACCTGGAGTCAACACCGACTCGACGGCACACTTTACCTTACCCAAAAACATAGCTAAGCAAGGGTGTTATTCCCTTGGTGTAGGTTGGGGGCACTGTTTGATAAATGTCTGAAAAACAGCTGCAGGCTATAGGGAAATGGTTTTTATGTTTTGTTTTGTTTTTTAAATTAAGTGGCCTGCATTGTGAAGAAAATTACACAGATTAAAAGGACAAGTTAGGCATTGCCTTCTCCGTCCCTTTAATTTCAGTGGGACTTTGTAAACAGTAAACAGAGGCTGGGACCCTCTGGGACTCTTAGGAGAGGAGCGCTGGTCTGGTGGTAGCCAGCATGACTTGTCCCCATAGCTAAGCAGGGTCTGCCCTGGTTGCATATGAATGGGAGACTTGATGTGTGAGCACTGGAAGAGATTCCCCTTGGGATGGAGCCACTCTGGGAAGAGCAGAAGGTTCCAAGTTCCCTCCCCAGCAGCATCTCCAAGATAGGGCTGAGAGAGACTCCTGCCTGCAACCTTGGAGAAGCCGCTGCCAGTCTGTGAAGACGATACTGAGCTAGATAGACCAATGGTCTGACTCAGTAAATGGCAGTTTCCTATGACCCGTCGTCCCAGCTTCCAGAAATCCCACAATGCACTACGCGATATGCACAAAAGGGATGTGACCAGGGCAGCGTCGTACTGGATGTGGCTGATGCACATGTGCGCCAGCCACTTCCGGTTCAACACTGACCAGGGCTGCAAGGAGGTACGCTGCAGCCCGGTGCCAGCGGTTTTGGGGAGAGCGCCGGTGGGGGGAAAGCAGCAAGGCAGGTAAGGGCAGGTAAGGACACCCCCCCACCTGCCTCCAGGGAGTGCATGAACTAATCCGCGCACATCCCTAATGTGCAATTCACTGGGGGATTTGCCCAAGACACAGGCCCTCAGAGCAGCCCGACTCGCACACGAAAGCAGCCCGGCTCGCACACGAGCGAGTAGCCCAAGTTAAGGGAGCGCTCGCTGGGCCCGATCCCGGCGGTTCTTACGCGAACCGTACCCAGGCTGGGCATTCCTAGCCTAGGCTGCGCATGAGAGCAGCCTCTGTGTTTTTAAAAGGGGGTCGTCTTAGCTTCAGAGTGGCCTTCTGTTCGGGTAAATATGGTACCATTTCCTGCATCCTATCAGTCAGTTTATAAAGCAATGGTTTCCACCAGATTCTGGGGAACCCTGTAGTTCCTCAAAAGCTTATCGGAGGTTGCTCAACCCCTAGATTCTGAGTAGCAAACAAACCTTTCCTTGCCCACAGCGGTACTGATTTTCTGCGATTTGTGGCCACAGATTGGGTGTGTTCCGGGGAAACCTTTCTGTTTCCGCAGAAAAGTGGCGGGGTTCAGGATTGACCAGCGCCCTGCGAAAACCTAGGGTGTGATGTAACGCTTGAGAGTGTGGAGAAAGTGCTTTGAGCAAACGTGTCTGCTTCAGGGCCGTTGTCAGTGTGCGTTGAAGCAATTCCAGCACTCTTGAAAATGCTAGACCAGTTTTCCTCCACAGCAGTTCCGTGATAGATGCTCAGGGATTCCTCGGCGATCATTTGATGTCGTAAATGTCTCCTGAAGGGAGAACATTTGAAAACCACTGAAATCATGGAAGCATAGGGACATAGGAAGCTGCCATGCTGAGTCCGACCATGGGTCCGTCTAGTTCAGCGTTGTCTACGCTGATTGGCAGCGGCTCTCCAAGATTTCAGGCAGGGTTCTTTACCAGCCCAGCCTGGAGATGTGGTCGATAAGAGTCGGCACCGATTTGACAGCACTTAATCAATCAATCAATCAAAGAGGCAAGCTACCCAGATTTGCACGATCCTCAAAACTCACACACTTCCCTCCTGCAGGGCTACCCAGTTTTTGTGATTGATTGATTGATTGATTGATTGATTGATTGCTGTCAAGTCAGTGCAAACTCTTAGCAACCACACAGAGAGATTCTCTCCAGGATGATCTGCCTTCAACTTGGCCTTGAAGCTCTCTCAGTGATGCTTTCATTGCTGTCGTCACTGAGTCCATCCACCTTGCTGCTGGTCATCCTCTTCTTCTCTTTCCTTCAAGTTTTCCCAGCATGATGGACTTCTCAAGGGAGCTGGGTCTTCACATCATGTGTCCAAAGTATGATAGTTTGAGCCTGGTCATTTGTGCCTCAAGTGAAAATTCTGGATTCTTCTGTTCTATGATCCATTTGTTTATTTTCCTGGCTGTCCGTGGGATCCTCAAAAGTCTTCTCTCGCACCCAAGTTCAAAAGCGTCAATACTTTTTCTCTCTTGCTTCTTCAAAGTCCAGCTTTCGCATCCATAGAGTGTCACAGGGAAAACCACGGTCTGAACGATTCTCATCTTTGTAGGTGTAGACCCGTCACGGCATCTCAATCTCCTTTCCAAGACCTTCATTGCAACCCTGCTAAGTGCGAGTCTGCGGCGTATTTCTTGACTGCTGGATCCTTGACTGTTGACGGTCGAACCTAAAAGGCAGAAGCTACCTGCCACTCCAATGTCTTCATTATCAATTCTGAGGCTGGTTGCTGTACCCGTTGTCATTAGTTTAGTCTTCTGGACATTTAGTCGGAGTCCCATTTTTCCACTGTGCTCCTTGGCTTTCATTACTAGAGCTTGCAGATCGTCCACATTCTCAGTTATATATCACATATATATATGATATCATATATATATCAGAGTGGTCACATATCAGAGTGGTGTCATCAGCGTAGCGCCGGTTATTGCTGTTTCTTCCTCCAACTTTAAAACCACACTCATCTTCTTCCCATCCAGCTTCTCTCAGTATATGTTCAGCATATAAATTGAATATAAGTTCAGCATATAAGTTAAAAAAGTTTTTGTGTCCAACTTTTAACCAAGGGTAGAGGAGAGGAGAGCCCTCGTACCCTGGTCCTGTAATCCTGAGGACCTTCACTCCTTTTCTAGCCAGCCATCATGCGCTCCCACACACAGGAACCATAGAGAGCTGTGCATAGAGCGGCTGCCACCAATGGATGCACAGCGCCAGCCTGCAAAACACACTCTATGATCCTGAGGCTGGTGCATCTTTGGTGGGCCTGTGTCCGCCTCATGCTCCTTCACGGCCAATGGGAGGGCAGCTGCTGATGTCATGAAGCCTTTTCCAGCCTGCTGGCAGCACAAAGAATGCTGGGAAGGCGTACAGGCCCTTCTTGGAGGACCTTCCATTGAGAAGCAGGGCTGGGCTAGCTTTGAGTTCAGCACTGGAGCCCTCGTCAGCCATGATCGTGAGCTGGCAGAGCCCAGCTGAGGTGATGATCGTGTGCTGAAGCGATGATTGTGTGATTTCAAACACACACATTTCACACACACATCACAAATGCACACAATACACACACATCACACGCATACACTATACATCACACACACATTTCACACACACGGATTCATCATACACACATTTCACACACACCACACATGCACACACATCACACACACACACTTCATGCATCACACATGTACACATCGTGCACACGTTTTACACACAGAGACGTCACACACTTCACACACACACACCACACTCACACTGCGCAAACTCATTTCACACACACATTTCATACACACACCACACACGCACACTTCACACACCCAGATTTCACAAACACACATTTCACACACACTATACATCACACACACACCCCACACACATTTCACACACATCACACATGCACACAATACACACCCATCACATACGTACATATCACATACTAGTGGTTTTGTAGCCCGTTGGTTAACGGGCGCTAGTGGAGCTCTGCGCTCCAGACGTTCGCCGCCATTCCCTCTCCCGCCACTCCCCGGCGCCCGGGGCTCCGGCCGGGCCCGCCACCTACCGCCGCCCGGGGCTCCGGCCGGGCCCGCCACCTACCGCCGCCCGCGGCTTTGGCCGGGCCCGCCACCTACCGCCGCCCGCGGCTCCGGCCGGGCCCGCCACCTACCGCCGCCCGCGGCTCCGGCTGGGCCCGCCACCCACCGCGGCTCCGGCCTGGCCCACCGCTGCCCGGGCCCACCGCCGCATTGTTTTGTCTGCCGCCTCATCCGGCGGCCATCCTGGGCGGCCAGAAGCAGCCGCCCCGAAGAAGCCGGGTAAGCGGCGGCACGGCCAGGCCTCGGCCATGGCTCTGCCGCCTCCTCGGCCGCGCCGCCTCCTCTGGCTGAGGCGGCGGCTTTGCCGCCGCCTCGGCCAGTGTCCCCTGCCGCCACTTACCCGGCTTCTTCGGGGCGGCCGCTTCTGGCCGCCCAAGATGGCCGCCGGGTGCTGGCGGTCCTGCCTCCCTGGCTCCTTCTGGCCATGCGCTTCGCGCATGCCCAGAAGAGGCCAGGGAGGCACGGACACACGCTTGGTGTCCGTCCACGGACGGACACCAAGCCTTTTATTAGATAGGATATATTTCATACACACTTCACACATACACATTGGTGTAGGCCTGAACCAGACCGAAGCCATGTTACCTTTGATATATTCTGTCTGTGTAAGGGGGGCCTAGGGGATTCCTTATAAGGAGTTGCTTTTCTGTACCAAGGAGGGCCAGGAGAGACTAGATAAGGGGTGATGAGGTATTCACCTAAAAGAGTACATGCGCAGAAGTTAGCTGGAAATTTACTGAAAGTCCAGACAAAGGAAAGGGGCAGTATCTCCTAGGTTATAAATATGTCATGCTTGTAAATGGACGGGGTCTTGGATTTGAGTGAGAGCTATCCATGACCGTTGCTACTATAGAGCAAATAAAGCCTTTTACATCCTTCTCGGCTGGTGAAGTGTTTGGCTACTGACCCAGAAAAGAACCTCCCTTTGTTGGGGTACAACAACATCACATACAGGTGAAACTCAGAAAATTAGAATATCGTGCAAAAGTCCATTAATTTCAGTAATGCAAATTAAAAGGTGAAACTGATATATGAGACAGACACATTACATGCAAAGCGAGACAAGTCAAGCCTTAATTTGTTATAATTGTGATGATCATGGCGTACAGCTCATGAAAACCCCAAATCCACAATCTCAGAAAATTAGAATATTACATGGAACCAAGAAGACAAGGATTGTAGAATAGAACAATATCGGACCTCTGAAAAGTATACAGCGTACTGTGCTTGATTGGCCAGCAAACTCGCCTGACCTGACCCCATAGAGAATCTATGGGGCATTGCCAAGAGAAGGATGAGAGACATGAGACCAAACAATGCAGAATTGCTGAAGGCCGCTAATGAAGCATCCTGGTCTTCCATAATACCTCATCCGTGCCACAGGCTGATAGCATCCATGCCACGCCGCATTGAGGCAGTAATTGCTGCAAAAGGGGCCCAAACCAAGTACTGAATACATATGCATGCTTATACTTTTCAGAGGGCCGATATTGTTCTTTTCTTCAATCCTTGTCTTCTTGGTTCCATGTAATATTCTAATTTTCTGGGATTGTGGATTTGGGGTTTTCATGAGCTGTACGCCATGATCATCACAATTATAACAAATGAAGGCTTGACTTATCTCGCTTTGCATGTCATGCGTCTGTCTCATATATCAGTTTCACCTTTTAATTTGCATTACTGAAATTAATGGACTTTTGCACGATATTCTAATTTTCCGAGTTTCACCTGTACATATTACATGCACACACACCACACATACATTTCACACACTTCACAAACATACATTTCACACACACATCACACACACTCTTCACATGCACACTTCACACACACACATCCACGCCACACACAGCACACACACATCTCACACACTCACATATTTCACACTCATACACACCACATCACACACACTCACCCTGCACACACACACACACACACACACACACACACACAGAGAGAGCAGCTGGCTTCTCTTGAGCTTCTGTGTTGTAATTTTCCTCCCGTTGCTCTTGTGATTCACATTGTGATTTGTTCACTCTGGGGCTCGTTTTTCTCCCGGGGAGGATTCTGCTGAATCACCCGAGGGACGGGCAAGCCGAGGACAGCGGAGGCAGGTGGCCAGAAGCGATAAAGGGCAGCAGCAGCTCCTGCCTGTGGCTTCCAGCGGCATCTGGTGGGCCACTGTGCGAAACAGGATGCTGGACTAGATGGGCCTCCTTGGGCCTGATCCAGCAGGGCTGCTCTTATGTTCTTATGACGTTCAGGTTTACATGACCACCAATCAGAAGTATGCTGAGCCCTCCCACCATGGCTAGGTGGCCCCCTTCCCAGCCTGACCTGGTTCACACCATGGTCCAAATCTAGGTTTAATGTGGGCTACCCAACATTCATATGCTTGTGTGAATGCACCCCAAGGCAGGAGTCTCATATTCATCTCGGGCCAGAAGCCACTTGGGCACAGTTCACACAGTCACACTCATGTGGGTAACCCTCATTACAGCGAGGTTTGAATGACTGTACGAACTAGGCCCCTGTTTAGGGTTGTGTGATGAAACCGTGTGCGTGTGATGTGTTGTGTGTGTGTGTGTGTGTGTGTGAAATATCTTCCGCCCTGGTTGCATCTGAATGGGAGACTGGAAGTGTGAGCACTGCAAGACATTCCCCCCAGAGGATGGAGCCGCTCTGGGAAGAGCTTCTAGGTCCCAAGTTCCCTCCCTGGCAGGATCTCCAAGATGGGGCTGAGAGAGAGACTCCTGCCTGCAACCCTGGAGAAGCCGCTGCCAGTCTGTGTTGACAATACTGAGCAAGATGGACCCAGGGTCTGACTCAGTATATGGCAGCTTCCTATGTTGGGAGAGGATTGCTGGCCTTGGGGTCGCCAGCATGACTTGTCCCCTTAGCTCAGCAGGGTCCGCCCTGGTTGCATACGGATGGGAGACTTGCTGTGTGAGCCCTGCGAGAGAGTCCCCTCAGGGGATGGGCGGAATTACGATTAGGCAAGGGGAGACAGTTGTCTGGGGGCCCCACTGCCTGGAGGCCCCCCACCCCACCCCGAGACGCCTCACATGACTGCCCCATGGCCCCCTGCCCAGCCCCAAGGCCCCTCAGCCACTTGCCCTGCTTGTCCTCCTGGCCGGCAATCGAAGCAGCAGGGCCAGCTGCCTGCAATGAGCTCCTTCTCTCCCCGCCTCCGTGTAGGCCTCGCGGAAGCCTGAACTCGAGTAGGCCGGCAGGCCCCAGGCAAGCCAGGAAGGAGGTAGCCATAGTGGCCACCACAGTTCTCTGCAGCAGACCCTCTGCCCAGCCCAACCCAGCCTTTGCCAGGTAGGATGTGAATTCCTTTTTGTGGCTACCCCCCACCCCCCCGCTCCGGATATATAGGGCTCTGCTTGCCATAGGGCTTTGATATGGGGGGGGGGTTGGGAGAGACTGAGAAGTCTCTGAATATTTAATTTAAAACAGCTGGGAAAATTTGCTGGCTTTAAAAACAAGCACTCTCAAAAAAGTCCTTTAAGTGGCTTGTTTCATGGCAGAAAATTAGAAAAACTTCTGGAACAAACAATATTATATTATATTATATTATATTATATTATATTATATTATATTATATTATATTATATTATTCATTTATAATGCACCTTATAATTGCATTTATGTTCAAGTTGTTTTGCAACCCAGAAGGGCTGAGTGAGAACTGTGAAGCATGTGTGTGGTGCTTTTATTTTATTGTATTGTTCTTGTGTGTGAACTGCTCCCCAAGAACTCGCAGGGACTTCAGGGTCAGTCTGGCCCACATGTGAATGCAGCACCTCCGTTCCAGAGGAGAGGTGTGTTAAAGGGCCTTTAAAAGCCTCCTGTGAAAAACCTCCTGGAATCAAACTTTCCCGAATTTGTTCAGAATTCTGAGAAAATATACATAGGCTCTCACGGCATGGTTGAAAGTCTCCTTTGCTAATCTGCAGCAGCGAGGGGCTCGTTTTAATAATTAGTGTTTCTAGTGTGTTCTGGGCATTCAAAGTAGCACAAATATATAGTATTCGTTGTACATCGCTATATATTGTGAAGTGTGCATGTGTGTATTCAGTGAAATGTATTTCCAGGCAGCAGACTTATTTTGAAATATCAGACTTAAATCCTTGGGGGCCTGGGGTGTGCGGAGGCCCTGGACTTTGAGCGGCTGGGGGCCCGTTTTAAAATCTAGTCTCTGGGCCCATTCTAACCTTGCTATGCCCCTGCTTCAAGGGATGTAGCCGCTCTGGGAAGAGCATCTAGGTCCCAAGTTCCCTCCCTGGCGGCATCTCCAAGACAGGGCTGAGAGAGATTCCTGCCTGCAACCTTGGAGAAGCCGCTGCCAGTCTGTGAAGACAATACTCAGCTAGAGGGACCAATGGTCTGACTCAGTAGATGGCAGCTTCCTAAGTTCCTATCTTTCCCCACCAATTGTTGAAGAGAGAGATTAAGAATGGGGTGTGTGTGTGTCAGAATTCTCCTCCGCTAATTCCTAAATGCTTCTCTTTTGAATGCCATATACTCCAAAATGTAACAGTAAAACAGGGGGAAACACACAAAGCCAAGGGGATGTTTTGTTGGTTTGTTTGTTTCAAGAGATATCAGAACAACATAATCATACCGCTCAAAATAAATCAACTGTCGGGATCCAAATAAATGCTTCTTGGGATTTCAGATTCCCTTTGGAGGAGGGATCTCACGACTTAGGGTGTCATTATAATATCTAGTTTATGTACAGACGCTAACTGAGCAAAGAGGCACCTTTTAAAAGTGCTGATTATCTTATATTTAGCAGGAGGAGAGCAACTGGCCCTATCCATCCCCACCACAGTCTATCTTATGTTTCTTTTTTAGAGTGTGAGCCCTTTGGGGACAGGGAGCTATCTTTGTTTATTTTTTTGTATTGTATTGTATTGTAATTTTATTTACGGTCATTAGACCAAACAGAAAATAAAAACTAGTAAACAAACAAACAATAAATAAATGTACAGTTTACAATTAGGATGATGTCCCATTATACCTCTTAAAAGCAATATAACTAGACTGAGCTACAGAAATAGAAATTGAAGCATCTTTATCTGAGAGCAGATGTTTAACAAGATTCCCATCAGATTGATCTACCAGTTTACATATTAAAGGAGCAATAAGACATTCCCTAGGGTATAAATGGAATTTGCAGTGAAGAAGAATATGTGGAACACTTTCTGTATCTCCTGACCTGCAACTATAGCATTGTTCCTCTAAAGGCACACCCTGAAACCTCCCAGCGAAAAGTGCAGATGGAAAGGAATTAGCCCTTACTCTCGTGAATATCCATTGTACCTTAGAAAAAGTTATGGTCGACAGATATTTTGCGGGGGGGGGGGGGGAATCCATCTTAGTTCTTATTACTCTATAAAACCCTGGAAGTACAGCCCAGTTCTCTAGGGTCTCAATATCAACAAGGCGTTGTCTCACTACTCTTTGAGCATTCGCTAGACCCGATTCCAGCAATTGAGCTGGGTCTAAACCTAGAGAGGTGAGTTTATTTATTTTTTAAATTTCTCTATGTAAACCGCCTTTGGGAACTTTGATTGAAAAGCGGTATCCAAGTATTCCTCGTCATCATCGTAAATGCACAAATTGGGCATAAAATTAAATTGAGCATCAGTTTCCAGAGAGCAAATCCTGCTTCAGCGTCAGATCCTTGCAGGGTCCTCCTACGAGATCCTTGATGGATTCCGCCCCCGCCCACACAAACAAAATACAGCAGAAACATCTTCTGGCCCCTTGAACTCCGAGGCCCGTGATCTTCAGCACCATAAAGCTGGCCAGCTGGCATTAATTAATATTGTGCATTTCGGGACAGATTTATCCATTGGCTCAGACGTGCAAGAAGATACTAGCAGCCTCTCGACCGCTGCAGAAGATGGACAGGCTGAGTCACCCGAATGCCAGAAGATGTCACTGCTTGAGGAACAGTCGGATTCGGCAGTGGTTTTCCTTTGCTTTTGGTCTTCTGTGGTTGTTGGTTTTTTTTTTTTTTTTAAGCTTCCTGCTGTTCCCTAGTGAGTCCAGAGATAGATGGCCCCGAACAGGGAGGAAGAACAGGGCAGATTCTTAGTCATAATCAAAAACGCAATTGGTGCTCCAAAATAGAAAACCACTCCGGAGGGAAGATAAGGCAGTCCTTTTTGAAATGATCCAGAAAAGGGTGGGGGGAATGATTCATTTTGTGGGGAGCACAAAAGGCCCTTATTGCTGGAAGCTTTGAAGGGTCCAAGCTGACTCTGCATGAATTGAGAGGGTGAGCTCAAACAGGGGTTTCCAAGCTTGGAATGTTGTTGGACTACAACTCCCATCATCCACAGCCACAAGGGCCACTAACCCAAAACATGCTGTGTTGGCTGCTCAAATGGCTGCCATGCATGTGCGGAGGCCAGTTGGGTGGCGGAGGCAGGTGACCCTACCTGCGGGATGCTGGTTTCAGCCACCGCCAGTTCCCTAAGGATTCCGGGTGCTGGCAGTGGGTAAGTTGGGGCTGCTTTTAAAATTATATCCTGCTACCTTCGCTGCCCAGAGCAGGCCTCACTGGCTGCTACTGCTTCTGTTCAATCAATCCATTGGTCCTTCTAGCTCAGTACTGTCCACACAGAATGGAAGCCAGGAAGGTGTAGAAAATTTGACTGAATCGATTCAAATTTGAATCAAATTTGAATCGATTCGACTCGAATCTGCTTGCACAGGATGGGATTCATTTGAATCGATTTGAATTCATCTGAACTCGAATCACATTTGCATGAATTTGATTTGATTTGATTCAAATTCACCTGAATTTGATTCGATTAGAACAAATCCCATTTTGTGCAAGCAGATTCGAGTCCAGTCAATTCAAATTCAGCTGTGTCGTCTGTGTAGACAATTTCTGTATAGCCAGTCTGTGTAGACAATACTGAGCTAGATGGACCAAGGGTCGGACTCGGTAGAAGGCAGCTTCCGATATTCCTATAAACATAGGAAACTGCCTTTTCCCGAGTTGGACTAGTATTGTCTACCCAGACTGGCAGCGGCTTCTCCAAGTCTGCAGGCAGGAGTCTCTCTCAGCCCAATCTGGAGATGCTGCCAGGGAGCGAACCTGGAACTCTCTTCATGCAAGCAGGCAGATGCTCTTCGCAAAGCAGCCCCACGCCCTCAGGGGACTCACTTACAGACAAGGCTCACATGGAGTCTCCCATTCGAATGCAAACCAGGGCAGACCCTGCTTAGCAAAGGGGACAATTCATGCATGCTCCCACAAGACGCTGCCCTTTTGTAAGCCACTTGGGGTCCTCTTTGGAGAAAGGCGATTTCCCCGCTCTGTGAAACCGGCCAATTGGCACCGAGAGCTGAGTTGCAATCTTTTCATAAGCCCTGTGGGTTCCGTGCCCTCACTGTTTGCATTTCCTGGAGATTTTTATATCCCCATTTGCAACTGGTCTGTTGCTTTTTTTCGCATCGTTTGCATGGGGCCTATCTGCATATTCGAGGGCCCAGAAGGCCTGTCACTCTTGTCCGACCCCCAGCCCCACTCTCTGCCAATCTGTCTGTTGTTTGGACGGAGTAGTTGGGGGGGGGTGGAAGCTCTCTGGGGATCTGTGTGTTCGTCTGGGGCCCAGATAAGGCCAGGGTTGACCTATCTTGCCCGGGGCACTGGCACCCCTCCCTAACAGGCTGTCTTCTCAGGCTGACGGTTAGCAGCCGGCATGGCCTGATAAACTTATCACCCCAAAGCTAAGCTTTGGGTGAGGTTCCTCCCCAGCTTCAGATTTCCATGTTCCCGTCTTTCCAGCCCGCATTTAACAAGAAAAGAAGAGAAAAGAAAACAACAGTAAGAGATATAGAGATGACAATTAAAGCACTGAACGGATAGGGACAAGTCCGTTCTGGATCCCAGAAGGGTGCCCTTAGCCAGCAAAAAAAATAAAAATAAAAATAAAAATCCTTCTTTATGAATTGTGATTAATAAAGGATTGAAGAGCCTGTGTGGCGTAGTGGTTAGAGCGTTGGACTAGGACTTGGGAGAGTCCCTTTCAAATCCCCTTTTTCAACCATGAAACCCGCTGGGTGACCTTGGAGCACTCACTCAGCTCTCAGTCTAATCGACCTCACAGGGTTGTTGTGAGGAGAAACATAACCGCGTACACTGCACTGGGCTTCTTGGAGGAAGAGGGGAATATAATTGTAAGTATATAACCCCTTGCTAACTGATCAAAGAGGCGCCTTTTAAAAGTGGTGGTTCTCTTTATTGAGCACGGGGAGAGCAACTGGCCCTATCTGTTTCCAGCACAGCATCCCTCCAGTGGCTGTTGCTGGTGTCTATCTTATGTTGGTTTTTTAGATTGTAAGCCCTTTGGGGACAGGGAGCCATCTTATTTATTTATATCTATGTAAACCACTTTGGGAACTTTCGTTGAAAAGCAGTGTATAAATATCCATCGTATCCGTATTCATAAGTCCTATATTTACTTGAATCTAAGTCTAATTCCTCCTCTCACCCATCCCCAAGTTTTTTGATGTTACACTCTTGTTCTTTTTGAGTAAATGAAGGTATAACCTGTATTTAACCTCTCCTTTTTAAGTGGGAGTCATCTTAAATTCAGTGTCATAGGACACAGGAAGCTGCCATATACTGAGTCAGACCCTTGGTCTATCTAGCTCAGTATTGTCTACCCAGACTGGCAGCGGCTTCTCCAAGGTTGCAGGCAGGAATCTCTCTCAGCCCGATCTTGGAGAAGCTGCCAGGGAGGGAACTTGGAGCCTAGATGCTCTTCCCAGAGTGGCTCCATCCCCTAAGAAGGGGAATCTCTTCCAATGCTCACACTTCTAGTCTCCCTTTCATATGCAACCAGGGCAGACCCTGCTTAGCTAAGGTGACAAGTCATGCTTGCTACCACAAGACTAGTTCTCCTTGTCTTTGATTCGGGTAAATACAGTAAATATGTAAGTAAACAAAGTGATTAACATTACAGAAATACAGATGATATCAATTAAAATGTTAGGCTTCTGGTTTCCTGAGTCGTTTGGATGAGGAAGGCACATATATTTATGTAGGCCCTTTATGTATGGATACAATACGACAAATATTTCTATACCGCTTTTCAACAAAAGTTCCCAAAGGAGTTTACATAAATGTAAATAATTAAATAAAATGGCTCCCTGTCCCCAAAGGGTTATGCTTGGTGGGGGTTGCAGACAGGAATCTCTCTCCGCTCTATCTTGGAGATGCTGCCAGGGAGGGAACTTGGAACCTAGATGCTCTTCCCAGAACAGACATGTCATGCTTGCTACCACAAGACCAACCTCTCTCTCTCTCTCTCTCTCTCTCATAGGAACATAGGAAGCTGCCGTATACTGAGTCAGACCCTTGATCTATCTCGCTCAGCATTGTCTACCCAGACTGGCAGCAGCGGCTTCTCCCAGGTTGCAGGTAGGAATCTCTCTCAGCCCTATCTTGGAGATGCTGCCAGGGAGGGAACTTGAAGCCTTCTGCTTCCCCCCCCCACACCCCCCAACATCTTCATGCCTATGTTTGAGAAATGGAGCCAGCCAGCTCTCTGGACTGCTTTGGTTAGCAAATTAGGGCCATGCAAAGCGGGTGAAAGCGTGGCCCAAAAGGCGCTGGAGTGTGTGTGTGTGTGTGTGTGTGTGCGCGCGCCGTCTTCTTCCCAACTGTTTTCGGTCAACAGATCTCGGAGGGATTATGAGCAGGAAAAGCAAAGTCTGTAGAATTGGCACAGGTCTTAAAAACCGAGGTGGGTTGCGGGGAGAAAGTCAGAATGTGAGAGTGGCTTAAAAAAAACAACCACCAACAACTGGGGGAAATTGGGAGACCTGCCCCAGTTTGAGAACAAAATGTTGCAAAATTGCCATTTTTCCGGGGCTTCTCCCCACGCTCAAATCTTTGCCTGTGTTGTAACACATTGGGGAATCTTGCCATGTGGGAATCTTGCATGGAATCTTGCCATGTGGGCACATACTGTATTTAACTGAATCCAAGACTGGATTTCCCCCAAGTTCTTTGATGTCAGAAATCAGGGGGTTGCCTTAAATCCAGATTCCTGTTCCTTTCGAGTAAATACAGTATAACCTGTATTTTAAAGGGGGCCATCTTAAATTCAGAGTCGTCGTCTATTTGGGTAGTCCGGTTTAGACTGGTCTCTGTGGTAACCCGGAGAGACCATATTATGCCTGTTTTAAAACAGTTGAACTGGCTGCCGATACGTTTCCGGGCGAAATACGAAGTGCTGGTTATGACCTTTCAAGCCCTGAACGGCTTAGGCCCGAGTTACCTCAGCGAGCGCCTTCTTCTGCGTGATCCCCACCACACATTAAGGTCATCCGGAGAGGTCAGTCTCCGGTTACCACCGATACGTCTGGTGGCGACTCGGAACCGGGCCTTCTCTGTAGTAGCCCCTGGCCTATGGAATGCACTCCTGGCAGATATCTGCTGTTTAGGCTCGCTGTCGGCCTTTAAGAGGGCCCTAAAAACGTACTGGTTTGGCCTGGCCTTCCAAGGTTCTTAAACGGTTTTTTAAAGTCTTTTAATTGGTTTTGAATGGTTTTAATGTGGTTTTGAGCACTGTGTTTTAAATAGTGTGTGTTTTTGTGTCCTTTCAAACTTGTTGTGCACTGCCCAGAGCCTTCAGATGGGGTGGTTTATAAATGTAACACACACACACACACACTTAGCAAAACTTAAAAAAAAACATTAAAAAAACAAACTGAAAACATGTTTAACAGGCTGTGCACACGAGCAGCCCGACCCAGGTTAGGAAAGCCCCACCTGGGTAGGGTTCATGTGCAGAATGGAGCTCGATCCCAACCGTGCCTCCCCCACAAACCCCCACGGCTTTGTACCCGGGCTTTTACCTGGGTTAAAGGGAGCAAGCACGCCCTTCGCTCCCGGTATGGGGTCGTGTGTATGCTTGAGCTGCACACAGCACAAGCATACACAGAGTTGGCTGCCTAGAGTGCCCACCTCATGGAGCTACCCTCCAACGCCTCATGCTTATTGCGCAATGCATTGTGGGATATCCGGAGGCCGGGACGCATTGACCCAGTCTCTGGAGATCTGCTACTGTTTAGTGTGAGACGCACTCCTAGCAGATTTTCCCGATCGTCTGGGTTGGACCTTGCCACACCCCCCCCACAACCCCTGCCTACTTGCCCGGTCATGTGAAAAGCCTTAATGTGTTTTTAAAATTGATCAAGAGGCAGTGTGTGTGTGTGTGTACAACAGAAGTGAAGGCGGCTCTTATTTTGGAGATTTCGGCAGGCCGTTCCTGGACCTTTTCAAACTTATCTCCACAGGGTTGGCCCTGAGGTTTTTGGCGACCGGGCAAAATTTGGTTTCGGCAACCCCCAGCCGAGAAATGCCGAGTCCCAGGTTTTGACTGTGCTGGTTTGAGGACACAGTGGGAGAGATTTCTCTTCCGGGAGCAAAACTTGACCCCTTTGGCGATGAAAGGATGTGGCTGGCAATTTGGAAATCCAGCCGGAGACCACTTCTTTTTGAACAATGAATGCTGAGGAAGGGAACTCATCTTCTAGGGTGGGAGTGCAGCTCAGGAAACTAGCTTTTGATTGGGGGCAGGAGCAATGAACAAAGAAAACAGTGTCATGTGGGGTGCAGAATGTGGAGGCCCTTTGGGGAGCAGGGGGCAGGATGATACCTTATAACATTCTTCCACCACTCTGCAGTACTTCAGGCGTGCAATCCAAGAGGGAGAGAAATAATAATCTCAGTGCTCTGTTCTGGCACTGTTTAGGCGCCCCCCAAGAACTGGAGCCCTAGACGACCACTGAGGTCCACCTAGGAGAGAGTAAAAGTAATCGAGTCGGTGTTGACTCGTGGCGCCCAGAGCCCTGTGGTTGTCTTTCGTAGAATACAGGAGGGGTTGACCATTGCCTCCTCCCGCGCAGGATGAGATGATGCCTTTCAGCATCTTCCTGTATCGCTACCACCCAATATAGGTGTTTCCCATAGTCTGGGAAACAGATCAGTGGGGATTCGAACCGGCAACCTCTTGCTGCCTAGGCAAGTTACTTTCCCGCAGGCCCTATATCTCTATGAGGACTAGATAACGGGATATTCCAAAATGGAAGCTGCGAGATCCAGGAATCCTGGCTTTCTGCCCGAACCCATAGGCTATCCATGTCATGTATGGATATCCATACATTTTATCCATGTATAGTTTTCTGTGTTTGTATATTATCTATTTTAAATCAGATTGGTTTTTATATTTTTAGTGAAATATGTTTAACTGTCATTTTTATTATATGTGTTTTAACTTTTGTAAGCTGCCTTGGGATTGTTTTTAATGAAAGGCGGTGCATAAATTGAACAATAAATAAATAAAAAAAAAACTATCCAAGTGTGCCAAATGGATGGAAAGGCAGAAGAGTCTGGAAAGTAATAAGGAAGTGGAGGCGCAGATTCAAAAGCTCGGCTCTCATTCCCTTCCTTGCCAGCCCATGTAAATCACTGATAGCCATGGAAATGCCCTGGACACAGGGTCTTTTGTTCCACAAGGCAGCAGAGACGCCAGGTGTCTGATTTGCTTTTCACAGGTAGGTTTACACCTTTTCCTGAAGCGTGTTGGCTGCAGCCGTTGTTTCAGGTATAGGCTTCCCAGTCAATATTTGCTGAAAAATGCAGGTGGGATGAGGCTGATGAACTCAAAGGATTCTTCTAAGATGAGGTGGCCAGGAAGTTTTACACACCCGGTGTTTAATTATTATTATTATTATTATTATTATTATTTTTCATTGATATCCTGCTCTTCCTCCAAGGAGCCCAGAGCGGTGTACTACAGACTTGAGTTTCTCCTCACAACAACCCTGTGAAGTAGGTTAGGCTGACTGTCCCAGAGTCACCCAGCAAGTCTCATGGCTGAATGGGGATTTGAACTCGGGTCTCCCCGGTCCTAGTCGAGCACTCTAACCACTACACCACGCTGGCGAACGTTCAGTTCGCATCCCCTCCGGAATGGAGGGTGTGCGTTCACATATCGGCCAGATTTACCCCAGAGCCCCTGCGAGTTATCGAGGAGCAGTTCACACACGATTCGGGTTTTTCATCGTGCATTAAAATGTAGCCCGATTTACATCCAGGGTAAAAAGAATCAACTTTTTGTGTTTGTTATTTTGAGCAACTTTGAACTTGCAGCAAAGCCTCGCAGTAAACCTGTGGTAAAGGCTGCTGGCCAGAAAAGCTCCTGGTAGCACCTTCTGGGCCAGATCTGACCTACAAGGCCTGTTTTATTATCTTATATGTATTTCTGAAAGAGCTGGCAATGTCATGATCCTTATGAACTCATAACCAGAGCACCTGCAGTCAAGTGGGGGGTACCGGCAGACTGGAGGTAACCTGCAGGGACATTGATTTCTCTCATTGGGGGTGGGATGTAACTCCCCCAATGTAATACAATGGGATGGAATGTTCACAGACTCTGAGAACAGTTAACAGACAACCAAGTGTGTTGAGCTAATGGAACTCAGTGGGGAGGGGCGTGGAGTGGAGGGCTTGAACACAAAGAGCAGGAAACTTCTCGGCCTGAAGAATACTCCCTCAAGCCAGTCACAACCTCGTCCTCTTCTGCTTCCGAGGAAGAAAGGTACCTGAAACTGGACTGCAGCTCCCATTGGTCACAGTTGCAATGGCCAAAGGGAGCTGTAGTACAACTTCTGGGGACCCCAGGTGTAGATGGACCTCTGGTCTGATCCATGGTGTGAAGACTTTGCCTTTTTTTGGTGGCCCGGCAGACAGTGGGATCTGAGAGGCACCGAATTTGACCACTGTGCAGATGTGCAAACTTTGAAAAGGTGGCAGCATACTGTGGTGTCTTCAGCCACAGGAAGCCACCAGGACCACAGGGGTGCCTGAAAACCCAGACGTGGACACCCCAGTGAAAACGTTAGTGCCCCACTGAATCCTGAATCCATAGGCAGTGAGTAGAGGCAGAGGTTTCTTTGCCAAACAAGTGTGACTTGTCAAACGTTTCGTCTGGTTTATTCCAATAATGAAAACGTGCATCTGTTCTGATAAGCATAAATACATATTTACAGTGAGATTGTAGGAGAGAAAGACCATGTGCCTCGGCTGCGCCCAACTCTGAAACCAGAGTTACCTTGGCATGCATTAGCACAGGGGTTCCAGACTTGCGGTCCTCCAGATGTTGATGAACTACAGCTCCCATCATCCACAGCTACAATTTATTATGGCTGGGGGATGATGGGAGCTGTAGTTTAGAAACATCTGAAGGACTACAGGTTGGGTACCCCTGCATTCATGGTTAGCTCCAGAACCAAGAGTGGGCAGCCTGAAGGAAACCAGCTGTCATTGGACTACAATTTCCATCATCCCTAGCCACACTAAATAGAAGGAGAGGAGAGCTGGTCTTGTGGTCGAAAGCATGACCTGTCCCCTTAGCTAAGCAGGGTCCACCCTGGTTGCATTTGAATGGGAGACCACATGTGAGCACTGGAAGATCTTCCTCTCAGGGGATGGAGCCGCTCTGGGAAGAGCATCTACAGGTTCCAGGTTCCCTCCCTGGCAGCAGCTCCAAGATGGGACTGAGAAAGATTCCTGCCTACAACCTTGGAGAAGCCGCTACCAGTCTGGGTAGACAATAATGAGCTAGATGGACCAGTGGTCTGACTCAGTATATGGCAGCTTCCTATGTTCCTATGTAAGGGCTTTCCTCTCCCCAGAGAATCCTGGAAATTGTGTTTCCAGGAGAAGGAGCAAAGGAATCTCTGGAGGCCCCAAACCTGGATTCCCAAATATCGGGGTACTACAATTTCCATCATCACTACCTACTGGCCACTGTGTCTGGGGATGATGGGAGTTGTAGTCCAACAACAGGTGGAGGGCTGAAGTTGTGAACTCCTGAGCTAGACCAGTCCCCTCAGTCAACTTTCTAAGATTCTTTGGAGAAAGGCGAGACAGCGAAATTGACATGAAACTGAAAAATATGTAATGCATTGTAATGCACAATGCAGTGAATGAATTCTCCGGTTTTGCCAATTCTGGCCTGGAGCAGAATTTGACAGCAGAATGGACTGTACCACCAGACTGAATGCAGCCTTTGAATGCCTCCTTCGTGTTAAAAAAAAGCTCCCTGCAATTAAAAATAAAATAAAATAGCAAACCAGACAGAAACGTTCCCACCCAGGCTGCTTCCTTCTGTGCTAGTTTTCTACTTGCGGGGAGCAATTTATATGTAGTAGAAGATCATTCAAAAATGTGATCCCCATTTGTAAATGGAAGTGGTACAGTCCCCCAAGACTCTACCACCTCATTTGGCTGCATATGTACACCAAGCCTTGGTGCTCACTCTCTAGGAGAAGGAGAAGAGATGGAGAAGGAGAAGAGAAGGAGGAGAAGAGAAAGAGAAGGATAAGAGATGGAGAAGGAGAAAAAGAAGAGGAAGAGGAGGGATGGAGAAGGAGAAGGGGAAAAGAAGGAGAAGGAGAGAAGATAGAGAAGGAGGAGGAGGAGAGAAAGAGAAGGAAAGGAGAAGAGGGAGAAGGAGAAGAGATGGAGAAAGAGAAGGAGAGGAGAAGGAGAAGAAACATTTATTTATTTATTACATTTGTACACCGCCTCAAACTTCCGTCTCTGGGCGACATAGAGAAGGAGATGGAGAAGGAGAAGAAATAGAGAAGGAGAAGGAGAAGAGGAGAAGAAATAGAGAAGGAGAAGAGCTGGAGAAGAAGAAGAAGGTCTTTGCTTCAGTTTATAGAAGAGGGAAACTTAAGTGAAGCATGAGAGGTCCAGCTTGCCTTGCCTTTTATGCGTGGCATGGAAAGAGTGAAGAGAAAGAAATTCTTCTCTCTCCCTCTCTCACAGCACTAGAGCCAGGAGTCATCCCAGGAAACCGATTGCCAGGAAACTGAGGTCTGACAAAATGAAGTACTTGTTTCATACTGCACAGAATAAACTTGTGGAAGTCTCTGCTACAGGAGGTGGTGATGGCCACCAGCTTGGATGGCTTGAAGCAGGGCTTGGGCAAATCCACAGAGCACAGTGGCTAGTAGTCTGGTGGCTATAGGACACCTCCAGCATCGGAGGGAAACAGGATGCTGGACTGGGTAGGGCTTGGGCCTGATCCAGCAGGGCTGTTCTCTCAAGGAGGCCCCCTTCTCTGCCTTTTCTCAGGTTTGCTTCTCTCTCTCTGCTTCTTCCCGAAGTAAGTCAAGGGTCCGGCTCCCGGCTCACTTGAGGCTGTGCTGACTCTCCCGGTGACGCCGGAGATCCACTTTGCGCTGGAAGCCCTTCCCACATTGCTCACAGGTGAAGGGCTTGAACCCGGTGTGCTTGCGGCTGTGTGTGATGAGGTTGGAGCTCTGGCTGAAGGCTTTGCCGCAGACCTGGCACTTATGGGGCTTCTCTCCTGGACGCAAAAGCGGGGAAGGGGTGGTGGGAAGAAAAGAATCCAGGTTCGTCCATTACCAGATTGTTAATGTTGGACTACAACACCCATCATTACCAGATTGACCCGTTAGGGGTCCCCAAGCTTGGCTCCCTAGATGTTGGACTACAACACCCACCATCCCCTGCTACAATCTCTGGGATGATGGGAGTTGTAGTCCAACAACAATGTTTGGGAATCCCTGCCTTAGGGTACTTGCCGTCCAATGGAGGCCTCAAAACTGAATGGGTGAAGGAAAGAAAGAAGGGAAAGGTACCTGTATATTTTGTTATTTCTCCCCAAATATCACCCAACCCAAATTAGGACTGCACCTTCCTGGTGCATCATGGGGCGATTCAGCTGCAAAAGCCAGCAGTCGTTTGGAGCTGACTCACCTCATAATGCACTGGGGAAACAAGGTGCCCCCTTTCCAGGCAAAAAAGAGCAAGTGAGCTGCTAACTGGGAGGTTAAACTCTTTTGAAGCTGATTTGTTCCTTATGTACTGGGAAGATGACACCTCCCTCCTGGTGCATTATGGGGCAAGTCAGCTCCAAAAGCAGGGATTTTAAACTCTCCATTTTGGAAGCTGACTCTGAGCAAGTCGGCATGCTGGTTGCGAAACACAGTACTAATTTATGAGAGACAGCATGAACCGATTAAGTCGGCAATTCATGAAAGTCAAAAGTTTTCAATTCACGAAAGCATTTCAGCCCAGCATGCAGACAGGCACAGGAGTCCTGACATTTTAAAAAGTTGGCAATCCTTGAAACCTGCCAGCTGCTGATTTTGACACCTACCTCTTTAACTGGACATCTACTTTTCTGTGCTGTTTTGCGCTGTCTATTGCACTTTTGGATGCAATAAGGTCATCATTGCAATTGCTATTTTGGCCTGTTTATTTCACTTTTGTTTATTTCACATCACTGCGAGAGGCTCATTACTGACATAGGCTCATGACTGCAACAGCCCTGCTGTGTGCTTCACATTTGGGTGCAATAGGCTCGTAACTGAAAGAGACTTGTGATTTTCAATAGCCCTGTTGTGCACTTCACGTTTGTTTGCAATAGACTCATCACTAAGATTCATCATTGCAGTAGCCCTGTTGTGTACTTCACATTTGGGTGAAAAAGACTCATCACGGAAAGAGACTCATCATTGCAGTAGCCCTGTTGTGTACTTGACATTTGGATGAAATAAACTAATTAGTGCAATAGACTCTGATCTTTGCAACAGACTCCTCAAGGGTGTCCCACAAGAGGAGGGCTGCTCCTCACCAGTGTGGATGTAGGTGTGCTTCTTCATGTCCGACTTCTGGTGGAAGCGCTTCCCGCAGTACTGGCAGGGGTACGGCCGTGTGTCCGAGTGGATCAGCAGGTGGGTGGAGAGTGTAGAGGACCGCTTGAAAGCCTTCCCACACATTTTACACTCGAAGCTTTTCTCCTGGGAGGAATAACATTGAGAGATGGCTGCAAAGTGACTGTCCATAAGAACTGACAGATCCGAAGCACTGCCTCTGCAGAAGACACCAATGCTCTTGGACTTTTAAGAGTTGCGCAGAAGAGAGAATTTTTGAAAATGCAACTTTTCTTGCTCCTGTATGCCAAGGTGCAACTGCTAAAACCCCTACACTGGGGTAGCCTTCAACCTTCTCAGCATGAAGATCTACCTTGACTCTCAAACTGCAACATGTGGAAGTGCACTTTTAACAATCAATGCCTGTTTTCTTCCTCTTTAGGGTGACCCAGGGCAGAGGAAGGCATAGGCCCCTATTACTTTAGCAGCTGTATTGATGAAAGAATTTGAGCTGATGTACCTGTTGATTTCACTTTTATGTATGACATTGCAATAGGCACATCACTGACATAGGCTCAGGAATGCAATATACCTGCTGTGTACTTCACGTGTGCGTGAAATAGACTCATCACTGAAAGAGACTCACCATTGCAATAGCCCTGTTGTGTGCGTCACATTTGAGTGCAATAGACTCATAACTGAAAGAGACTCATGATTGCAATTGCCCTTTTGTGTGCTTCACATTTGAGTGCAATAGACTCATCACTGAAAGAGACTCACCATTGCAATAGCCCTGTTGTGTGCTTCACATTTGAGTGCAATAGACTCATCACTGAAAGAGACTCATCATTGCAATTGCCCTTTTGTGTGCTTTACATTTGAGTGCAATAGACTCATCACTGAAAGAGACTCATCATTGCAATAGCCCTGTTGTGTACTTCACATTTGTGTGCAATAGACTCCTCATGGAAAGACACTCGCCATTGCAATAGCCCTGTTGTGTACTTCACATTTGTGTGCAATAGACTCATCACCGAAAGAGAGTCGTTGTTGCAATAGCCCTGTTGTGTACCCTGGGGTCCCTGCAAGCTCTAAATGTATATGATTCCATGAAACCTCATTGGTGACCAGAGTGAAAGAGATTTAAAAAGTGTGTTTTGGAAGAGCTGGCCAGGCCAGAAAGAGCTGGAAGTAGCTAGGGGCCTTGCAGACCTCCTCACTGCCGGACCCACCTGAGAATGGATGTTGGTGTGTTGCTCCAAGCTCACGGCATGCCCAAAGGTTTTGCCACACACGTCACAAGCAAAAGGTCGTGTGCCGCTATGGGATCTTCGGACATGGACCTCTAGGCCATGGGGGGTGGAAAAGATCTGGAAAACAATGGAGCCAGTTTTAGGACAATGGCGCTTACACCTCAGTGAACACAGGAACAGAGGCAGCTGCCTTCTACTGAGTCAGACCCTTGGTCCATCTAGCTCAGGATTGTCTGCACAGACTGGCAGCGGCTTCTCCCAGGTTTCACGTGGGAGTCTCTCTCAGCCTGACCTATGCGGGGTTGAACCTGGAACTTACTGCATGCTGGGCAGATACTCTGCCACTGAGTTCTAACAACCCATTAGAAAGTGGTGGCTTACAAGGAGAAGAGTTTGTGGTAGCCAGCATGAATGGTCCCCTTTGCTATACAGGATCTGCCCTGGTTTGCATTTGAATGGGAGGCTACATGTGTGAGCACTGTAAGATCTTTCCCTTAGGGGATGGGGCCACTCTGGGAAGAGCATTTGATGGATGCAGAAGGATCGAAGTTCCCTCCCTGGCAGCATCTCCAAGATGGGGCTGAGAGAGATTCCTGCCTGCAATCCTGCAGAAGCCGCTGCCAGTCTGGGTAGACAAGACTGAGCTAGGTGGACCAATGGTCTGACTCAGTATAAAGCAACTTCCTATGTTCTGATCCTCCTATGTACCTGGAGATCCTCAGGTGGGTGCTTTATTCACGGAGCTACAGCTACCTATCCCCATAGGAAGAAGGTGTCCACTCCTTTTTCCCTTGGCTGTCCAGTAGCTGGCTGAGTTAACATAAGCACTTCACAACCACACGGGCTGATGAAAGGAAACCCCTGCCAAGAGAAATTTCCCAGGCCCCATTTTGGATTCAGGTCAGCGGATGTCGAGGCATTTCACTCGTGGCAGGCAGGTTTGTTAAGAAGGGCTGGTCTTGGGGTAGCGAGTATGAATGGTCCTCTTTGCTAAACAGGGGGAGGCCTGGTTTGCATTTGGATGGGTGGCTATATATGAGTGCCGTCTGCTGTATGAACGCCATATTCCCTTTTGAACGCCATATTCTCAATTTAGGCCCCCCAGCTGTTTTTGGACTACAACTCCCATAATTCTCAGCCACAGCAGCCAATAGCCAGGGATTATGGGAATTGTAGGCCAACATCTGCAGGAGGGCCGAAGTTGAGCAGGCCTGCTTTAGAGTGACCAGGGCTGCTCAACTTTGGCCCTCCTGCAGATGTTGGCCTACAACTCCCATAATCCCTGGCTATTAGCCACTGTGGCTGGGGATTATGGGAGTTGTCGTCCAAAAACAGCTGGGGGAAGAGCATTTGTTTTGCATGGAGAAGATCTCAGTTTCAATACGCAGGAAGAATCATAAGCTGGCAACGGGGTGGTGGTGGAATTTAATTCACCTCTGGAATTGGCGTATGCAAGTCGACTCCCTAGAAGGAAAATTACCGTTTAATCCGGAGTATATGCAAGAACAGCCACCTAATGGCACAGCAGGGAAATGACTTGCCTAGTGAGCAAGAGGTTGCCGATTTGAATCTCTGCTGGCATGTTTCCCTGACTATGGGAAGCACCCAGCAGCGATATAGGAAGATGCTGAAATATGACAAGCAGGTACATTTGGGGGATCTTCCTGACTCTAAGGCAGGCCTGCTCAACTTCAGCCCTCTTGTTGGCCTACAACTCCCATAATCCTTGGCTATTGGACACTGTGGCTGGGAATTATGGGAGTTGTAGTCCAAAAACAGTTGCGGAGGCAAAGTTGAGCATGCCTGCTCTAAGGACTGTTGGACTGTGGAACTGTCTGCCTCATGATGGGCTCTCCTTGGCTGGAGATTTTCAGACAGAGGCTGGACGGCCAGCTTGTCAGGGATGCTGTTGCCGATTCCTGCTCTGAGCAGGGGCCGAACCCTGCAGTCAGCAAGACGGGGGAGCTGATTCTGCGAGCTTCCTTCTTTCCTGAAGGACAGCCTGAGCAGCCAATAGCAGCCGGCGCGAGGGAGGAACTTCCTCCCTGAACTCAGCTTTGCTGTGAAGGCAAACTGTGCTTCTTGGATCAGACGTACTTTGATCGCTGCCGAAATACAGTTTTTGACGGTGTAACTTACTGCAAACCTAAGGCAACAAATGGAGTTAGGGGAGGGAAACCATGGTTTTTTTTTTTTGGTTTTTTTTTGGTAACTCCAATTCTTGGTTCAAACATTCAGGTTTGGGAACCGGATAGGGTTAGGGACCTCCTGTTTCCCGTTATGTGTGAATGCGGCCATAGAACTAGCAAAGGACAACCCCGCACAGTGGTAATCCACATTAAGCCCGATTCAGACATTATGCTGTACGAGTGTACAGATTTCTGTACACGCGTACACAAGCTTGTGTGAATGACAGTACCTGGGTTCATTTTAAAAGTGAACCTGGATACAGGCCCTTCAAACGCATGGTACAGTTAGGGAATGTACTTCTGTGCCTGCGTTCAGCATGACATATGAATGGCCGTACCTGTGTACAGCTCTGTGGACACCGTACACTCATCGTACAAGTGTTGAACATAACATGTGAATGGGCCAATAGTTTCAAGAACTGGGGAGGTGATTGGCCTGGGCCAGCTCCCCGAAAACCAGAACTGTCTTTAGTCACGGAGAGTGTGTCGGGTCCATGTGAGTGACTCACTTTGTGGCAAATGACACAATGGTACGACTCCATGTCCGGGGAGTACCGCATGCTGTAGTCAAGAGGTGGCTCGGAGGCTGGAAGCAGGTGACTCCCATAGAGGCTGATGGAGCGGTCCAGGAGGGCAGAGGACATCGGCAGGTAGCCGTAGGGCGGGGCACGGAAGGCATCCCAGGAGAAACCGGGCTTGTAGAACGGGTCACGGCTGCTCATGGAGGTTCTGCGCTCCCTGGTTGCCAGAGCTGAAGCAGGCATCTCTGAAGCCGCGTCGGAGAGGGAAAACAACACCAGATGATCAGGATAATGGACCACTTTGGATCAAGTGATAACGGATCACTTTGGATCAAGTGATAATGGATAATGATAATGGATAACGGATCACTTTGGATCAAGTGTTAATAGATCACTTTGGATCACTTATGGATCACTTTATAATGGATCACTTTGGTAGCCCATTTATCAGTCATAATGGACAACATCCAGTCAAGACTCAACTAGCTTCTATTCGTTTCCATGGGATTTAATCACAACCAGAGTTTTATTACAGTGGTTCTCAACCTGCAGCCCCCCAGATGTTGCTGAACTACAACTCCCATCACCCCAAGCCACAATAAATCGTAGCTGGGGGTGGTGGGAGTTGTACTTCAGCAACAGAGAGCCGGAGTGGTGTAGTGGTGAGAGTGCTGGACTAGAACCGGGGAGACCCGAGTTCAAATCCCCATTCAGCCATGAGACTTGCTGGGTGACTCTGGGCCAGTCACTTCTCTCTCAGCCTAACCTACTTCACAGGGTTGTTATGAGGAGAAACTTAAGTATGTAGTACACCGCTCTGGGCTCCTTGGAGGAAGAGTGGGATATAAATGTAAATAATAATAATAATAACATCTGCAGCACAGGTTGGGCACCACGGTTCTATTCTTTTCCATGGGATTTAATCCAGACCAATGTCCTCTGTGAAAGGGATTCCCAGATGTTGTTGACCACAACTCCCATCATCCTCAGCCAAAAGCTGTCGCAGCTGGGGATGATGGGAGTTGTAGTCAACAGCATCTGGGAGTCCCTATGACAGAGAACACTGCTCATGACTAATCAGGTGCTGCCCAACACTTACATATTGCCTTGGGCCTCATCCAGCAAGGTCCCTCTGATGTTCTTAATATGGCCTGCCAGTATTGTCAGGGATTCTGAGCAATACTGGGGCCTTTCTTTCTTATCTCCCAACACAGTAACCAGAAGCAGCCCCACCAAATCTAGGGCTGGGAGGGAGTCCTAGATCCCTGGCACAATTTATTTGGCTGCTTTAGGACTCTAAAGGTCCCCCAAAGTTGTTGGGCTATATGCCTCTCCTGTCATCTTTTAATTGCCCTTTGATTTAGATGGCCATTGCTGCTATATAGGTCTGCTGTAAACGAAACGAAATGTAGGTCATGTGCCCATTTTGAATGTCTTCATCAGTATTCTTTGAGGTCATTCACACAATCAAAGGGGAGCTGGTCTTATTGGAGGAGAGCTGGTCTTGTGGTAGCAGGCATGGATTGTCCCCTTTGCTAAGCAGGATCCACCCTGGTTTGCATGTGAATGGGAGACTACATGTGTGAGCACTGAAGATATTCGCTCTGGGAAGAGCCCATGCCTGCTTGCATGCAGAAGGTTCCCAGTTCCCTCCCTGGCAGCATCTCCAAGATAGGGCTGAGAGAGACTCCTGCCTGCAACCTTGGAGGAGCTGCTGCCAGTCTGTGTTGACAATACAATCATCCCTCGTCAACCGCGAAGGTTCCGTTCCGGGAAAACTTCGCGGTTGGCAAATTGGCGGTTGCTGAGCCATTGAAATCAATGGCAAACAGAGGGTTAGGGGAGTCACAGTAGCAAAAGGACCACAAAATACAGTAAAAAGACCGGGGGGGGGGATCTCTCCTAATTCCCCCCAAATTGTCATGAGACAGTAAGAGGAATGAAGGGGAACCCTGAAAAAAAACCCGAACCCCCCAAATTACTCCCAAACCCCAGTAAATCACCCCTGAGCCCCCAAATCACCATCTGAGCCCCCCAAATTGCTTAAAAAACATCTCTTCGGCACACCTCCCATATGCCCACACAGGTAGCTCTGCTCCGTGCATCTCCATGAAGCACAGAGCAGGGTGGAGGGATCTGGGGCCGAAAGTTGTTGTTCCCGCCTCCGGGCATCCCACAATGCAACACGCACGTTGCACTGGGGATTCCCCCATCAGATGGGCTCTCCAGGAGCCTGGTTCTGTGACTTCTTGGGCCGGAGAAATCACGCGTTAATTAAACCTTAATTGTTTAAACCTTAATTATACCTTAATTAAGGTTAATTAAACCTTAATTATGCCTTAATTAAGGTTAATTCACCCTTAATCTCGGCTAACAGCCGGGTTGATTAAGGGGGCTCGGTGGGCGGGGAGCAGAGGGATATGCAAGGATGCTGCCGCTTCTCCCAACCAGCCTAACTCCGCCTGGGACAGCCCAGGTAGGTTTAGGTTAGTCAGGCTTCTTACCTGGCGTTGGAGACCCAGATATGGTCCTGGTCATCCCCTGAACAGGAGAGCTTTCTTCTTTCGTTCCGTTGGGGTCATTTTCTTCTTTGGGAGCTGGGCATTCTGGGCCATCCACACTGAAGGCCTTCCTCTGCTCTGGGACATCAGCGCCACATGGAGCTGAGATCAGAACAGAATGGTGGTGTATATCAGAAGTTCCCAACCTTGGCTGGCCAGATAGCGTTGGCATCAAAGGCTGGCACTGTTGGGCAGCTGACCCACTGCTCATTTGGCAACCACCTCTGTGTCCAAATCCTCCATGTGATGGTGGCAGGCCTACTCTTTTGGGCTCATCCAGATAAAAGGGGGCCTTGGGAAGGACAGATTTCCCAGGGCCCCCTGAAACCTGAACCAAGCCCTGGTGACAGCCCTCCCTTGGGGTTTGTCTCCAGGTACACTATGAGGTCATTCACACAATCAAAAACGATGTTCTACCTGGGTATGGGAGCTGTGTGTGCACCCAAGTTTTGGTTGTGTAGAAGCAAGGGAGGAGGAAAAGCTGGGGAGAAGTGATCCTGTGGAAGCAAGGGAGGAGGAAAAGCTGGGGAGAAGTGAACCTGTGGAAGCAAGGGAGGAGGAAAAGCTGGGGAGAGGTGATCGTGCGGAAGCAAGGGAGGAGGAAAAGCTGGGGAGAGGTGATCGTGCGGAAGCAAGGGAGGAGGAAAAGCTGGGGAGAGGTGATCGTGCGGAAGCAAGGGAGGAGGAAAAGCTGGGGAGAGGTGATCGTGTGGAAGCAAGGGAGGAGGAAAAGTTGAGGAGATGTGATCATGCGGAAGCAAGGTGGGAGGAAAAGTTGGGGAGATGTGATCCTGTGGAAGCAAGGGAGGAGGAAAAGCTGGGGAGAAGTGAACGTGTGGAAGCAAGGTGGGAGGAAAAGCTGGGGAGATGTGATCGTGCGGAAGCAAGGGAGGAGGAAAAGCTGGGGAGATGTGATCGTGCGGAAGCAAGGTGGGAGGAAAAGCTGGGGAGATGTGATCGTGCGGAAGCAAGGTGGGAGGAAAAGCTGGGGAGATGTGATCCTGTGGAAGCAAGGGAGGAGGAAAAGCTGGGGAGAAGTGATCGTGTGGAAGCAAGGTGGGAGGAAAAGCTGGGGAGAGGTGATCGTGTGGAAGCAAGGGAGGAGGAAAAGTTGAGGAGATGTGATCGTGCGGAAGCAAGGTGGGAGGAAAAGCTGGGGAGATGTGATCGTGCGGAAGCAAGGTGGGAGGAAAAGCTGGGGAGATGTGATCCTGTGGAAGCAAGGGAGGAGGAAAAGCTGGGGAGAAGTGATCGTGTGGAAGCAAGGTGGGAGGAAAACCTGGGTAACTTTTTCTCCTACTTTGCTTCCACACAATTACTCCCACCCAGTTTTTCCTCCTAGCTCGTTTCCACATGATCCAAAATGATCAGGGGCCTAGAGCACCTTCCTTATGAGGTTAAGCGACAGCACATGGGGCTCTTTACCTTGGAAAAGAGGCGACGAAGGGGATACATGATCGAGGTGTATACAATTATGCATGGAGTGGAGAGGGTGGGCAGAGAGAAATTTCTCTCCCTCTCTCACAACACTAGAAACAGGTGTCATCCCATGAAACTGAAGGTCAGGAAATTTAGGACCAACAAGAGGCAGTACATTTTCACACGGTGCATAGTTAATCTATGGAATTCTTTGCCATGGGATGCTGTGATGGCCACCAGCTTGGATGGCTTTAAAAGTGGCGTGGACACATCCATGGAGGACAGGTCTGTCAACGGCTACTAGTCGGAGGGCTATAGGCCACCTCCAGCCTCAAAGGCAGGATGCCTCTGAGTCCCAGTTGCAGGGAAGTAAGAGCAGGAGGGAGGGCATGCCCTCCACGCCTGCCTGTAGGCTTCCCCAGGGGCATCTGGTGGGCCTGTGTGAAAACAGGATGCTGGACTAGATGCACCTCCTTGGGCCTGATCCAGCAGGGCTGTTCTTATGTTCACACAATCACTTCTACCCAGGTTTTCCTCCTTCCTTGCTTCCACACAACTGGAAATTGGGAGCACACACAGCTCCTAAACCTGGGTAGAACACAGTTTTAGGTTGTGTGAATGACCTCCATCTTGGAGGTTCCTTCAAGCTCCTGTGGCTAATAGCCATTCATAGATCTCTCTTCCACGAGCCGGATGATGTTGGATCATGGCCACCATCCACTGCTCACCACCAAATACTAGACAGCCTTTCTTATTCAGGGTGGTGATGCGTCTGCTCTCATTTTGCCATCACAGCACACAAACACGAAAGCTGGTGGACAAATCCTGGGAACCTTATTTTTCCATTGCGAACCCAAGCTGAAGGCCCTGGTGGCAGAGGATGATGGGAGTTGTAGTCCAGCAACAGCTGGGGACCCAAAATTGAGAACCCCTGTTTTGAAGAATGCATGTATGTCCAGCCGTTAGGTAGCTGAGATCTCAGAAGCTGTTTGTACGTGAGCCAGATTTCCAGTGCTTGAGGGGCAGAGAAGCTGAAAAGCAGAGCTTCGTGGATTTTTGCCTTTCTCATGAATATTATGCAAACATGATACTGTGCAATATTATGTGAAGCATAGTATGCAAAACACAGGCAAATTTATAGAGGTCGTGGAATTTTGACTGTTCTCAGTGTAGGATTTCTATTTATTTAACAGTTTAATCCTCTGCCAGTTTAACCCAGTTGAATCAGAGAACCCAATTTAATCAGGGTTCTCAGGGTGGCTTACAAGATGTTTACCCCTGCTAACTGGGCAAAGAGGCACCTTTTGAACATGGTGATCCTCTTTATTGAGCAGGGGGAGAGCAACTGGCCCTATCCGTCCTCCCTATCCTGCCAGTGGCTGTTGCTGCTGTCAATCTTATGTTTCCTTTTTAAGATTGTGAGTCCTTTGGGGATAGGGAGCCGCCTTATTTATTTATTTATTTATTTATTTATTACTTCTCTATGTAAACCACTTTGCAAACTTTCATTGAAAAGCAGTATACAAATACTTGTCGTTTGTTTGTTTGTTTGAAACCTTGTAAGCCACAAGATCTGGAAATTCTTGTAAAATTCATGGTAGTAGAAGAAGCAGCAGCAATAGCAGTGGTGGGAGCAGTAGTTTAAAATACAGGAAATAATTTTATTTTGTTGTTGCAATGAACTGCATACACTTTTTACCTGGCACATGAAAGACCATCCGCTTAGGCGAGGGGTCTTGAACTGTGGCCCTCCCACAGTGACTGGACTACAACCCCCATCATCCCTGGCCATTGTGATCAGAGCGGGTGGGAGTTGTGGGGAGTTGTGCCGAATTGTATGGGAGAGCACACGGGGCTGTTTCACACAGTCGTCCAAATCTAGGTTTAATGTGGGTGGTCGGCATTGGTGTGATTGTGCAAACTCATGCAAAGGTGGTTCATAGCCCAGGATGAATCTGAAATTCATTCATTCATTCATTCATTCATTCATTCATTCAACATATTTCTATACTGCCCCAAACTTGTCTCTCTGGGCAGTTTACAATTAAAATCATTTAAATATTAAAATAGTTAACATTAACATAATTTCAAACCCAACATTTAAAAGTATTAAAACTAAAAATCTAATTAAAAGCCTGGGTGAACAAATATGTCTTCAGTGCCCTTTTAAAAGCAGAGTGCTAGTCTTGTGGTAGCAAGCATGACTGGTCCCCTTAGCTAAGCAGGGTCCACCCTGGTTGCATTTGAATGGGAGACTACATGTGAGCACTGTAAGATCTCCCCAGGGGATGGAGCGGCTCTGGGAAGAGCATCTAAATCCCAAGTTCCTTCCCTGGCAGCGTCTCCAAGACAGGGCTGAGAGCGATTCCTGCCTGCAACCTTGGAGAAGCCGCAGAATTGCACAAGCTGAGTTGCACAGCACTGCAGCCATCTATCTACCTGTATTATTCTCTAAGACATACCTGCCGCTCCTCCCATGTGTGGCAGCTCTCGTGAGAGTTCGCAAGCAAGCTGCCGGGCGGGGCAAAGGAAAGTGGTGGCAGACAGGAGTGCAGGCAGGTGGGGAGAAAACGGCATAGGGGGAGAAAACGGTGGCTGCGGGGGGGCGGCTGAGAATGGGGGGAGAGCCGAGGAAAGGAGGGGGGAGAAGGAGGGGGGAGGGAGGGGGAAGGGAGGGGGAAAGGAGGGGGAAAGGAGGGGGGAGAACTAGAGGCGCAGATGCTCTATGCCCAGGCCAGCGTGTGTGTGTGTGTGTGTGTGTGTGTGTGTGTGTGTGTGTATATATATATATATATATATATATAAAAATATAAATAAAATAGCTGGACTATTGCACCTTTATAACGGCCAGACTATTGCACATCCCTTCTATATATCATGGCTGGACTATTGCACACCTCAGTTATATATAGTGTCTGGACTATTGCGTACAGTTTTTGCATTCGTGAAAACAGCATCCTTGTGCAGACGTTGTGTATAACACTGTGTAGTACGTCAGCCAGAGAGAAGAAAGAAGGGAGGGGCCTCCAGTGAACGTTCTGCCACGGGCCTCTCAGAGTCTTAAAAAGGCTTCTAGATCACCCCTTGCAATTCCTGCGCTAAGGAGGGGCTTAGACTAGAAGACCTCTAGGGTCCCCCTCCGACTCGGATTCTATGAATCTGACTTACCACTGGAACTGGGTGCCACTGTTGCCAGATCCCACTTGGGCACAATGAGGTCATCGTCCACAACACGGTACTGGTGATACGAGTGGATCTTCTTACTTTTCACCAAGAAAGAGCGCGGCATTTTCCCTTCACCTGGAGAGCAGAGAGCCAGAGAGATGGGCCATGAACCACAGGCAAGAAGAATCAGAAGCACCCCCTGCTTCCTTTTGGTAATACGAATATGATGGATATTTATATACTGCTTTCTCAACCAAGGTTTCCAAAGTGGTTTAAAGGTAAAGTGTGCTGTCGAGTCGGTGTTGACTCCTGGCGCCCACAGAGCCCTGTTGTTGTCTTTGGTAGAATACAGGAGGGGTGGACCATTGCCATCTCCCGCGCAGTATGAGATCATGCCTTTCAGCATCTTCGTATATCGCTGCTGCCCGATAGAGGTGTTTCCCATAGTCTGGGAAACATACCAGTGCGGGATTCGAACCGGCAACCTCTGGCATGCTAATCAAATCATACTAAGCAGAGTCCATCCTGGTTGCATCTGAATGGGTGACTTGATGTGTAAACACTGGAAGATCTTCCCCCTCAAGGGATGGAGCCGCTCTGGGAAGAGCATCTAGGTCCCAAGTTCCCTCCCTGGCAGCATCTCCAAGATCGGGCTGAGAGAGATTCCTGCCTGCAACCTTGGAGAAGCCGCTGCCGGTCTGTGTAGACAATACTGAGCTAGATAGACCGAGATAGCTAGATATAGATAGATAGTCTGACTCAGTATATGGCAGCTTCCTATGTTTCTAATGTTTAAAGTGCAATACAGTAAATCGCAGCCCTCTTCTTGCTGTGTTAGCATCCTACCTACCGCTGCAAGGAAGTTAAAAAAATAAATAAAGTAGGAAAGCATTCAAAAACGGCATCCACACCCGGACAGGTACAGTGCAGCCTAAATCCTCAGGAATCTACCAGCTGCTTTGGATTCTGTTCTACCGGCAGGTCCAGCCTCATAAACAGTCTTCCCTGCATCAGGGATTCCCAGATGTTGTTGACTACAACTCCCATAACCCCCATCCAATGGCCATTGCAGCTGAGGATGCTGGGAGCTGCAGTAGTCAATGACATCTGAGAATCCCCGAGTTACATGGGATAGTGTAAGTGAGTCCCAGGTATAGAAACGAATCTGGAAGCAAACCAGAGTAAGTGAGTCCACAAAGAGAGGTGTGTGTGATTGACGGACAGCCAGAGGCCCGCCCTGCTGGCCTTCTTTATCGCGGCTTGCAGAGATGGAATCGGCAGCCACAAGCCTCAGAGCCTCCTGAGTCTCGTTCTGCAGATGTGGGAAGCGAGGCGGCCCCGACTGGCTCAGGGATGGGCACCAAGCAGAGACCCTCGCCCAGATGTGTGGGGTCTGGTCATGGTTCTCAGCGGCCGCTCATCCCAGGAATGACTCTTCACACACTGAAGACAGAGACTTGGCCCTGGTGTGTACCTTCTTTCATTTCCTCCCATCTCTGTTTATCTGAGGAACATAGGCAGCTGCCATATACTGAGTCAGACCCTTGGTCCATCTAGCTCAGGATTGTCTACGCAGACTGGCAGCGGCTTCTCCAAGGTGGCAGGCAGGAGTCTCTCTCAGCCCTATCTTGGAGATGCTGCCAAGGAGGGAACTTGGAATCTTCTGTCTGCAAACTGGCAGAAGCTCTTCCCAGAGTGGCTCCAACCCCTAAGGGGAATATCTTCCAGGGCTCACACTCCCATTCAGCCCTGCTTCGCAAAGGGGACAATCAAAAGAAGGCCACCAAATGGAGCTCCGAAACATCCGAATATTTCGGATCCGAAACAGGGGTGATTCGTTTCGGATCCGAAATTATTTGGATTTCTTTGAGGGTGATTCAGTTCGGCTCCGAATCACCCGAAATTCGCTGTTTCGGGTACAAATCGTTCTGTACCCGAAACGTTTCGCACATCCCTACAATTCATGCTTGCGACCACAAGACCTGCTCTCCTCCCGTGGAGATCTTTGGGCCTCATACCTGAAATGTGAGTGACTTCATCCAGTGGGTGTCATGTTGTTTCTTCTTAAGCAGAGGCTTCCAATCTTGGATTCCCCAGACACTGTTGGACTACCACTCCCATTACCCCCAGCCATGATTGCCAAAGGCCATTGTGTCAGTGGCAGCCCCACAACATCTGGGGAACCAGCATCCCTTCTAACTGGATTTCCCACATGTGGCTGACTACAACTCCCATCATCCCCAGCCATGGCATCTGGGGATGATGGGAATTGTAGTCAACAACATATGGGAATCCCTGTTAGAGGGGAAACTGCTAGGGACCCCCTGTTTGCAACTATATTTGAGTCTGAAGGCCGTAGTGGCTGGGGTGCAGTGGTGTACTGGTTAGAGTGTTGGACTAGGACTGCTGAGTTCGAATCCCCATTCAAACCATGAAACTCAGTGGGTGATTTTGGGCCAGTTGTGTATATCTCAGCCTAACTTACCTCACAGGGTTGTTGTGAGGATAAACAGAAGGATGTACACCGTTCTGGGCACCTTGGAGGAAGAGTGAGGTATAAATGTAACAAACAAAAAATAAATTGATAGATAATCTGGGGGATTATTCCCAAGGTTGGAAACCCATATCTATAACTACACTTGGGGCTGAAGGCCAGTGCGGCAGGGAATGATGGGAGTTGTAGTCCAACGACGTTTGGGGGGCCCCAGAATTGGGAACCCCTGTTCGCAGCTATATGAGAGGCTGAAGGCCATTGTGGCAGGGGGTGATGGGAGTTGTAGTCCAACGGCATTTGCGGGGCCCCAGAATTTGGAACCCCTGCTTGTAACAATCCGTGAGGCTTAAAACCATTTGATGTTTGGTATGGAGATACTATTTTTTGTAAAAAAAAACCCAAAACCCGAAAGACTCCAGTGCTCTCTCTTCGCAAAGAAAATGACTCGACAAAAACTCTTCCCCGAGTTCTGGCCGCAAAGCAGAAATCAGCCTGGAGCTCGACAGTAACGCAATCCGGCAAAATACACTGGAAGGCCACCCGAGTTCCCTTGAATTTGCATGGTCATTTGAATATGCTCTTTCATTGCTAAATGCAGTAACTGTTATAAGGAACTCTGGCAGGCGTGGGTTGCCCGGGGAGATAAACTACTCCCCGGCTTGGCTCTGAAAAGGCCACACTCTGCTTCTCGGTATCTCAGAGATACGGAGCCATCTCAATAGATATCTCTATTGAGCCAGCATCGCAGAATGGTTAGAGCTGGCCTACTCAATTTAGCCCCCCCAGCTGTTTTTGGACTACAACTCCCATAATCCCCAGCCATAGTGGCCAGTAGCCGGAGATTATGGGAGCTGTAGGCCAGCATCTGCAGGAGGGCCGGAGTTGAGCAGCCCTGGGTTGGACTAGGACCGGGAAGACCCGAGTTCGAGTCCCCACCCAACCACGGAACTCACTGGGTGACGCTGGGCCAGTCGCGTCTCTCTCAGCCTAACCTACCACACAGGGTTGTTGTGAGGATAAAGAGAACCCTGGGCAGCGCTCCGAGCTCCTCGGAGGAAGAGCAGGAAATAAATCTGACAAACAAACAAATAAGAAGAAACAAAAATAGTGACATCGCAGATATGAATTTAACAAGAGCACACCACTGGCACTGGCTGACATGTTGCACAGCTAACACAGGTGTTTCGGAACCACCTTGCGCCGCCGCAGGGGTCTATAACATTGGCCATGCTGTTGCAGAACCAGGGCTGGCAGACCTAGGCAGTCGTCTAGGGCCGCTTTCTTAGGGGGTGCCTAAACAGTGCCGGAACATGGCACGGCCAATTATCGTTTATCTCCCTCCTATTTATTATTTCTCTCCCCGAACCCCTGAAGTACTGCACAGTGGTGTAAGAATGCAAGGCAGGCCTGCTCAGCTCCAGCCCTCCTGCAGACGTTGGCCTACAACGGAGGAGAGCTGGTCTGGTGGTAGCAAGCATGACTTGTCCCCATTGCTAAGCAGGGTCTGCCCTGGTTGCATCTGAATGGGAGACTTGATGTGTGAGCACTGCAAGGTATTCCCCTCAGGGGGTGGAGCCGCTCTGGGAAGAGCATCTAGGCTCCAAATTCCCTCCCTGGCAGCATCTCCAAGATCGGGCTGAGAGAGACTCCTGCCTGCCACCTTGGAGAAGCCGCTGCCAGTCTGTGAAGACAATACTCAGCTAGAGGGACCAATGGTCTGACTCAGCATATGGCAGTTTCCTATGTTCCTAACTTCCATAACCCCTGGCTATTGGCCACTGTGGCAGGGGTTTGTGGGAGTTGTAGTCCAAAAAAAGCTGGGGGGGGGCTAAATTGAGCAGGCCCGATGTAAGGTGTCATCCTGCACCCTGCTCCCCCAAGGGTCTGCCCGTTTGCTCATTGCATCTCCATCAAAAGCTAGTCTCCTGAGGTGGGCTCCTTCTCTGGAATACTTTTTGGAATTCCCAAAAAGAAATGGTCTCTGGCTGGATTTCCAGATCAACAGCGGCATCTTTTCATCCCTGAAGTCTAGGGCAGGAGAGCTGATCTGGTGGCAGCCAGTGGTTTTTTTGTTGTTCCGTTTGCTAAGCAGGGTCTGCCCTGGTTTGCATTTGAATGGGAGACTCGCATGCATGAGCACTGGAAGATATTCCCCTTAGGGGATGGGGACGCTCCGGGAAGAGCATCTGTATCCTTGCGGGCAGAAGGTCCCAGATTCCCTCCCTGGCATCTCCAAGTCAAGGCTGAGAGAGACTCCGCCACCTTGGAGAAGCCGCTGCCAGTCTGTGAAGACCATACTGAGCTAGATGGACCAAGGGTCGGACTCAGTAGAAGACAGCTCTCTATCTTCCTGTGTTCCGAGAGATTTGTCTCCCTAATAGATTGGGAACTCACTCCTGCTGTATCCTCAGACCCACGTGGGCGGGCTGGTCATTTGACCCCACCAATGAGCATCCCATGGGGCTCAAGCTTAAGCCAGGTCGCTACCTGTCTCGGCTGGAGGAGGGCACCAAACTCAAACGTTGCCTCGGGGGCCAAAAGCCCTAGGGCTGGCTCTGTGCAGCATGGCACTCTTCCGCGACAGCGGAAATGTGCAGCCTCGCAGTGGCATGGCGTCACACCTTGGGGAGACACTGGCCGCCGTGTCGCCCAACTGTGCCGTTTTAAGGAGTGGCCGAACAGGACGCTTCGGCGACAGCACGGTCCTGTTTTAGACCCCGGCAGTGGTGTGGGCGGTTCTGAACTGCCGGAGTTGGCTGCACTTTTGTGCAGAAGTAGTTGTGTGCATAAGAAGCCCTGAATGGCCGAGGCCCTGGCTTTCTTCCGACTACAAATATGTCTAGACCGCTTTTTCAACAAAGGTTTCCAAAGCGGTTTACATAGAGACATCATAAACAAATTTCTTATTTGGGTTGTAAGCCGCCTAGAGAACAATTTGTTATGGGGCAGCTAACAAAGAAAGTTTTATTACAACAACAACAACAAACAACAACAACCAATATTTATACACTGCTTTTCAACAAACGTTTCCCAAGCGGTTTAGAGAAATAATAAATAAGAAAGAAAGAAAGAAAGAAAGAAAGAAAGAAAGAAAGAAAGAAAGAAAGAAAGAAAGGTGGCTCTCTGCCCCCAAATCACAATGAAAAAAGAAACAGAAGATAGACACCAGCAACAGACACTAGAGGGATGCTGTGCTGGGGGTGGATAGGGCCGGTTGCTCTCCCCCTGTTAAATACAAGAGAATCTAAAAAAAACAAAAACAAAAAACATAATAGAGACACCAGCAACAGACACTGGAGAGATGCTGTGCTGGGGATGGATAGAGCCAGTTGCTCTCCCCCTGCTCAATAAAGAGAATCGCCACTTTTAAAAGTGCCTCTTTGCCCAGTTAGCAGGGAACTTAGGGACTGTCTGCTTAGGGACTCCTGCCTGCTCCCAGCTAAACTGGGAGCCAACCTCTGCTGTGGCCCGTTTGTCGAGCACGTGGGACAGGGCCTTCTCGGGGGTTGCCCCCAGGCTGTGGAACTCACTTGTGGGTGAGTTCTGCACGGCTCTTTGGAGGAATCTGAAGACTGTCCTTTTTATCCAGGCTTTTGGCCAATGAGCGGTCCTTTGCCCTTTGAACACATCTATCTAAGGGGAATTCTGCTTAATTTTATGCCCATGCGGGAATTGGGAATTGATATGCCCATGCGGAATTGGTGCTATAGAAAATACCTCTCACACAATTTTGTATGGCGAACTTTACAGGGATTATCGTTTAAAACGGGTTGCTCCCCTGCTGGTAAAGTTCCCGAGACACTCTGATGAATTTTACTTGGAGTTTTTATTGTTTAATGGTAGTAAGGAGAATTCTTATAATGTGGCAAGGTTTTGCCATATTGTATGTAAAATCCGTTCGGGTTTTATGTAATGTCTGTGTTTGTCTGTTGTTGTTTTTTTCTTTTTTGACTGATCTATGCTCGTAATAAAGTTCTATCTATCTATTCGCAAGGCTCCCTCTCTCCCAGCCTTTTGGAGGAATCTGTCCTTTTAATCCAGGCTTTTGGCCAATGAGTGGTCTTTTGCCCTTGGAACCCATCTGTCTATTTCGTCTGCGTTTTATGTTTTTATTTATTTTTATCGTGTTGCGAACCGCCCCAGGATCATAGGCTAAGGGTGGTATATACATATGAATATAAATATAAAACACACAAATAAATGTAAGCCATTGGACCTTTGGTCAATGCACTGGGAACGCTGAACATATAATAATAATAATAATAATAATTAATAATAATAATAAATAAATAATAATAATTCGATTTCTATACCGCCCTTCCAAAAATGGCTCAGGGCGGTTTACAAAGAGAAATCACATATACCAGACGCGATCTGCTGGGGAGGGGCTCCTAAGACTAATTTCATGGCTTATCGTGCAGCGGATGACCGCTCATCACTGATCAACTTCCACTCAGGGCAGTGTCGTGATAGGGATCTTTTTCCCACGCAGAGATACACACAATCTCGGCCCCTGGCCTTCTCACACTCGGGTGCAAATGCTGCTCAGCCAGAACTGTGTGGTGCCCAACCAGAATCTTAACCTTGTGGCCCATCGCTGCAGGACTCAGCCAGAACAAAGCCGTGGCTGCCGTCGTGGTGCATTTATGGGCTGCAGCCGCACCCAGAAGAATCCCCGTGCACTGTGAAGGGGGCGGGGGAGAGCTGGTCCCACGGACGGTCGCAAGCATGAATTGTCCCCTTGGCTAAGCAGGGTCTGTGAGGGCTGACTGCTGCGAAAAATCCCCCTTAGGGCAGAGGTCCGTCAGTGTCCCCCTCTTACAAGGATGCCCAATTGTTCTTGACTACAACGCCCATAATCCCCAAGCAAAAGCCATCTGCTTTGCTGGTGGACGGTTCCAGGTTCCGTCCCTGGCAGCATCTCCAGGTAGGGCTGGGAGAGACCCCGGCTCGAATCCTTGGAGAAGCTGCTGCCAGTCTGTGTGGACAATCCTGAACTTGATGGACCAAGGGCCTGACTCAGTAGACAGCAGCTTTCTATTTGGGGATGGGGACGTGGCTCAGTGGCAGAGCATCTGCTTTGCACGCAGAAGGCTGAACCCGGTTCAATCCCTGACAGCATCTCCAGGTAGGGCTGGGAGAACGACTCCTGCCTGCAACCGTGGACAGCCGCTGCCAGTCAGTGTAGATAAGACTGGGTGCCACGCTTTAAAAAGGGGGGTAGAGAAAATGGAACAGCTTTAAAGAACCAATGAAGGCGGCCACCTTACGTGGCGCAGAGGGGAAATGCTTGATTAACAAGCAGAAGGTTGCCGGTGCGAATCCCGCTGGTACTATATGGGGCAGCAGAGATCTAGGGAGATGCTGAAAGGCCTCATCTCATACTGCGCGGGAGGAGGCAATGGTCAGCCCCTCCTGCATTCTACCAAAGACAACCACAGGGCTCTGTGGGCGCCAGGGGTCGACACCGACTCGAGGGCACAACCTCACTTTACCAGCCACCTAATGGCTCAGCAAGGAAGTAGCTTGCCTAGGGGGAGTGGGAGGGAGGAGGGGGAAAGAAGAGGAGGAGGAGGAGGAGCAGGAGCAGAAGTAGTGGAGGAATAGGAGAGGAAGGTGAGGGGAATGAGGAGGAGGAGGAGGAGGCGGCATTCATGTAATCAAAAACTGTGTCCTACCCAGGTTTGGGAGCTGTGTGTGCTCTCAATTTTCATTTGGGTGGAAGGAAGGTAGGAGGAAAACCTGGGTAGCTTCTCCTCCTACCTTGGTTGCACACAATCACTTCTGCCCAGGTTCTCCTTGGTCCTTGCTTCCTCATAACTGAAAATTGGGAGCACACACGCCTAGAACATCTGGGTAGAACACCATTTTGGATTGTGTGGATGACGACGAAGAAAAAGACGTGGAGGAGGAGGAGATGATCTGGGCCTATTTTAAGGAGTTCTCCCCCTTGTCGCAAGATATCCTTGTCATAAGGATATCCGAGCTAAGGCACATGGTGTGTTCTGAATATTTAAGGAAAGCACTCAGATGAATTCTGCTGCCGCCAGCACCATCAGCACCACCACTAATCCAGTCTATATATCACAATCCAGGCAGCATAACATCCCTCGCCCCACTGCAGTGGGGTTGGGCGCCAGCCACGACCTAGTGGTCTAAGGACACGGGCATAATATTTTATCCGTGCATGTCCGTACGCTTATCTCATTGTTTTTCGGTTACAACTGTAGCGCAAACGCTCGTCTGTTTTCATGTCTCTTGCAACAATTTCATGGCACAGGCGGGTGCCGTGGACGCCAACGTGGCCCTTGGTGTGGGGGGCCCCAACTGTGCTTTCACACCGCTCAGCGATGACCGCTGAATGATTTCCCCACAACCAAACTTCAGATGGAAGGGGCCTCTCTTTCTCCTTTGTGCCGTAAAGTGCCCTCTGCATTGAAGTGCTGGAATGGTGCTTACGTTAGTGAGACTTAACTAGCTTGTCTCAGCATGCCAGCATAGTGTAGTGGCTAGAGTGTTGGACCCGGACGGGGGGAGACCCGAGTTCGAATCCCCATTCAGCCGTGAAACTCACTGGGTGACTCTGGGCCAGTCACTTCTCTCTCAGCCTAACCTCAAAGGATTGTTGTGAGGATAGAAATAGCCATGTACACCGCTCTGAGCTCCTCAGAGGAAGAGCGGGATATAAACATAATAGTAAATAAATATAAATAAATAAATATAAATGTGCTTAAATAGTGTTTAGTCATGACAAACTAGTTTGAGTGCTGCTGCTGTTGTTATTATGAATGAATGAATGAATGAATGAATATCACTGAACCAGAACCTTACAACTGCAATCCAAAGAATATGTAGTAGTAGTAAATTAATTATGGTCCTTAGACCAGCTTATCCAAAGAATATAGAAACTTTTCAGGGTGAAGATAATCCTGTGCCTCCGTATGCTACTGAAGGGATACATTGTGTGTGTGTGTGTGTGTGTGTGTGACAGAGAGAGAGAGAGAGAGAGAGAGAGAGAGAGAGAGAGAGAGATCTGCCCGCCTACCTACCTGCCTACCTACTTTCAAGTAAAGCCTGGACAGGTGTCTGTCAGGTGACAGATGCTGTGGCAGATTCCGGCACTGAGCCGGGGGTTGGACTAGATGATCTCCAAGATCCCTCCCAGCTCTAACATTCTAGGGTTCTAGCAATAGCAATAGCAATAGCACCTACATTTATATACCGCTCTATAGCCGGAGCTCTCTAAGCGGTTTACAATGATTTTTTAGCATATTGCCCCCAACATTCTGGGTACTCTAAATGGCAAGGAAGCGATACTTGCTAGACATTAGGAGCAATTCCCTGCCTCTAAGAGCTGTTCAACAGTGGAACAGTCGGCCTCATGAAATGGCGGCTTCTCCTTCCCTAGGGGTTTTCAAACAGTAGGATTCTGCCTCATATTCCTGCACTGAGGATTGCAGGAATCCTTCTCTATGAAGAGGCACACTGTTCCAGAGGGTTGGACACCCTCCAAGGAAACTTCCAGCTCTGTGGTGCTCTCTGTCTGCCGCCCCTTGTAGAATTGATTGTTAAAGCAGTTTTCTTCACGTCCCACAAATAAAAAAACAAGAAATAAAATTAAAGAAGGAAAAGAGAAAAATAAAAAGAGAAAAGGAAGAGGAAGAGGAAGAAAAGGAAGAGAAAAGAGAATGAATAAAAAGAGAAAATAAGGAAAAGAGAGAAAGAAGGTGAGGCGGAGGGAGAAACCAAAACCACAGATGCTGTAGAAATAGTAATAATGTTGATTATTCTGGTGTTCCTTCAGCTGTGAGGTGTCCTCCCCCCCCCCCCCCGCCACCCACCTCCAGTGCAAACAGTTGCTCCTAGAAAGTTGTTACTAGAAAGTTTATTGAATCTTACGCATTCAAGCATCAAAGCAACAGCAACAGAGATGGAGAATTATATCTCCAGCACATCTGATCAGGACTGATTGTACTGTACACTGAGAAAATTTGATATAATTAGACGAAAACAACATTCTGCACCACTGCCATGACTGCCCTTTACAAACTGAAGTCGTGAATGTCTCCACATCTGTTTCAATGAGATTGAGTTCTGCATACAAGTCTTTCAGAACGTGGTATAAAAAACGATTAAAACCTTGGTTTCAGAAATGAATGTGTTATTATACTTGGATCTGTTGAGGAGTTACAGATAAGTGTCTGAATTTCCCCCCAAGGTAGAAGGTGATCTGAAACACGGAGAGCGGTTTGTGGGAAGAAGATCCACGTTTCAGTTCTGGGAAGCAGGTTTTCGTTATATTCCAAACCTGCAAATGCTGTTTGACCAGAGGAAAAAAATTATACAGACACGAAACCCAAAAGAAATATGTATCTGGAGATGGACAATAGTTTTTTTTTCTTCCCAAAAAAGACCTGTAAGTGATGTGAGAGACACTTCAGTCTCACAAATGTACACACACATTTCTCTGGCCAAACAGGTTTAACAGGTTGATTCAAGAACAAAACCTGCAAAATCTTGTGTAGCAGATGCAAAAACTGGATCCATTCATACAGGCTAAGGAGCAAACCGCTCTTTCCAACCACCTTCAACTCTCAGAAGATCTGTATCCAGTTTGTGTTTACTCCCACGGGAGCAAAAGAATCTCTCTTTAAACTGCCTTAATCTCTCTTTAAAACTAAGGTCTTTTTCCAGTTTTCTCCTTGTGGATGTTGGGTTGATATCCACCTCTGAAGCATACCTTCTAACTGTACCTATATTCACATTTGAATACTAAGTTTCTTTATTTTGGAGAAGAGACCTAGAAATGGCCCCCTCTGCTAAGACCGGTTATCCTCAGACCAAAACCATTCCCAAGAGATGCCTATTAAACTGTTCCTCGAAAGCTTCCCAGGAAAGAGATCCCATGATTACCCCTCCTGCATGGAAGCATTTCCTAGAATCATTGAATTTGAGAACTGGAAGGGATCTTAGACGTCTCCCAGTCCAACTCTTTCTCCGCACAGAAATCTGCTGGAGCATCCTTTCCAAATGTCTTTTTCTGTTTTTCTAGCCGCTCAGAGACGTAAGTTTAGGTGGGGTATAAATTTGATAAAAACAAAACAAATATTTGCCTAACTTGCAAGATCTAGTCACTTTGCTGTATCAAAGGGCTGAACTTTGCAGTTATTTTAAGATGGAAAGGGAGGGGGGAAATCACCTGTTTGCAGGACTGATGGTTAGCAGAAGTCTCTTGATCTTTAAATACTCTGGGCTGCCTTTCAATGAGATGTTTGTATCCTCCTCTCTTCGGCTTGCTTTTTCACAGCCCTGCGGTCTACTGAAGTTAGCTATTTCTCTTTCCTCTCTTTCTCTTCTCCCTTCGCTTTCTTTTCTTTGCCCCAATCCCCTCCCTGATTTTTCAATCAGATTATTTGTGTCAAAATCTGGCGGTGAACGCACAGCCAATGAGGAAGCAAAACCCTCGACAATATTTGCTTATCAAAACTTCCCAGACTCTTGAAAACTGGAAGAGAACTTCACAAAAGTAGCACCCTTTCATAGACGGTTAGCTAGCATCCTTTATTTATTTAATTTTTTTCTTGGTGGTGGAGTGTTCATTGGAGATACTGAGACGAAAGAATTGCAAAACAAAAATAAAAATCTATATGGGAAAGAAAGCGTGTGCTTTGTGCGTCTGCCCTTTATTCTCAAATCTCACCTCAGCCATTGGATTATGGGTGGCTTCCTTAGACTCCGCTGTATAAATCTTATGGGAGACAAGAAAAGTGGCCTCCCTTACAGGGCTGTTGTAATATACATATAGCACTCTGAACAATCTAAATTCTTCTCTGTAACGATAATGATAATGATTAAACACATCCAAATTAATATCAATGGCATCAACTTTTCAATTAAAAAAATTGTGAAGTTGTTGAGAAATGAGAAAGAATGCTAAGAAGGTTCCCTGTCTCCAAAGGGCTAAAAAGAAATACAAGGTAGACAGAAGTGCAGAATGCCGATCCCTTTCTAAACATTTGAGGAGTTCACCTCCTCATTATATTGAACTCCCCACAAAACATAGTTTTCTCCTCCCACAAAACACACACAGAGAGACACACAAAACTGTCTTTCCTCTCCTCCATACCACAAATTTAATTGAGGAGTTTGAGCAGACACTAGCAACAGACACTGAAGGGATGCTGTGCTGGGGTTGGATAGGGTCAGTTGCTCTCTTCCTGCGAAAAAGAAGAGAACCTCCACTTTTCCCAGTTAGCAGGAATGATTCCCAATAACGAGGGCCTGAAGGTGGTCCCCTGCCCCTAGAGGCTTACAATCTGAAAAGAAACACAAGGCAGATACCAGCAACAGCCACTGGAGGGATGCTGTGCTGGCGTTAGATAGAGAGTGTTGCCTTTCCCTGGCTAAATATAAAGAGAATCGCCACTTTGAATGGCATTGTTCCTTCAGCAGGGTTGCTATCCCTTTTCATGAGACATATTTTTCTTCCACAGTTTCAATCCAAACATATTTATCTCTAATGAATCGCCCTGGCCGCCATGAATCCTCGCCACAAATGGCTCGTGTATCCGGAAAGAAGACACACAGAGAGAAAGACTATTTACACATTATGATCAACAGATCTACATCTGTGTACTGTGTGCAAGCATGTACAGATTGGTGTAGGTGTATAGTTTGCACATGTTGTTCAACGCATGTGCAGTAATGCCATGCTGCCGTCTTGTCTCTGAATTTGAGGGGTCACCAAGTGGCTCAGTGGGGAAATGCTTGACTAACAGGCAGAAGGTTGCTGGTTCGAATCCCTGCTGGTACTATATCCGGCGATATAGGAAGATGCTGAAAGGCATCATCTCCTACTCTGCAGGAGGAGGCAATGGTCAACTTCTCTTCTATTCTACCAAGAAAAACCACAGGACAGAGCCAGGAGTTGAAATCGACTTGACAGCACACTTTACTTTTACTCAGGGTCTGAGTAACACCTGGGAAATTCACCTGCATGTTTGTGCGCAGAAGGTTCCAAGTTCCCTCCCTGGCAGCATCTCCAAGATAGGGCTGAGAGAGATTCCTGCCTGCAACCTTGGAGAAGCCGCTGCCAGTCTGTGAAGACAAAACTGAGCTAGATAGACCAATGGTCTGACTCAGTATACGGCAGCTGCAAAACAACAATGAATTACAAATTGTGGCTGGGCCCTGGGGATTACGGGAGTTGTAGTGCATCAACAACTGGAGAACCAAAGTTGCCCACAGCCCACCCTTGCTGGTAGAGTGTGGAGGCGTAGCTGAGAAGAAGAGTGGTTTGTGACAACTTGTGATATTATTTTTATATAGGGAGGAAGAGACTCAAAAGTACACAACAACCCTGCAGTGCAGCCTCAGCCTTCCCACCTGAATGGGAAAATAGGGATGTTGGCAGGTATGCAGTCCAATGTTGCTATTTCCATATGGAAGGACAGAGATGGATAAAATGGTTTATCATGACTCTGCAGACAGTGTCACGATGAATTTAGGAATATCTAACAGATCCTAACCCCCATTTTAAACGGCAACCAACCTGGTGATTGTGCTTTCAAATGCGGTGGGAATTCATAGCTTTCTTTACCTTTCTGTCGGGTTAAAATAGAAGTAAAAATAACTTTAGAGCTTTAAGCTTTTTTTTTTGTTTTGACATTTTCCAGAAAGAGATATACAACTAAAATAACACAAAAAGGCCCATGATAAATAAGTTCACAAGTTATCAAATTTAAATATGCCACAAAAACAATGATAATGCTAGACAACTCTCTCTCTCTCTCTCTAATACTCACGTACACACAACTTTATGTAATTTTTCTTTATCCATCAAGAATCCATTTAAACAGGTATGCTAAAAGATTTTTCTGAAAAACATCCAGAGATGGGGAGGGTCTAATTTTGTCTAGGAGTGTGTTCCAAAATCCTGGGGCAACCCTAGAAAAGGCCTGGTTTGGGGTTGCCACCAAACGAGCTGGGATTTTCATATACCTCGCTTTTTATATCTGATTGCATGCAGTAGATTTGTTTTTAAAGTATGTCTTTTGTTTGTTTGTTCACATGCCTTATTATGAGCTTATGATGAGTCTTGTTTTTGGAAAAATAAAATGTGTATGTGTGTGCTTAATGGCCATACAAAAAAATACTCTAGGGGCAAGGTTGCTTACCCCATTGCTTACCCCATGGTCATAGCAAGGTTGCTTACCCCAGCTCAGGGTAGGCAAGCTTGACTCTCCAGCTGTTGATGAACTACAACTCCTATCACCCCCAGCCAATAAATAAGTTGTGGCAGGGGATGATGGGAGTTGTAGTTCATACAGGGATAGACACCCGGAGGGGTGACCCTTGGCTCGCCAGCTGTTGATGAACTATAACTCCCACCATCCCCAGCCTATAAATAAGCTGTGGCTGCGGATGATGGGAGCTGTAGTCCCGAAACACCTGGAGAGCCCAGGTTGCCTCCCAGCCACATGGGTGGGGCTGTAGCTGGAAAACAGCTGGAGAGCCTGGGGCAGGGCGAAGCGAGCTTGGCAGGGGATGATGGGCGTTGTAGTTCAGCAGCCGCAAGGTGGCCTGACACCGCCGCCAGCGGGCGTGGAACTACAACTCCCAGCCGCCATTGAGCCCAGGAGCACCAGAAACCCAGCACCAGGTGGGACGCTCTAGCCGGTCTCTATGCCTCTCTCGCCTACCGGAAGGGGAGGGGCGCTAGGGAAGGCGGAAGTCGAGTGTCCTGGAGGAGTGCGCATGGGCAGGCGGGCTGAGTGAGGACTGGAGTGGGAGAGATCTCCGCGGGTAAGTAGCGTGGTGGGGTCAGGCGAGCAGCAGCCGTGTCCCCCCCCCCCTTTGCTGGAGTGCTGCTTCTTTCCCTTCTCTTCCAAGTAGTGCCTGTCCTTATTTTTATTGCTGTTAATGAATTTGCCTTTCAGTTAAGTATTTGCGGGGTGGGTGGGGGTTAAAGCGTTTTGGAGCCCACTTGCTGCTGCTGTGCCCTCCTGAGTCTCCCACGGAGAGCTGCCTGCCTGCCTGCCTGCTTGTGGGGATGCATGCTGCTTTTGCCTCTGCTGTGCCGGGCGCTGACTTCTTGGCTCCCTGCCCAGATGGCTCTGGACTACAACTCCCATCACCCCCTGCCACAGCAGCCGTGGGGGGGGGTACGGTTCCCTCTTAACAGCGATTCCTAGCTGTGGTTGACTATCAACTCCCAGAATCCCCAAGCAAAAACCGCTGCTGGTGGGGGATTCTGGGAGTTGTAGTTGACAGCAACTGGGAATCCCTGTGAGAGGGAGCACTGCGTGGGGGCCCAGGTTTGAGAAAACCCTGACTGATGGGCTCTCGGTGCTCCCTGGAAAGAAGGACTCCCAGATGTGTCTGACTACAACTCCCAGCATCCCCAGCTGCGGTGGCGTTTGGCTGGGGGTTATGGGAGTTGTCGTCAACAATGCCTGGGGATCCTTATTACAGGGAACACTGCTGCCTGCCTGTTTTTCCTTCCATACAAAGCTTCTCTGACCGTTAAGTAGTAGAAACTGCGGATTTACTGTGGTTTGTCCCCCAACACAGATGTTACAGTTCTCCCATGAAGATGCAAGAAAAGCCCTGCTGGATCAGGCCCAAGGCATCCTGGATCTAGTCTGGCATCCTGTTTTGCATACTGACCCGCCAGATGCTTTTGGGAAACCCACAGGCAAGAGGTGAGAACATGCCCTCTCTCCTGCCGTTACTCCTCTGCAACTGGGATTCGGAGGTATCTTGCTGCTGAGGCTGCAGGTGGCCCATAGCCCTCAGACTAGTAGCCATTGACAGACCTGTCCTCCATGAATTTCTCTAAACCTCAGTTAAAGCCATCCAGGCTGTTGGCTGTCACCACATCTAGTGGCAGAGAATTCCATAGGTTGGTTATAAGTTGTTTGAAAAAATACTTCCTTTTGTCAGTCCTAAATTTCCTGGCAATCCGTTTCATGGGATGACCCCTGGTTCTAGTGTTATGCGAGAGGGAGGAAATTTTCAATCAACTTTCTCCACACCATGCATGCTTTTATAGAGCTCTTTCATGTCTCTTCTCAGTCATCTTTTTTTCTAAACTAAAAAGCCCCAGGTGTTGTAGCCTAGCCTCAAAAGGAAGGTGCTCCAGGCCGCTGATCATCTGGGTTGCCTTCTTCTGCCCCTTTCCTAGTTCTACAATGTACTTCTTAAGATACGGTGACCACAACTGTACACAGTACTCCAAATGTAGCCACACCATAGATTTGTATAAGGGCATTATAATATTAGCAGATTTATGGTCAACACCGTTTCTAATGATTCCAAGCATGAATTGACCTCTTTCACAACACATTGCGTTGACACTTTCAGTGAGCTGTCCAGCATGACCCCAAGATCCCTCTCCTGGTCAGTCACTCCCATTCAGATGCAAACCAGGGCAGACCCTGCTTAGCAAAAGGGACCGTTTATGCTTGCTACCACAGGACGGGCTCTTTTTCCTTCTTAATAAAGAGGTTCCAAGCCTCCTTTCTTTCTTTCTGAGTTCCAAGCAATTTGTGTCCTTTATCTGAGTAACTTGGTTAACTTCTCCATGCCAGTTTCGAGGCTGAACCTTCCCCGAAGCTGTCAACTGAGATTTGTTTTATCTATTACACCCTTATCCTGCTCTTTCTCCAAGGAGCCCAGAGCAGTATATGTGGTTACGTTTATCATCACAACAACCCTGTGAGCTATGTTAGGCTGAGATAATAGGCCCAGAATCACCCAGTAAGTTTTGTGGCTGAATAGGGATTTGAACTCGGGTCTCCCTGATCCTAAGTAGTATGATGGGAGATGAGCTGTTCTTGGGGTAGCAAGCATGAACTGTCCCTTCTGCTAAGCAGGGTCTTCCCTGGTTTGCATTTGGATGGGAGACTACATGCATGAGCACTGTAAGATTATTATTATTACATTTATATCCCACTCTTCCTCCAAGGAGCCCAGAGCGGTGTACTACATACTTAAGTTTCTCTTTCACAACAACCCTGTGAAGTAGGCTAGGCTGAGAGAGAAGTGACTGGCCCAGAGTCACCCAGCTAGTTTCATGGCTGAATGGGGATTTGAACTCGGGTCTCCCCGGTCCTAGTCCAGCACTCTAACCACTACACCACGCTGGCTCTTCCCCTTAGATCTTCTCCTTAGGGGATGGGGCCACTTTGGGAAGAGCATCTGAGGTTCCAAGTTCCCTCCCTGGAAGCATCTCCAGATAGGGCTGAGTGACACTCCTGCCTGCAACCTTGGAGAAGCCACTACCAGCCTAGCAAGCCAGAGGTTGCCGGTTCGAATCCCCACAGGTATCTTTCCCAGACTATGGGGAACACCTATATCAGGCAGCAGTAATATAGGAAGATGCTGAAAGGCATCATCTCATATTGCGTGGGAAGAGGCAATGGTCAACCCCTCCTGTATTCTACCAGAAGAAAACCACAGAGCTCTGTGGTGTCTAGGAGTCGACACTGACTTGCCAGCACACCTTAACCTGAGACTCTCCAGTTGACAAGGAATTGTGGCAGGAAATGATGGGAGTTGTAGTCCCAGCAACAACTGTAGAGCCTCAGATTGTCTGTATCCTTTTTACTATGTAAAGTTTTAGATATTTTAAGTCAAATTTTAAGTTTTTAGGAGGTGTCCTGCAGAGCTGGAGGTGGAAATTACTAAGTTGATTCAGAACCAACACACGGTTCCAGTGGTTTGAAAATGACTAGAGGAAAAAAATGTAATCAAAATTTTAAATCTTCTTTGAATCTGAAGGAAATGGCAGAGGAATCGTTTACAAACAGCTTTCAGATCTTGGACCCTGTGAAGAAAAAGAAGAAAGGGAAGAGAAAGAGAACGTCCAGCAAAGAACATGATGGGGAGATGGGTGAGCTGTCCATGGAAATTTCTGATGTTTCCTCTGTTTTTCCTGGGCACATTGAGGATCAGGCGGCAGAAGACAGCAGAGCTCGACAGAAGAAGAAAAAGAAAAAGAAAGCTGGAGAGGAGAGATCAGATTCTCAGCTAAATTCTTCTCTAGTCACGACTGAGAGCGAAGTGAATAACCAGGCTGGGGCAGGACTTGCCTTGTGCGAGGAGGAGGAAGAGAAGAAGAAGAAGAAGAAGAAGAAAAAGCTATTCAGTTTGAATACACAGGATGGTGGCGGTGATCTCTCTGATGCTGTGAATCCAGGAGAGGCTGACATTTTATCCCAAGCAGATAACTGGGAAAATGTGGGTCAGGTTTCTGAAGGCACGCCTGTGAAGAAGAGGAAGAAGAAGAAAGCAAAGGGATTATTAACAGGGCAGGATGAGGCCAGCAAACCCATCCCTGGACACACAAGCGGTCAAGAGCCGTCTGGCCACAGCAGTGCCGAAGACACAAAAGAAGAGCTGTTGGAGCCCTCGCCTCTCCCACCATTAAAAAAGCAGCCTTCAAGCCGTCTTTCCTGGAAGAAGACACAAAGGCGGACGAATGCAGATGCTCCTGGGGAGTTGAGCAGCCCCGTTGTACAAAAGAAATTGGTTGTGGATCGAAAGTCCTCCAGCGCTGAAGATTCAGATGCTACCGACGTTGGCTTTGCTGTGGCGGGAAGAGCAAAGGGTGTCGCGGATGATGACGGATCCCGGCCGAACAAGCTCCGTCCACGCAGCAAGAGTGGGTGAGTTCTGGTGTGATTCATTTCAGGCAGAGAGCTGGTCTTGTGGCAGCAAGCATCACTTGTCCCCTTTGGGTCTGTCCTGGGAAGAGCATCTAGGTCCCAAATTCCCTCCCTGGCCGCATTTCCAAGATAGGGCTGAGAGAGACTCCTGCCTGCAACCTGGGAGAAGCTGCTTCCAGTCTGTGAAGACAATACTGAGCTGGATAGACCAAGGGCCTGACTCAGTATACGGCAGCTTAGTCATGCTTGCTACCACAAGACCAGCTCTCCTCTCGGTTTACAAGACAAAGTAAAACAAAATAAGAAGGTTAAAATATCACAACAATTAAAAATGTAGCACAGTATTGAAACTGTAAAAACTAATCTAATTAAAAGCCTGGGTGAATAAATGTCTCTTTAATGACTTTTTAAAGGTTCTCAGAGATGAGGAGGTTCTTATTTCAACAGGGAGTGCATTCTTGGGGTACCAGCGGAGTGCCTCGAGAATGCCACCATTCTTGGTCCCTGAGTAGTCACCAGGCGAGCCAGTGGCAACTACAGATGAAGCTCTCCGGATGATCGCGGTGGGGTTCAGGGCGAAGAAGATGTCCTCTTAAACAGAAAACAAGAAACACAATGAAATAATGCAGGCATTACATTTTGCTCTCCAACAGGTTACTAAAATCTGTGGCACCCGTTAATAAGGATGAGAAGGGATTGGCTGCTGCTGTTTCTCAGGATCTTTCCCTATTGGACAATGAGCTCCTGGAATACTCTCTCCTTCCTCCTTTGGAAAGTCTGGAAAGGGCCATCGAGGAACTGGAAGAATTCATCCCTCACGTGAGGACCTTCTCTGCTTCGGCAATCAAGCGGCTGGCAACACGGGACCTGCCCCGGTTTAAAAACTTCAAAGAAAAAGGTGGGCTGTTAAATCCTAACAACACATTAAATCATAAAGCGAGGGAAGATACAACATGGAATGCAAAACAATTTAAAATACAGTTTTTAAAAGAATAAGTTAAAACCTGATCAAAATTTGAAAGTCCTGAGTGAACAAAAAGGTCTTTGCCTGGCGTCTAAAAGAACAAAGTGACGATGCCAGGCAAGAATTGCTGGCGAGGCTAGAGGGGGTGTCACCACTGAAAAGGCCTTCTCCCAAGTAGCCAACCGCCTTACCTCCGTTTGGCTGGGGCACTTGGAGGAGGGCCTCTGAAGATCTTAAGGTCCGCGTTGGGACATATGGGGCAAGGCGTTCTCTCAGGTAACCCGGTCCCAAGTCATTTAGGGCTTTAAAGGTTAAGACCAGCACCTTGAATTGGGCCTGGAAATGGACTGGGAGCCAGTTCAACTCTGGGAAGACCCCAAAGTTGACACAGCAGGGTCTGCCCTCGTTGGCATTTGGATGGGAGACTACATGTGTGAGCACTGAAAGATCTTCCCTTTAGGGGATGGGGCCACTCTGAGAAGAGCACCTGCCTGCAGGAGGTTCCAAGTCCCCTCCCTGTCAGCATCTCCAGACAGGGCTGAGAGAGATTCCTGCCAGCAGCCTTGGGGCTAGAGCTGGATCTAGCAGGGCTGTTCTTATGTGTTATAACTTCTCCTTCCACCTTCCCACTTCATTCCATTTGATAACATAAACCACATAGGAACATAAGAACAGCCCTGCTGGATCAGGCTCAAGGAGGCCCATCTAGTCCAGGAAGCTGTCAGATCCTCGGTATATCTAGCTCAGAATTGTCTATCTACACAGACTGGCAGCAGCTTTCTCCAAGCTTGCAGGCAGGAGTCTCTCTCAGTCCTATCTTGGAGATGCTGCCAGGGAGGGAACAGAGAACCTCAGAAGCTCTTCCTGGAGTGGCCCCATCCCATAAGGGGAATATCTTACAATGCTCACACTTCTAGTCTCCCATTCATATGCAAACCAGGGTGGACCCTGCTTAGCTAAGGGGACAAGTCCTGCTTGCTACCACAAGACCAGCTCGCCTCTCCCCCAGTGGTCTGACTCTGTATAAGGTAGCTTAGTCTGTTCCTAGGTGCCTCGTCTTGTTTCATGGGGGAGCTGCCCATTCTCCTGTTGATTCTCAAAAGCATTTTGTGATTCTGGCCTCGGGGGAATTTGTATTTCCGGGGTGGTGGGGGGAGAAGCCACAAATCTCTACCTGCATGCCGAAGCCCTGGGCAATGCTTTGGATCCTGCCTCTTCTCTCTAAAGTGCCCCAGGGCACTTATGCTTTCCCTGCGATTGGCAAACACAGCAACCCCTCTGGGAATTCTCGTCCTGATGATCGGATCCCCCTTTCCTCCTCCTCCTGCCCTTTTTCTCCTCTAGGTGTGGCAGTGAAGTTCGGCAAGTTCTCCCGAAAGGAAAACGAGCAGCTGAAGAAGAATGTCGAGGCCTTCTTGGAAGTCAGCGGCATTGAGAGTGCCGAAAAGCTCTTGTTCACCCACAGGTTTCCCAAAGAGAAAGCAGCCATCAAGAAACTGAAAGTGGAGAATTTGTTTGGGGTCAAGATTGGTGAGTAGGGAATTGTGGCCTTGCTGTTGTTAGAGAGAAAACTTGCTGAAGGTGTAGCAGCCCCCCCGACAGGGTAGCCCCACGGCTGCCCCCTGTTTACAACGGCGTGCCCTGAACGGTTAGGCCATGGGGACTTGGAGATTAAACACACTAGAGATAGACCAGCCGTTACAAAATCAAAAGGTGATTCAAGAAATGTAGGTCCAACCAACGGAAGCACTTTTTCACACAACGCACAATCAATTTGTGGAACTCTCTGCCACAAGATGTGTTGGTATTAGTTTGGATGGCTTGAAGAGGGGTTTGGATAACTTCATGGAGGAGGGTGCTATCAGTGGCTACTATTTGGAGGGCTATAGGCCACCTCCAGCCTCAGAAGCAGGATGCCTCTGAGTACCAGTTGCAGGGGAGTAACATCCTGTAGCAGAGAATTCCATAAGTTAATTATGTGCTGTGTGAAAAAGTACTTCCTTTTTAAAAAAATTTTTTACATTTTATATCCCGCTTTCCCTCCAAGGAGCCCAGAGCTTAAACATACTTAAGTTTCTCCTCACAACAACCCTGTGAAGTAGGTTAGGCTGAGAGAGAAGTGACTGGCCCAGAGTCACCCGGCAAGTCTCATGGCTGAATGGGGATTTGAACTCTGGTCTCCCCGGTCCTAGTCCAGCACTCTAACCACTACACCACGCTGGCTCTCTGGCTTTTCATCGGTCCTGAATTTCCCAAGAGCCACCTAATGGCGCAGCAGGGAAGCAACTTGCCTAGGGAGCAAGAGGTTGCTGGCTCGAATTCCTGCTGGTCTGTTTCCCAGACTATGGGAAACACCTATATCAGGCAGCAGCAATACAGGAAGATGCTGAAAGGCATCATCTCATACTGCATGGGAAGAGGCAATGGTCAACCCCTCCTGTATTCTGCCAAAGACAACCACAGGGCTCTGTGGGCACCAGGGGTCAACACCAACTTGATGGCACACTTTACCTTTAAATTTCTCGACTTTCAGTTTCACGGGGTGACTCCCTGGTTCTAGTGTTGTGAGAGAGGGAGAAAAATTTCTGCCCACTCTCTCCACTCCGTGCATAATTTTATGCACCTCTACCTCGCCTCTTCTCCAAACGAGAAAGCCCCAGATGCTGTAGCCACACATTAAACCAAATATAAAGAAATGAACTAGTCTGAACTGCCAGATTCTTGTGGTCTGCTTCAGGAGTCAAGACAGACTGCACAGCTGCAATTGCCAGCAGGCCAACAGCTTCCTTCTCCTCCTGGGTTCATAGGAAGCTGCCGTATACTGAGTCCGACCCTTGGTCCGTCTAGCTCAGGATTGTCTACACAGACTGGCAGCGGCTTCTCCAGGGCAGCAGGCAGGAATCTCTCTCGGCGATTTCCCCTTGGATCTCCCCTGGCACTCATCAGGAGCTCTTGGAGGCAGGCCCCCTCTGATCTCTGCTCGCAAAGTAGCCGAGGTTTTGCTTGCCACTTTTTGCTAAACACAAACTGAGGGCAGGGCCCAGATAGAACCTCCTTTATATATAATCTCTTTAGGCATACCCGTGGCTAATCCCATGTGTGGCAGCTCTCGCGCGAGTTCGGAGAGCTGCCGGATAGGATGACGACGGGGACAGGTGGGGGGAAGGAAATGGCGGTGGCAGCCAGCCGGCGGGCCCAGCGAGCTATTATTTATTAAAGTTTGCATATCTCTTTTCAGCCCCCCCACCAAAAGGTCCAAAGATGCTTTACATAACAAAAGGAATGAATGAGCAAGGTTACCAGGTAACCTTTTGCTCCCACAGGGGGATGAGCTAGTTTTACATAGAAACATAGGGTGCTGCCATATACTGAGTCAGACCCTTGCTCTGCCTAGCTCAGTATTGCCTGCACAGACTGGCAGCGTAGACTGTGAGTTCTTTTTTTTAGATTGTGAGCCCTTTGGGGACAGGGAGCCGTCTTATTTATTTATTATTTCTCTGTGTAAAACTGCCCTGAGCCATTTTTGGAAGGGCGGGATAGAAAGCGAATTGATGTTGATGATGATGATGATGAATGGATGCTTCTGTGGTCTCCTAAGCAGTGAGGAGCCCTCTGCCGAGAAAGTGTATCGGCAGAGGGCTCCTCACTGCTTAGGAGACCACAGAAGCACCCATTCATCATCATCATCATCATCATCATCATCATCATCATTAGAGGGGTGGGGTGGGGGGTACATCCGGAATTCAGGTGCACAGAGGACCGGAAGTTGGACGGGTGTAGCTGCAGCAGATTGTAGCAGCCTTGCAACAAGCCGAAACGAAGGAGCAGGCATCGTTTCTAAACCTCTTAGCTGCTCTGCAGAAGCCGGATCAGACCCTGCTCCTCTTTCTACAGAGGGGGAGAGCGCTGAGATGAACATCCCTCCAATGCAGCGGATGTCGTTTCGGCAGCCGTTTGGAGACTGCCTTTTCCGTCTCTGCTTGGGCGTGACGGGGGAAGTGGTGAAAAGCAGTCACAGGAACAGAGGAAACGGCCTTCTACTGAGCCAGATGCTTGGTCCATCTAGCTCAGTATTGTCTTCACAGACTGGCAGCAGCTTCTGCGAGGTTGCAGGCAGGAGTCTCTTGGAGATGCTGCCAGGGAGGGAACTGGGAACCTTCTGCACGCCAGCGGGCAGGTGCTGTTCCCATAGTAGTCCCAGAATATCTTACGGTGCTCACACATGCAGTCTCCCATTCATATGTAACCAAGAACATAGGAAGCTGCCATATACTGAGTCAGACAATGGGTCCATCTAGCTCAGTATTGTCTACCCAGACTGGCAGCGGCTTCTCCAAGGTTGCAGGCAGGAGTCTCTCTCAGCCCTTTCTTGGAGAAGTTGCCAGGGAGGCATCCATAGCTCAGTGTAGGGCATCTATGTAGGGCATCTATCCTTTCCCTCTTCACCTTTTCCTTTTCCTTCCCCCTCCTTCCTTCCTATGTACGTACATACCTTCAGTGCTGGTTATTACCTTTAAAGCCCTGAAAGGCTTGGTTCCGAGATATCTTAGAGAGCGCCTTCTTCTGCATGATCCCCACCGCACGTTAAGGTCATCTGAGGAGGTCCATCTCCAGTTACCACCGGTTCGTTTGGTGGCGACTCACAGGCGGGCCTTCTCTGTGGCTGCTCCCGGGCTGTGGAATGCACTCCCGGCAGAAATTCGCAATCTTAATTCCTTACTGACCTTCGAGAGAGCCCTTAAAACCCATCTGTTTGACCTGGCCTTTCAGAGTTTTTAATTATTTTTAATTATTTTTAATGTTAACCTGGTTTTCAGGGTTTTAATTGTTCTGATAGTTTTTTAAAGATGTTTTTAATTGGTGTTATATTTATATTTCTGTTTTAATTGTTACTGGTTTTAATGTTTTCTGTTTTTAATTGTAAACCGCCCTGAGCCATTTCGGAAGGGCGGTATAAGAATCGAATAAATAAATAATCTCAAAACTCAGATCTTGTGGTCGCAAACATGAATTTTTCTCTTTGCTTTGGTTTGCTTTTGAATGGGAGCGCCCATGTGCTCATTGTAAGATATTCCCCTTTGGGGATGGGGCTACTCGGGGAAGCACCTCTGCCTGCTTGCAAGCAGAAGGTTCCAGGTTCAATCCCTGGCAATATTTCCAGGTAGGGCTGAGAGAGAGACTCCTGCCTGTGACCTTGGAGAAAATGCTACCAGTCTGTGTAGACAATACTGAGCTAGATGAAGCAATGTTCTGACTCGGTATATGGCAACTTCCTTTATTCTAATGGTAGGATGGACACCTTGGAGTAGGTACCGTTCAAAATCTTCTGCCATGTTTCCCGAGCCGTTCGATTCAAGGTGGCTTTGATCCTGCCATACGTTCAGCTTGTAGACCTTTCTCGTGAATTCCGACGTTAGCCCTCTTAACATTGCTTGGGATAAACGGCCTTATAATAAAATGCAAAGAGTAACTCACAGCTGCCCTGTTTCTCGCTCCCACAGCAGAGAGAATTCCACGGCCGTGGCGGCTCGTGTATTACCGAGCAAGGAAGATGTTTGACCCCCATAACAGGAATAGACGGTAAGGAAATTCATAAAGCTCTCTGTCCCACTGGGGGTTGCAGACCAGGGAGCAAGCCGTCCCTTGAGCTCACTGGGGCGACCTCCTCTTTCTGTCCGTATGGCTTCTCTCTGCCCTAACTCCGACAATATACATGAGCCAGGGTTCTGGCCCTTTGGCCATCCTGCAGATGCTGGACTACAGTTCCTGTCATATCTAAACTATTGGCCACTGTGGCTGGGGATCATGGGTGTTGTAGTCCAGAAACAGCTGGAGGCCTGAAGTTAAGAATATAAGAACAGCCCTGCTGGATCAGGCCCAAGGCCTATCTAGTCCAGCATCCTGTTTCACACAGTGGCCCGCCAGATGCCTCTGGGAAGCCCACAGGCCAGAGGGTGAGAACACGCCCTCTCTCCTACTGCTGCTCCCCTGCAACTGGGATTCAGAGGCATTGTGCCTCGGAGGCTGGAGGTAGTCTGTAGCCACCAGGTCAGTGTTCCCTGTAATAGGGACTTCCTGATGTTGTGGACTACAATTTCCATAATCCCCAGCTAAAGGCCGTTGCGGCTGGGGATGATGCAAGTGGCCATCAACAAAATCTGGGGAACACGGCGCAAATCAAATCATCTTAATTATAGCCCAGCACAAACTACCAGGCAGGGGATGAATTGCATAGGAACATAGGCAGCTGCCATATACTGAGTCAGACCCTTGGTCTTTCTAGCTCAGTATTGTCTTCACAGACTGGCAGCAACGGCTTCTCCAAGGTTGCAGGCAGGAATCTCCCTCAGCCCTATCTGGAGATGATGCCAGGGAGGGAACCTGAAACCTTCTGCTCCTCCCAGAGCGGCTCCATCCCCTGGGGAAACTCTTCCAGTGCTCACACATCAAGTCTCCCATTCATATGCCACCAGGGCAGACCCTGCTTAGCTAAGGGGACAGGTCATGTCGGCAACCACAAGGCCAGCTCTCCTCTCCAAAAGGAGAGGCCTGTCAGCAACCTTATCTCAGACGCTGCAGTGCCGAACCTGACGTTCTGTGGGACAGCGGGCTTAGTGTCTGAAATAGTGGCGTGAAAATTGGCGGGTGCATCCTGGAAATTTGTGTTGTAGCTGTAGGGTGGGGAGTGAGTGTCTCTGGAGAACCTCCCCCGTGGTTTCAACCTGCCTGGAGCTGCAGTGACACTGTCGTATCCGAGAGTGGGCTCTTTCTGTATCGGCCTCCAAGCACGGTCGAAGGAAGGGGCGTGGCGTCGGACCAGGGTGAAAGAAGCGAGTCGCGCCACCCTGGGGCAGGGGTCTCGGATCCGCTCCCGACTTGCCACGCACAGGGCTTCTGGGGTGGCCATATCTGCACACGCAGCGAGCCCAGGGCAATGCACTTGACTTGCTAACGAGCCGACAATTGGCCCCCTAGATATTCCGAGAGAGAGAAGAGGGAACTGAAGAAGTACCACGCCCTGTACGGCAATGACTGGAAAAAGATTTCGGGACTGATGGATCGAAGCAGCCACTCGCTCGAGATGAAATTCTCGGAGATTAAGGGTGGTACGTTCTTCTCTCTCTCTCCCCCGTCAGAATTCCTCCACAAACCTAGGGCTCTCTAGGAGGGAATTCTCCTCTTCGGTCATTTTAGAAGAGCCCCGAATCTGTTCCACCTTCCTGAATGGTGTGACGGATCGGGGGGGGGGGGTTACTCTGTGCTTTCCTGGGATCTCCCCTCGGTACAGAAATGGCTCTGATCTCAGTTTAGGAGCACGCTGCTCCTTCAGGGTAGGCCACTACCAGTCGATGACCGACCTAGAGTCGCTGACCAGACTCTGGCATGGCTTCAGCAGCCCTAGAACTGTCCCGTTTGGGACCTCTTGACATTCTGTAGCCAGGACCACACAACCCAGCTCTAGGCAACATTATCTTGGTCTAGAAACATGGCGACTGATTAGCAGGTAACTGGCGACCAAATGGCTGGGGGGGGTCTTGGCCCCTATTTGGTGGCGAGCAAAGTGGGAGGGCTTTCCCACTCTTGCAGGGATAGGCAGCTTGGGGGTCCAATGAAAAGAGCTGGCCTATCTCTGATGTAACGCTGGTCCAGGCAGATCCAGGGTTGAGGTTTTCTCTCCACAGTGGAGGTTCCTTCTCCTTAATGGGTCTGAATGTGCATGTCTAAAGGAATACGAATTCAACACCTTTAGATACTGCTTCTCAACAAAAGTTCCCAAAGTGGTTTACAAAGAGATGAGATTAAATTAGATTAAATTAGAAGATTAAATTAAATTAAATTAAATTAAATTTACTCCCTGTCCCCAAAGGGCTTACCATCCAGAAAAGAAACGTAAGATAGACCCCAGCAACAGCCACTGGAGGGATGCTGTGCTGGGGGACGGATAGGGCCAGTTGCTCTCCCCCTGCTCAATAAAGAGCATCGCCACTTTTTAAAAGGTGCCTCTTTGCCCTTTTAGCAGGGGGGAGGCCTGCTTTGAGCTGGTTACCAGTTGTGAAAAACGGAGTAAGTCTATACCTTGATGGTTGAGTGCAGGAGGCAAGGACTGCCCTCCTTCAGTAACGAAAGGGAGAAGTGCCCCCCCAGTTCCAGAGCCCTCAGGGTGCAGTGGGTGTGTCGGGCATTCTTGAGCGAAGACGGAGAGGTGCATTTTGCAGATGGGTTCAGGGAGCCCACACACTGACCATTCAGGAGTCTGGTGAGGTTTCAGAGCATTAACTTAGGGTTAGTTAGAACAAGAGTCAAGCGAGCAAAGAATAACAGCCAGAGTTCACTTCCACGAGTTCCCTCGTGAGCCAGATGTGTGTCTGGGGCCATCTTCCTAGTTATCTGACCATGACCTCAGATGAGTCCTCGCTGTGCAGGTGGCTAGCCTATCACTTCATGAAACAGACCCCAGATGCTCGGTATCTCTCCTTTTTCCTATCCCAGTGGCTTGCTGACGTGCGTACATACACACATCCAAAGCTGCATTATACCAAGTAGGACCATTCATGCTTGCTACCACAAGACCAGCTCTCCTCCCCAGACCAGCTCTCATCCTTACACTTCTTAATCTTGGGGGTTTTCTCCAGTTTTTCTGTCTTTCTTCCTCTTCCCCCCCTAAACAAACAGAACCCCTTTGGGGGGCAATTCCACAGGTAACTGAATCATGCATGTTAACACTTCCCCCCCAATCTGTAGCCATAAGCAAACTTTTTTCAAGTTGATAGCATACATACCTTCTGGCAAGAGAACATCTCCTACTCTCGGGCCATATTTTTACAAAACCCTTAAATATTGCAGATCATCTCTGCATGAGCAGACAGTGTGAGCCAGCGTGGTGTAGTGGCTAGAGTGATGGCCTCGGACTGGGGAGACCCGAGTTCAAATCCCCATTCAGCCAGGATACTAGCTGGGTGACTCTGGGCCAGTCACTTCTCTCTCAGCCTAACCTACTTCACAGGGTTGTTGTAAAAGAGAAACTCAAGTATGTAGTACACCGCTCTGGGCTCCTGGGAGGAAGAGCGGGATAGAAAATGTAAAAATAAATAAATAAATAGAATGTCTGAAACATGCAAAATACATTGGTAGCAGAATCAGAATTTTGGGGCATGGCTTCCGTTTCTGTTTTGCACATTTTTGCTGCGCACAAAACAGATTCTGTTTTTGCATGTTTGAAAATGCTATTGGGGTTTTGTAAAAATATTGCCTTAGAACATAAGCACAGCCCTGCTGGATGAGGCTCAAGAATGCCCATCTAGTCCAGCATCCTGTTTCCCACAGTGGCCCACCAGATGCCTCTGGGGAGCCCACAGGCAAGAGGTGTGTGCATGCCCTCTCTCATGCTGTTGCTCCCCTGCAACTGGGATTCAGAGGCATCTTGCCTCCGGGGCTGGAGGGGGCCTATAGCCACCAGACTAGTAGCCATTGATAGCCCTGTCCTCCTTGACTTTGTCTAAGCCCCCTTTAGAGCCATCCAAGCTAGTGGACATCATTGCATCCTGTGGCAGAGAATTCCATAGGTTAATTGTGTTCTGTGTGCAGAAGTACTTGCTTTTGTTGGTCCTAAATTTTCCAGCCTTCAGTTTCATGGGGTTGATCCCTGGTTCTAGTGTTGTGAGAAGGAGAAAACTTTCTCTGTTCATTCTCTCCACTCCGTGCATAATCTTATAACCTCATATCATGTCTCCTCCCCTCCCCTCCAACAAAAGAACCCAGGTGCTGTAGCCTTGCCTCATAAGGAAAGTGCTCCAGGCCCCTGATCATCTGAGTTGCCCTCTTCTGCACCTTTCCCAGTTCTGCAATGTCTTCCTTAAGATAGGGTGACCAGAACTGTACGCAGGACTCCAAATGTGGCTGCACCATCGATTTGTCGAAGAGCATTATAACACGAGCATTTTCATTTTCAGTCCCCTTCTTAATGATCCCAAGCATGCAATTTGCCTTTTTCACAGCTGCTGCTCACTGAGTCGACCCTTGTAGGGGATGTTCTCTTGCTAGTGGGTATATATAATATCAACTTGAAAACCCACTCATAGCTACAGTTCTCGAAAAATAGGTAGCATGTCTGATTCCCTTCCTTTTCGATCTGCCCAGGGACTATGCAAACTTCCCCTCTTTGGCAGGCAGCCCAATTTGTCTGTGTCTTCGCTTGTGGTTTGCACATCCGTTCTGCTAACTTAGCCCTACCTGTTTCTTCCGATTGTGGTTTGATTACAAATGTGCATCTGCGCTTTCTGCTGCTTGCTGGTAGCCTGCCGATGCCGGCAGAGGCCCAGCCAATAACAAGGACCCCCAAAGCAGCTGGTATCCCAACGTGGCTAATATTCTCGAACTCCGTGCTTTAAGCAAAATAAATGAAACTTAGAAGTCTGTGCCCGGAAGAGTTGCTGCCTCTGCACCAGGGTGCACAACTGTGGCCCTCCAACTGTTTTTGGACTGCAGCTCCCAGCATTCCCAGCCACAATAAATAAATTTATGGCTGGGGATCATGGGAGTTGTAGTTCAGCAACGTGCAAGGCGCCCCCCCCCCCCCCCGGCCGATGTTCTGCCAGTAGGTAGCCACTGGAATCCATACTCTGGGTGTATACTTTCCTGACTTCTTATAGACATTTCTATGAACAGAGAAGGAGAGGTTCGTCTCCAGTTACCACTGGCTCATCTGGTGGCTACTCAGGGATGGGCGTTCTCCATTGCTGGCCCGAGGCTTTGGATTATTGGAGTTGGAATCCAGTATCATAGGAACATCGGGAGCCGCTGTATGCTGAGTCTGACCATTGGCCCAGGTAGCTCAGTATTGTCTACCCAGACTGGCAGCGGCTCCTCCAGGGTTGCGGGCAGGAGGCTGTCTGAGCCCTACCTTGGAGATGCTGCCAGGGAGGGAATTTGGAACCTTCTGCATGCAGGTGCGCTTCCCAGAGCGGCCCCATCCCCGGAGGGGAATGTCTTATAGTGCTCACACCTGTAGCCTCCCATTCCTATGTGAACCAAGGTGGACCCTGCTTAGCAAAGGGGACAATTCCTGCTTGCTACCACAAGACCACTTCTCCTTTGGGGACCCACAGCTGCCAACCCCTGAAACTTCGCATTCCAACCACTTCGCTGAGCCTGGGAGACCCTTTTGCTATTGTAAGCACCCGCAAACACACCCCATGCCCAACACTAATTAATTGTTTCCCGACGGATTCAGAACCCAAATCTGGTCCTTGGAGCAGAGCAGAGACCAAGAAGCTGGTTGAAGCTGTCGAAGAGGTGCTGAAGTCCAAACTGAAGCGCCTGGAGGAGGGCGGGGAGGAAGAAGAGGCTGACCGAGCCCTTGAGCTTCGGCGGGAATATCTCTACAAGGGCATCCCCTGGAGCCAGGTGGAAGCCAAAGTGGGGACCAGGCACCGGAAGCAGTGCACCAAGAAGTGGTATGGCTGGGGGGTTTCTTAGTGGTCCGTCTGCCTCTCTCCCTCCCCGGGCTCCACCCACTGCGGCTGCCTCTCTCTCCCTCTCCTCTCTCTCCCCTCCCCTCCCCTCCCCTCTCCTCTCTCTCCCCTCCCCTCCCCTCTCCTCTCTCTCCCCTCCCCTCCCCTCCCTTCTCTCTCCCCTCCCTTCTCTCTCCCCTCCCCTCTCTCTTCCCTCTCTCTTCCCTCTCTCTTCTCTCTCTTTCTTCCCCCCCGCATCTGTCTCAGTGTCTCTCTCCTCTTCTCTCCATCCCCCTCTCCTCTCTCTCTTTCTTGCCCCCTGTCCCCCGTGTCTGTCTCAGTGTGTGTCTCTCTCCCCTCTCCCTCTCTTTCTTGCCTCCCGCCCCCAACTGCGGCTGTCTCAGTGTCTGTCTATCTGTCTGTCTCTCCCCCGCCTCTCTTTCTTTCCCCCCACTGTGGCTGTCTCAGTCTCTCTCTTTCCTCTTTCTCTCTCCCCCCGCTCTCTTTCTTGCCCCTCACTGTGGCTGCCTCAGTGTCTCTCTCTCTCTCCCCCCACCCCAACCCACTGCGGCTGCCTCAGCCTCTTTCTCTCTCAAGGGCACATCAAGGGACTCAACACATAATCCAGTTCTACTGCTGATCCCTCTCCCATTTCCTCCCCCCCAGGACTTCCTTTGTAACCAAGAAGATGTCTCATTGGAAAACAGGGGGACAGAGGCCTGAACATCTGCAGGGAAAGATCAACCTCATTGAAAGGTATTCACCCGGTTATAACCTATTTGTCTAGTATAAACCCCCAGGACTTTTAGACTGTGTGGGTTAAGTCGGCCTTGCCAACCCATAATATTGTATCAGTTCTGCCTTTGAATGCTTTAATGTTGCTATCAGCACGCCCATCCTCTCTAATAAAACGCTTGGTGTCCGTCCGTGGACGGACACCAAGCGTGTGTCCGTGCCTCCCTGCCCTGTTCTGCGCCTGCGCGAAGCGCAGACGCAGAACAAGGCAAGGGAGACATGCTCGCTGGTACCCGGCAGCCATCTTGGGCGGCCAGAAGCGGCCGCCCCGAAGAAGCCGGGTAAGCGGCAGCGGGGGACACTGGCCGAGGAGGCGGCTGAGCCATGGCGGCTGAGCCATGGCAGAGGCCTGGCCGCCGCCGCTTACCCGGCTTCTTTGGGGCGGCCGCTTCTGGCCGCCCAAGATGGCCGCCAGACGAGGCGGCGGAGAAAACGAGGCGGCGGTGGGCCCGGGCAGTGGTGGGCCCGCCCGGAGCCGCAGGCGGCGGTGGGTGGTGGGCCCGGCCGGAGCCGCGGGCGGCGGTGGGTGGCGGGCCCGGCCGGAGCCGCGGGCGGCGGTGGGTGGCGGGAGGGGGAATGGCGGCGGTGGTCTGGAGCGCACAGCTCCACTAGCGCCCGTTATCCAACGGGCTAAAAAACACTAGTAAGAAATAAATCGAATACATAAATAAATGCATCGAATAAATAATAACGCAGGAAGTTGCTGTATACCGAGTCAGACCATTGCTCTGTCTAACTCAGCATTGTTTGCTCTGACCGGCAGCAGCTCTTCAAGGTTTCAGGCAGGAGTCTCTCCCAGTCCTAACTGGGAGTGAACCTGGGGCCTTCTGCATGCAAATCAGGTGCTCTAAGGCAAGGGTTCCCAACCCGTGGAGCTCCGGATATTGCTGAACTGACTTTCTATTAATATTTTTCCTTTTAACTATGTAAAGATTTTTATGTCTTTTTTGGTCAAAGACCGTAAATAAAGTATGATGATGTTGCTGAACTGCAACTCCCATCATCCCCAGCTACAGCGTATTGCCGCTGGGGATGATGGGAGTTGTAGTTCAGCAGCATCTGGAGTACACAGCATCACATCAAAGGAGAAATGCAGCATACCAAGAAGTTAGGAACAAGCACGCATGCAGGTGCTCTTCTCAGAACAGTCTCATCCCCTAAGGGGAACATCTCTCTCCCTCTCCCCGTCTGTCTCAGTGCTGTCTGTCTTAGGGATCTGCACGAACCTGTTCGTAGGCCCTTTTATGGGCCTACGAAAAGGTTCGAATGACTGGCGGTTCGGCTGGTTCGAAGGTGGTGGGGTGGAATGACCGGCGGTTCGGCTGGTTCGAAGGTGGTGGGGTGGAATGACTGGTGGTTCGGCTGGTTCGAAGGTGGTGGGGGCGTGCACTCACCCCTCCCGCTGTATTTCCCCCGTCGGCACTGCACTTTAAAAGGTCCGGGGGGGGGCAGCATACCTTCCTGTCCGCCCCATTGCCTCATTGGATCGGAAGTAACCGCGAGTACCCGATGTGCGTGTGCACGGGTACCCTGCCGCCCCGCTGGACCCTTTTAAAGAGCAGCGCTGGCGGGGAAAACGCGGCCGGAGGTGTGAGAGCCCCCTCCCCTGCCCTTAAAGATATCCACCCCTACCCCACCCTGGTTCTGTGCATGTCCCCAGTCAGTCTCCCTCTCTCTCTTCCCCCCCTCCCCCCCCTATATCTCTGTGTCTCTGGTGTCTGTCTGATGCTTCTTTTTGGACTGTGAGCCCTTCGGGGACAGGGAGCCATCTTATTTATTTATTATTTCTCTGTGTAAACCGCTTTGGAAACTTTTGTTGAATATTTTGGAAACTTTTGTTGAATATAAATATTTGCTGTTGCGGTTGGGTGGCTTGGAATAAAACGTCAGGGGTTTGTGATCCTCAGGGGCTTAACGGAGGGATTCTCATCCTTGGGTCCCTTGTTGTTGGGGTGATGGGAGTTGGACGGCTGAGAACCCCTGGCCTCACTACAGGAAGTGCAAGGGCAAATAAAAAGCAAATTGATCTGCTGCCGCTGGCCCTGTGCCGATCCCCTCTTTCTCAGCCTCAGTGTTCTTCTCCTGTAAAATAGGCTGGTTGCCTGGTTGCTTTTGCCCAGGTCCTTGCTCAGCTCTGCTGGCCAGTTCACGCATTCCGTGTTAGGATCTCTGTTCTGTAGCAACCCAGGTAAGCATTCCAAGATCGTCAGCCGAGGGGGTGGCTGGGCTTTCACGGTTTATGTGGGGAACTGCAGAAGTGCCTTTTACCAACTATGGCTGGTATGCCCACTGCGACCCTACTTGGAGAAGTCGGACCTGACGGTAACGGCCAGATTAGACTACTGCAATGCGGTCTGTGGGGCTGCCCTTGAAGACTGTTCGCGAGCGTCAGCTGGTCCAGAATGTTTCCACAAAGATGCTCCTGGGTGCAGGTTGCTTCATGAGTATCACGCACATCCTGTGGCAGCTTCATTGGTTACCCGTCCACTTCTGGGCTAGATTCAAGGGGCTGGTCTTTACCATAAAAGCGCTACACGGCTTTGGGGCCGGGGTACCTGTAGGATTGCATTCGCCTATATAAATCTGCCAGGGCCCTCCGCTCATCATTTCAGGCCCTGCTCATGGCCCCGCCACTAATGGAGATCCGCTTGGCAGGGACTAGAGACAGGGCCTTGTCGGTTGTGCCCCCTCGGCTTTGAATCGCCCTCCGTGTAGAGCAGGAGTTCTCAACCTTGGGTCCCCAGATGTTGCTGGACTTCAACTCCCATAATCCCCAACCAAAGACCACTGGGGCTGGGGATTATGGGAGATGAAGTCCAACAACATCTGGGGACCCAAGGTTGAGAATCCCTGGTGTAGAGCTTCACCATGCTCCCTCCCTTAGTGTTTTTAAAAAACAACAACTAAAAACACATCTTTCTAAAGAGGCTTTTTAATGCTCCATCTTTGGTTATATCGGGTAGGTTCTTTCGTTTTTAGTTTTTACAGCTCCTAATTTTCAGCGTTTAAAATAACTTTTATTTTGGAACTTAATACCGATTGTGGTTTCTGGCCTGACTCTTGTTTACTTTATTTGGTTAATGTATTTTACATTGTATATATTTTATTGTTGTGAGCTGCTCCAAGCAGAAGAAGGGCAGGGAATAAATACTTTAAATATAAATAAATAAATAAACCCCCTGCTAACTGAGCACCTTTTCAAAAGTGGCAATTCTCTTTACTGAGCAAGGGGAGAGCAACTGGCCCTATTCGTCCCCAGCACAGCATCCCTCCAGTGGCTATTGCTGATGTCTATCTTATGTTTCTTTTTTAGATTGTGAGCCCTTTGGGGACAGGGAGCCATTTTATTTATTTATTTATTTATATCTGCGTAAACTGCTCTGGGAACTTTTGTTGAAAATTGGTATATAAATATTCGCCATATGTGTAACTGGTCCATGTTTTTTGGGGGGAAATAAGCCACAAATTGCTTCTGTGTTTCAGGATGTACAGACTGAACATCCAGGACGCCTGTGAAATCGATTGGGAAGAACTCTCCAGTGCCATGGGGTAAAAACCGGTGTTCATGCGCTCTCTCTTGCTGTTACTCCCCTGCAACTGGTACTCAGAGGCATCCTGCCTTTGAGGCTGGAGGTGGCCTATAGCCCTCCGACTAGTAGCCCTTGATAGACCTCTCCTGCATGAAGTTATCCAAGCCCTTCTTAAAGCCATCCAGGTTGTTAGCCGTCACCACATCTTGTAGCAGAGAATGCCACAAGTGGTTGATGCGTTGTGTGAAAATGTACTTCCGTTTGTTGGTCCTAGATTTCCCCGAAATCAATTTCATGGGATGATCTCTGGTTCTAGTGTTATGTGAGAGGGAGAAGCATTTCTCTCTATCCACTTTCTCCACACCATGCATGATTTTATAGACCCCTGCAGTCGTCTTTTTTTCTAAATGCAATAGCCCCAGGTGTTGTAGCCTTGCCTCATCAGGAAGGTGCTCCAGGCCCCTGATCATCTTGGTCGCCGCCTTCTGCACCTTGTCCAGCTCTCCAATGTCCTTCTTAAGGTATGGTGACCAGAATTGTATGCAGTACTCCAGGTGTGGCCGCACCATAGTTTTGTATAAGGGCATTATAATACTAGCAGTTATATTTTCAATCCCCTCCCTAATGATTCCTAGCATGGAATTGGCCTTTTTCACAGCTGCCACGCACTGAGTCAACACTTTCAATGAGCTGTCCACCACGACCCCAAGATCCCTCTCCTGGTCAGTCACCGACAGCTCAGATCCCATCAGCGTATACTTGAAGTTAGAGTTTTTCCCCCCATTGTGGATCACTTTACTCTTGCCAACATTGAACTGCATTTGCCATTTTGTCACCCACTCCCAGTTTGGAGAGATCCTTTTGGAGCTCCTCACAATCTCTTTTGGATTTCACTACCCGGAAGAGTTTGGTATCATCTGCAAATTTGGCCACCTCGCTGCTTACCCCTACTTCTAGAAAATTTATGAATAAATTAAACAGCACCGGTCCCAGTACAGATCCCTGGGGGACCCCACTTCTTACTTCCCTCCATTGTGAAAACTCTCCATTTATCCCTACCCTCTGTTTCCTGTCCTTCAACCAGTTAGCAGTCCACACATGTACTTGTTCCCTTATCCCATGACTGCTTAAGATCACTTAAGATATTTCTGGGTTGTTGTTTTTCCCTCCAGGGATGTCCCTCCAGATTATGTCAGAGAGAGATTTTACAAACTCAAGGCCTGTCACGTCCCCCACTGGAACCAAAAGGCCTTTCCTGGTGAGTGGATCTTCCTCCTGCTTGTCTTAACCTATCGGACATTTTCTTCTACATTTGAAATGAAATCAAGCTGAAAATTGCCTGACTGGTGAGCTTCTATCCTAAATCCAAAGTAATAATTCTTCTGAGGCTCACGTGGGGAGCAGAGAGGGGGACGCATGTTCCCAAAGGTCATGGACCTGGAACCAGATTTCTGTGTGTCTTTGTGATGTCCGAATTGGCCCATAGAAATGCCAGGTTCCACCACTGTTGTGCTGTCGAGTCGGTGTCGACTCCTGGCGACCACAGAGTCCCGTGGTTTTCTTTGGTAGAATACAGGAGGGGTCTCCCATTGCTTCCTCCCGAGCAGTATGAGATGAAGCCTTCCAGTCTCTTCCTATACTGCTGCTGCCCGATATAGGTGTTTCCCATAGTCTGGGAAACACACCAGCGGGGATTCAAACCAGCAACCTCTTGCTCCCTAGGCAGGTTACTTCCCCGCGATGGCACTGACTTTCTCTCATCTCAAGGACTCTCTAGGGAGGTCAGTTTGTTAAAACCTGGAGTTGTTGATCATGTACTGTGTCCACTAAGTTAATACAGTATGTGATGGAACTGCATAAACAAGGCTAACTTGTTTTCCATGGAAGGGGCTGGGGTGGTGTCTCTTTAAGACTGACCAGTAGTAGTAATCCCGGACAGATGGCAGTCCAGCCTCTGTTTGAAAACCTCTAGCGAAGGAGTACCCAGAACTTCATGAGGCAGACGGTTCCGCTGTCCAACAGTCCTTGCAGTTAGGCATTTCGTCCTCCTGTCTGGCTGAAATCTGCTCCACTATCATTTCAGTCTATTTGAGCCTACAGGAGGAACAGCGAACAAGTCTGTTCCTTCTTCCTTGTGAAATACCCTTCAGATATTTGAAGCTAATTGCCTGGCTTGCTTCCCTCCAACACCCAAACTCACTGCAAGGAATCTCCCCCCCCCCCACTTATTATTATTTTTTCCTTTTAAAGAAATTATTGACTACCTTTATGAAGTGACGCTTCCGAAGCTAAAAGAATTACAAATGAAAAAGAAGGAGGCCACAGAATCTCTGCTGGAGTCCAGTCAAACACAAGACAGTACTAAGAAGCGGGTTTTCCAGTTCAGCGACATCTTTCAGCTCAGCGAGGAGGAGTTGTCATCAGAATCCGACGAGTGTAACACCGAGATCTAGCCGAACTCTGTGAGTTCCTAAGAGACTGCCGATATCAAGTCTGTGAGCGAGAAGAAAGAAGAGTCAGATTTTATATATATATATATGCACCAAAGAGATTATTATGGAGTTTCGTAATGAAAGGCCAATTTAAATATTTGAAGGAGGAGCGACGGCAGTCCGTCAGTGCTAATGCCCCAGAATTTCTACCAGTGCAGAAAATCCCTCAACAAAGATGGAGACTGCACATAATGCAGTATGGTGACCCTCGGAGGAGGGACACCACCATCTTTGTTACTGGTAAGCCCCACGCCTGTGCAAAAACTGGGGCACCAGTATTCCCTGCCAGTGGGATGGGCCGAAGTTGCCTTTGGCCATTGCGGCAGTGGACTATGGGAGTTGTAGTCAGCAACATCTACCCCCGCCCTGTTACAGGAAACACTGTTGTGCACCTTCATCTTGAAGGGATTTTCTGGCACCCTGGAGCGGCGGTGGGGGGGGAGAAGCCCACCCAACATTTGATAGTCATTGACAGACGGTCAAATATTGTGCCCGGAACAGTTTCACAGGACTTACTGCCAATAGGCCTGATTCAGCAGTCCCCTCCCGTGCAACACGCAGGCATTGGACAGGATCCGGGCTCTGTCGGTCACGGCTCAACACTTTGGAATCAATAAGCCGTGGCCACCTTAAGTTTCATTCATTTCACGGGACGGTCTCATTGTTTGAATCACACCCAAAGAACAACAGATCTGCGGTGGCGGGGAGAGGGACCACACGGAGCCGGGGATGGGGGGTCACCAAGATGCCCTCGTCTCCTCCCCCCGCCCCCCCTTGCTTCCTGAGGCTGGGTATGTGGCCAGTGCACAGAAGCGCTCCACCAAATGGTTAGGGCCACCAATCTGTCCCCCGCACTGGCCACGCCCCTGCCTTGATGTGTTGGCATGGGGGAAGGGGCGTGGCCAGCACGCTTGGCGGCTGGTTGCCAGGACCCTTGCCACGCCCCCAAGGAAGCAGATCTCCTCTGCCTGCCATGTGCCGACAACTGCATGGGACCCTGCAGGCCCACGCCGAAGGAATCCTCCACAGGCACACAAGTTCCGTTTCCACACCCTCTGCGGCCATGTGCAGACAGCCCCTCTTCCCGGAATGACTTGCCACATCTCGCCGCGGATGCGCACGCCGTTGTGTTTGGACCCGGCATCCTTCAGTTGAGCGTGATTCCGCAAACCGGTGATGGGTTGAATAGCCAGCCTCACGGACGTGATCCAGCCCTGGGAAGGGAGGCCCCCTCCATTTTTAAAAAGATGCTGGCTTTGTGGCCAGGCATGCAGAGGAGGGTTTGGGGAAGACGGTAGGTTCAAAGTGGTGGCGTTTGGTTGTAATTGTCCTGCTGTGTGCATAATATATTTCTTTTAAACGGGTTGGAAAGCATTGCTTTTTTGCAGTCTTGCTGATGAATAGAATGCTGACAGTGGCTTTAATTTTAGAACCAAAGATAGGGTGGTTTGGGGGGGATGTACATGCATACATGCACACATGTGGTTTGGGGCATGCAGGTGTTCCCAGGGATGAGCTAAGATTTCGTTGCCACTTGGGCAGAGCTCTGGAGGGCCACACTTCGGCCCCCAGGTGTTCTTGGCCTACAACTCCCACCATCTCCAGCCTCACCTGGGAAGCCCCAACTAAGAACCGCTGTTATCGTGAAAGTGAAGCTATGTTTGCTAGCTTCTCAGCCCTGTTCTTAGACAGCTGGCAAATACAGCTCTGTTAGAGGTGTGCATAACCGGTTCGTCCCAAACCGGTTCGTCCCAAACCGGGGCCGGTTTGGAGGTTCGATTGTGGACCGAACCATGGGCGGTTCAGTCTGTGATTGAACCGAACTGGGCCCAGTTTGGCTGAAGTGGTTCAGGACAGTAAGGGGCAGCCGAGTGGGGATGGTGAGATCCTTACCTGGTTGGGGCGGCTGCCAGGGTGGCCCCAAACACACTCCCCCACCTTGACCAAGCAGGCTACAGGTACGCAGAGGCCAAAACAGGGCCTGCTGAAGGAGAACCAGCATGGCTTCTGCAAAGGTATACCTTGCCTCGCCAGCCTTTTGGAGTTCTTTGAGGGTGACAACAGATGTGTGGATCAAGGTAATCCAGTTGACATAGTATACTTGGACTTTCAAAATGTTTTTGACAAAGTTCCCCACCAAAGGATCTTGAGAAAACTTAGCAGTCATGGGATAAGGAGACAGGCTCATGTGTGGATTGGTAACTGGTTGAAGGACAGGAAACAGAGGGTAGGAATCAATGGAGCGTTTTCACAATGGAGGGAAGAAAGAAGTGGGGTCCCGCAGGGATCTGTACTGGGACCGGTGCTTTTAAATTTATTCATAAATTTTCTAGAAGTGGGGATAAGCAGCGAGGTGGCCCAATTTGCAGATGATACCAAACTCTTTCAGATAGTAAAATCCAAAACGTATTGTGAGCAGCTCCAAAAGGATCTCTCCAATCTGGGTAAGTGGGTGACAAAATGGCAAATGCAGTTCAGTGTTAGCAAGTGTAAGGTGATGCACATTGGGACGAAAAACCCCAACTTCAAGTATATGCTGATGGGATCTGAGCTGTTGGTGACTGACCAGGAGAGGGATCTTGGGGTCGTGGTGGACAGCTCGTTGAAAGTGTCGACTCAGTGTGCGGCAGCTGTGAAAAAGGCCAATTCCATGCTAGGGATCATTAGGAAGGGGATTGAGAATAAAATGCTGATATTATGATGACCTCATATAAATCGATGGTGCGGCCACATCTGGAGTACTGCGTACAGTTCTGGTCATTGTATCTTAAGAAGGACATTTTAGAACTGGAAAAGGTGCAGAAGAGGGCGACCAAGATGATTGGGCCTGGAGCACCTTCCTTTTGAGGCTAGGCTACAGCATCTGAGGTTTAGTGTTCCCTCCAACAGGTATTCCCAGATGTGGACTACAACTCCCATAATCCCCAACCAAAGGCTACTGCAGCTGAGGATGCTGGGAATTGTAGTCAACAACATCGGGGAATCCCTGTTACCGGAAACACTGCAGGGGCTTTTTAGTTTCGAAAAAGGACGACTGAGGGGACACATGATAGAGGTCTATAAAATCATACATAGTGTGGAGAAAATCTTTTCTCCCTCTTGCATAACACTAGAACCAGGGGTCATCCCATGGAATTGATTGCCAAGAAATTTAGGACCGACAAAAGGAAGTATTGTTTCACAAAATGCATAATCAACCTATGGGACTCTCTGCCACAAGATTTGGTGATAGCCACCAGCCTGGATGGCTTTAAGAAGGGCTGGGATAAATTCATGGAGGACATGTCCTTCAATGACTGCTATTTTGAGGGTTATAGTCCACCTCCAGCCTCAGAGGCATGATGCCTCTCAATACCAGTTCCAGGGGAGCAACAGCAGGAGAGGGGGCATTATTATTATTATTATTATTATTATTATTACTACATTTATATTCCGCTCTTCCTTCAAGGAGCCCAGAGTAGTGTACTACATACTTAGGTCTCTCCTCACAACAACCCTGTGGAGTAGGTTAGGCTGAGAGAGAAGAGACTGGCCCAGAGTCACCCAGCAGGTCTCATGGCTGAATGGGGATTTGAACTCGGGTCTCCCCGGCACTCCAACCACTAACCATGCTGGCATGCCCTCACCCCTGCCTGTGGGCTTCTTGAAGGTATCTGGTGGGCCACTGTGGGAAACAGAATGCTGGGCTAGATGGGCCTTGGGCCTGATCCAGCTGGGCTGTTCTCATTGATAGACTTGTCCTCCATGAATTTGCCCTGCTTAAGGCCTTCTGAGCTGGTGGCCATTGACACATCCCTTGGCAGAGAGTTCCATAGATTAATTGTGTGTCGTGTGAAAAGGTACCTCCTTTTATTGGTCTCAAATTCCTCCAAAGGAAGCTGGATCCTGGGCAGCAGATGTATAACAACAGCCACATGCCGCAGAAAGGATCCCGAGTCCCCGTCTGGAGTCACTAACTGGTTCGATGAGGATGACGCTATGAAGTCACCTTCAACTGAGTCAGACCCTTGGTCCATCTAGCTTAGAATTGTCAGCCGCTGTCTCGGGTTTTAGGCAGGAGTCTTACCCAGCGCCTGGGTTACGGAACTTGGAACCTCTTGTGGTAGCAAGCATGAATGGTCCCCGTTGCTAAGCAGGGCCCCCCACCCTGCCATTTTCTTTCCCCACCAGCTGCTGCCGCCGCTTTAGTCCAATACACCCTGGCGCCACTCTCTTGCCCATCATCCATTTCTGCCTGGTCTTGTGCTGGTCTTGTTCTTGTGGTCTTGTGTCTTGAGCTGGTCTTGTGGTAGCAGGCATGACTTGTCCCCATAGCTAAGCAGGGTCTGCCCTGGTTGCATATGGATGGGAGACTTGATGTGTGAGCACTGCAAGGTATTCCCCTCAGGGGATGAAGCTGCTCTGGGAAGAGCATCTAGGTTCCAAGTTCCCTCCCTGGCAGCATCTCTGAGACAGGGCTGGGAGAGACTCCTGCCTGCAACCTGGGAGAAGCCGCTGCCAGTCTGGGTAGACAATCCTGAGCTAGATAGATCAATGGTCTGACTCAGTAGATGGCAGTTGCCTAGGTTCCTATGTACCCCACCCCCCCGGCAGCTCGCTCGTGAACTCTCACGAGAGCTGCCACACATGGGGTTAGGGACGGATAAGTTACTTATACACACACACACACACACACACACACACACACACACACACACACACCCCTATCCAGGGGCGTAGCTGGGGGAGAGGGGGCCCGTGTTCACCCTCTCCCTGGCAGACCCTCGAAGTGAGGGAGATAAGAAAATGGGGGGGGGGAGTTGGGGGGGCCTCAGGAACCGGAGGGCAGCTCAATTTATAAATTTATAGCTATGCCCCATATCTCTCTCTCTCTCTCTCTCTCTCAAGCTGGCTAACAGTAATAGTAACAATAATGCAGTTTTAAAAGAGCAAATAATGTTTGTTTGTTTGTTTGTTTAGAATATTTATACCCTGCCCCTTCAACATACTACTGCTTGGGCTGGTTGACAGAATGAATAAATCCACAATAAAATAGATAAACCCTAAAAAACTTATAAAATAGGTAAGCAGCATTAGGATGTTAATAAGAGAAACAATAAAATAAATAAAATAGATAAACATTAATAAAAATAGATACACTTCATAACGTTGATAAAACAGACACATCACAACATTAATGAAATAGATAAACGTCGCAACATCAACAAAACGTAAGCAATAAAAACAAAATAGGGCACCGTACAATTAATAAAACAAACAATTACGATGTTGATGACATAATGAATGAAATAGACAAACCACATTGCAACGTTAAGACAGCAAACAATAAGAATGAATGACATTTTTAAAAGCTGAAAGACTGTGCGGAAGCCCCGTGAGTTGGGGTTTCGCCAATTATCATCATTGGCCAGGATTCTTTAATTCGTTAAAGTAAGAATGTGGCCATGAAGCTTTCCTCCTCCTCCTCCTCGGCATCTCCGGGCCTGAAAGCAACCCTCCCCGAAGGCTCCCCGGCCGGCCGGCCTGCCCCTTCCTCCAGCTGGAGGTTGTTTTGCAAACACTGTTAGCGTTCTGCGTTGCCATGAGAACCGGCCTCTCCATTCCCCGGAGGGGGAGATGCCCTCCCAGAGGCCTGCTCTGCCGCACCTGTGGAGCAGTGCCGGCCTCTCCGGGGTCCTCTGGCAGGTGTGCCTGGGTGGGTCTTTTGCTGTGGGGCTCTCTGGGCCTTGAGGTCAGGGAAGCCCCCCTCTCCCCCTCTTGGCCCTCCTGTGCTCTCCCCCTCTCGCCCTGGGTGGCGCAGCCCTCGGGGGCTTAAGAGCAGGGCCATTGCCCTCTTGCAGAGCTGAGGCAGCTGGTCTCTGGCGAGAGCGTCTTGGGGTCCCCCAGCTGCCGTCATGGCAGCCATGGCCGCTCTTGCGCCGAAGCCGGACCCTGTGGCGCGGAAGCCCGCCGCCGGGGCGCTGAAGGCTCTCAAGAAAGACCGCTTGCCGCGGAGGCGCAGCGTCAGCCAGATCTGCCCCCCGCCCCGGAGGCCGATGACCCTGGGGGAGCTCTCCCGAGGCGGCGAGAACGAGCGGGTGGGCGTGGTCCGGGAGACGATGCTCCAGAACCATCTCATTGCCAAGGTGAGTCGCTCGGGGGTCGGTCCGCTCTGGTGCCCTGCGCGCCGGGTTGGAAGCGTCTCTTGGGGCTGTGTTCGGACGAGCGGGTCCCACGCCCGGAGGACCTCTCCAGTCTTGCATGCAGAATCTCGCCGCTGGAATGAGCGGCATGCGCGGCTGGGTGCGCCAGGAAAGCGTTCTTTTAAAAATGGCGCACATGGTGGCTGAAATGGGGGGGGCACGGAGGTTTGGCGTGGTAGGGCGGGGCGAGTGTGGGGTGGCTACAGAAGGCTCCCCCCCGGTCATTTGGAGACCCCACCGGACCTTGTAGGCCACAGACCGGGACCCCAAGGCCTGGGGTTCAGAGTGCCTCTGTGAATAGTGTTTGGAGTTGACATCCTACGCATTTCAAATGGCTCTTTTTCGTCCCTTTTGCAAGCCCATCCCTAAAAATGTATCTTGCGTTTATAAAAATGGTATCTAATATATATTTTGGAAGGTATGCTTGTTGGTTTGTGGCTTTGTTGGTGCAAAATGTGAGAGCCAGTGTGGTGTTGTGGTTAGAGTGCTGGACTAGGACCAGGGAGACCTGAGTTCAAATCCCCAATCAGCCACGATACTTGCTGGGTGACTCTGAGCCAGTCACTTTTCTCTCAGCCTAACCTACTTCACAGGGTTGTTGTGAGGAGAAACCTAATTATGTATGTAGTACACCGCTCTGGGCTCCTTGGAGGAAGAGCGGGATATAAAATGTAAATATTAATAATAAATAAAATAAAATAAAGCCACACTTCCCGATTACCTACATAAGCCAAATTTTGCGTAAAACGATCTAGCTATTTAAAGGAGCTGAATGCATTACCTTTTACACCAGAATATGCCGAGTGGAAGCATAAAAATATGTCATAACTTTTTATAATGCAAAACAATTTTGCCCAGTCAACGATGAGCCTCACCAACTAATTAATAATAATTAATAATAATTAACAATTACTACTACCACTAATAATTATAACACTCAGGTGCTTATATATATATATATATATATATATATAAGTTTTAAAATGGTTTTGTACTGTATTTTGTATTTTTTGTGGGCGTGTGTGTTGTGATTTGATGCATTTTATGTGTTTTTCTTGGTTGTTTTAATGTTGTGTTGTGAGGCGCCCAGGGAACAATTTGTTATGGGGCAGCTAACAAATAAAGTTTACTGTTATTATTCAGGGATGTTGGTAGGTGCTTAAAAGGTCCAGGATCTAGGCCCACAGGCCTATAATTGATAATTAAACTCTATCATAACCGTCCCGCCAGTGTTTCAAAGAATAGTTACCCATAGTTACACATGTCTACACATGAGAATTTCATCATTAGGAGAGCCCAGAGAAGCACTGGTCTTGTGGTAGCAAGCATGACTTGTCCCCTTTGCTAAGCAGGGTCCACCCTGGTTTGCATTTGAAAGGGAGACCAATCTTTAGCTTTCTATAATTTTCAATTTGAATTTGAACCTAATAATGATTGTGGTTTTTAATCTGACATTTTTTGGGTTTAATTTAGTTAATTTTATTACTTTTATTGTATTGTTGTGAGCTGCCCCGAGCAGTAGTGCACTGGAGGGGCGGGGTATAAATATTCTAAATAAATAATAAATATATAATGTGACCACTGTAAGATCTTCCTCTTAGGGGAATGGGCCGCTCTGGGAAGAGCACCTTCAGGCTTGCATGCAGAAGTTCCCTCCCTGGCAGCGTCTCCAAGATAGGGCTGAGAGAGACTCCTGCCTGAAACCTTGGAGAAGCCGCTGCCAGTCTGTGAAGACAATCCTGAGCTAGATGGACCAAGGGTCTGACTCAGTATATGGCAGCTTCCTATGTAGGAGTTTAATATCATGTGATTTAATCTAGTTCTCTGTTTGTGGTGTTGATTCACTTCTGCTATAGATTATATATATATATATTGTTTATTTTGTGAGCTTCTGTTTATATGCATCACTTTTGCATTCATACAGTCAGTGACTGTAATAAAGAGATGGTTTGATTGTTTGATTGAAGTCTCTAATATCATAATACAGTAATACAGCATCTATGAAGTTGCAGGCAGCACAGAATTTGGTGGGGCCAGAAATTCTCCCCCTTGCTCTGTGCAGGTGCCTCTATGGCTGTACCTCCTTTCTTGGAGCGGCCATGGTGGAGGAGGTGGCTGATGAGATTGGGGGCTCTGAGCCGTTCACTGGGGTCCTCCTCTGCCCCATGATGGGGCCACCCCTTGATGGTGCCCCACCATCACACCAGAGTCTCCCCACAATTTCTGCAAGTTACTTTCACTGGAACCAAGGAGTCTCCATCTTGGATCCCCAGATATTACTGGACTACAACTCCCATCACCCCCCAGCCACAAGGGCCTTGTGGGTAACTGGGGATGATGGGAGTTGTAGTCCAGCAATGTGCCCACCACCAGCCTTCCATGATCTCTCGAACACAGAGGTCACCCATAACATTTTGGTTTGCTCAGAATCAATGACCTAACCCTGATATGGCATATTATTTCTGGAGAGGGATCCAGACTTTTCTCATAGGTTTTTAGTGTGTCCAGTGCTTTATTTTTTAGCCTACTTTCCAGTAGGCTTATGAGATCACCTGGCATTCTATGTGTGTGTGTCCGTCTGTGTGTCTCTTCCACCCCATCAATTTCGCAACACCTGGACCAATATGAACTAAATTGGGTACAATTATAGGGACACATGGGGACACCTCAACAATAGCATAATCTGTGATGATGTCATCCACCCCGATCCAAGATGGCGGACGCATAAACCTTTGAGGCGCAAGTGGGCTATCTTGTGAACCGCCTAACCGATTTGAACCAAATTTGGTACAGCTGAAGGGACACATAGGGATGCCGTAATGGAGTGGTGTGTGATGATGTCATCCATTCCAATTCAAAATGGCGGCCACATGAACATCTAAGGCACAAGTGGGCTGATTCATGGACTGCCTAACCCATTTGAACCCAACTGGGTACAGCTGCAGTGAGTGACATACAGGGACACCTCAATGGCATAGTTTGTGATGATGTCATCCACACCGATTCATGATGACAGGCGCGCAAACTATTTTATTTTTATTTTATTTTATTTTATTTTATTTTATTTCTATACGGCCTGATATGTACAGCTCAACTTTTTAGGCACAAGTGGGCTTACTTGTCAACCGCTTCACCGATTTGAAACCAATTTTCCACAGCTGTAGGGACACATAGGGACACCTCAACGGTGTAGTTTGTGACGATGTCATCCAACCCAGTTCAAGATGGCGGGCATGTAAACTTTGGAGGCTCAAGTGCACTAACCTGTGGGCAGTCTAGCGGATTTGAACCAAATTTGCTACATGTATGGACACATAGGGATGCCCCAATCGTGTTGTTTGAGATGATGTCACCTACCCCGATCCAAGATGGTGGATGTGTGAACTTTGGAGGCACAAGTGCACTAACTTGAGGACTGTCTAACCACTTTGAACCAAATTTGGTACAGTTGTAGTGAGTGACACACAGGGACACCTCAATGGTGTAGTTTGTAATGATGTCATCCACCCCGATCCAAGATGGTGGACGCATCAACATTTGAGGCACAACTTGTGAACCTCGATTTGAACCAAATTTAGTCCAGTTGTAGAGACAGCAAAAGGAAAGTAGGCTGATTAGTTCTTACTAGAACGACTTGTTACAGCCTTCATTAGGATTTCCTCCTAGGCAACTCCCTTCCCCAAATTATATAATTATTTGCCTTAGAACAGGGGTTCAACTTCTCAACTTGGGGGCCCCAGACTTCGTTGGACTACAGCTCCCATCAGCCCAGCCACAGTGGCCAAGGCTGGAAGCCATTGTGGCTGGGGATGATGGGAGTTGTAGTTCAACAACATCTGGAAGAGCCCAGGTTGGGACCCACTACCTTAGGCCAATACACATATTGACACAAGAATCTTCCAAGTAAAGCCAGAGAAACTGAGAGTGGCAAAAACAACTTTAAGTGGAGCAAAGGCTCTGCTTTAAAAAAAAAAAAAAAAGAATAGAAAAGTGAGGAAAAAGATCAATGTTAGCAACTGAGATATATCAGGAAAGGAACTTGATAGGTAGATATAAATATATCTTCTAGGTTTTCAGGGTTTTCTCTTGTACAGTGGTCCCTCGACTTACGAAGTTAATCTGTTCCGAATGCACGTTCGTAGGTCAAAAATTTCGTAAGTCGAAAAGCGCACCCACGGAGGTCTGAAAAAATTCGTAAGTCGAGTAAGCCGCATCTAAAAATTCGTAAGTCGAGGAAACCGCATCTAAACCGCCAACGGTTTCCGTTCGTAGCTCGAAAAATTCGTAAGCGTGCGGCCATTTTTGTCGTTCGTAAGTCGAAAACATCGGATGTCGAGTAGTTCGTAAGTTGAGGGTCCACTGTACATCTTTGGGGTTTTGAGATTTTCTCCAGGATTTGGAGAAATAAATATAGTTGCAGGCTACAGAAAAGCGAATGTCCGTCAACTAGAGCAGGGGAGCTCAAAACATGCCCCCCCCCAGATATTATTGGACTACAACTGCCATCATGCCCTGCCACTTTGGCTGTGGTGGCAGGGGATAATGGGAGTTGTAGTCCAATAAATCAAATCTTTATTGTTACGGCTATTCAACCAGCAAATGTAGTCCAATAGTATCTGGGGGCCCATTTTTTGAAACACTTGAGCTAGAAAATGGAGACCTTGAAGACTGATCTAAGATTTGGGGATGTTGATGGGGAACTGCCTGCAGATGCTCAACTGAACACTAGAGGGTAGCACCCGATGGTATAATGATTTTCAGAATGGGCTGAATTACAGGGATATTTCCAAGGCAAGGGAACGGGGTTCCAGAGATCTCTCTGCTTCGGTCAGGATTAGGCCAGAAGAGTTTCAGGGCTTGGAGACAAATCTTAGGGTGAGGGGCCAGAACCAAAGACAGAAGTACTCTTTTGCGCTTGGTGGTGGTGGTGGTGGTTGTTTTTGCTATTGGTTCAGCTAATACTTTTCTTTTTGCTTTATTTATTGTCTAATAAATGGTTTTGTTCCAGGCAGCGCTGGTGGCTTGGTTGTGTTTCTGCTCCCCCCTCCCCCCGCTTTGCTGGCTTTACCCATATGTGTGTGATTATCAACTTAAAAAAAAATAAATTAAGACAATGTTCTCCTCTGTGCGCGTATTCCCTGCGTTGGCCTTCCTTTCAGTTCCATTGCGGGGGCTTAATTCCATCGGAGTCAAAGTCTCGGAGGGGCTCTGGTTCCCTTTCCTTGCAGGTATTAACTCCTGAATTGCTTTGGCTTTCATGGTGACATAGGGTGAATAGCAATTATCTTATTTTATTTTATTTTTATTTTTATTTTTACATTTATACCCCACTCTTCCCCCCAGGAGCCCAGAGTGTGGTGTGCATTGTTGTGTTTATCCTCACAACAACTCTGTGAGGTTGTTGCTCTTGTGATAACAAACATGACATGTCCCCTGAGCTATGCAGGGTCCACCCTGGTTGCATTTGAATGGGAGACTAGAAGTGTCAGCGCTGTAAGATTGTCTCCTGAGGGGATGGAGCCACTCTGGGAAGAGCATCAGAAAGTTCCAGGTTCCCTCCCTGGCAGCATCTCCAAGATCAGGCTGAGAGAGATTCCCACCTGCAACCTTGGCGAAACTGCTGCCAGCCTGTGAAGACAATACTGAGCTAGATAGACCAATGGTCTGACTCAGTATATGGCAGCTTCCTATGTTCCTGTGTTAGGCTGAGAGATGCGTGACTGGCCCAGAATCACCCAGTGGGTTTCAGGGCTGAAGCGGGATTGGGATGCAATTACCAGCCACCTGCTTTTCAGACCCCACTTCAGAGCCAGCGGTTCACACCGGGGGGGCATTTTAAGGTAGGGCTGCCCAGCTTCTGCTCTCCAGTTGAACTACAACTCCCATCATTCCTAGCCACAGTGGATACTATTAATAATAATAATAATAATAATAATAAATTAATAAGCAAGCTTTGTTAGCTGCTCCACAAAGTATTCTCAGGGCAGCTCACAACAATCCAACTCTAAAAGCACCCAATTAAATTACAGAACACAAAACGAACTAATGACGATCGAAAATACCATGCAAACCATTTTAAAACATGGTGAGCAGAAAGTTCTTAATGTGGTGCCTTAAAGAACAAAGTGACGATGCCAGCACAGCTTCATTGGGGCGGCTATTCCATAGACAGAGTGCCACCACCGAAAAGATCGGGGTTTATGGGAGTTGTAGCCCAACATCTGCAGGAGGGCCAAAGCTGTACTGTATCAAGACCTCCCTTGCAATGGCTTAGTGCAGGCATCAGAGCCCATACTGATGTTATAGGAACATAGGAAGCTGCCATATACTGAGTTAGACCATTGGTCTATCTGGCTCAGCATTGTCTTCACAGACTGGCAGCGGCTTCTCCCAGGTTGCAGGCAGGAGTTTCTCCCAGCCCTACCTGGAGATGCTGCCAGGGAGGGAACTTAGAACCTTCTGCATGCAAGCAGGCAGGTGCTTTTCCCAGAGCAGTCTCATCCCCGAAGGGGAATATCTTCCCGTGCTCACACACGTACTATCCCATACAAATGCAAACCAGGGCAGACCCTGCTTAGCAAAGGGGGCCATTCATGCTTGCGACCACAAGACCCGCTCTCCTCCCATGAGTCAAGATGTGTCAGGACAAACGAAGCAAAATACTGCTTCGTGGAGTGCATAATTGCTTGGGGGACCCACGAGCAATACTGCCCAGCTTGTGAACATTTTAAAAGCAGTCCTTTTCCATCAGAGGCTTGGTGTGTGGCCGTGTGAGATCGGACCTTCCTGATGGCTCTCCCTAGCCAGTGGAATTATCTTCCCCGGGAAATTCAGTTAGCTCCCTCCCTTGTGACGTTTGGGTGTCTAGTTAAGACATTCCTGTTCTGGCTAGGAGTCCTGCTTTCTTCCTAATCTCTCCCCATGTGCTGTCTGATCTGGCGTGTTTTATGGGTTTTTGTGGGGTGTTTTTTTTTTTGAGAATTTGTTTTTGTCTTTGGGTTGTGATTTTAATTATTTGTTGTGAGCTGGCTTCGTTTCAGATGAAGAGAAGTGGGATATCCACTTTTGACATCATAATTCATAGAATCGTAGCATGTTAGCGCTGGAAGGGACCTTAGAGGTTGTCTAGACCAACCCGCTGTTCACTGCAGAAATCTACTCCCACACCCCTAACAAAGGGCCATCTGGCCTCTGTTTGAAAACCCCTAGTGAAAGAGATCCCACAGTCTGCATGAGGCAGACTATTCCATGGTCGGACAGCCCAACAGGCAGAAAATTTGTCCTAATGCCTAGCCTAAAGCTGCTTCCTTGTAATTAACTTCTGGAACTCATTGCCCCAGGGTGCAGTGATGGCCCCTAGCTACAAACAAAAAAGAAACGTAGGAAGCTGCCTTATATCAAGTTGTAGACAGGGGATCTCTCCTAACCAGGAAATCCCCAGAGATGCCAGGGAACGAACCTGGGACCCTCTGAATGCAAAGGGGAATGCTAGCATAACCTGTTTCTGAGCTTCCCAGGTGTGTCTGTGTGGATGCGAATGGAAACCAAACGCTTCCCTAGAGATGGGTCTTGGATCTGAGCCAGCAAAGCGCAGTTCTCATGCCCTCGGTGGCATTGCTCTGGGTCTACCTAGACAGCAATTTATTCCACCGTGGGACACAAATTCAAATGGGAGTTTTGATGGTGTGTCTACATGACATTTGAACGCATGTTGTAAGCTCTATGGAGCCACCTGCTGGCCACCTGCTGACAGTTCGTGAAAAACCCATGCCTAAAATCTCCCATTGAAATTTATTTTCATGTGGGAATAAATTGCAGCCCAGTTTGACCCCCCTCTGTTGACAAGAGCCTCTTGATATGCTTCCCCCTTTCTCCTGTAGAGGGCAGCCTCCACTTATTTTCCTTACTCAGCTGCATTATATCAAGATCCTAGTCACTCAGTAGCAGCTTAAAAGGAATGATGTTCTGTTTGATAGGTATGTCCTGTGGAGATATTGCTGCCTAATGAAATGAAAAGACTGCATAGGATATTTTTTTTTAAAAAAAGTGCACACCCCCAGACTCTAGTATCTCCATATGCCTAGGTTTCTTAATAGCACGTTTCCAGCATTTTGCAAATTAAAACAGGTATCAGCGTGGTGCAAAGAAGAATGCCTCTGTGCATCATGAATGTCCAGATGATGTGATTGTGATTGCTACCCACAAGACCAGGAGAGTTGGTCTTGTGGAAGCAAGCATGAATTGTTCCCTTTGCTAAGCAGGGTCTGCTCTGGTTTGCATTTGGTTGGGAGACTACATGTGTGAGTATGGTGAGATTCGGAGATGGGGAGAGTTTCGGAAGCCCACTTCTGCGTCGGAAGTGGTGTCATGTAGCAGTTAGAAGACTGGGCTGTATACCAGGAGATCCTCATGGTCAATTTTCTTCCTTTGGACATGAACTCAGTAATTGGCCTCTGGCAAGGCTTATTTTCTTAGCCTTATTCCCACCCCCAAAGCTCTGCAGTATAGAAACTGTGATTCCTCACAGGGTTGTTGTAATGATGAGTAAGATCAGGACATGTGTTACGTAAATATTATTATTATTTTTAATTATAACACATTTTTTTACTGCCCAAAACTTAAGTCTCTGGGCAGTTTATAACAAAGCAAAACAAACAACAGAAAAAGTTAAAACATTACTTAAAACAAACTAAATGACAACAGAAATGTTAAAACATTAGTTAAAACAAAATAACAGAAGTTAAAACATTACAACAATTTAAAAATTTCAAAACAATATTTTAAAACAGTGTTAAAACTATTAAAAGAATATTTAATTAGATTTTTAAATTAATTATTAAAATTATTAATTTTTAATCATTAATAATTACTTATTCCCACCTTAATTATTAAGATGTATATGTCCCTGAAGAACTAACATTTCCCTTTTAGCTGTTTGGAAACCTTTATCAGAGATGCAAGTTTTGAGTGGTATAGAAATGTAATAAAATAAATAAATGCATACATACATACATACATACATACATAAATCATTTAAGGCTACCATGCATGATTGGCTGTGATAGTGGCATGATTTCCACTTGAAGACTGTGAAACCGGGCAATTCTAGATGATGATAAAATGTGGGATCTACGAAGCTTCCACACAAGCTCCAAATACCACCTTAACCCACACCCTCGTGTATTCCAGGCTTCCACACTCCTTCCTGGCATAATCGTATCATCTGGCCGGTTGTGCAGGGGCTGCACACAACTTTTGCAGCGCCACCTGCTGGCCAGCTCTCGTGTTCCAAGAAGAACCTGCCCCTTCCCCCAGTCGCCACAAAAGTAGTGGTTGGGCTCTTTGCAGAATGAAAAAGCTGGCCAGCAGGTGGCACTGTGGAAATTGTGCGAGGAGCCTGCTCTGTGTATAGCCAGAGGATAAGATCATGCTGGGAAGGAGTGTGGAAGCCACTCCACAAGCCTAGGTGTGGAGTGGAACTAAGATGGCATTTGGAGCTTCCCAGGGATGACTCCAAAGCGTAGCAAGGGGTAACACACACTCCTCCTGAAATATTTCCTCTTCCCCCTTTTGTTCTCCCATCCACCACCAATACAGCCAGGGTGGTAGGAAACTCCTCCAGCCTCCCAGGAGCCAGGACAATTCCTGAACTTCCTTCCTGGCCAGGAACTGGACTGGGAAAGATCATGTGAAACCAGTGGGGGTGAGGGGGTTGCCTCCCCTGCAGATTTCACATGGCCTGGTCTCCCCACCACAGTCTCTCCTGCCACGTGTTCTTAGACAGGAAGAGAACACTAACCTGAAAAGTTTGGCCTAATCCAGAAAGATAGTGATGTCGTTCACACAATCAAGAACTGTGTTCTAACTGGGTTTGGGTGCTGAGAGTGCTCCCAGTTTTCAGTTGTGTGGAAGCAAGGGAGGAGGAAAACTGAGTAGCTTTTCCTCCCACCTTGCTTCCCCACGATCCCTTTAACCAGGTTTTCCTCTTCCCTTGCTTCCACACAATGAGGCACTTCACACGATTAGTGCAAAGCACCATGAGGGCTTCACATGAGGTAACATAGGAACATAGGAAGCTGCCATATACTGAGTCAGACCATAGGTCCATCTAGCTCAGTATTGTCTACACAGGCTGGCAGCCCCTTCTCCTGATGTTCCTAAGAGGAGAAGCTAGGCAAGGCGCCACATGGTAAATGTGGTGGCGGCAGTGGTGGTAAATAGGGTGGGGGGTGCAGGGCGTTTTGTGCCTGGGTGGGCTTTGCAGTGGGTGGCTGCAAAAACAACTTGGCCTGGGCTGCTTCCAGCGTCTCTTGTCTACACCACTGAATCTGGGACCTTCTGCATGGAGAGGCTCTACCACTGAGTAGGGATGTGCAAATCGATTCGAATTTGAATCGATTCAGCTCAAATCTGGGTGATCTGAATTGGAATCGAATTTTCAGACCACCAGATTCAAATTTGATTCAAATGAGAAATGAATAGAAAAACTTGTTTCATGCCCATTTTATTTTTTATTTATTTATTTTATTTTTGCATTTATATGCCGCCTTTCGTTAAAAGACAACCCCAAGGCGGGGTTGAGCTGAGCTACAGCAGCCTCGCCTATGGAGGATAAAATGGGAGGAGAACCACGCACACTTCCCTAGGCTCCTTGGAAGAAGGGCAAGAAAAACGATGTAAGAAATAAGTGCATGTTCTCCTGAGGCCAGGGGAACACGAGAAGAGCCTTTCTGGATCAAATCCAAGGCTTGAGAATGGCAGAGTAGGCTAAGGAAGAAGGCCCATTCCCCGGTCACCCCTCGTTGATCTCAACACATACAAGTGGGAGAAGGTGATCTTGACCCAGAAACATAGGCAGCTGCCTTATACCGAGCTCAGTATTGCCTTCCCAGACTGGCAGCAGCTTCTCCAAGGTTGCAGGCAGGAGTCTTTCTCAGCCCTCTCTTGGAGATGCCACAGAGGCAATCTGGGACCTTCTGCATGCAGGTGGGGAATCTCTTACAGCGCTCACATGTAGTCACCCATTCAAATGCAGACCAAGGTAGAACCTGCTTAGCAAAGGGAACAATCCATGTTCACGATCACAAGACCAGCTCTCCTCCGCGATGGCTCTTTTCTGGGTACCTATGCTGCAAACCATTTATGGCTTTCAGGGTGAGTGCCAGCTCGGAAATGACTTGACTTAGCAAGCCAGAGGTTGCTGGTTCGAATCCCCGCTGGTATGTTTCCCAGACTATGGGAAACACCTATATCGGGCAGCAGCGATGTAGGAAGATGCTGAAAGGCATCATCATGCCATACTGCACGGGAGATGGCCATGGTAAACCCATCCTGTATTCTACCAAAAGACAACCACAGGGCTCTTTGGTTGCCAGGAGTCAACACCGGCTTGACAGCACACTTTACCTTTACCAGGTCATAGCCTTTCCCTCAGAAATGGACCACCAACCAGAAAAGTTGTTCCAAAACTTGTGAGATAAGTTCCTTCCAGTCGGCTCCTGCAACAATCTAATCGCTGTATTTTTTTTACACACTGGAGTTCCTGGGTAGTCTACAAAGGCAGCCCTACAGACAGTAAATTGCAGTAGACCAGTCTTAAACTGGAGAGAGGAATATCCCTTGTAGGGCCAACACTCTGGCACCAAAGCCAGGCTAAATGAAGGCTTTTATCTGCCTGTGAAAATTCTGCGTTTTCTGCCTAGCGAGTTTGAAAGGCTCCACAGACGCTGGGAATAGACAAAATGTCAGAACAGCATGCCAGGGAAAGAAAGGGCCATTTGCTTTCTGCATGGGTCACTGCTCCTCCGGAAAAGTCTGCGCAGAGTACATGAAAGAGGCCGGCTCGATCCTTTCTCTAAAATGAAATCATGGATGTGATGGGTGAGACCCATCAAACTCATTGAAGCTGCAAGGTGGTGGCGTGTCGGGCCTGCTGCCTGTGGGGAGGGGTGCTGCTGGAGGGAGGGGCAGCATGCTGTCAGGTTTTTAAAAAACCCTCAATCGGGCAGTATGCTGCAGTTCAGTCCGCACTGGCCCCAAACAGCAGGTTTAGCTGCACAAATGGGCTCCTGTTAGCTCCCTGGGTCACCCGAAAGCTGCAATACTCCATCTGGCCATCTGCAGAGGTGGCGCTGTGGAGTAGGCCAGCGGCTCCCACTGCTCACCATCTTCTTCGGCCACCCACGGAATCATAGAACCATAGACTATTAGAGCCAGAAGGGTCCTTGGAGGCCATCTAGTCCAGCCCCTGGCTCAGTGCAGGAATCCGCTCTAGCGTCCCTGACAGATGCTCATCCAGCTGCTGTCTAAAAACCACCAGCATAGGAGAGGTTTTCAGACACAGCATGAGGCAGGCTGTTCCACTGTCCAACAGCCCTTACAGTGAGGCAATCCCTGCCTGCATCTGCTCCCTTGGAATTTCATCTCCTTGGTCCTAGCCCTGCTCTCTGGAGCAAGAGAGAACGGGCTTGCTCCTCCTCCTATGCAAGAATCAATCCTGCAGATAGAGCCAAGAGGCACCTTTTAAAGTGGTGGCTTTCTTATACTGAGTAGGGGGAAAGCAACTGACTCTGCCACAGCACAGCATCCCTCCAGGGATTCTTGCCAGATCACGAGCCCTTTTGAGGAAGGGAACCATCTTCTCCGACCTTTTGCTACGCATGCCACTTTGAGCAATGCTTTTGTTGAAAAGGAACATACATAGGAGCAGAGGAAGCTGCCAAATACGGAGTCCAACCCTTGGTCCCTCTAATTCAGTCTTGTCTACACAGGCCGGCAGTGGCTTCTCGAAGGTTGCAGGCAGGAGTCTCTCTCTCAGCCCAATCTTGGCGATGCCAGGGTGGGACCTTGGGACCTTCTGCAGGCAAGTGGACAGGTGCTCTTCCCAGAGTGGCTCCATCTCCTAAGGAGATGAATATCCCATATCTTGAATATCCCATTCAAATGCAAACCATGCTTATCAAAGGGGACAACTCATGATTGTAGTATATCATCTTTTCAAACCACCACCTCAGGAGGGGAATGAAGCTTGTCTTGAGTGTTGCCTGCATTTAGTGATGCCTGCGTGAAGACGTTTTGAGCAGCGGTTCAAAAGTTATTAAGAGATAATAACACTTCCCTGCATTCCTTGTGCATCTCTAAGATACTGTAGTATATACTGCAGGATCTCGTATCTTAATATAATGCAGAATATATTGTGACTGTTTAAGAAATATATATAATATAATGCAGTTCACTCTGTCTTTAGAATCCATCCTAAATGTGGCATTGTGGAGGAGAGCCAGTGTGGTGTAGTGGTTAGAGTGCTGGACTAGGACCAGGGAGACCTGAGTTCAAATCCCCCTTTAGCCATGATACTAGCTGGATGACTCTGGGCCAGTCACTTCTCTCTCCGCCTAACTTACTTCACAGGGTTGTTGTGAGGAGAAACTTAAGTATGTTTCTAATTTTAATCATTTTTTATATCCTGCTCTTCCTCCAAGGAGCAGTACACTGCTCTGGGCTCCTGGGAGGAAGAGAGGGATATAAAAAATGATTAATTTTTTTTTAAAATTGGATTGACAACATTTCCTTTTCACAAACCACAAAAATGTTTGTTTATTTGTTTGTTTGTTGTTCAATTTCTGTACAGCCTTTCATAATGCATCTCAAAGCAGTTTACAAAAGTTAAAATACAATAAAATTCCATAAAAAGTTACATTTAAAATCAGTGAAGCAGTAAAAACCAAAAAACAGCAAAAAATAAAAAAAATAAAATAAAAAAAATCCCACCAAACCACAACCATTTAAAAAGACAAACAGAAACAGGAGAGCTGAGAGACCCGGCAGCCCCTAAGCGGGTAAAAGCCTGAACAAATAAAAGGGTCTTTCATTGTTTTTTAAAAACAGCCATAGCTACCAAGGAGTGGACATTCACTGGCAGAGCATTCCAGAGCCGGGGGACAACAAGAGAGAAGGCCCTGTCCTGTGCGCTCAACAATTTAGCCTCTCTCAATGTCTGCACAAAAGGTCCCTCTGATGATCTTGTTGGGTGGGCAGCAACTCTTGGTAGAAGGTGGTCCTTCATGTATCCAGGGCCAAAACTGTTAAGGGCTTTAAAGGTAATGACCAGCATCTTGAATTGGATCTGGAAACAAATTGAAAGCCTGTGCATCTCTTTCAGAATAGGTGTGTAACATGCTTTGAGCACGCAGTTCCAGAGTGAACCCTGGCAGCTGCATTCTGCACCAACGGAAGTTTCCGAATATTCTTCAAGGGCAGCCCCACATAGAGCACATGGCAGTAGTCTAGCCGCGACGTGACTAAGGCATGGGTAACCGTGGCCAGATCTGCCTTCTCAAGAAAGGGACGCAGCTGGTACACTAGCCAAAGCCATGCAAAGGCACCCTTGGCCACCGTCTCCACCTGAGCATCCCGGGTCCAGCAATTCCCCCAAGCTGCGCACTTGCTCTTTCAGGGGGAGGGCAACCTCATCCAGAGTCAGTTGAATCACCCTGTCCCGAGTGGCTTTCCTACTCACCAACAGCGCCTCCGTCTTCTCTGGTTATGAGCAAAACACACGCCATTTCCCTACCAGAATTAAAGTTATCTCGCTTTGTCTCAAGCTCCACAAAGCCGGGGAGTTGGAACTTAAGGCCGATGCCTTAACAGATGTGGCACGTGATCCATAATGATGTTGTGCATTGTCACACAGTGCACCATTAATCTATGGAATTCTCTGCCACAGGATGTGGTGGTAGCCACTAGCCTGGATGGCTTAAAAAGGGCTGAGACAACTTCATGGAGGACAGGCCTATCAATGGCTACTAGTTGGTGGCTGTAGGTCACCTCCAGCCTCAGAGGCAAGATGCCTCTAATTACCAGTTGCAGGGGAGCAGCAGCAGGAGAGAGGGCATGTGGGCTCCCCAGAGGCATCTGGTGGGGCACTGTGTGAAACAGGATGCTGGGCGAGATGGGCCTTGAGCCTGATCCAGCAGGGCTGTTCTTATGTACTTATGTAATGTCAACAGTTGGGTTCGTTTCCAACTTACCCTCCTGCACCCACACTTCTCCTTGGTCTTTGAGGCCCAAATCAGTAAGGAGTACCTGGTGCCAGCAAAGATGTCCTGTTCCTCTGCTGCCTTGTGAAATATCTGAGTCTTACCATATTGCTGCAGGAAAGCTCGTCCGTCTTTCCTTCCTTCCAACTGGGCAAAGAGGCACCTTTTCCACGTTGTGATTCTCTTTATTTAGCAGGGGGAGAGTAACTGGCCCTTTCCACCCCCAGCACAGCATCCCTCCAGTGACTGTGGCTGGTGTCTGTCTTATGTTCCTTGTTTAGATTGTGAGCCCTTTGGGGAAAGGGAGCCATCTCATTTATTTATTATTTCTCTCTGTAAACTGCTTTGGAAACTCTTTTGTTGAAAAGCGGTATATAAATGTTTGTTGTCCTTCCTTCCTTCCTTCCTTCATCGTATCTTTATACCACCTGATACGTACATTGCTAGGTGGTGTACAAAATTTCAATCATAAAAAAGTAAAAACAGATTTTACAATCCACAAAACACAGTAAAAACCATCTCATAAAACCAGTTGTTAAAACAAATAGTTAAGATCAGTTCCAGTTAGAAACCTGCAAGAACAGGTGCGTCTTGAGAATCTCCCTGAAAACAGAGATGGAGGGGATCTTATTCCAACAGGGGGCATATTCCAAAGCCCTGGGGCAGCCACAGAGAAGGCCCAGTCCCAAGTTGCCACCAAACGAGCTGGTGGCAACCGTAACCAGATGTCTCCAGAAGATCGTAATAGGCAGCAGGGTTCATAGCAAAGGAGGTGCTCTCTTATATATTAAATGTGGCAGTCCCAGATCCAGAGGAAGAAATTCTCAGACAAGCATCTGACCATCATGCTGACACCCCAATAGGTGCATGGGGCATTCATCAAACGTCCAGAACTCCTTTATCTCTAAAGCTTCTTCGGTTTTCCTTGGGAGACCAATTACCACTGGAGGTGATAGACTCCTCTTGCCTAATGTGAGACCTGCCTCTGAGTGAAGTTAGGGGGAACCAGGAGGGTTCATCTTCCCTTCATGCCCCCTTTTAAAATCAAAATCACATTCCTTGCCTTCCACTTTACACATGATGGGCAGACCTCAGTGCAGACAAAGAGGTCTGCCATTAGTAGGTGCACCATAGCCCTCTGCCGTGGCTTATAAGAAAGCAGGAGAACCGGCTTTGGCAAAGCCTTCTCACCTGGTTACCTGGAGACAATATGGATACAAATACGACATAAGGACAGCCCTGCTGGATCAGGCCCAAGGAAGCCCATCTAGTCCAGCATCCTGTTTCACACAGTGACCCACCAGATGCCACTGGAAGCCTACAGGCAGGAGTTGAAAGGGGCCTGCCCTCTCTCCTGCTGTTGCTCCCCTGCAACTGGGACTCAGAGGCATCCTGCCTTTGAGGCTGGAGGTGGCCTTTAGCCCTCCGACTAGTAGCCGTTGATATACCCGTCCTCCATGAAGTAATCCAGACCCCTCTTCAAGCCATCCAGGTTGTTGGCTGTCACCACATCTTGTGGCAAAGAATTCCACAAGTGGATGATGCGTTGTGTGAAAAAGTACTTCCGTTTGTTGGTCCTAGCTTTCCTGGCAATCGATCTCATGGGATGAACCCTGGTTCTAGTGTTATGGGAAAGGGAGAAGATTTTCTCTCTATCTTCTTCTTCACACCATGCATGATTTTATAGACCTCTATCATGTCTCCCCGCAGTCGTCTTTTTTTCTAAACACAATAGCCCCAGGTGTTGTAGCCTTGCCTCATCAGGAAGGTGCTCTAGGCCCCTGATCATCTTGGCTGCCCTCTTCTGTGCCTTTTCCAGTTCTACAATGTCCTCCTTTAGATGTGGTGACCGACAAATATTTATATACTGCTTTTCAACAAATGTCCCCAACGCGGTTTACATAGATCTGAATGAATGAATGAATGAAATGGCTCCCTCTCCTCAAAGGACTCACACTCTCAAAAAGAAAAACAAGAGAGAACACCAGTAACAGCCATTGGAGGGATGCTGTGCTGAGGCTGGAGAGGGCCAGTTGCTCTCCCCCTGCGAAAGGAAGGGAACCGCCACTTTAAAAAGGCACCCCTTTGCTCAGTTAGCAGGAGACAATCCTGGCTCACCACAGGTGAAGAGGTGGGTGTCTATTTCCATGCCTGATCGAGCAACCTACGCTAATCACGGTGTATTAGTGGCAAATTTGGGGACACGGACGGGGAGGGTGATTTGCTGGAGATGGGGACGAGATGAACCGTAACTCTCCCTGGGAACTGGGAACAGTTGGAGCGTATGACTCAAGAGGATAAAATAGTTATTATCAGATTAGCCCCAGTGATGAAAAGCACAGTCCTGGATCACACTCCTAGTTAGTTAGCATTTAGATAGGATGGAACGGGGGCTCTACAATAGACATCAAAGCCGGGCGCTCTGGCTCAGCAAGAGGGATTAATTTCTTTAACCAACATGCTTACCTTGTCCCCTTTCTCATTACCCTGCCTTGTCGTCCCCAATGTTAGATCTGATTGAAGATTAGACCATTTAGGCCTCCGCCCCCACCCCGGCTTGCCACCGAAAGTGAAATAAACAAATAAAAACGCCAGCCCTGTTGAATAGCACGCCTGTCGGCTGGGCCCCCGTCAATATCGCCCGCCGGAGCTCCTAATTCTGCTTCATTTAAACTTCATCAACTTTTCCAATCAAGTGGAAGGATCTTGAAATAGGCTCGGGACGCAGAAAGCCGAAAGCCTCCCCTTCTGTCAGATAATTTATTCCGTCTTCGGTGGCCTCCTCTCTGCTCTTTTCTCATCCGCTCTCCCTCTCTCTCTTTTTCTAATTCTTCTCCTTTTCGCTCCCTTTCCCTGATGCCGAAAATGAGATTACAGTATTTAAATGACTATTATAATCAATCTGGGGACCTTGAGCCAAGATTGAGGTTAATTTTTCTTAGCAGAACAAAGAAGCGTGATGCCCTGGGGAGAGCTGGAAGTGGAGGCAGAGGCTGGGTATCCTCTAGCTGTCCCTCCCTGAAAAGGCAGTTTTAGGGAGCTTTTCTTGTATCTAACTAGGAGTTTGTTGAGATCTGGGTTTCCACACACACCCCTTCTCCCTCCGATGGACGCAGGCCCTAAGAGAGATGAAATGTAATTTGGAGTTGATAAACAGCTAACGGCCTTCAATCAACAATTTTAATAGGAAAAGAAGTCACTTATACAGCGTGAGTGGCAACAGAATGAAACTGTTCTCGTTTTCCGTGGTTTTATTTAAACACACCTTCGCATCCATTTCCCTCCTTCCCTCCTCCTTACACAGTAAGGAGTTATTCCGTTGTCACTAGGAACTTAGGGGAAGAGGAAAACTAGTATCTACCCAGAAATTAAATTTCCTGCCTGTACCGTGATGCCAGCATGGTGTAGTGGTTAGAGTGCTGGACTAGGATGGGGAAGACCCGAGTTCAAATCCCCATTCAGCCATGAGACTTGCTGGGTGACTCTGGGCCAGTCACTTCTCTCTCAGCCTAACCTACATCACAGGGTTGTTGTGAGGAGAAAAGTATGTAGTACACCACTCTGGGCTCCGTGGAGAAAGAGCGGGATATCAATGCAATAATTTCACTTTCACTTTCACTTTCACTTTACTGTCCCCGAAGGGCTCACAATCTAAAAAGAAACATAAGGCAGACACCAGCCACAGCCACTGGAGGGATGCTGTGCTGGGGATGGATAGGGCCAGTTGCTCTCCCCCTGCTAAATATAAGAGAATCACCACTTTAAAAGGTGAGCATTGCACCAGTTGAAGTGTTTCAAGAGGCGATGGAATGGTGGAATGGTTTCAGACTGAAAGTCAAGGGTTGTTCAATGCTTCGTGGTAGGCTGGTGGCTGTTCATATTGCAACGTGGTTTCCAGGAGGGGGTGTCCATATTCTCCTTGAACTGTGTTATCTTTCCCCATTGCCTGCCTCTTTTGGGAGCAATGGGGTTGCAGAGGAGGTGAGGTGGGGTGGGGTGGGATGACATGACGTCTTAAAAAAAAAAAATCTCGCCTCCCTTGCACAAAGCCATCAGGGAAAGCGCCGTCCAAAAACGAAAAATGAATTGCAACGTTGCACTGTAGCAGAAGCGATCCAGCCAAACAAAGAAAAGAAAAGAAAATGGTGGAGAGGGCCCCTAGATAAACATCAAGGGAGTTGGGGATTGGGTGGGTTTTGAATACGAGTTTAACTCTGCACGTCCCCACGCACAAAATCAAGCAGCAAAAACATGACTTACTGGTCCAGCAGCAAGCCCAAAATGGTGCACCTGATTAAGAAGCAATGCTGATGTACTTTGAATGCTGGGTAGGGGACAGGGAGGAGGGCAGCGTCTCCTCTCTCCTGGTGCTTCTTACAAACTTTGCAAAGAGTGTGAGGAGATGCAAGGGTCAGATCAGTCCTCAAAACCTGCTCTGTTTCCAGCGGGGGGGGGGGGGGGCGGCAGTCTCTCGCTAACCTGCTGCCACCCCCAAAACTTGCTGCCTTGGGTAACTGCCTCACCTTGCCTCATGAAAAGGCTGGCCCCATTTTTTATCTGATCCTTCCACTTTTGATACACTCACATAGGAACAGAGGAAGCTGCTTCCTGCCAAGTCCATCCAGATCAGGACTGCCGACCCAGACTGGCAGCGGCTTCTCCAAGGTTGCAGGCATGAGTCTCTCTCAGCCCTATCTGGAGATGCTGCCAGGGATTGAACCTGGGACCTTCTGCATGCAAGCAGAAGGTTCTTTCCAGAGTGACCCTGTCCCCTAAGGGGAATATCTCACTGTGCTCACACATGAGTCTCCCATCCAAATGCAAACCAGGATAGACCCTGCTTAGCAAAGGGGGGCAATTCATGCTCACGACCACAAGACTAGCTCTCTCACACACATACCTCAAAACCTACACAATGCTCAATCCTGCCCATCTTGTCTATTGAAAGGAAAAGTACATTTCCTTTGCTTCTGTCGCCATTGCCACATTCAATCCATTTTAAGCACTGCTAGCCAGCGTTATCTTTTATTTCTGTCAGGAGAGAGGATCTGTCAGGTTTTGTACACAACATCCATTCACCAAGGCGAATTTTCTCCTCCTGCTCCTCCTCCTTCATAGCAATTTTGAGTAGAAAATGAAACCATCTTTCAACTGAACTAGCAACATCAGTTTTGGACAGACTTATTATTGAAAGGAAGGATTGCGGAAGGGGATGGGGAGAAGAAGAATGCCCTCCCCTCGCCCAGGATAGGTTTGGGAGGAAATAGTGCCCATATAAAAACTTGTGAAGCCTTTTTTTGGAATGATGATTTTGTTTTACTGCTATGAAGTTCTAATTATGGCCCTAAAATGTTGGTTGTCTCATTAGAAACAGCAATTGCTGTGTCCATTGAATCTGCCTCGGTCCTTTTTCGAAAGACTCCCCAAAGACTGTAAGGAAAAACTGGGAACAATCCATCAGGAAGATTTTACACTTGATGAGAAAAAAAGAAAGAAAGAAAGAGAAAAGTGAAGAGCCAGCGTGGTGTAGTGGTTAGAGTGCTGGACTAGGACGGGGGGAGACCCGAGTTCAAATCCCCATTCAGCCATGATACTAGCTGGGTGACTCTGGGCCAGTCATTTCTCTCTCAGCCTAGCCTACTTCACAGGGTTGTTGTGAAAGAGAAACTTAAGTATGTAGAACACCACTCTGGGCTCCTTGGAGGAAGAGCGGGATATAAAATGTAATAAAATAAAATAAAGGAATCAATTTTTTTTACTACAACTCCCATAGTCCCCAGCCACAGTGGCCAATAGTCAGGGATCATGGGAGTTGTAGGTGAACATCTGAAGGAGAGTGGCCCTGGTTTAAGGTATCAGCTGGGATCCAGGCAGGGAAACAGCACCATGGAGAGCTCACTAGGCAGGAAACAGACCGTATCAAGGCGGCAAGGCACAGCAGGCTAGGATGTTGTTCTAGCAATGATCTGGAGCCGTATGAGTTCTTAAACCACCAGCCAATTGAAGCTGGTGCTGGTGAATTTGAGATTGTGGTCCTCTTTGGGACAGGGGACCATTTTTAAAATTCATGTTTGCTATGCAAACTGCTTTGGGAACTACTGTTGTTGTTGAAAGCTGGTATATTACTATATTAAAGAGTTCTGCTATCATCTGGATGTCTCTTGCCTGGTCCCTTCTGCATTATCTGTTGGATTTAAAGAAGCCGTGCCTGTTTTTCAAAGGCTGGCTCTGGCAGAGCTGATTAATTTTTCTGCACTTCCGGGAGCTATACGAAAGAAGCCTCAGAAAGGAGGAGAGCTGGTCTTTTGGTAGTGAGCATGCCTTGCCCCCCTTTGCTAAGCAGGGTCTGCCCTGGTTTACATTTGAATGAGAGACCACATGTGTGAGCACTGGAAGACATTCCCCTTAGGGGATGGGGCCGCTCTGGGAAAAGCACCCGCCTGCTTGCATGCAGAAGGTTCCAAGTTCCCTCCCTGGCAGCATCTCCAAAGTAGGAATATAGGAACATAGGAAGCTGCCATATACTGAGTCAGACCATTGGTCTATCTAGCTAGCTCAGTATTGTCTTCACAGACTGGCATTATCTTTATTGAGGATCGGGAGAGCAACTGGCCCTATCCACCCCCAGCACAATACCTCCGGTGACTGTTGCTGGTGTCTATCTTATGTTTCTTTTTAGATTGTGAGCCCTCTGGGGACAGGGAGCCATCTTACCTATCTATCTATCTATCTATCTATCTATCTATCTATCTATCTATCTATCTATCATTTCTCTGTGTTAACCGCCCTGAGCCATTTTTGGAAGGGCGATATAGAAATTAAACAAACAAGCAAACAAACAAACAAATAAATGTGGCCTCCATCTTGGAGGGGTGGCATTTGTGTCCAGTGTACCTTCAGGCTTTTGGTGACCACATTTATGGGGGGGGGGTCCTCCAAGTGGCTGAGAAGCATTCTCGCTTTAAGCCAATCTTGATTCGACGTGGGGGAAAAAAATTAAAACTCCATTAAGACTGTGCACAGCAGCGTCCATTACCGGGACCGCGTTTGCAATTAATTGGGTCTGTCGGATATCACTTAGGTCGGGGGAGAAAGGACAAGGCCGCCCTCGACAACCATTTCCAAAAACCGCACCATCTAAATAACTAATGAGGCGATAACAGTGATTATTAGCAGAGTCAGGAAACAGGGTTTGCAGTGGCTTTTTAAAATGAGCTAATAGCCTAGATGGTTCAGAGTCATCATAAAGCATATGGCCGCATGAGACAAGGGTGGTGGTATTGTAATGGATTAATTATATTTTATGTAAACAGCGGCTGGTACTAATGGGAATGCCTTTTAGATCTCACTATTTTTCCCCCCTGGTTCGACACCACGACTTTCTTCACTGGGGCCTATGAAAGTTTGGGAATTTTAGAAGTGCATATCTGTGGGAGTAGGCAGAATAACTGGGTGCCCAGGGCCAGAAAAATGGCACACCAATAGCAGCCAGGGATCCTTGCCAAGTAGCCATCCTGGCCAGTAGAGAGGAGGTGGGCCTATCTAGTCCAGCATCCTGTTCGACACAGTGGCCCACCAGATGCCTCTGAGGAACCCACAGGTAGGATTTGAGGGCCTGCCTTCTCTTCTGCTGTTGCTTCCCTGCAACTGGGATTGAGAGGCATCGTGCCTCTGAGGCTGGAGGTGGTCTAGAGCCACCAGATTAGTAGCCATCCTCTTCTCCATGACTTTGTCTCAGCCCCTTTTGAAGCCATCCAAGCTAGTGGCCATCACCATATCCTGTGGCAGAGAATTCCACAGGTTAATGGTGCGCTGTGTGACAAAGTACTTCCTTTTGTCGGTCCTGAATTTCCCAGCCTTCCATTTCATGGGATGACCCCTGGCTCTAGTGTTGTGAAAGAGGGAGAAAAATTTCTCTCTCTCCACTCTCTCTACTCCATGCACAATTTTATACACCTCAATCATGTCTCCCCATAGTAGCCTTTTTTCCAAACTAAGAAGCCCCAGATGCTGTAGCCTAGCCTCATCAGGAAGGTGATCCAGGATCCTGATCATCTTGGTTGCCCTCTTCTGCACCTTTCCCAGTTCTGCAACATCCTTCTTAAGATATGGTAACCAGGACTGCATATGGTACTCCAAATGTGGCTACACCATAGTTTTGTATAAGTGCATTATAATATTAGCCGTTTTATTTTCAGTCCCCTTCCTAATGATCTCTAGCATGGAATCGGTCTTTTTCACAGCTGCCACACACTGAATCAACACTTTCAACGGGCTGTCCACCATGATGCCAAGATTCCTTTCCTGGTGAGTAATTGACAGCTCAGACCCCATCTGTGTATATGTGAAGTTGGGGGTTTTTTTTTGCCCCAATATGCATCACTTTACACTTGCTTGCATTGAACCACATTTGCCATTTTGTTGCCTACTCACCAGTTTGGAGAGATCCTTTTGGAGCTCCTCACAATCTCTTTTGGATTTCACTACCCTAAATAGTTTAGTGTCATCTACAAATATGGCCACTTTGCTGCTTACCCCAACTTCTAGATCATTTATGAACAAGTTAAAGAGCACTGGTCCCAGTACAGATACTTGCGGGGAGACCCCACTTCTGACTTCATTTAGATAACTGTCTATTTATTCCTACCCTCTGTTTCCTTTCCTTCAACCAGTTACCAATTCACACATAAACCTGTCCCCTTATCCCATGACTGCTAATTTTTTCCAAGAGCCTTTGGTCAGAGAGGCCTCCTCCTGATCCTTACCTTTTCCATCTCCCAGTGCAAATGACAGAAGACCCATGTCTCTCCAAGGTCCTCTGCCCATGTGCCAGAAAGAGATCTAAGGGGGAAAAAGAGGCGTGGGGATGACCACACATAACAGCGGGCTATTAAGCTAAGCCCAAATTTTGGCTCCCTGTCTATAAGCCATGATTCAGGGGTGAATCATGGTTGGCCTTATCTTGGCTTTGCAAGCCAAGGTCAGTTCGAATCCTGCTGTCTCCAATTAGAAGCATCCCAGGGGGCAGCAGGTCCGGGAAGGCTTTCTGCCGGAGGCCTCGGAAAGTCACCAGAAACATCTGTTGATGGTTTCTTTCCAGCAAATTTACAGGTCTATCAACCACGATTGGCCGTGATGGCTGACTGGAAGCATGCATTTTAGAAGCTGGAGGTCTGGCGGAAGAGGGGTCTTGCTTCTCATCTTCCTGGTGGGCATCCCGGAAGGGTCCAGCCTGCTCCTGATGGAAGCAAGATGCTGGCTAGATGTCCCACTGGTGGTTCGGTCCAGCAAGGGATACCGTTTATCTTCTAGGAGACCCTCCTGCCTTTTGGGGTAGCGACCCTGGGCTTGGTGTCTCATCATCTGAGGAGAAAGTAGCCGCAGAAACTTGAGGATTAGGGCATTGGTTTATGGGATGCCCAGCATTATGGAGCCATAGCATTGCACCCTGGGGCCGGTTCAGGCTTCAGAGCAAGCCTCAGGGGCATAGTGTCTGAGTGGCTGGATCGTGGGCAGCAGTACCTGGAGGTATGAGTCCAGAAGCCAGGACTGAAGGAATCAGGCACACAGGGCCAGGCAGGTAGATGTGGAGAGAGGAACCAGGAAGCAAACACACGCAAGCCAAGTACCATGGGATGTGGTGATGGCCACTAGCTTGGATGACTTTAAAGGGGGCTTAGACAGATTCATGGAGGACGGGTCTATCAATGGCTACTAGTCTGGAGGCTGTGGGCCACCTCCAGCCTCAGAGGCAAGATGCCTGTAAATCCCAGTTTCAGGGGAGCAACAGCAGGAGAGAGGGCAGGCCTTCATCTCTTGCTTGTGGGCTTCTCAGAGGCATCTGGTGGGCCACTGTGGGAAACAGGATGCTGGGCTAGATAGCTGTTGTTCCTGATGCAGCCGGGCTGTAGTTATGTTCTCATGTTAAGCCAGGTATCAGAGCTGAGGACTGAGTCCAGAGCCAAAGGTCAGGCAGCTACCAAGGGCCAAACCAAGCAGTCATACAGCTCAGGGGTCAAGACAGAAGCCAGGAGTCACGTCGGGGGTCAACACCAGATCAGAAGGATCACACAGGTATCAGGAATCTCAAGAGGCCGAGGGCCATACCGAAGAGTCAGGAGAGACAGCTTGAAGATGCACACCAGATCAGGGGAACCTTGATACTCAGGCAAAGGTAGCTCTGGACAGGGAGGGAAATGTTTCCAACGAAAAGTCTATGCTGCCTGTTGCTGGAACGGAGAGCTTGAGCCTACAGTCTGAAGTGCAGCCAGAGGCGTAGCAAGATTGGAGTGGGCTCTGGGACAAGAAGAAGGGCCTCTGCCCCCCTGCCTCCTCCTCCTCCTCCTCTGTACTGTGATTTTCTCCTTTTTAATGAGGGCAGGAGTCAAAAAGGTTCCTGTTATAATTCCTGCAATTGAACAGCTCTGTTTCAGCTTCAGAAAGGGAAAGGGAGGGGATGAGTGTCAGGAAGCATCCCTACCTCTTCCTCTCCTTGTGACTGGCTGATTGATGTTCAGCGACATCTCCCTGATGGTTGAGCCTTCCAGGCTGAGGGAGGGGTGGGCTGAACCTCAGCACTGGCTAGCCAGTCATAAGGAGAGGAGGAAGGAGGGAGGGATGCTGCCTGACATGCCTCCCCCTCCCTCTCCAGAGAGGACTCATTTTGTCTGAAGCTGAGATGAGTCCTTAGATCAAGAGCCAACAGCATGCCAGTGAGTCATAGGCATGGGAGGGAGAGAGTAAAAAGCAACCTGTTTTCCACCCCTCCCTTAGAGGCCCAGGAACATGTCCCCGCCTTTGTTCAATTAAAGCTATGCCCCTGAATACAGAAGATTCTGCTCAGTTGAGCAGCCGGGACCCACAAGTGTTTTTTCGGTCAAGGCTGTGAGGATCGCTGCCGACTGTTCAGAATCGTTTTTACACTCGCTTATTTAATGAGCAAACAAAAAAAAGCTGTAAGCCATCACATTCAATATCGTCGAAGCGCGTCACCAGCCGTACATACGGCTGAATTAAAACAGAAAGCAAGCAAAAGAACGAGTAACTGATTATAGTAAAAATTAAAGAACACTAAAGGCAATTGTGTAATACTCTTTGCATAATAAAGCCACCCTGGATTGTTCGCTTGCAAGTCGGAAGGGAAGGAGGCAACAAAATAAGGCCTTGGGTAGAAAGCGTGTGTTATTGGAATGGGCAAAGCCACAGAGAGCCTCCGCCTGACCCCGACTCGGAATCCCAACTTGGGACGGGCAAAGCCAAATCAAGCCTCCGCCTGACCCCGACTCGGAATCCTGACTCGGGATGGGCAAATTCTAAAGCAAGCCTCCACCTGATCCCGACTCGGAATTCCGACTCGGGATGGGCAAATTCTAAAGCAAGCCTCCACCTGATCCCGACTCGGAATCTCGACTCGGGATGGGCAAATTCTAAAGCAAGCCTCCATCTGATCCCGACTCGGAATCTCGACTCGGGATGGGCAAATTCTAAAGCAAGCCTCCACCTGATCCCGACTCGGAATCTCGACTCGGGATGGGCAAATTCTAAAGCAAGCCTCCACCTGATCCCGACTCGGAATCTCGACTCGGGACAGGCAAAGCCAAAGCGAGCCTCCACCTGATCCCAACTCTGGATCTCGACTTGGGTTGGCATCCTGTCCTAAGCAGAGGCAAACTTCCCTTGGAGCATTTTCAGGCAGCAGTCTTTACTGTGAGTTTACTGCCGAGGCTTTACTGCAATTTCAAAGTTTCCCCCCGAAAATGACACAAAAGGTCGATTTTCTAACCCCAGATATCAATCGGGCTACACTCTAACGACAACGAAAAACCCAAATCATGTGTGAAGTGCTCCCCGATAGCTCAGAGGGACTTCGGGGTAAATTTGGCAGATATGCGAACTCACCCCTTCCATTCCGGAGGAGCTGCGGACCAAAAGCCGGGTGTGAAAAAGCTCCCGGCATTCAGAAAATAAAATGGGAAGGTCTTTGGTTTGTAAAGGGTTTGGTGGGGAAAGGACAGCCCGTTGTTTAACCCGCTCTGTGTCCTGCTTGCATTATGACTGGAGTGGATCCACTTTCTTCCTGGCCATTTTGCTCCGATAATTAGGGATTGTATTTATAAGCCAACAGGGCAATTCAGCGAGCAGCGGGAGGGATGGGGGGAAACAGGGGAGGCCAAGCAAAGCTTTACATAAGCTGCTAATTAGCATTTATCCTTCTCGTCCTGCGTTGGCTAATGGGACAGGAAGCCAACGTTAAGGAGGTCTAATGAGACCGTGCCTGCTAGATTCCTTCCCTCCCCTTCCTTTCAAGCTGGGGTTCCCAGCCTCGGGTCTCCAGATGCTGTTGGACTACAACTCCCATCACCCCCAGCTATGCGGCAGGGGATGATGGGAGTTGTAGTCCAGTGATATCTGGAGACCCAAGGCTGGGAATCCCTGGGCGCTTTCCAAATTGAACACTACAACAGTGTCGCTACGGGTCTGTTAAGTGTCCTTCCGTACTGCCTGTGCATCGAAACCGCAGTCCCTGTGCGGCCAGCAAGGTGCCGTTTACATTTCCGATGCCTTCTTTCGTGTTTTATTGCTGCATTACAGTCCTACAATGGTGGGAGACAAAAATAGCCGTATTTTCCCATTGCAGGGAGATCCCGCAAGCTAGAAAAGACTGCTCCCCCTGCTGGTGGCTGTGCGCAATGACCTCTATTTACGTTTTTAAAACGATTCACAAACGATTCTGCCAGGCCGTAGTAAATTAGTAATCTGGAAAGCACCCAGGACTAGCTGTTTATTTATAACTTTTGATCTGAAACTTTAAAAAATTGTAACTTTTCAATGATCTCTTAAACAGCAACTGGCAAAGACCAGCAAAGACGAAGGCAGAGGTGAGAATGTGGCCGAGCAGGGGTTGCTGAGGGAAGGAGACGGGCGGCCGGCCAAACAGTTGAAGGCTAGGGCTGGCAGTGGTGGCAGCAGGAACTGCAGAAAATCTAGCTGTGGGCTGCTGCCAACCTTTTCTTATTCTTAAAAGTCACTTTTTACATCGTCTAACACAGGGGTGAACAGCAGTGGAGGAGAGCCAGTCTTGTGGAAAGCTAAAGTTGTGCCGGCGAGTCGGTGTCAACTCCTGGTGACCACAGAGCCCTGTGGTTTTCTTTGGTAGAATACAGGAGGGGTTGACCATTGCCTCCTCCCGCGCAGTATGAGATGTGGTGGCAAGCATGAATTGTGTCCTCTTTGCTAAGAAGGATCTGCCCTGGTTTGCATTTAGATGGGAGACTACATGTGTGAGCACTGTAAGATATTCCCTTAGGGGATGGGGCCGCTTCTGGGAAGAGAAGATTCCAAGTTCCATCCCTGGCAGCATCTCCAAGAGAGGGCTAAGAGAGACTCCTGTCTGCAACCTTGGAGAAGCCGCTGCCAGTCTGGGTAGACAACCCTGACTTACATGGACCAAGGGCTTGACTCTGAGAAATGTGAGGGGGAGGAGTGATCGTGTCAGTGGGCCAACTCATCAGGACAGTCCAAGAGTTCTTCATGGCTCCTGCTGTTACTGCAGGAGTTTTCTCCTGCAGGAGATCTCCCCTGGAGCCCAGATCCAGCCTTCGGGCCTTACATTGTGCAGGTCTGATCTACCATATTGCAACCTTTGCATGACTGGTTGGGTTTTTGAATGGCACCAGTGTTCTTTTAGAACTGCACGTTTTGTATCTGGCTGAAAGCCCTGCTGGTCTCCCCAAAAAGTGAGTAGAGGACAGGTCTATCATCAGGTCTATCAATGGCTAGCAAGTCTGTCAATGGCTACTAGTCTGTGGGCTATAGGCCACCTCCAGCCTCAGAGGCAGGGTGCCTCTAAATACCGGAGCAATAGCAGGAGAGAGGGCCTGCCCTCACCTCTTGCCTGTGGGCTTCTCAGAGGCATCTGGTGGACCACTGTGTGAAACAAGATGCTGGACTAGATAGGCCTTGGGTCTGATCCAGCAGGGCTGGTCTTATGTTCTTATGAGCCTCTGTGAATGGCTGGTCTGGAGCTTTGGATCGAGAACAGAAGATTCTTCTCTTGTAGCCCCCAGAAAGCAGTTAAGGCCTGTTCCACATTGTTCATCTTTGGGAATTTAGCATTACTCTGCATTTTCCTGCTGCTTCAATTTGTCATTTTCTTTTTGGTGTTTGAGTATTTGGGCATTTGCTTCTAATTGGTGGCCTTCGGACCTTTTCTTTGATGGTTCTGTACACCGCTTTGGGGACACCAGCTGAAATGCTGCCTTAGGAATCTTTTTTAAAGGAACGAAAACACTAGCTTGCATGGTCAGATTGCGGCAAAATTCTGCCGGGCAACAGCCATGAGGCTGTCTTGTGTTTATTCTGTCATCCCATCTTCAAGAGCATTTTTTTTTTTTTGCTTGTGATCCCAAATTAATCCCCCTGTGTTTCCAAAGGAAAAGGCTTTTAGGTGGACTTGCTTTGTTCTCATATGTACGCTGGGTGATCTCATCTCATAGTAGAGTTCATCAGATAGAAAATCCAGCTAAGCCGAGGTGGTCCCAAACTGCAGACATGTGTAATCAGAAGAAAAAGATCTGGCAAGCATTTCATCTTGTCTACAAAGTGTCTCCAGTCTGATCTCAAAACGGAACATCCCCCAGTCATACAACAGGCACGACCCTGCCATCTGACTGAGAAAAAAGGGAAGGCAAAGGCTAGAACGCTGAAACCGAGAGCTGATGTTCCCTGCTAGGCAAGATCCTGCAGGTTCACTGATTCATACAAGCTTCTGCTAGAATTTGTCTCTTGGTGGGTACATTAGAATTGTTCAACTTACGAGAGAGAGAGAGAGAGAAAGAGAGAGAGCGAGAGAGAGAGAGAGAGCTGCTTTATACTGAGTCAGACCTTTGGTCCACCTAGCTCAGTCTTCACAGACTGGCAGCGTCTTCTCCAAGGTTGCAGGCAGGAGTCTTTCTCAGCCCTGTCTTGGAGATGCTGCCAGGGAGGGAACTTGGAACCTTCAGCTCTTCCCAGAGCGGCTCCATCCCCTGAGGGGGAATCTCTTCCAGTGCTCACACATGTAGTCTCCCATTCAAATGCAAACTGGGGCAGACCCTGCTTAGCAAAGGGGACAAGTCATGCCTGCTACCACAAGACCAGCTGGACCAAGGGTCTCACTCAGTGTATGGCAGCTGCCTATGCTCCTATGAGGTTGTTCAACCCTGGTCTGCACTGACTGGCAGCTTCCTACGTTCCGATGAAGTGTGGTCACTCTTACAAAACAATGCAACTGTCTGGGTGCACCCACCACCCCCACTCCAGAAATGCTCTCAGATTTGCTGGCGGCAACTGTAGATGGTGGTCCTCCCCAGACAATCACAACAGGCAGGAGGGCCCTAAATAAGTAGCAAGCAGCACCCTCCTATTTCTGAGAAATAGAAGTACCACCTCAGTTTTCCAGCGGGTTTTATATTTACAGTAATGTGTGTTGGATGTTGGAAGAAGAGCTGTGTGTAGGGCTGGGAGATGACACAGGTGTCCAATCTAGCATGGCGTAGGGTTAGGAAGATAGGGAGCTCCCTTCTACTGAGTCAGACCGTCCGTCTGTCTAGCTCAGTATTGTCTACACAGACTGGCAGCAGCTTCTCCAAGGTTACAGGCAGGAGTGTCTCTCCCAACCCTATCTTGGAGATGCTGCCAGGGAGGGAACTGGGAACCTTCTGCATGCAAGCAGGTGGTTACTCCTCCCAGGGTGACCCCATCCCCTAAGGCAGGATTGCTCAACTTCAGCCCTCCTGCAGATATTGGCCTACAACTCCCATAATCCCTGGCTAGTGGCCACTGTGGCTGGGGATTATGGGAGTTGTAGTCAAAAAACAGCTGGGGGGCGGGCAAAGTTGAGCAAGCCTGGTCTACACAGACCAGCAGCAGCTTCTCCAAGGTTGCAGGCAGGACTCCCTCCCAGGGGCGTATCTAGGGTGGGGCAGGCAGGGCACGTGCCCCGGGCGCCACTTGAAGGGGGGCACAATTTTTAAAATTAATTTTTTTTTAAAAAAGGCTGCCAAAAACAAAATAGCCACCACACATGCTCAAATGGCCTCTGTGAGGCCCTAGGCCATGCCAGGCTTCGCAGAGGCCATTTGAGCATGCACAGTGGCCATTTTGTATTCAGCGGCCATTTAAAAAACAACAATTATTTTAGAAATGGCCACCACACATGCTCAAATGGTCCCTGTGAGGCCCTAGAGGCCCGCGGGGGGAGGCGTAACCTTCGCAGATCCCCCCTCCATGGCCTATAGGAAGTGCCCCAAAGGGGCTACAGGTAAAACAATTTTTTTAAAATTTAATATAATATAAATCACCATACACATATTCAGTTTGGCACTATTTATAGAGATCCAGGGCTTGTGAATACTGAGCTGAAGCTTATGAGCTAGGATAGTATTCATTTGCTCTTACTTTGCTTCTTGTGATATGTGAGTTAAATGTGATGTCTTAATGATTTGGCTGTTAATGGTGAGTTTGTCTTTGAATCTGTGTGAAATCCTTAGTATTAAGGCCCACTGGGAGTTTCTTGCTCTCTTTCTCTCATTTTAACTGTCTTTCTGAAAGACTAGAATATATTCCAAGCGGTGACAGAGTTTACTCTGCATATCCTTGGATTATTTTCAGAGTATCTGGGAAAAGTCAAATTCTCCATTTATTTTTAAAACGTATGTAATAGTGACGTTACAATGCATAGTAGAGAATTAGACAGGCACTTCTGTTTAGTTTTCCAAGTACACCTCCACATGGTATTTGGGTATTTCATGAGCTCCAGCATACTGAAATTGGTAGTTTTCCAGCATTTTTTGGTCTGGCTATGTCCACTGCCAAATAGTTTTTGACATTTTAAAAGATTAACGAGCTTGACTTGTATTTTTGAACTGATATCATGGTAAAGTTATCTGAAAGATGAGTGTCAGATGTTTGGACAGGGGGCGCAATTTCAGTTCTTGCCCTAGGAGCTATTTTCCCTAGATATGCCTCTGCTCCCTCCCAGCCCTGCCTAGAGATGTTGCCAGGAACCTGGGGCCTTCTTCACACCAAGCAGATGCTCTACCACTGGGCTATGCCCCCTTCCCAAGCATATGGCACTGCCTTATACTGAGTCAGACCCTTGGTCCAGCTATTGGACTACTCTGGCTGTATTGTGTACTCTGACTGGCAGCAGCTCTCCAAGGTTTCAGGCTGGGGTCTTTCTTGTCCCTACCTGGAGATGCTGCCAGGGATTGAACCTGGGGCCTTCTTCATGCAAAGTAGGTGGGAATTTCTTATGGTGCTCACCTGTGGTCTCCCATTGAAATGTAAACCAGGGCAGACCCTGCTTAGCAAAGAGGACCACTCATGCTTGCAACCGCAAGACCAGCTCTCCTTCCATAACGGTGCATTAGGCTATCATGATGCCCCTGCTAAAAGAGCAAAAAAGCACCTTTTTAAAAAAAGGATATGAACTTTGTTAAGAAACAGGGGTTGCACACAGAATTAGGAATTGGAGAAAATAGGGTGGAACTGGGAGTAAAGAAAAGGAATACAGGGATTCAAAAGAAATACAAAAAAGCACTTACTAACTGACTAGCACGGAGTTTTATTTTTTTAAAGTGGTGATTCTCTTGATTGAGCAGGAGGAGAGCAACTGTTCCATCTCCAGCACACAGCATCCTTCCAATGTTTGTTGCTGGCGGCTGTCTTTTGTTTCTTTTTTAGATTGTGAGCCCTTTGGGGACAGCGAGCCTATCTATCTATCTATCTATCTATCTATCTATCTATCTATCTATCTATCTATCTAGTCTCTAAGAGTCGATACCAATTTGACAGCACTTAATCAACCAATGTATCTAAACCACTTTGGGTTTTTTGTTGAAAAGCAGTGTATAAACTTTCTCTGTATTTGTTGTATTCATATACAGATCAGGATGACACTTCTCTACCTGCATACAGACCTGTGTACCTGTCTACCTGTGTACGCCGGTCACTCGTTGTACGAGTATTGAACTCATACGGGGATTGAAAATAAAACTGCTAATATTATAATTAGGCTTGTGCATTTTGATTCAGGTACAAAACGTTTTGTGCCCGGAAATGGCAATTTCAGAGGTTTTGTAATCAAAACAAAATCAAGAATTACGAAACAGAGGTTTTTGTTTCCAAATCGAAATGACTGTCTTTCTGACAGAATGCTTTGTTCTTCGGAAAAGCATTGCAATGGAAATTGACTTCTCTGACTCTCTCCATTCCAGTTGATGCACTGAGTGATTAGCAGAAGATAAGAGATGCAAAAAGCTGGCAGAGCTTCCCTGTTGGGCATGAATGGTTTAGTTAAGTATGTGTTGTATTCAGTGTGATTGAAATGCAAACTGACCTTGCAAAGGGATTTGGAAGACAGCATTTTGAGACAGAAATACCCAAATATCTTTGGGAACTCAATACAATTCCAAAGCTCTTGCTAAAAGCCATGGTATAAGTTGTGTGGAGAAGCTTTTCAAGAAGCTGGTTAGGAAAGTTCTGAAATTACACAGGCTTTTCTTTCCAAAGGTTTAGAAAGAATCTCTTGACTTTTCAGGGGTCTTTTGTAGAGCTATTTTGTTTTTCTTCTGATTTTTATGAGTTATAGTGGTGTCTAAGTTTTGTTGCTCAAGTTGAGCAGTCTAATGTAATTTAGGCCACAATGTAATTTGGTGGGACATGATGTCTAAGCCAGTGGTTCACAACTTTTGCCATTGCAGGGACAGGTCATCCACACGGGACTACAGGAGACAAAAGGAGGGGGGGGGATACCCCTGTCAATCTATTGACATCCCCAGGAATCTTAGTTGCTTCTCTCTTTCTTGTAACCATGATTCATGGTTTTGCACTTTCTTAAATGCAGTGATGATAAATCTCAACAATTCGGAACAGTAGGCTAATTTGTTTAGGCTACTGCTCACTCCACTTCAGTTAAATGAACATTTGAAGCTGTTCCATAGTACCAAGGCAGTTCATTGGTCTATCTTGCTATCTCAAATGACCTGTGGTCACTGTTCCATGGGGAGGGAGTGTTTTTATTGAAAGATTGCTTGAATCCACAAATGGGTTGTGCTGCTGTGCTAGTGCCACAGAGACAGGCTCGCACCCACTGCAAAATTCTCAAATAACTGTGCCAAAAAATTAAGTGTCGTCGTTAATCATTCTCTTCACTCTTTCAACTTGTTTACGTGGGGCTTCAGGGGCAAAACAGTGGGTTGGGTGGCAGTGCCCCAAGGGGTGGTGCACCCAGATTCCAAATAGGGCAAAGGGCTGATTCCTCAGTTTACGCGTCTTTAAGATTTTTTCCCATAGGGAATAATGGAGGTTTCAGCAGCCCCATAACTTCACCTGGGGGGGGGCACTGGGGTGGCCCAAAGTGAGTGGTGGTGTAGTGCACATAGGGTGCCAACCACTCCCATGGGTTGCTAACCCATGGGCTGCTGGGTTCTGTTGTTTCTGAGGTGTTCTGAGTGTAGATTCTCTGGTAGCATATGAGATTTTCAAAGACAAACCATGAATCCACTCTCATATGCTACCAGAGAATCTACACTCAAAACTCCTCAGAAACAACAGAACCCAGTACCCCATGGGTTAGCCACCCATGGGGGGTGGTTGGCACACTATGTGCTCTACACCACCACTTGCTCTGGGCCACCCCGGTGCCCCCCAAGTGCAGTTATGGGGTTGCTGAAACCTCCATCATTCCCTATGGGGAAGAACCATAAAGACATGTAAACTCCATTAAATCTCAAAAAACTAGCCCTCTGCCCAATTCCTTTGAAATAATTCTTGCAGCTTCCTTGCCCCCACTGGGCACTACCACCCACCCTACTCTGCTCTGGGCCACCCCCTTTCCCCCCGACGTGAAGCTATACTGTTGCTGAAACCTCCATTATTCCCTATGGGAAAAATCTTAGACTTCAAAAATTCACCAAAAATCAGCCCTTTGCCCAATTCCTCTGTAATTTGGGTGGTAGCTTCCACACATTGGACTCTACCAACCTCACCCACTAGTTTTGCACTGGGGCCATTTTTTAAAATCCAAAACATTTCGGATTCAGATTTTGCAGTTTTGAACAAAGAACAAAATTGGGGTGTTTCAGATTGGCTGATTTTGAACAAAGAACAAAATGGGGGTGTTTTGGATTCAGGCCAAAAACAAAAAAACAAAACCCCAGGAAAAAAACCTGCACAACCCTAAAATAATGCCCTTATACAAAACGATGGTGCAGCCACACCTGGAGTACTGTGTACAATTCTGGTCACCACATCTAAAAAACGACATTGTAGAACTGGAAAAGGTGCAGAAGAGGGCAACCAAGATGATCAGGGGCCTAGAGCACCTTCCTTATGAGGCAAGGCGACAGCATCTGGGGCTTTTTAGTTTAGAAAAAAGATGATTGTGGGGAGACTTGATAGAGGTCTATGAAATCATGCATGGAGTGGAGAACGTGAATAGAAATACTTCTCCCTCTCACATAACACTAGAACCAGGGGTCATCCCATGAAATTGATTGCCGGGAAATCTAGGACCAGCAAACGGAGGTACTTTTTCACACAACACATAATCAACTTGTGGAATTCTCTGCCACAAGATGTGGTGACAGCCAACAACCTGGATGGCTTGAAGAGGGGTTTGAATAACTTCATGGAGGAGAGGTCTATCAATGGCTACTAGTCGGAGGGCTGTGGGCCACCTCCAGCCTCAAATGCAGGATGCCTCTGAGTACCAGTTGCAGGGGAGTCACAGCAGGAGAGAGGGCAGGCCCCTTTCAAGTCCTGCTGTAGGCTTCCAGTGGCATCTGGTGGGCCACTGTGTGAAACAGGATGCTGGACTAGATGGGCCTCCTTGGGCCCGATCCAGCGAGGTGGTTCTTATGTTCTTATGGACATAAGGATGTGTCGGGCCTTCTGTCCAGCAACTATGCAGGGCCCGAAAGTATGGGTCCCTGTGCAACTGTCCCTCCAAGCCCCTTCATGCAGCCCTGGGTGCCAGCCCATTGTCTGCTGAACTTTTGCAATCAGAGGATGAAGTGACAGCTCCACCTGGTCCCGATCACTGCAGCACTTAACAAATAAAACACAGCACTTGTTGCTCATCCGAACCCCGAGCGGTGCCGAGCGTGACTGCAATTCCCAGCCCTTGGTTTTAAAAGGGACAACACCCCCGCTCCAAAAAAAACCCCAAAACCCACCACCTTCCAAAGGGCCAGCAGCTCTCCTCGCGGGAAGCAGCGCGGGACGAGCTCTGTGGGTGTCGTCTCGCGAGCTGTTTGATGCACAGCTAATAAACAGGCCGCCTTGTGCTTCCCAGAAACGAGCCATCCCGCGCCGTATCTCGCGCGAAGCGCAGCTCGGCATTAACAAGCTGTCAGATGGCCTGCGTTTTCCCCCTGCGCGTCCCGCACGGCTGAGAGATACCTTGTCACTTGCGGATCGGGGCTGTTTCCCCTTGAAATCGTTTCACTTCTGCATCAATAATGAATGCTCCTGCTTGGGAATCTCAGCCCCTGCCCCCAACGTCTCTTGCTTCAAGGGGCTGTGGGGCAGACTCGATTTAATAGCTGTTCTGCTAGACAGATCTGCAGCCGCTGTGCCACCTGTAGAGAGATGTCTTGAACTTCTGGCCCCACATTGCAGCCATCCGACCCACATCCCGCAGGTTTCCTCTGCCTCGGTAGTAGCGGTTTGTCCTAATGAGCAAAGGAGGCACAGCTGCCTCTGCTTCCTGGCAGCTTGGGTTGCTTTTCTCTCCCTCCATCACCCCTCCTGAGAGCCGCTCTACCTTCAGGCTGGCAATTCATCAGGTAGAGCTGCTTGGTGACGTTCGCCTGGCTTCATCGCTTTCTTCTTCTAAACACCACAGAAAGACCTGTTTGTTCACTCGGGCCTTTTGAGTTTTGGTTTTTTTAAATTTGATTTTTAACTGATTTTAAAAGAAGTTCTAAATTGACTTGTGTTGTATTTTGTATTTTCTTCACACACACCGCTTTGGGTCTGTTATGATTGGATGTGTTATGTGTTTTTAATTCATGTTTGAATGCTGTGTTGTGAGCCATCCAGAGAACAATCTGTTAGGGGGCAGCTAACAAATAAAAGCGTTGTCGTTTGTTAATTTATTTATTACATTTATAGACCACCCCACCGAAAGGTTCAGGGCGGTGTCCAAAGGTGGCGGTTGTTGTTTTGTGAGAGTCAGGTGGTATATACATTAGATAAATAAATAACAAATAAATACATGATGATGATTTATTTATAATAATAATAATAATATTTATTTATTCATTCATTTTATTACTTATTTATTTTATTCATGCCCCTCCCCCCCAGTACACTACTGCTCAGGGCGTCCCACAACAATATAATAGATACAATGTAAAATAAAAGCAATAAAATTGACCAAATTAAGTAAACAAGTTAAAAGTTCCCCTCTCCTCTCTGAGAAAGAAAAGAGGGTGTCGTTCTTTTACTTTTATAGGCATTTGTATTTAAAAAAAATAGAGCCACCTAATGGTGCAGCGGAGAAATGACTTGCCTAGCGAACCAAAGGTTGCCGGTTCGAATCCTCGCTGGTATCTTTCCCAGACTATGGGAAACCCCTATATCGGGCAGCAGCGATATAGGAAGATGCTGAAAGGAGGCAATGGTCAACCCCTTCCTGTATTCTACCAAAGACAACCACAGGGCTCTGTGGGTGCCAGGAGCTGACACTGTACGTTGACACCGAGGGCACACTGTACCTTTATTAAAAAAATAATGTTTAAAATCTGCTGCTTGATTAATTGGTGAGATTCACTGCTTTAAAACATGGAATTATTGAACATTTCTAAACCCTGAAAATCAAAGAAGGTCCCTCCAAGGAAACATTCCAACCTGAAGCCCTGGAGAACTGCTGCCTCGAAAAACTGAGCTAGATGGACCGGTAGAAGCAGAATATCTGCTTTGCGTGCAGAAGGTCTCAGGTTCAATCCCTAGAATCGCCAGGAAGATTCCCACACCCTACTTTTAGTTCGTATCTCCTCCAGAAAGGAGGGGGTGCGTTCACATATTGGCTAAATTTACCCCAAAGTCCCTGCGAGCTATAAGGGAGCATTTCACACACAATTCGGGTCTTTCATTCTGCGTTTGAGTGCAGCCCGGTTTATATCCAGAGTTAAACAATCTCCTTTTTGTGTTGGGTTTTTTTTTTTTTTGAATGACTTTGAACTCCCAGTAAAGCTTTGCAGAAACCCCGTGCTAAAGCCTGCTGTCTGGGAAAGCTCCAGATAGGGCTAGGAAAGACTCCTGCCTGAAGCCTTGGTGAAGCTGCTGCCAGTCAGGGCTGACAATACTGAGCGAGATGGACCAAGGGTCTGACTCAGTATATGGCAGCGATGTTCCTGTCAGCAGCTTTATTTTCCTCTGCTGCTGATGTTTCGTAAAATCAATAGGTGCTGAGCATATGCTGATTCTGGTGTCTTTCTCATGTGTAGGATTCAGAAATAGGCTCAACCTCTGAGTATGCTTTGACTCAACACTCTCTCTGCTCCTGCAATCCTGGGATCATTTTTGGAAGGTCGTCTGGTGCTGGGGGTGATTCCAGTCAGGAATCACCTCCAAATTCCCAGATCTACAGCTTCAAATGGGGTCCAGCTGGTGGACTCAGTGAGTATGGATCGGGGCCAGTGCCTGCTGATTCCCCTTCACCCTCAAATGTGTTCAGGTCGGCCATGGGGTACTTTCACACAACGCATCATCAACTTGTGGAACTCTCTGCCACAAGATGTGGTGACAGCCAACAACCTGGATGGCTTTGGATAACTTCATGGAGGAGAGGTCTATCGATGGCTACTAGTCGGAGGGCTATAGGCCATCTCTAGCCTCAAAGGCAGGATGCCTCTGAGTACCTGTTACAGGGGAGTCACAGCAGGAGAGGAGGCAGGCCCTCACCTCTTGCCTGTGGGCTTCCCAGCAGCATCTGGTGGGCCACTTTGTGAAACAGGATGCTGGACTAGATGGGCCTCCTTGGGCCTGATCCAGCAGGGCTGCTCTTACATTCATTTCAGTTCAACCTGCCCCCTCCTCTGAATTCTGAATTTAATCCACCTGTGGTCTTTTTGGTACCCACCCTTTCTGGAACTTGCCTGCTTGCTAACTACTGCTCTGCAATGCCAGATGTGCATATTGAATTTCGTAATTTATACCCACTTCCTCCGGAACAGTGTCCCTCAGTGGCTCGGAGAAAGCGGAGCAGTTGTTTTAATAGATTTGGGGTTTTATTTGCCTGTGTGGTAGCAGCAGGGCATAATAATCATAAATTATGAAACTAATAAGTACGTTGCAAACAACTCCGATTGAGGCTATTCCGCTCCCTTTCCCCAACTTCAAAAAGGAATGGAAAATAATTTATGGATACAATCTTGCAAATTTAGGGGCCTCGTAAATTACCGGGTTTCATTTTCCTGTCCAATTTGAAGCACTGCAGATCTGCTTTGCAAGCCATAAACCCTCTCCCAGTATATTCCTCAGCTAAGCGAAGGAAAGCAGAGTCTTTCCCCTTCCCACAGTTATTGTGGAGAGCTGTGCCAACGTAAAGGTTAAGGTAAAGTGTGCCGTCAAGTCAGTGTCGTCTCCTGGCGCCCACAGAGCCCTGTGGTTGTCTTTGGTAGAATACAGGAGGGGTTGACCATTACCATCTCCCGTGCAGTAGCAGATGGTGCCTTTCAGCATCTTTCTATATCACTGCTGCTGATACAGGTGTTTCCCATAGTCTGGGAAACATACCAGTGCGGGATTCGGACCGGCAACCTCTGGCTTGCTAATCAAGTCATTTCCCCGCTGTGCCAGTAGGTGGCTCTGTAGGTCACCACCAACTCCAGAAGACTCCTGTCTGCAGCTTAAGTCTAATTTGACTTACAGATCACCTGTCAGGTGAGCCCACAGAGCATCTTGAATGGGTGACTGCAGGGTTGTAAAACTGGTCTTCCAGCAGCAAGCATGAATTGTCCCCTTTGCAAAGCAGGGTCTGCCCTGGTTTCAGAGGCATATCTAGGGAAAATAGCGCCTAGGGCAAGCACTGAAATTGTGCCCCCTGTCCAAGCATCTGACACTCATCTTTCAGATAACTTTACCATAATATCAGCTCAAAAATACAAGTCAAACTTGTTAATCTTTTAAAATGTCAAAAACTATTTGGCATTGGACGTAGCCAGACCAAAAAATGCTGGAAAACTACCAATTTCAGTATGCTGGGGCTCATGAAATACCCAAATACCATGTGGAGGTGTACTTGGAAAACTAAACAGAAGTGCCCATCTAATTCTCTACTATGCATTGTAGCGTCACTATTACATATGTTTTAAAAATAAATGGAGAATTTGACTTTTCCCAGATACTCTGAAAATAATTCAAGGATATTCAGAGTAAACTGTGTGACTGCTTGGAATATATTCTAGTATTTCAGAAAGACAGTTAAAATGAGAGAAAGAGAGCAAGAAACTCCCAGTGGGCCTTAATAGTAAGGATTTCACACGGATACAAAGACAAACTCACCATTAACAGCCAAATTATTAAGACATCACATTTAACTCACTTATCACAAGAAGCAAAGTAAGAGCAAATGAATACTATCCTAGCTCATAAGCTTCAGCTAAGTATTCACAAGCCCTGATTCTCTGTACATAGTGCCAAACTGAATATGTGTACAGTGATTTATATTACATTAAATTAAAAAAAAATTGTTTTACCTGTAGCCCCTTTGGGGTGCTTCCTATAGGCCATGGAAGGGGGATCTGCAAAGGTTACGCCTCCCCCTGTGGGCCTCTAGGGCCTCACAGGGACCATTTGAGCATGTGTGGTGGCCATTTTTAAAATAATATTTTTTTAAAAAAAATGGCCGCTGGAAACAAAATGGCCAACACGCATACTCAAATCTCCTCTGTGAGGCCTGGCATGGCCTAGGGCCTCACAGAGGCTATTTGAGCACGTGTGGTGGCCATTTTGTTTTTGGCAGCCATTTTTTTAATTTTTTAATTTTAAAAAATTGCGCCCCCCTTCAAGTGGTGCCCGGGGCACGTGCCCTGCCTGCCCCACACTAGATACGCCCTTGTGTCTGTGTGTCCCTCTGTCTGTCCATCTGTGTATATGTAGCATATAGTGGTTAGAGTGTTGGACTAGGACCGGGAAGACCCGAGTTCGAATCCCCATTCAACCATGAAACTCACTGCATGACTATGGGCCAGTCATGTATCTCTCAGCCTAACCTACCTGATAGGGTTGTTGCAAGGATAAAAATAAGCATGTACACTGCTCTGAGCTCTTTGGTGAAAGAGCGGGATAGAAATGTCAAACAAACAAACAAACAAACAAACAAACAAACAAACAAACAAACATGTATCCCTAACAACTTCGCAACACCTGCACCAATTTGCATGAAATTGGTGTAGGTGTAGACACGTCACAGCATGTGGTGTAGTGGTTAGAGTGCTGGACTAGGACCGGGGAGACCCGAGTTCAAATCCCCCTTCAGCCATGAGACTAGCTGGGTGACTCTGGGCCAGTCACTTCTCTCTCAGCCTAACCTACTTCACAGGGTTGTTGTGAAAGAGAAACTCAAGTATGTAGTACACTGCTCTGGGCTCACTGGAGGAAGAGCGGGATATAAATGTAAAATAATAATAATAATAATAATAATAATAATAATAATAATAATAATAATAATTCTGAGGCTGTCCCCATTGTCATTAGTTTAGTCTTCTGGACATTTAGTCGGAGTCCCATTTTTCCACTGTGCTCCTTGACTTTCATTACTAGAGCTTGCAGATCATCCACAGTCTCAGTTATCAGAGTGGTGTCATCAGCGTAGCGCCAGTTATTGATGTTTCTTCCTCCAACTTTAAAACCACGCTCATCTTCTTCCAATCCAGCTTCTCTCAGTATATGTTCAGCATATAAGTTGAATAAAGAAGGAGACAGTATACAGCCTTGCCTTTGCTGATCTGGAACCAGTCTGTTCACCATGTTCCGTCTGGACTGTGGCTTCCTGTTCTGTGTATAGGTTTCTCATGGGGACAATGAAATGACGATGATGATGATTACATTTATATCCCGCTCTTCCTCCAAGGAGCCCAGAGCGGTGTACTACATACTTGCATTTCTCTTTCACAACAACCCTGTGAAGTAGGTTAGGCTGAGAGAGAAGTGACTGGCCCAGAGTCACCCAGCAAGTCTCATGGCTGAATGGGGATTTGAACTCAGGTCTCCCCGGTCCTAGTCCAGCACTCTAACCACTACACCACGCTGGCTCTCAGAGATGTTCTGGGACGCCCATTTTCCTAAGGACTTTCCACAACTTGACATGGAAGGTAGGCCACTATTGATTATCCCCATGTATTATTTTTTAATTATTTTTAAAAAAATATTTATACCCTGCCCCTCCAGTGCACTACTGCTCGGGGTGGCTCACAACAATAAGATAGACACAAGACACAATAAAAGTAATACAATTAACTAAATTAAACAAGAAAAGAAAAAAGAAGAAGAAAAGCTGTCAGATTAGAAACCACAATCATTAGGTTCAAATTAAAACTGAAAATTATAAAAATAAAAAAAGGTGAAAGAAGCTAAAGAACCTACCAGATATAACAAAAATAAAGAAAGAAATATTGGAGCATTAAAAAGTCTCCTTTAAAAAGTGCGTTTTAAGATGTTTCTTGAAAACACTGAGGGAGAGAGCCTGGCGAAGTGCTTCCGAGAGGGCGTTCCAAAGCCAAGAGGCCACAACTGAAAAGAGACCTTTAGAGATGGAAGGGCTAAGGCTAGGGAGTGGGGCTTGCTTAAGGCCACCTGGTGGGCTGGTGGCTGCAGTGGGATGTGAGCCAAATACTTGCCCGGTCACAGGTCCGTCTCTTAATCCTCCCAGCTGGAGCGGAAGGGTTCCCTGGTTCCAAAGTTGCGTGCTCTCTGCCCCATGTGCCATCCACTGTGCAGTTCCCAGGACCCACCTTAGGAACTTGGGAAGCTGCCGCCGACTGAGTCCAACCATCAATCCGTCTAGCTCAGGATTGTCTACTTTGACAGGCAGTGGCTCTCCAGGGGCTTCAGGCCGGAATTTTTTTCTCACCCCCTAGGTTGTGGCATGTGCTCCCCGTGGACATGAGGATTCTCTTCCTTGGAGGCCTTCAAGAGACCCATCTTTTAATGATATTTGAATTTGAATTTGAATCTGGTTTAAATTTTTTTTTTAAAAAAAATTGTGATTGTTTTATTATGTCTTTTTGATTTTAATGTAAACCGCCCTGAGCCACTTTAGGAAGGGCGGTATAGAAGCTGAATAAATGAATGATAAAGAATAATCAATAGCTGGCGGTGCTTGCAGGCATTGAACCCGGGGTTTTCCTGCTTGTGGCTCTCTCCCCCTAGCTTCGCAACAGCCCCATCACTTTCCACACCCCTGGCCTAGGCCAGCCGGACGACCAGGGCTAATCCTTCTGCCAACCCAGCCTTCCGAAGCAACTGGCAATTACGCTGTGAAGTCAGCCCCTTAATAGAATTATGTTAGCACAGTGCAGTGTATTAAATGTAAAATAAGCCATAATTTACCGGAGGGGCGGGCAGGTACCTCAGCTCCCTCCGTTTAAATGAAGGTAGCACTTGCCAGCCACATGCAAATCGCCTGCCTTTTAAAGCAAACCATAGATTTTCCTTTATTGTTTCAGTATTTAACGACTGGGAAAACAATAAATTAAGCCACAAGGGGAATCCCTGGTGCTTTTTTGCAAAGTGGATTGCTATCCTTGCGGAAAGAGAGCGTTCTTGCATTTATTTTCCTCGAATCGCCCGCTCCCCCTGTATTCAGCCTCCTTATTAAGCGGCGGGGTCGTCCATCTCCCACAGCCCGCCCCACAACATGCACCCACATGGACAGCCCCAGTGCCACACACATTATGCTGTTGTTGTTTTTTTAAGGGAGTGCACTTTATCTCAGGGAGGAAAGCAAATCAGTCCTTGCTTGCAAAGCCAAGAAGAGAGTAAGGTGCCCCCCCTGCCCTCAAATTTCTCCTCAATACCAACTTTTCCTGTGAAGCCACTGATGGCACCCTGCTTTGCTCCACATCCCAAATGAAGCGCTGCTAAGTCTCAGGCAAAGTGACGATGCGTTGGTTAGGGCTGTGCATTGTATCGGACCGATAACCAGGTCTGAGCCGACGCAAACCCTGTCAGAGCATTTTCCACTGGAAATGCTTCCGATGAAAAAAGTATCCGATACGGCAAATTGATTTGATACAGTACTGCTCCGTATTGATTATGTATCAAATAGGTTCAAGGCGGTGGCTTGTCTTTCCTAGAGCTGTGAAGGCCTGGAGAAAAACCCGGAAAAAAACCCTCCTGTCTTTTTTCCTGGGGGGGGGACTCAGAAAAAAACAGAGCCCCTCCTCTTTTTTCTGGAAAAAATCCAGATTTCCTCCAAGGCCTTCATATCTGTAGTCTTTCCTGAAGATCTGACTTTTCTGAAGAAATCAGCTGTTCTCTATGCTGCCTTCAAAATACCACCTTTCTTCCTTGGTCTTTACCTGCAGGGTTCAGCCCACCCTCCACCCCGTCTATCTATCTATCTATCTATCTATCTATCTATCTATCTATCTATCTATCTATCTATCTTCTTCATTTGTTGTTCTGCGGGTCCCTTTAATCTTGAGTATTAAGCAAAAACACATAAACGAATAATACAGATTATCAAAAGATGTAAACTGGCATATTGTGGACATATCTTCAGAGAATTAAATTATCAAATACCACAACTAATGACGAGGGGGGATATTCTAAACTGTCCTGAAAAACTAAAAATTAACATATTGTCAGGACCAATTGGCATCCACCCAAGAGTCCTGAAGGAACTCAAATGTCAAATCGCTGGTGAGATTGCAAAATATATAACTTGTCCCTACAATCAGCCTCTGTTCCTAATGTAACTCCGATTTTCAAAAAGGGATACAGATGGGAATTGGGAGATAACAGGCTGGTTAGCTTAACTTCAGTGACTGGTAAATTGGTAGAAAGCATTCTTAAGGACAAAATAGTTAACATATAGAAGAACAGGCCCTGCTGAAGGAGAACCAGCATGGCTTCTTCAAGGGCAAGTCTTGCCTCACTAATATTTTGGAGTTCTTTGAGAGTGTCAACAGGCATGTGGATAAAGATGATCCAGTTGACATAGTATACTTGGACTTCCAAAAAGCTTTTGACAAAGTTCCCCAACAAAAGCTCTTGTGTAAACTTAGCAGTCATGGGATAAGGGGACAAGTTCATGTGTGGATTGATAACTGGCTGAAGGACAGGAAACAGAGGGCAAGATTAAATGGACACTTCTCTAAATGGAGGGAAGTAAGAAGTGGGGTCCCCCAGGGAACTGTACTGGGACCAGTGCTCTCTAACCTGCTCATAAATGATCTAGAAGTTGGGGCAAGCAGCAGAGTGGCCAAATTTGCAGATGGCATTAAACTATTTAGAGTAGTGAAATCCAAAACAGATTGTGAGGAGCTCCAAAAGGATCTCTCCAGATTGGGTGAGTGGGTGACAAAATGGCAAATGCAGTTCAATGTAAACAAGTGTAAAGTGATGCATATTGGGGCAAAGAGACAACAACCACACAACCATCTTCACATATTCACTGATGGGGTCTAAGTGGTCAGTGATTGACCAGGAGAGAAATCTTGGGGACAGCTTGTTGAAAGCATCAACTTAGTGTGTGGCAGCTGTGACGAAGGCTTATTCCAAGCTCAGGCTCATTAGGAAGAGGACTGAAAATAAAAATGCTAATATTATAATGCCTTTATACAAATCTATGGTGCAGCCACATTTGGAGTATTGTGTGCAGTTCTGGTCACCCTATCTTAAGAAGGACATTGTAGAACTGGGAAAGGTACAGAGGAAGGCAACCCAGATGATTAAGAGCCTGGAGCACCTTCCTGATGAGGCACGGCTACAGCATCTGGAGCCTTTTAGTTTGGAAAAGGGGCGACTATGGGGAGATATGCTAGGGGTGTATAAAATTATACATAGAGTAGAGAGAGTGGAGAGAGAGAGAAATTTCTCCCTCTCTTTCAACATTAGGTCCAAGGGTCACCCCATGAAACTAAAGGCCAGGAAATTTAGGACCGACAAAAGGAAGTACTTTTTCACACAGCACATAGTTAATCGGTGGAATTCTCTGCCATGGCATGTGGTGGTGGCCATTAGCTGGGATGGCTTTATAAGGGGGTTTGGACAAATTCACGGAGGACCGGTCTATCAGTGGCTACTAGATGGTGGCTATAGGCCACCTCCAGCCTCAAAGGCATGATGCTTCTGAATACCAGTTGCAGGGGAGCAACGGCAGGAGAGGGGGCCTGCCCTCCCCTCTTGCCTGTGGGCTTCTCAGAGCCACTGGCCGGGCCACTGTGTGAAACAGGATGCTGGACTAGATGGGCCTTTGGGGGCCTGATCCAGCAGGGCTGTTTTTATGTTCTTATGATCATATTCATTGATCAGATGGGAAGCACGCACACATTCTCGTCCAAGCAGCATCTAGGGATGTCCACGGAACTGGTTTGGAGGCCCTTTATGGGCCTCCGAACCAGTTTGAAAGACCGCTGGTTCGGCCGGTTCGGCGGTGGAGGGGAGATCTCTTTAAGGACGGGGGAGGGCGTTCTTACACCTCCCACGGCATCCTCCCCACCGGCGCTGCCTTTTAAAACGGTCCAGCAGGGCAGCAGAATACCTCCTTGTGGCACAGGTGCCTCCTTGGACCGGACGTAGCCACTGCTCATGTGCACATCTCATGCGCAGCAGGGATACTGTGGTGGTGCTGGGTGTTGTTCTCCCGGTACTAAAAGCTTTTTAAAAATGATTTTTTAAAAAGCTATTTCCTGCAGCCCCCCCACTGAGCTGTGACGTACATTGGAGGAGTCACCAGGCATCGAAACCTATTAATAAAGCTCGATTGTTTATCAGCAAGTGCCAGATTATGGGGGAAGCCTATAGGGAAGCGGGGTGCGCATTTTCCTAGTTCAAAGCCACCCCGCCTCCCTAAATTTTTCTATAATTGGCTCTTGCTGGCACTTGCTATGCTTACATGATTATGCTTACGACATGATTATGCCATCTAAACAGTTCTATTTGGAGGCAGTAGGTACAAACTCATTAAACCTGAGTAATTGCTTTGTATGGCGAGGAAACAGGCCCGTGTGCAAATTTAATAGGTGCCGTCGCCGGGTTGGGAGTGGAGAGGAAAGGGGCTTAGCCCACGGTTGACGCTCAGCTAATGTTAAATCAACAAATACACAACATTACAGCACCTAAAGATTCCTGAGAGAGAAGGAGCCTCCCCACCAAAGAGGGGATGAATTAGAGTTCATTTGGGTTGGGCCACATCTGCACACTGCCGTAAAGGGAAAGAGGACAGTGTTGCTTTTCAGTTCTACTGAGATCAATTGCCAGTTGCTTCCCACTGGCTGCGCCTTCCGGATGTCAGGATCCCCAGTTAGCCTTCCTCGCCAACCGTGAAGAGTGTGGCTTCAGCTGACAAAAAGAAAGTGTTGAAAAATGACCCCGGGCGGCCGGGGGCGCTTCCTGCGGCCTAGACCCCGACGGCGCGCAGCCAGACATTAAAAAAATAAAAATACATAAAAAACCACCAAACACTATCAGTAACTGCTTCACGAGAGCCCGCCTTCCACCCTGCCGTGGCTGTTCGCCATGGCGTATCTCTCCCAGCACTAAGCACCATCTTTCCCAGGGCTGCATTAGGATGATTGATAAACCCCATTTCTGCAGAAAACTCATAGATCAAAGCGAGGGAGAAGGAGACGCCAGCAGCTGGAGAAAGGCCGCGGAAACGGCAAAAAACACAGAGATGAAAAACTTTCCATGCTGGGTTTTTATTACGGGGTGGGGGGAAATCACAGGGCCAGCTGTATTTTAACCGCCTCTCATTTTTATTTTTTTTAATGTACAATCCATCTGTAAAGCTTCTCCGGGATGGCATGCGTGCTTGTACATGGGAACGCCAACCCATCTGTGTTATTAAACCAGAACACGTGCGGTGACATTTCTAGTCCCCAAGGCTGTTTATCTTCATACTTCAGAGGCCTCCTCCACATGTTCGCTGCCAGGCAACAGACGCCAGACCTGGTATTACAACGGCTGTGATGTCAGGTCCTAGCCGGGGCCAGGACTCACCAGATCCCAGCGCATGAACCTGCTCTCAGTGCCAGAGGTGATGGCAAAACATTTCCAGATTCCTTCCTCGCTCGACTCTGGAATTCCCAGGCTTTTTACAGTGAATCCAAATGATATCACTATGAAAGCATTACGTTACTATTCTTCTCTCTCTCTCTTTCTGGAGAAAAGAGCTGGTCTTGTGGAAGCAAGCATGACTTGTCCCCTTAGCTAAGCAGGGTCTTCCCTGGTTGCATTTGAGTGGGAGACCACATGTGAGCACTGTAAGATATTCCACTCGGAGGATGGAGCTGCTCTGGAAAGAGCACCTAGGTCCCAAGTTCCCTCCCTGGCAGCATCTCCAAGAGAGATCCCTGCCTGCAACCTTGGAGAAGCTGCTGCCAGTCTGTGAAGGCAATCCTGAGCTAGATAGACCAATGGTCTGACTCAGTATACAGCAGCTTCCTATGTTCCTAATAACCATTTTATTTATTTTTTTAAGATGCACAGATTTTGTGACACACACCCCAGGCGAAATTGGAAGGGTATTTTGCACTGCAATACTGATTGCTGTGGGGTGGTGTCAGGATTCTTGGTCCAAAATTTGCAGATACATGGAGGTGGTGGGGGTGGTCTGCCCACCCCCCATTCAATTTGATCACCGTTTTCCTTTCTGTAGTGGCTCCCTTGTTTATTCTGCCCCTTGTCTCCATTTTTAAAACGTGCAATTATTTGCACTAAATTGCAGTCATGCAATTTAGGTTCTGTTTTTGTTTTTTAAACTCCTCTTCTAAAAGGAATTTTGCACCATGGCTGTTTCCCCCCTAAAATTGGTTCACATAAGAGCAAGAAAAGGTCTCGACTAGTATACCTCAAAAACTAGAAAATCTGGGTCACGCAAATGGCCAGTGTGCACGTGCAGAGGTCCGTAATTGGCCTCCACACACCATTTGACACCAGCAACAGCCACTGGAGGGATGCTGTGCTGGGGATGGAATGGGCCAGTTGCTCTCCCCCTGCTAAATAAAGGGAATCACCTCTTTAAAAGGGTGTCTCTTTGCTCATTAGACTAGAACAATACATGGGCATATCCTGCTGAGTATTAGAGCAAACTGTTCCTCCAGTGAAAAACACCCTTTGATTCAAGTAGCCAAAGTCTGGGAAATTCTGGAGTTACCCAAAGGCAAGGATCAGCAACTGGGGGCCCTTGGGACAAAGCCAGCCACTGGAGGGGTGATGTTTGCTCCCCAACTGCTAACCCAGTTAGCAGTTGGGGGGGAGGGAGAAGATTGTGCATCTGATTGGCACAATAATTGAATCCGATTGGCAATGTTTTCATTGTATTGTTTCCGATGCAAAATTGCTAACATTGGCAACACCCGATACGATATTTTCTGTATCGTATCACATTGTATCAAACCATCCGATGATCAGACGGTTGTTTCCATGCTTTTTTGCTGCTGCTGCTGCTGCTGCTGCTGATGACACAAAACTTTCTTGTCCTCGAATCTGGTGCTGTGCCATATATGGAGGATGCTGGGGAGGGGAAGAGAGCAGTTATGTGATGGACATCTCTGCTTCAGGGCCTCAGGTTTGCCGTTTCTCAAAGCATGCTGCCCCTGGTTTTTCTGCCTTCCAAACACAGTGCTTGTGGGGAGGGACGTAGAATTGTATATTACATAGTGTAGGATCCAAAACTCCACCCTTCTGGGCAGGGGCGTATCTAGGGTAGGGCAGGCAGGGCACGTGCCCTGGGTGCCACTTGAAGGGGGGCGCCATTTTTTAAAATTAAAAAAATGGCCACCAAAAACAAAATGGCCACTACGCATGCTCGAAAGGACTCTGTGAAGCCCTAGGCCAGGCCAGGCTTTGCAGAGGCCATTTGAGCATGCACAGTGGCCATTTTGTATTCAGTGGCTATATATATATATATATATATATATATATATATATATATATATATATAAATGGCCACTGCAAATGGTCCCTGCGAGGCCCTAGAGGACAGCGGGAGGAGGGGGAACCTTTGCAGACCCGCTCACAGCCTTTAGGAAGACCCCCGAAGGGGCTACAGGTTAAAAAAAATCCTTTTAAAATTTAATATAATATAAGTCACTGTATACATATTCAGTTTGGCACTGTGTACAGAGAATCAGGGATTGTGAATACTGAGCTGAAGCTTATGAGCTAGGATTGTATTCATTTGCTCTTACTTTGCTTTTTGTGATAAGTGAGTTAAATGTGATGTCTTAATATTATGGCTATTAATGGTGAGTTTGTCTTTGAATCAGTGTGAAATCCTTAGTATTAAGGCCCACTGGGAGTTTCTTGCTCTCTTTCTCTCATTTTAACTGTCTTTCTGAAATTCTAGAATATATTCCAAGCAGTCACACAGTTTACTCTGCATATCCTTGAATTATTTTCAGAGTATCTGGGAAAAGTCAAATTCTCCGTTTATTTTTAAAACTGATGTAATAGTGATGCTACAATGCATAGTAGAGAATTAGACAGGCACTTCTAGTTTTCCAAGTACACCTCCACATAGTATTTGGGTATTTCATGAGCCCCAGCATACTGAAATTTGTAGTTTTCCAGCATTTTTTGGTCTGGCTACGTCCACTGTTAAATAGTTCTTCAAATATTAAAAGATTAACGAGCCTGACTTGTATTTTTGAGCTGATATTATGGTAAAGTTAGTTGAAAGATGGATGTCAGATGCTTGGAGAGGGGGTGCAATTTCAGTGCTTGCCCTAGGCGTAATTTTCCCTAGATACGCCTCTGTATATACCGAGTCCGACCCTTGGTCCATCTAGCTCAGTATTGTCTACCCAGACTGGCAGTGGCTTCTCCAAGGTTGCAGGCAGGAGTCTCTCCCAGCCCTCTCTTGGAGATGCTGCCAGGGAGGGGACTTGGAACCTAGATGCTCTTCCCACAGAGGCTCCATCCCCTGATGTCTTGCAATGCTCACACATGTGGTCTCCCATTCAAATGCAAACTGGGGGGGACCCTGCTTAGCTAAGGGGACAAGTCATGCTTGCTCCCACAAGACCCGCTCTCCTAAATTTGAGTTAAAGTAACAATAGACAAGGGGACAATCTGCGCTTCCCGCCGCAAGCCCAGCTCTCCACTTCTGGCTAATAAAAGAAAAGCCAAAAGTCACATCCACTATTCTGGTACCCCGCCTTCTGCTTCTGAGGCCACATTTGTCCAATCATGCCTGAACTTTGAACAGAGAGCCGGAAGAGCGAGGCTTTCAGGAAAGGCAGCCGGTGTGTCCTTATAGCCCTGGCTGCTAATAAACATTGCAGGCAAAGTATCGGAGGGCTCAAAATCTCTCACTTTGGGCATCCTGGCAATCGAAACTCACCAGCCTTTAATAAAGCACGGGCGCCGTTCCCCCCCCAGTCTGTGCGCTCGGCCGCGCATGCGCGCAACACGCCCTGCTGCCCATCTGTCCATCTTCCTGTCCCTTGTAATTGCCTTGTTATTGTCAATGGCGTGAACACACACCAGCCGCTCCCTAGAGGGACCCTGGGGAGCCGTTGTGGCTTAGCTAAACCAATAGCTCCAGCAATAACCCCCCACCGCTTCCTCTTTGCCGGACGGTGTTGAATAAATCCTCCACTTCTGTTTGCTGAACGGACATAAAGACATGATTGAAGTTTCAGATTTATGGCTTCCCCCGGACAGAAGGCGGCTTGCTCTGAGCCAGCCCAGCCCAACAGGCATCGTAGGCCGTGGCAAGAGGCGCCGGGTTCCCAGGGCTGGGGAGGGGGGAATGCTTCAGGGGCAGGCCGTCCACAATGAAGCCCAGACCACTTCCAGATTTTCCGCTAGCCATAACAGATTTTTTTTTAAAAAAATGATGAGCCATGTAAACAAAACAAGGTACCCGTGAAACATAATTTGGATTTATTTTTAATTTAACAAATGCTTTTCTAGCCTTCCCTCCCCTACCCCGCCACCCTGTGCTATTGCACGAATTATTGAGGGGCAATCAACCTTTTGTGCAATGTCTTGTGGTAGCCAGCGTGACTTGTCCCCTTAGCTAAGCAGGGTCCACCCTGGTTTGCATATGAATGGGAGACTAGATGTGGGAGCACTGTAAGATATTCTCCTCAGGGGATGGAGCCGCTCTGGGAAGAGCATCTAGGTTCCCAGTTCCCTCCCTGGCAGCATATCCAAGGCAGGGCTGAGAGAAACTCCTGCCCAGAGGCGTATCTAGGGAAAATAGCGCCTAGGGCAAGCACTGAAATTGTGCCCCCTGTCCAAACATCTGACACCCATCTTTCAGATAACTTTACTATACTATCAGCTGAAAAATATAAGTCAAGCTTGTTAATCTCTTAAAATTTCAAAAACTATTTAGCAGTGGACGTAGCCAGACCAAAAAATGCTGGGAAACTACAAATTTCAGTATGCTGGGGCTCATGAAATACCCAAATACTATGTGGAGGTGTACTTGGAAAACTAAACAGAAGTGCCTGTCTAATTCTCTACTATGCATTGTAGCATCACTATTACATAAGTTTTAAAAATAAATGGAGAATTTGACTTTTCCCAGATACTCTGAAAATAATTAAAGGGTATGCAGAGTAAACTGTGTCACTGCTTGGAATATATTCTAGTATTTCAGAAAGACAGTTAAAATGAAAGAAAGAAAGCAAGAAACTCCCAGTGGGACTTAATGCTAAGGATTTCACACTGATTCAAAGACAAACTCACCATTAATAACCATATTATTAAGACACCACATTTAACTCACTTATCATAAGAAGCAAAGTAAGAGCAAATGAATACAATCCTAGCTCTTAAGCGTCAGCTCAGTATCCACAAGCCCTGATTCTCTATACATAGTGCCAAACTGAATATGTGTACAGTGACTTATATCATATTAAATTATTTTTTTCCCCTGTAGCCCCTTTGGGGCGCTTCCTATAGGCTGTGGGGGGGGGGACTGCAAAGGTTACCTCTCCCACCGCTGGCCTCTAGGGCCTTGCAGAGACCATTTGAGCATGTGCAGTGGCCATTTTTAAAAATAATTGTTCTTTTTAAAAAATGGCCGCTGAAAACAAAATGGCCACCGCGCAGGTTCAAATGGCCTCTGCGAGGCTTGGCATGGCCTAGGGCCTCACAGAGGCCATTTGAGCATGTGCAGTGGTCATTTTGTTTTTAGTGGCCTTTTTTAAAAAAAAAAATAATTTTAAGAATTTGCGCCCCCTTCAAGTGGCGCCCAGGGCACGTGCCCTGCTTGCCCTACCCTAGATACGCCCCTGCTCCTGCCTGCCACCTTGGAGAAGCCGCTGCCAGTCTGTGTAGACAATACTGAGCTAGATGGACCAACGGTCTGACTCAGTAAATGGCAGCTTTGAGGAAGAAACACTGTTCTTCCTTCCTCATGTCAGGGAACAGGTCCCTCACATTATTGTCATGATCAGGCCATAGAAAGCTGGGGGTGGATATTTATTTGTTTAATTCCTTCCATTTATATCCCGCTCTTCCTCCAAGGAGCCCAGAGTGGTGAACATGATCATGCTCACAACAACAACCTTATGAGGTAGCTTCGACTGAGAGAGAAACATCTGGCCCGCAGTCACCAAGTGTGTTTCATGGCTGGACAGAGATTTGAATTCTGGTCCCCCCAGTTCTGAGTCCAACACTTTAACCACCACACCATCCTGGTAGGGGTGTGCATGAACTGCAGTTCGAGTACTTTGGGGGAAATTTCTTCAGGAACCTTTATGAAAAGTTCTTTCTTAAGAAGCGTTTCTTTAGCAGAGGGAGAGCAACTGGCCCGATCCCTCCCCAGCACAGCATCCTTCCAGTGTCTGTTGCTGGTGTCTATCATATGCTGATGTGGCAAAGAGGCACCTTTTACCATTATGATTCTCTTTATTTGGCAGGGGGAGAGTAACTGGCCCTCTCCGCCCCCAGCACAGCATCCCTCCAGTGACTGTTGCTGGTGTCTGTCTTCTGTTTCTTTTTTAGATTGTGAGCCCTTTGGGGACTGGGAGCCATCTTATTTATTTATTTGTATCCACGTAAACTGCTCTGGGGACTTTGGTTGCATGTAAATATCCACTGTAATCGTATTCATAAAAAAGGAGAGCATGTCCTTATCTGCTCTCCGCTATCCGATTCAGTTTCCGGTGCGGCGCCAGCACACACACGGCATCCGCCGAGCACACAAATGGCGCCTGTGCATGTGTGGATGCCATGTGCGTGCTTGTGCCACACGGGGGTTTATTGGGATGCGTGGCCCCCCTGCAGGAAGCTGAATAAGGTGGCGGAGAACAGGGAAGGACCAGCTCTCCTTTTTCTTGGAGTTCCCAAACAAATTTTCCCCAAACTGCTCAAACCGCGGTTTGTGTAGCGATGTGCACAAAACCACGGTTTGAGCACTTGGGAGGAAATGTGCACATTGCTACACAAGACATCCCTACACAGTACAGTACAGTAATGCACACCCCACCCCACAGATCCCCACCCCACCGAGTCAGCCAGGTGTAGTAGCTAGCAGCCGCTGCTGACGCCATGATCAGAGAAACGGGTTTAAGGGAGCACTCAAGGCCTTAACCTCCTTTTAAAGGGTGGCTAGTTGGGCGGGTTTGCACATGTGTGCAAAACCGGGCTGGGTTCCCTTCTCCCAGTTTTGCACACACGTGTGAATAGCCTCACCGGCTCTCATACGGGTATGAGAAGAGGTTGTGGATGATCCTCAAGCTCTAGTAATGAAAGTCAAGGAGCACCATGAAAAAATGGGACTACACCGAAATGTTAAGAAGACGAAACTAATGACAGCAGGCACAGCAACCAGCCTTGGAATTGATAATGAAGACATTGAAGTGGTGGACGGCTTCTGCCTTTTAGGATCGACCGTCAACAATCAAGGATCCAGCAGTCAAGAAATACATCACAGACTAGCACTTGGTAGGGTTGCAATGAAGGCCTTGGAAAGGATATTGAGATGTTATGACGTGTCTACACCTACAATGATTAGAGTCATTCGGACAATGCTTCAAAGCTAGACTTTGAAGAAGCAAGATAGAAAGAGTATTGATGCTTTTGAACTTTGGTGCTAGAGAAGACTTTTGAGGAGACCATGGACAGCCAAGAAAACTAACAAATGGATCATGGAACAAATCAATCCAGAATTTTCACTTGAGGCACAAATGACCAGGCTCAAACTATCATACTTTGGAGACATTATGAGAGGACCCAGCTCCCTGGAGAAGTCCATAATGCTGGGGAAAGTGGAAGGAAAGAGAAGAAGAGGACGACCAGCAGCAAAGTGGATGCGTTCAATGACGACAGCAATGAATGCACCACTGAGAGACCTTCAAGGCCAAGTTGAAGACAGATCATCCTGGAGAGAATCTCTCTATGTGGTCACTAAGAGTCGGCACCGAGTTGATATCAATCAATCAATCACTCAATCATGATATGGGTTTCCAAGGATTACAAAGTGAGAAATGGACGGCTCAGATCTAGAAGGTACAATTCACCAGGAAGACCTCTTCCAAAGTTCTGTTGACAGGGCGGCCCTTTCATGAGGCAAGAAGAGTTGGCCACCTCAGGTGGAGGCAGCTAACTGCCATCAGAACAGCTTTTTGGGATCGATCAGACCCCTTGCAAACTTTAAAAGAAGCGAGAAGCATGAGAAAACTTGCCAGGATCAATTTTGAAAGGCTACTTGTCATTTAGGAACACAGGAACATAGGAAGCTGCCATATATTGAGTCAGACCATTGGTCTATCTAGCTCAGTATTGTCTACCCAGACTGGCAGCGGCTTCTCCAAGGTTGCAGGCAGGAATCTCTCTCAGCCCTATCTTGGAGATGGTGCCAGGGAGGGAACTTGGAACCTAGATGCTCTTCCCAGAGCAGCTCCATCCCCTGTGGGGAATATCTTCCAGTGCTCACACTTCTAGTCTCCCATTCATATGCAACCAGAGCAGACCCTGCTTAGCTAAGGGAACAAGTCAAATGCCCTGGTCCTGCCCAATGCAATAGTCTTGCCCTCAGGAGCAATGGAGAATTCTCCTTCTTTGCCACAACCCTTCAGGTATTTGGAGACGGCACTTTCAGACTTCTTTTCTCCAGGATAAATATAACCAGCTCCTTGAACCAACCATTCCTGGGATAACATAGGGAAAATATGTTTATTTTCTCCTTTAGTGCCTTTGGGAAAATAATTAAATAAAAGGGCCGGAGGAGAAAATATCTTCCATTTCCTCCCTAATTTGTAGTTTTCTGGCGTTAGCGAGGCTTACAAGACACATGCTCTCAATTAGCTGCTTCTCTTAATTTAAATGCTTCATAAATTATCTCCTGCGCCGGTGGATTATCACTTCATAATGCGAGTTAGCATTTAAATAAATAGCTGCGATGTCGGAAATTAGAGGGGTTTACAGCCAGAGGCAGGAGCCTAATGAAGGAAAAGACCACACCAGCTGAACGAGGTGGCGTCAAGGGAGGGGGCGGCAACGGGCCCCACACCCGAGCACCCCAGTGCTTCTGTGTGGCACATCCTGGGTTGCCACGGCGATCATCAAGGCAACCCCATCCGAAACCCAGCATTCTGCACCCAGGGAGCCGTGTTCTGCAGCTGGAATAAATTATGCAAAATGTGTGCAGTGTTTACTTACATGTTAGTAAACCCATTGCAGCAGAGAACTTCAAAGGCAGATCTGGCCACGGTTAGCCATGCCTTAGTCACTGCGCGGCTGGATTACTGCAAGGCTCTCTACGTGGGGCTGCCCTTGGAGGCTATTTGGAAACTTCCGTTGGTGCCAGGGTCCGCTCTGGAACTGCTCGCTCAGAGCACATTACACCTATTCTGAAAGAGCGGCGCTGGTTGCCAATTTGTTTCCGGATCCAATTCAAAGTGCTGGTTATTATTGTTAAAACCCTTAACGGTTTGGACTCTGGATACCTGAGGCCTGCTTCCAAGGCTTTCTGTCCACCCAACAAGATAGTCAGAAGGGCCTTTGCTCCATTTGCCGACACTAAGAGAGGCTAAATTGTTGTGCAAATGGGACGGGGCCTTCTCTGTTGTTGCCCCCTGGCTCTGGAATGTTTTCCCGGTTAATGTTTGCTCTCTGACATCTGTGTCTGCTTTAAAAAACAACAACTAAAGACATAGGAACATAGGAAGGTAGGGAGCTGCCATATACCGAGTCAGACCATTGATCTCTCTAGCTCAGGATTGTCTTCACAGACTGGCAGCAACTTCTCCAAGGTTGCAGGCAGGAGTCTCTCTCAGCCCTATCTGGGAGATGCGTACTGTATGCTTTGGTAGTTTGTTGGTTCAATAAAACAATCTTGTCCTATAAAAAAAGTAATCTTGTCCTATCTTGGAGATGCCAGGGACAGAACTTGAAACTTTCTGCTCCTCCTTTTTATTTACTCAGGCTTTAACTCTTAGAGGCTGCCAGGTTTCTCAGGTTTCTTGCTTCTGTTTTTCTTTTTGATTGTTGGGGGTTTTTTTTGGTGTGTATGGTTTTTAATGTGGATTTTAAAGTTTTAAATTTAACTTTTATGGAATTTTATTGTATTTTAACTTTTGTAAACCGCCTTGAGATACATTATGAAAGGCGGTATAAAAATTGAACAATCAGTCTATCGATCCTTCAATCAAAGGAGCTAATACAGTGCCATCTTCCCCCCTCCCCCGCCCCACATTAGCAAGCATGAATTGTCCCTGTTGCTAAGCAGGGTCCACCCTGGCATGCATTTGTATGGGCCACCACATGTGAGTGCTGTCTTCTGTAAGATATTCCCCTTAGCAGACTGGGGCCGTAGCTAAGTGGTAGACCATCTACTTTGCAGGCAGAATTCCCAGTTTCAATCCATGGCAGCATCTCCACATGCAGGGCTGAAAGAGACTCCTGCCTGAAACCTTGGAGCGCTGCTGCCAATCAGGGTAGTCCCTCTTGAGCTAAATAGACCAAGGGTCTGACTCAGTATGGCAGCTTCCTCCATTCAAATGTAGTCTCCCATTCAAATGCAAACCAGGATGGACCCTGCTTAGCAAAGAGGACAATTTGGGCTTGCTACCACAGGACCTGGATGTTTTCCTTTCTTTCTTTCTGTGTTCTTCTTCCTCTCAAAAGCAGACCAGAGGGCAGCAAGGTGACTTTTTCTTTTCCAGGAGCATGCATTTAAAACAAGGCTGGAAGGAAGTTCTCCAACCAGGGATGTCTGTAGGGGTTGCTGCTGCTGTGCTCCAGGCCTCCTAGGGCAGTCTGCACATGCTCTGTAGCACACCCAGCATAAGTACTCAGAGTCTGGCACAGCCTCACCATATTTGTGCTGGCTATTACGGAGAGGAATGCAAGAAAAACAGAAAAGTGTATAAAAGGCAATTATAACAAACTATAATTGTTCATAGGAGAGGAGAGCAGGTCTTGTGGTCGCAAGCCTGACTTGTCCCCTTAGCTAAGCAGGGTCTGCCCTGGTTGCATATAGATGGGAGACTAGAAGTGTGAGCACTGGAAGAGATTCCCCTCAGGGGAGGGAGCCGCTCTGGGAAGAGCATCTAGGTTCCAAGTTCCTTCCCTTGCAGCATCTCCAAGAGAGGGCTGGGAGAGAGACTCCTGCCTGCAACCTTGGAGAAGCCGCTGCCAGTCTGTGAAGACAACACTGAGCTAGATAGATCAGAGGTCTGACTCAGTATATGGCAGCTTCCTATCTTAAAATTCCCTTCACCTCACACTTGACTTAGGGTGTAGGAAACCACAGCAAGTCGTGGCTGCAAACTGCCTAGCCCAAGTGGAGGAGAGTTGGTCTTGTGGTAGCAAGCAGGAATTGCCCCTGTTTGCTAAGCAGGGTCCCCCTGGCTTGCATTTGAATGGGAGACTACATGTGTGAGAACAGGAAGATCTTCCCCTCAGGGGATGGAGCCGCTCTGGGAACAGCATCTGAGGTTCCAAGTTCCCTCCTTGGCAGCATCTCCAAGACAGGGCTGAGAGAGACTCCTGCTTGCAACCTTGGAGAAGCCGCTGCCAGTCTGTGTAGACAATACTGAGCTAGATGGACCAAGGGTCTGACTCAGTATATGGCAGCTTCCTATGTGCCTAAAACCAGTTATCTTCCCATAAAGCTACTTATCTCTGCACACTTCTAAACCTTACAGCTTGGGATCCATATCAGGAGGATGGTCTATATGACCTCCAAGGTCCCTTACGGCTCTGAAATTCTATGTTCCATGGCATGGAGATGTGTACCTGTCTGGAATCCAGTTCCCTGGGTCTCCTCATCAATGCCCTCACAGTGATGTGTATGCAACACGCCAAAATGTCACTGCCAAGCCCTGCCAAGTGAGTAACACCCTACTCATTACACCCCCACCATTCCTGTGACATTCTAATATGTCAAACCTCTTCGCTGGGAAGCAATGCAACTAATAACGATCCACTCCTGCCGAAGGGCTGGACTTTGGTCACAGCTGTCACAGGATTTGTGACTTTTTTCCATGCTTTTTATTTTTTTAAAAAAAAATCTCATGATTTTGACACAACGAGACCTCTGTTATGCCACCGTGTGGGGCTGGGAGATGAAAGAGCCGAGGAAACTTCGGCGGAGACGTCAGTATTAAACCTTGGGCTAAATTTTAAGTGGTTGGAAACTTGCAGCTGTTGGTTAGTTTCAGGGAGTCAATTAAAAATCAAACCTCGGACATCCTAACACAAAGGCGTGCTGCACCCAATCCATGGGGAATTTAGGCAGCAAGAGAAATGGCCAGTGGGGCAATCTAAGACCCCTGAAAAAGGCTTGGGGGGGGGTCTAGGACCATGGGGGCCTAAAACATATAGGAACACAACAATAACAATAACAACAAATATTTATATACTGCTTTTCAACAAAAGATTCCAAAGCGGTTTACATAGAGAAATAATCAATCAATCAACCAACCAACCAATCAATCAATCAATCAAATGGATCCCTGTCCCCAAAGGGCTCACATAAAAAGAAACACGATAGACACCAGCAACAGCCACTGGAGGTCCTGTGCTGGGCGTGGATAAGGGCAGTTACTCTCCCCCTGCTCAGTAAAGAGAATCACCATGTTAAAAAGGTGCCTCTTTGCCCAGTTAGCACAAGAAGCTGTCCTCTACCGAGTCAGAGTCAGACGATTGGTCCATCTAGCTCAGACTACACAGGCAGGCAGCAGCTTCGCCAAGGCAGAGGCGCACCTATCCCTGGACTCCTGGGTGGAAATTCAGGCCCTCCACACACCCCTGGGGGCCCCCAAATCCTCTTTGGTTTGTCCCAGGTGGTGTGGTTTCGGTGCCATGCCACAGTCTGACCTGCGCCGGATGCTTCAGAGACAGAGTGGGGAATGGGGAGGCGAGAAATATGTGAGATGTGACTATGTTATGCTGTGTATTGAAATGTTTCTGCTAATGAGGATTGGCATCAAGAGACCTGTTTTCTATCCTTACATAGTTGTAAGCTCAGTTGCTGTTTGTGCCCTCAGGAAACTTCGAACCTTCTGCAGGTAAGCAGGCAGATGCTCTTCCCAAAGCAGCCCCATCCCCTAAGGGGAAGATCTTCCAGTGCTCACACATGGAGTCTCCCATCCAGATGCAAGCCAGGGAGGACCCTGCTTAGCAAAGGGTACAATTCATACTTGCTACCACAGGCCCTCTCTTCCATGGGAACAGGGGTGTATCTAGGGTAGGGCAGGCAGGGCACATGCCCTGGGCGCCACTTGAAGGGGGCGCAAATTCTTAAAATTATTTTTAAAAAAAAAAAATGGCCACACAAAAAATGGCCACCAAAAACAAAATGGCCACTGCACATGCTCAAATGGCCTCTGTGAGGCCCTAGGCCATGCCAGGCCTCGCAGAGGCCATTTGAGCATGTGCGGTGGCCATTTTGTTTTCAGTGGCCATTTTTTAAAAACCACAATTATTTTAAAAAAATGGCCACTGCACATGCTCAAATGGCCTCTGTGAGGCCCTAGGCCATGCCAGGCCTCGCAGAGGCCATTTGAGCATGTGCGGTGGCCATTTTGTTTTCAGTGGCCATTTTTTAAAAACCACAATTATTTTTAAAAAATGGCCACTGCACATGCTCAAATGGTCTCTGCAAGGCCCTAGAGGCCAGTGGTGGGAGGGGTAACCTTTGAAGACCCCCCCCATGGCCTATAGGAAGCACCCTGAAGGGGCTACAGGTAAAAAGTAATAATTTAATATAATATAAGTCACTGTACACATATTCAGTTTGGCACTATGTACAGAGAATCAGGGCTTGTGAATACTGAGCTGAAGCTTATGAGCTAGGATTGTATTCATTTGCTCTTACTTAGCTTCTTGTGATAAGTGAGTTAAATGTGGTGTCTTAATAATATGGCTATTAATGGTGAGTTTGTCTTTGAATCAGTGTGAAATCCTTAGTATTAAGGCCCACTGGGAGCTTCTTGCTCTCTTTCTCTCATTTTAACTGTCTTTCTGAAAGGCTAGAATATATTCCAAGCAGTGGCACAGTTTACTGTGCATAATTAATTATCATTATATTACTGTCCTTTAATTATTTTCAGAGTATCTGGGAAAAGCCAAATTCTCCATTTGTTTTTAAAACTTATGTAATAGTGATGCTACAATGCATAGTAGAGAATTAGACAGGTACTTCTGTTTAGTTTTCCAAGTACACCTCCACATAGTATTTGGGTATTTCATGAGCCCTAGCATGCTGAAATTGTTAGTTTTCCAGCATTTTTTGGTCTGGTTACATCCACTGCTAAATAGTTTTTGAAATTTTAAAAGATTAACAAGACTTACATTTTTCAGCTGATATTGTAGTAAAGTTATCTGAAAGGTTGGTGTCAGATGTTTGGACAGGGAGCGCAATTTCAGTGCTTGCCCTAGGCGCTATTTTCCCTAGATATGCCTCTGCATGGGAAGGCAGAAGAACATAAGAAAAGCCCTGCTGGATCATGCCCAAGGCCTATCTAGTCCAGCATCCTGTTTCGCACAGTGGCCCACCAGATTTTTAAAATTTTTATTTAACATTTATATCCTGCTTTTCCTCCGAGGAGCTCAGAGCAGTGTACAAGCTTATTTTTATGCTCACAACAACCCTGTGAGGTAGGTTAGGCTGAGAGATACATGACTGGCCCAGAGTCACGCAGTGAGTTTCATGGTTGAATGGAGATTCGAACTCGGGTCTTCCTAGTCCTAGTCTAACAGATGCCTCTCAGAAGCCCACAGGCAAGAGGTGAAGGCATGCCCTCTCCCCTGCTGTTGCTCCCCTGCAACTGGGATTTAGAGGTATCTTGCCTCTGAGGCTGGAGGTAGCCTATAGCCCTCAGACTAGTAGCCATTGATAGACCTGTCTTCCATGAATTTATCTAAACCCCTCTTAAAGCCGTCCAGGCTGCTGGCTGTCATTACGTCTTGTGGCAGAGAATTCCTTAAGCTGGTTATGTGTTGTGTGAAAAAGTACTTCCTTTTGTCAGTCCTAAATTTCTGGGCAATCAGTTTCATGAGATGACCCCTGTAGTGTTATGAGAGAGGGAGAAAAATTCCTCTTTATCCACTTTCTCCACACCACGAATGATTTTATAGACCTCTATCATGTCTCCTCTTTAGTCACCTTTCTTCTAAACTACAAAGCCCCAGGTGTTGAATCCTAGCCTCAAAAGGAGGGTGCTCTAGGCCCCTGAACCTCTTGATTGCCCTCTTCTGACCCTTTCCCAGTTCTAAAATGTCCTTCCATTTGCTACTTTCCAGTCCTCCAGTACAGAGCCTGGCTGATGGTAGGGATGAGTTATATATTTTGGCAAGGAGGTTGGCAATTTCACATTTAAGTTCTTTGAGGGCTATTGGGTAGATACCATCTGGCCTTAGTGATTTGTTAATTTTTAATTTTTCCAGACAGTTTAGAATGTTGCCTCTCATCGTCTCTATCAGACTCCGTTCTTTAGCCTCTGCCCCTGAGAAGCTCAGTTCAAGCACAGGTATATGCTCAGTATGCTCTGCCGTGAAGACAGATGCGAATAACTCATTTAGCTTATCTGCAGTTCTCCATATCCTCCTTAATAATCCCTTTCATTCCCTCATCATCTTATAGGCCAGCTGCTTCTCTGGCAGGTTTCTTACAACCCAGAAGCTGGGTGATTCTTGTGACTTGACCCCCACACCAGGAATCCTAGGGGAACCCAAGCCTGACAAGGTCCCTTTAAGCAACAAAGTCCCCAGTTCTAGCCCAACACTTTGCCATGGGATGTGGTGATAGCCACCAGCTTGGATGGCTTTAAAAGGGGCTTAGACAGATTCATGGTGGACAGGTCTATCAGTGGCTACTAGTCTGGTGGCTGTGGGCCATCTCCAGCCACCCGATGCTGTATGCTTCTGAAGGAAACTCTGGCCTATCCCATTCTTCCTCTGAGAAGCCCAGTGTGGTGTCCGTGGTTATGTTTACCCACACAACAACCTTGCAAGGAAGGTTATACTGATACTGGCCCAGAGCCACCCAGTGAATGTTATGACTGAATGGGGTTTTGAACCCGGGTCTCCCCAGTTCTAGCCAACACTCTAACCGCTACACCACGGTGGTGTGGAATTGAGGAGCCTGGCACAAGGACTAGGACCACCCGCCACACAACCCCAGCACATCTTGGGAAGGGGTTCTTCAAACCCCTCCGGCTTTTCCCGGAGAAGCAGAGAGGAAGTTCTAGCTACCGGGTGCTCCCCTCTCTTTCTCGCGGCTCTTCCTAATCAGATTTCCTTCGTATTTTTTTATATACATCTATTCCCAGCCCATGTAAAGGGATTGTAAGTGAAGCGTAGTTTAAGCTGCATTTTAATAAGTCAATATGAAAGCTCAACATTCTTTAAAGCTTCTTAAATAGGATTACGTGAGATTTCTTGTGGGAATTGTGGGGTACAGTCTGGAGTGACGGTCCCTCGTTTGGCGGCTTTCTTATGTTACTATGGCCAGGATCCGAAGCACACCCATTGCGTGACAATGGGAGACAGTCTTGATTCTTTTTTCCTTCCCTTGTGATATGACTGCTGTGTAGCACAAGCTAGTTTTGATACTCCTCCGTCTCAAACGTGGTTTGCTCTGTGTGTGGCTTGGGGTGAGGGGCGGTGGCCTTGTAGACGTGATCCCAAGTTGTCCCCTTGGCTGAGCAGGAAGGTCCGTCTGACTTTGCTTTGGGATGGGAGATGCATCCCACAGTGATGGAGATGCAGTGATGGAGAGATGGAGATGCAGTGATGTATCCTGTGTGATGGAGATGCATTAGGATGGGAGATGCATCCCACAGTGATGGAGATGCAGTGAGGGAGAGACGAAGATGCAGTGATGGAGAGATGGAGATGCAGTGATGGAGAGATGGAGATGCAGTGATGTATCCCGCATGATGGAGATGCATTAGGATGGGAGATGCATCCCACAGTGATGGAGATGCAGTGAGGGAGAGACGAAGATGCAGTGATGGAGAGATGAAGATGCAGTGATGGAGATGTATCCCATAGTGATGGAGATGCAGTGATGGAGAGATGGAGATGCAGTGATGTATCCCCCATGATGGAGATGCATTAGGATGGGAGATGCATCCCACAGTGATGGAGATGCAGTGATGGAGATGTATCCCACAATGACAGAGATGCATTGGGATGGGAGATAGATCCCTTAGGGGGTGGAGCTGTAGCTCAGTAGAAGAATAGTAGTAGTACTCTACTCACTAGTAGCAGTTGTGGTGTTTATTATGGTCAAAACACCCACAACAATAGAAGAGCATCTGCATGCTCGCACTCAGATCCCAGGTTCACTCCTTGGCATTTCCAGGTAGGTCTGGGAAAGACTAACCTTGAAGAGCCCCAGCCAGTCAGTGTAGACAATACTGACTGGTCTAGAGGAGGAGAGTTGGTCTTGTGGTAGCAAGCATGACTTGACCCCTTAGCTAAGCTGGGTCCACCCTGGTTTCCATTTGCATGGGAGATTATTGTAAGAGTCTCCCATGTGAGACTGTAAGATATTCTGCTCAGGGGATGGAGCCGCTCTGGGAACAGCAGACGGTTCCCAGTTCCCTCCCTGGCAGCATCTCCAACGAGATAGGGCTGGGAGAGAGATTCCTGCCTGCAACCTTGAAGAAGCCGCTGCCAGTCTGTGAAGACAATACTGAGCTAGATAGACCAATGGTCTGACTCAGTATATGGCAGCTTCCTATGTTCCTAATACTGAGCTAGATGGACCAATGGTTTAGGGCAAGCTACTATGTAATAAACCTGAACCTTTCTGGAAGGTCGGTATAAAAACTGAAAAAATAAAATAAAATAAATAAAATAAACCCAAGCCCCTTTGGGTAAATGGGACTAGCTGTGCAATTTGTTGGGTCTAGTGGGAGGAGAGCTTGTCTTGTGGTAGTGAGCATGAATTGTCCCCTTTGCTAAGCAGGGTCCACCCTGGTTTGCATTTGGATGGGAGGCTGCATGTGTGAGCACTGGAAGATATTCTTCCTTTAAGGGATGGGGCTGCTCTGAGAAGAGCACCTGCCTGCTTGCATGGAGAAGGTTCCAAGATCTCTCTTTGCAGCATCTCCAAGACTGGGCCGAGAGAGACTCCTGCCTGTAACCTTGGACATTCACACGTAACGGGGGATCAGAACTGTAGGGACCTGTGTTTTCCTTACTGTTACATCCGAATGCGTGTAACCCATCCATTGTGCAACCCAGGGTTGTGCTCTGGAGACTCCAGTTTGAACCCTCAGTTTCTAGTGATGTTCAGTGCTCCAAACCACGGGTAAACAGAGCCTCCGTTCCATCTGAATGCAACACTGCAGGCTGCATTCGGCTGGACTGGAGTTGAGGGAGGAAGCTCCTCCCTCTCTCCCACAGTCATTGGCTGTCCTTCAAGCAAGAAGGAAGCCCACACAACCAGTTCCCCTTCCTCTCTGCAGTCTCACTGAGTCCGGAGAGGACACTCTACCTGTCGTCCGAATGCAGACAGGAGAGCAGTGGGTGTTGTTGTTGACCTGAACCGCGGGTTCATTGGACCCGCAGTTGTGTGTGACGTGTGAATGCGGCCATTAATACCTTACAGAACAATTATGTTTTCTCTAGTCTGTCGTAACACAAAGAACCACAATCCTCCTTGGGTGCTATATCAATCTAAGGCAGACTTTGGAAGAGTAAAGGAATGTGTCAAATAGGCAGATGCACCTTGAAAAGGTGTCTCTTTGCTCAGTCAGCGGGGTGAGCTCAATTAGCAGGGGTTATGACCCTAGTGCTCATAAGTGACCCTAATCACTTAATCACTCGAACGCCATCTCCAACAGAGGAGGCTGCTGGGACTCTTCTCACCTCCCTGACCCCTTTGCCACTTCCAAGACTTACGTGGGGTCTGGATCTTTTGGCAACTTGCCTCCGGAGTCACTGGAGGCTAGCCCAAGCTGGGCAGAGGCTTTTGAAAACACCGGCCTTGTTTGACTCCTGAACAAAGGAGGAGAGCTGGTCTTGGGATAGCAAGCATGGAGTTTGCTAAGCAGGATCCACCCTGGTTTGCATTGGAATGGGAGGCTACATGCATGAGCACTGTGAGATATTCCCCACAGGGGATGGGGCCACTTTGGGAAGAGCAGAAGGTGCCAAGTTCCCTCCCTGGCAGCATCTCCAAGACGGGGCTGAGAGAGACTCCTGCCTGCAACCTTGGAACCACTGCCAGTCTGTGTAAATGATACTGAGCTAGATAGACCAATGCTCTGACTCCATATACAGCAACTTCCCTCTGTTCCTATGACCCAAAGCTGGGGTCATCTGAGCACTGTAAAATAGATTCCCCTCGGGATGGGGCTGCTTTGGGAAGAGCACTTACATGCTTCTGTGCAAAAAGGTCCCAACCTCCTGGCATCTCCAGGATAGGGCTGAGAGATACTCCTGCCTGCAACCTTGGAGAAGCCGCTGCCAGTCAGTGTAGACAATACTGCCCTAGATGGACCAAGGGTCTGACTCGGTAGGCGGCAGCTCCCTATGTTCCTATGAAGCGGGCCTTTCACCTTTGCCCAGAATGCATCATCACCCACCCCAAAATCTGAAATAGTGCCTCATCTCAAGCAAACCCAGAGACAGCCCACGTCCACATTTCCAGTGAGTGGCGGTGGTCTACGCCGAGCAAAAGGATTACAGGAAAGTTAGCTCTGGGCAAAAACGCCCCATTTTGCCATGGCAAGTGAGTGCTTTGTGATGGCTTCGCTTTCTCGTTCTCCTTGCTCAGAAGAGGGCTCAGCGCTTAAGTGCTTTTCTCTCTCGCTGGCCCTTTAAAACCCAAAGACGGAAGGGTTCATTTGCATTTAGATCTCTTTGGCGCCTTCTTCTCATCTGAAGACAAATCCTCACAAAGGCTGCTTAATTAGACCAAATTAGATTTCCACCCGGTCGCTTGTCATTCATTAGCAGAACCCGCTGGTCTTTTTCTTTCTCTCTCCCCCTGCTTCTCTTTTTAGTAATTACAGCCTGGACCGGCCCCCTCGAAGTGTTCACTTCAGATTCAAGAGCCCAGCTCAGCGCGCCCTACTTTATAGAGAGGGGGAGGTGGTGTGTGTGTGTTATTTTGTCCCCAACAAAATCGGCCCATTTTAAGTGCTGGATAAAGGGGATAAGGCGAATGTGGGGGTTTTTTTAGCTCCAATGGCATGTTCTGTTCCATAAGCCCGTGGCAATTACATCTGCAATCCTCACACCCTGGTCTCCAAAGTTCCATGGATGTCAGTGGGACTACTCCTGAGTAAATGGCTTGGTGTGACTTCATTTCATGACCCAAACAGATCTTTTGGTAATTTGATGGCCTCAAAGCTAAATCCCAACGATTCCCCTTTGACACGAACAATTGTGCACGATGATAGCAGTGCCATCCTTCTGTCTGCTGCCATGAGCACGAAATCTCCTAATATTTTCCTGCCTGGCTGCTGCCATTTTAATAAGAGGTCAGGACTGACTCTTGGGTGGGCCGAGGTATTGCCGCGCATGAGATGAGGCAACAAATACAGCCTTGCCCCCATGGCTCAGGTGTGGGGCTCAACCCCCTTTCAAAACTGGGTCTTGCAAGCTTTGGGAATGGCATGGGAGGCAGGAAGAAAGGAAGGCTGCCAAGAGCCTGCGCTTCTCTTCTTGTGAGCGTTGCAAGGAGAAGCGCTTGGGAAGCTGCTGTCTACTGAGTCAGACCCTTGGTACATCCAGCACAGTATTGTCTACTCTGACTGGTAGCGGCTTTCTCCAGGATTTCAGGCCGGAATTTTTCTCCGCCTTACCTGCATTGAACCTGGGACATTGTGCAGGCTAAGCAGATGTTCCACCACCACTGCACCCATCCCCAAAGCTGGCAAGGATCGCATTTGTCCTGAACAGCGGCAAAGGGGCCATTTTGCTGCCCTGATGCAGCCACAATAACCGGTCATCTGAGGTGACCCACCACACCTTGCCTCATGAAAGGACCGCCTGTGTTTTGGGGCAGCCGGTAAGGAGGAAAGCCATAGGCAATCTGGAGCCGTGTTCCCTCTAACGTGGATTCCCAGATGTTGTTGACTACAACTCCCAGAATCCCCATGCAAAAGCCGGAGATTCTGGGAGTTGTAGTCAACAACATCTGGTAATCCCTGTTAGAGGGAATGCTGATCTGGAGCTTAGGAAAGGCAGGTCTTCTATTGGTTCAGACCAACAAAAGAGGAGAAGAGAGCTGGTCTTGTGGTAGCAAGCATGACTTGTCTCCTTAGCTAAGCAGGGTCCACTCTGGTTGCAGTCGAATGGGCGACTCCATGTATGAGCAGTGTAAGATATTCCCCTTAGGGGATATGACCGCTCTGGGAAGAGCATCTAGGTTCCCTCCCTGGCAGCATCTCCAAGATAGGGCTGAGAGAGATTCCTGCTGGCAACCTTGGAGAAGCCGCTGCCAGTCTGTGTTGACAATACTGAGCTAGATGGAGCAAGAGTCTGACTCAGTAGGAGGCAGTTTCCTATGTTCCTATTTTCCTATGACCAACAAACAAGCCTGACCCAGGAACTGTTAGAGGAGTCAGCAAGTCACCTGACCTGCTCTGGCCTATTAGGCAATGAGACTTCTTTGGCTAGTGTGGATGGTCTCTTTGCGATTGCCTCACTTGTCCAGAGGGGCGTGCTGTTGCACAGCATCAGTTCATAAGAACATAGGAAGCTGCCTTATACTGAGTTGGACCCTTGGTCCATCTAGTTGTCTACTCTGATTGGCAGCATCTCTCCAAGGTTTCCGGCAGGAGTCTCTCTCCCAGCCCTATCTGCTGCCAGAGAGTGAAGCTGGGACCTTCTGCATGCAAGCAGATATTGAGCTATGGCCCCATTCCCTAAGGGGATTATCTTACAGAATGCCCCCCATATACAAAGGCAAGCCAAAGAAGGCCTTCTAGGCTAAGGGGACAATTCATTCCCTCTTCCACCAAGACTTGTTGGATTTCTTGTCGCTTGTCTAGTCTTCAAAGACATGCACTTTAGATTTGAGGTTGTGAAACTCCAAAAATCATGGGATTCAATGAGTGGGTTCAGACAGCACATGGCTAGCACAGTTTATTTTGTCTGACGGTGGTTTGTTTGCATAACTGAACACTTGCTAGTCAACAAATAGAGATGTGCACAAAATGATTTTTTAAAATTCATTTTGAGTTTGAATTGAACTCTGAAAATTCATTTTGAATTTGAGTCAAATTCAAATTTGGTCTGAAAATTCAACTTGAATGTGAATCAATTTGAACCTGGTTTGGCACCTTTTAAAACCTTTTTTAGCCTGAATGGTTTTTTTTTAAGTGCCAAACAGCTCTCGAATTGAATTTGAATCAAATTTGATCAGATTGCCCTTTTAATTCAAATTTTATTCATTCGAATCACCCAGATTCAAATTGATTGGATTCAAATCTGAATGGATTTGCACATTCCTATCAACAAACTGAAGTTTATTTTGGGTAGTCAAGCCATGATCCAAACAAAGATTTAAAATTGGTTTGTGTGTCCTAACCATGGTCTTGTGTGATGTCTGAACCCACAGTTGTGGTTAAATTTTGGTTTGTTCCAGTAGCTCTGTCCCCTCACAAAAAGAGAATGCAGCCTAGCTCGTAGGAGACAAGAAGAATTGGTGGGACCAGAACATACCACAATACTGCAAAATAAGAGGAAAGCTGGTCTTGTGGTAGCAAGCATGACTTGTCCTCCTAGCTAAGCAGGGTCCGCCCTGGTTTATTTGAATGGGAGAACACATGTAAGCACTGTAAGATACTCCTCTCAGGGAATGGAGCCGCTCTGGGAAGAGCAGAAATTTTCAGGTTCCCTCCCTGGAAGCATCTCCAAGATAGGGCTGAGAGAGATTCTGGCCTGCAACCTTGGAGAAGCCACTGCCAGTCTGTATAGACAATACTGAACTAGATGGACCAATGGTCTGACTCGGTATATGGCAGCTTCCTATGTTCCTATGAAAACCAATATTCGGTGGAACAGAGAGCCAATCTTGCAGTAGCAAGCATGAATAGTCCGCTTTGCTAAGTCAGGTCTGCCTTGGTTTGCATTTGGATGGGAGACTACATGTGAGCACTGTCTGCTGTAAATATTTCCCTTAGGGGCTGGTGACGTAGATCAGTGGTAGAGCATCTACAGTACTATGAATGCAGAAGAAGGAAAAACAAGGTCGGAGGCACAGGCAGTGACTGGCATCTAGCCTCCCTCTGGGTTGGAGGGCTCCCTCCTACCCAGCAGCTGTATGCAGTTGCTGAATGAGGTGTGAGGGAAAGCCCTCCTACCCAGAAGGAGGTGAGCTGACAGTCACTTCCAGCACTGCCTACCTCTTTCCACCAGCACCCGTACACATCACAAAAAGGGAGCACGCACAGCTCCTGAAACTCAGTAGGATGCTTGTCCTACCCAGATCTAAATTGTGCAAATGAGCCTGGTGTGTTCTCCAGATCAGAGCCTCTGAAATCAGTTGTAGCTATCCAGTTTGAAGCAACAACAGGGCCTTTGCCAAGGCAGGGATCCAGGGCGGACAAAGGCAGCTCCAAGGGACAAAGGTTCAGGACCCTGGAGAGCTCCGAGCACCAGAGCCAGGTACAACAGCATAAGATGGATGTTGCTCCAGCAGATGCTTGGAGCTGATGAGTTTCAGAGCTACAGTGGATTAGCCCCTCCCCTTCCCTGGTGAGGACCCTTTTGTTTAAAGGGACCTTGTCCAATTTTCTAAGCATTGGCGCTGCTGGTATTGGAAGACCTTTACTTGGGCAGGCTGTCCTCAAGGGGCTCCTCTGAGACTCAAGGTGGTGGAGTGCTTAGAGTGTTGGACTAGGCTGCAGTGTTCCCTGTAGTGGGGATTCCTAGGTATTTTCAGCTACAACTCCCAGCATCCCCAGCTGCAGTGGCCTTTGGCTGGGGATTAAGGGAGTTGTAGTTGTCTGGGAATCCCTGTTACTGTGGGAAGATCTGAGTTCGAATCCCTGTTCAGCCATGCAACTCACGGGGTGATTTGGGGCCCATCACTTCGCTTTCCACCAAACCTACCTCACAGAGTGGTTGTGAGGGGAAATATGACCATGTAAACTACTCTGGGCTCCTTGAAGGAAGATGATAGATAGATAGATAGATAGAAAGAAAGAAGCTGGGGCTGTGCCCTTTGATCATGGTGGATGTAGAATCCAAGGGGAAAAGTTGTGGTATGCAAGGACAAGGAGGTGGAGTGGAATCAGGAATATTAATAGCTTCATGTTCAAATATTATGTTCAGAGAGACCAGTGCAGACTGCTTTTCCATGCTCTTTGCTTCTGGCTGTTGTGTTGGCCCCACCTCTACCCCAGGACTAGAATACAAGTAACTGAAGCCCCATCATTCAAAAGCTGGCCTGGATCAAGGAATGGGTTAACTAAAAACACCACACGGACCATGGTTTTATGGTTTTATTCTTGTAAACCGTCACGGGGTGTTTAAGAACATAGGAAGCTGCCTTCTACCAAGTCAGACCATTGGTCCAACTTGCTCACTATTGTCTACACCAGGGTTTCTTAACCTTGGGCCCTCAGATGTTGTTGTACTACAACTCCCATCATCCCCAGACAGGAGTCTCTCTCAGCCCTGTCTTGGAGATGCCGGGGAGGGAACTCGGAACCTTCTGCATGCCTGCATGAAGATGCTCTTCCCAGAGTGGCCTCATCCCCTAAAGGGAATATCTTACAGAACTCACATGGAGTGTCCCATTCAAATGCAAACCAGGGCAGCACCTTCTTAGCAAAGGGGACAATTCATGCTTACATAGGAACATAAGAACCTGCCTTGTGCAGAGTCAGACCACTGGTCCATCTAGCTCAGTACTGACTACACAGACTGGCAGCGGCTTCTCCAAGGTTTCAGGCAGGAGTCTCTCTCAGCCCTGTCTTAGAGAGGCTGCCAGAGAGGGAACTTGGAACCTTCTGCATGTAAGCATGCAGGTGCACTTCCCAGAGTGTCCCCATCCCCTCTTACATTAATACAGTGTATGAGACGGTATAGAAATGTAATAAACAAACAGGTTCTCACAATCAACTCTTGCTCATGCCAGGTAGGAAGGCTCCATCCTACCCAACTGTTTACTGAGCTCGGAGGAAAAGCCCTATGATCCAGCGGGAGCCTTGCAGACAATCACTTCCTCCACCTCCGACCTCACCTTTTACTCGCTCATGACCCCCAAATGGGAGTGCAGCTCCTGATCTTGGGTAGGAAGCTTGCCCTACCCAGGTTCTGATTGTGAGAATGGTCCTACTGACACTTCGGTAGATGCAGAATGCAGGATAAGAGGCTTTCCTGGGGGAAAGCCTCTTCCCCCATGATGCAAAATCATGCCAGTACCTTGTGTAGGCTCTGCCAACACAAAAATGACAAAACCAGCCCTGCTAGATCAGGCCCAAGAAAGCCCATCTAGTCCAGCATCCTGTTTCACACAGTGGCCACCACATGCCTCTGGGAGGCCCACAGGCAGGAGATTAAGGTATGCCTTCTCTCCTGCTGTTGCTCCCCTGCAGCTGGTATTTAGGGGCATCCTGCCTTTGAGGCTGGAGGTGGCCTATAGCTGCCAGACTAGTAGCCATTGATAGACCTGTCCTCCATGAATTTGTCCAAGCCCCTTTTAAAGCCATCCTAAGCCATTTTGTGTTGTAAGCTGCTCAAAGAAAAATTTGTTATGGGGCAGCTAACAAATAAAATTTATTATTAATTATTATTTTTTGTGAACCACCTAGAGCCTTTGGAGTCAAGCAGTATATAAATTAAATTGATGATGATGATGTTGATGATCATGATGATGATCATGATGATGATCACGATCATCATATAGAGGTCTATAAAATCATGCATGGTGTGGAGGAAGTGGATAGAGAGAAATTTCTTTCTCTAAGACAGAACACTAGAACCAGGGGTCATCCCATGAAATCGATTGCCAGGAAATTTAGGACCAACAAACAGAAGTACTTTTTCACAAGATGTGGTCAGAGCCAACAACCTGGATGGCTTTAAGAGGGGTTTGGATAACTGCATGGAGGAGAGATCTATCAAGGGCTACTAGTCGAAGGGCTATAGGTCAGCCTCAAAGGCAGGATGCCTGAGTCCCAGTTGCAGGGGAGCAACAGCAGGAGAGAGGGCATGCCCCTTTCTGCTCCCGCCTGTAGGCTTCCAGCAGCATCTGGTGGGCCACTGTGGGAAACCGGGTGCTGGACTAGATGGGCCTTGGGCCTGATCCAGCAGGGCTGTTCTTATGTTCTCATCATCATCATCATCATCATCTTCATCATCATCCTCCTCCTCCTCCAAGCTGTTGGCCATCACTGCATCCTGCAGCAGAGAATTCCACCGATTAATTATGCTCTGTGTGAAAAAGAGCATAATTCCTCTTGTCAGTCCTAAATTCCCTGGCAATCACTTTCATGCGGAACGTGATTGTTAATTTTATTTTTAACTCGACACCGTGCTCAGAGACATCGAGGGCCAACGCTCACTCCTAGGTGTGTCCTCGCTTTGAGCCCACGAATCCGATCACGCCATTCTCCTCCCCGCCCCCCCCCAATCCTTCCGTCTTCAGCGGCCTAAACCTGACATGTGGCATTATGGCTCCCCCCGGGCCGCTCGACGGCACACAGCTTGCATCCCACCCCCCGCGCTTTGTAGTTCTCCGCCTTCTCCGAGTGTAATCAAACATCAAGCTAAGTAGCAAATAAATCTCTCCATCTCGTAAGCCACGCAGCGAGATCATGTAAATGCAAATGAGGAGCTTGATTTCAAGCTGTTGTGGAGCGGAGCGGGGGGGGGGGGGGGACGCCAGGCCCGGCTGCTGCAATTGCTCTGCTCGGCAAGCACCCGTAAATCAGGAATAATAATTGTAATGGGTGCGTGATGAGGAGCTTTACTAGGCAAGGGGGGGTAATGAAAAGGAAAAGCACACACCACCCAGAGCAGGACAGCAGTGCGGGGAGAGGCCGAGATGGCGGATGGCGTGAAAATGGCACAGTTTATGTTCCAAGAGGTATCGATTTGTCTGCGGGTGATGGACGTAGGGGCATAGTCGACTGCCATTTACTGAGTCCAACCATTGGCCCATCTAGCTCAGGATTGTCTGCACAGACTGGCAGCGGCTTCTCCAAGGTTGCAGGCAGGAGTCTCTCTCAGCCCTCTCTTGGAGATGCTGCCAGGGAGGGAACTTGGAACCTAGATGCTCTTCCCAGAGCGGCTCCATCCCCTAAGGGGAATAACTTGCTGTGCTCACATGTACTCTCTCATGCAAATGGAAACCAGGGAAGACCCTGCTCAGCAAAGGGGACAAATTCATGCTTGCTACCACACGACCAGCTCGCCTCCCTTACAGACAGACAGAGAAGTCAGAGCAGGGTCTTCATTTGGCTTTCTCCTGCCTTGACAGATGTCTGTTCTACCATATTGATTGTTGATCAGCTATCCGTCCTTCTCCCCCGCCTCCTCCCCTGCATGCTTCAAGTGTGCTGCCTTTCACAGTTTTGACGGTACATTCAGTAGTGGGTGGATCCATTGTTGGTCTTCTACTGTTTGCATTCGCACAACCCCAGCAATCCTGGTTAAAGAGTGAACCAGGATCACGGAGCCCTGCAGAGTTGATTGTGAGAACTCAGAATTCCCGGACAATCCTGGGGAAACCACTTCCTAACATTTCTAACATGATCTGTGGCTGACAGGAGTCAGACTTATAAATCAAAGAGCACTGAAAATTGATTGATTGAAGTGCCGTCAAATTGGTGTCGACTCCTAGCGACCACATAGAGAGATTCTCTCCAGGATGATCTGTCTTCCACTTGGCCTTTCGGGTCTCTCAGTGGTGCATTCATTGCTATTGTAATTGAGTCCATCCACCTTGCTGCTGGTCGTCTTCTTCTCTTTCCTTCAACTTCCCCCAGCATTATGGACTTCTCAAGGGAGCTGCGTTTTCACATAATGTGTCCAAAAGTATGCAAGTTTGAGCCTGGTCATTTGTGCCTCGAGTGAGAATTCTGGATTGATTTGTTCTAGGATCCATTGGTTTGCTTTCCTGACTGTCCATGGTCTACACAAAAGTCTTCTCCAGCACCAAAGTTCAAAAGCATCAATACTTTTTCTCTCTTGTTTCTTGAAAGTCCAGCTTTCGCATCCATAGAGTGTCGTGGGGAAAACCATTGTCTGAACGATTCTAATCTTTGTAGGTGTAGACACATCACGGCATCTCGATATCCTTTCCAAGGCCTTCATTGTAACCCTACCAAGTTCTAGTCTGTGACGTATTTCTTGACTGCTGGATCCTTGATTGTTGACGGTCGATCCTAAAAGGCAGAAGCCATCCACAGCTTCAATGTCTTCATTATGAATTCCGAGGCTGGTTGCTGTGCCTGCTGTCATTAGTTTCATCTTCTTGACATTTAGTCGTAGTTCCATTTTTCCCCAGTGCTCCTTGACTTTTATTACTAGAGCTTGCAGATCGTCCACATTCTCAGCTATCAGTATCTTATAGATCAGGCCTGCACAACATAAGGCCCAAAGGCCAGATCTGGCCCGCAGGAACTTTTTTGCTGGCCCCAAGGTAGGAGTATCCTACAGTAGGAACCATGAACAGCAGGATCCATGAAGAGCTCTAGGACTGCATGCCTAGGATTGGAGCTTAAAATCAACTGTGATTGAGGAAGAGCAGGAGAGGACTTGGTATTTATTTGGGGCTGGCATGCTCTTCAGGTGCCCCACTGACTGAGCAGGGATAGGGCCTATTTTATGGGCACTCTCCTTGATTAAAATTGTGGGTCCCTTGACAGGGGGTAAAGATCCATAAGTAACTAACAGTTACAGACTGGCAGCGGCTTCTCCAAGGCTGCAGGCAGGAATCTTTCTCAGCCCTACCTTGGAGATGCTGCCAGGGAGGGGACTTGGAAAACCTTCCCAGAACGACTCCATCCTGAGTGGAATATCTTATAGTGCAACCAGGGTTGACCCTGCTTAGCTCAGGGAACAAGTGGGTAACTACCTGTGAATGCTGTAAGATCTTCCTCGTAGGCGATGGGGCCATCACTCAGTGGAAGAGCATCTTCTTAACATGCAGAAGGCCCCAGGTTCAATCCTTGGCAACATTTCCGGGTTGACCTGGACAAGATTCCTTCCTGAAATCTTGGAGAGCTGCTGCCAGTCAGTGTAGAATACTGGATGGACCAATGGTCTGACTTGCTATAAGGCAGCTTCCTTTATTTCCATGGGCCAATGGGGCTATAGCTCAGTGGTAGAACATCTGCTTTGCCTGCAGAAGGTCCCCGGTTCAATCCCTGGCAGCATCTCCAGGTAGGGCTGGGAAAGACTCTAGCCTGAACTTTTGGAGGATTACTGCCAGTCAGTGTTGACTGCTAACTTGGCAAAGAGGCACCTTTTAACATGGTGATTCTCTTTATTTAGCAGGGGAGAATAAATGGCCCTATCCACTCCCAGCACAGTACCTCCAGTGACTGTTGCTGGGGTCTATCTTATGTTTTCAGATTGTGAGCCCTTTGGGGACAGGGATCCATCTTATTTATTTATTATTTCTCTATGTAAACTGCCCTGAGCCATTTTTGGAAGGGTGGTGTAGAAATTGAATGGATGGATGGATGAATGAATGACAACAACAACAACAACAACTAATATTTATTTACCTCTTTTCAACAAAAGTTTCCAAAGTGGTTTACATCGAGAAATAACAAGCAAGCAAACAAATAAACAAGAGGGATCCCTGTCCCCAAAAGGCTCATGATCTAAAAAGAAACATATGATCGATACCAGCAATAGCCACTGGAGGGATGCTGTGCTGGGGACGGATAGGGCCAGTTGCTCTCCCTCTGCTAACTAAAGAGAATCACCACTTTAAAAGGTGTCAGTTAGCAGGGGACATGCTGAACGTGATGGATCCCGGGTCTAATTCAGTACAAGGCAGATTCCCATTTTCCTGTGTCCTTGACATCTGGAGGCACAAATCTGAGAATCCCGGTTTGGTTTGAGGACTTCGCTTATGGCATCGCAGAGCCTTCTGTGATGCAACGCTGAATGGCTTTCCTAAAATGAAATTCTGAAAAATCCACCCTGCTCCATCCACCCAGGTGGGTCCAAGCAGCAAGGAGGATCTGCTAGAAAGCTTTGTCTGAGCATCTCTGCGGGCAGTTTGCTCCACTTTATTCCAGGAAAGGGGCGGCGGTTGGAGGCCTCCAAAATGCAAACCGCATAAACCATATTTAAGAGGCTCCGTTTCCCCCTCTGAAGTCGTAAAGGGAGGGAAGCGTGCAGAAGGTGCCCCGAGAAAATTATTGGGACCGCCTGGAAGCGAGCAAGAGACGGTTTTAATTAGAGAGGGGAGGTGGGAGAAAAGGCAGCCGAATGACATCTTAATGAGGTTTAATGAAGTTGTCTGCTGGAGGGGACAGATGTCGGGGGGGGGGAATCTACATTCTAGCCAAGGCGGGTGATGAACATCCGACAAGGCAAGGCTGCTTTGTGGCTGGGCGTGTGTGTGTGCGTTTGTGTAAAATGAGAGGCAGCATGTGTAGTGGTTAGAGCAAGGATGCTCCGTCTAGACTCCCCAGGCCCTGCTGTACGGCAATTCCCATCATTCTAGGAAGGGCCTTGAATCTCCACTCAGCCTTAAAGCTCTCTTTGTGACTCTGGGCCCCTCATCACTCAAGCTGGCCAACCTCACAGGGTAGTTGTGAAAATAAAGAGCTGGAGAAAAACTGTGTCCGCTTCCCTGAGGATTTCAGGGTTGGATACGAACATTAGTAATAAATAAAAAGGCAAAAGTTGCTTTCCTGTATAAAGTGTGGGGGCCTTCGCAGTCACTCCCCCCCACACACACACCAATTCCGGTGGCACAAACTATTTTAACGAATTGGTTAAACTAATTGGTTTAACCAATTAGTTAGAACTAATAGCTTTAATAGTTAATATTACATTAATAGTTAATATTAATAGACATTGAAGTGGTGGATAGCTTCTGCCTTTTAGGATCGACCATCAACAGTCAAGTTTCCAGCAGTCAAGAAATACGCCGCAGACACGCACTTGGTAGGGTTGCCATGAAGGCCTTGGAAAGGATATTGAGATGCCGTGATGTGTCTACACCTACAAAGATTAGAACCATTCGGACAATGGTTTTCCCCATGACACACTATGGATGTGAAAGCTGGACTTTGAAGAAGCAAGATAGGAAAAGTATTGATGCTTTTGAACTTTGGTGCTGGAGAAGACCTTTGAGGAGACCATGGACAGCCAGGAAAGCAAACCAATGGATCATAGAATAAATCAATCCAGAATTTTCACTGGAGGCACAAATGACCAGGCTCAAACGATCCAACTTTGGACACATTCTGCGAAGATCCAGCTCCCTTGAGAAGTCCATAATGTTGGGAAAAGTTGAAAGAAAGAGAAGAAGAGAACGCCCAGCAGCAAGGTGGATGGACTTGATTACGACAGCCATGAAGGCACCACTAAGAGACCTTCAAGGCCAAGTTGAAGGCAGATCAACCTGGAGAGAATCCATCTATGTGGTCGCTAAGAGTCGACACCAACATGACAGCACTTAATCAACCAACCAACCAATTAATAGTTAATATTAATACTATTAATACTATTACTATAATTATATAATTCCTATTATTCCTATTATTCCTATAATAATAATTAGTATTATTACTAATACTAATAGTATTGCTATTAATTAATACTATTAATATTAAAATTAATAGTTAAAACTAATAGCTTTAATAGTTAAAACTAATAGTTTTAACTGATTGTTTTAACTAATTGAACCAGAAAGCCGGTTTGCACACCACTAAGGGCAGTTGCTCTCCCCCTGCTGTGCTGGGTCCTGAAGGACAGAATGATGCTCTGACCTAGGAGACTGTCGAGCAACCGGGGTTTCCTTAAGCCGTCAGATCTGTTCGTGACAGAAGCAACCTGTTAATTAGGGGCTTCCTGGTTCACAGCTTAGCTCTTAGCCCAGGGGTTCGCAGTTTGGGGTCCCCAGAGGTTCCTTTCCTTTCCTTTCCTTTCCTTTCCTTTCCTTTTACATTTATATCCTGCTTTTCCTCCAAGGAATGGTTATGTTTAATGAGGTGGTTACACCTCAGAGCGGTGTACATGGTTATGTTTATCCGCACAACAACCAGGAAGAGAGCTGCTCTAAGAGAGCTGGTCTTGTGGTAGCGAGCATGACTTGTCCCTTTAGCTAAGCAGGGTCCACCCTGGTTGCATATGAATGGGAGACTAGAAGTGTGAGCACTGGAAGAGATTCCCCTCAGGGGATGGAGCCGCTCTGGGAAGAGCAGAAGGTTCCGAGTTCCCTCCCTGGCAGGATCTCCAAGACAGGGCTGAGAGAAATTCCTGCCTGCAACCTTGGAGAAGCCACTGCCAGTCTGTGAAGACAATCCTGAGCTAGATAGACCAAGGGTCTGACTCAGTATATGGCAGCTTCCTGTGTTCTTATCAGTGCCTTCTTGCTCTGTACATCCGCCATTATTGTTAATATTGTTGTTGTTACAAATATTTATATCCTGCTTTTCAAGAAAAAAGCAGGATGCCCACAAACAGCCACTAGGAGGGCTGCTGTGTTGGGGTTGGATAGGTCCAGTTGCTCTCCCCAAGCTAAATAGAAGACAGCCCCCACTTTTTCCTGTTAGCAGGGGTGATTCCCCGCAAAAATTGCTAGGGTGATTCACGGGCCAGGTGGTGGCTTTCTGCACAAAGGCTTACAATCTAACAAAAAACAAGGGAGACACTAGCTACAGCCACTGAAGGGGTGCTGTCCTGGGGTCAGATACGGCTAGTTGCTCTCCCCCACCGCTAAACAGAAGAGAATCACCACTTTAAAAGGTGCCCATGTGCTCACTTGACTGGGTTGCTAGGTTTACATTACTCAGGGAGACTACATTACTCACTGGAGGGTAGGAAGATCTTTTGTTTCAGCCAACGATATCTTGGTTCAGAGGAGGGCAAGAAAGATGGTGCAGGGTCTAGAAACTAAATCCTATGAAGAACAGTTTAAGGAGTTCGGTGTGTTTAGCCTGGAGATGAGAAGGCTAAGGGGAGATATGATAGCTGTCTTCAAATAGCATACTTGTTCTCACTTGCTCCTAAAGGCGAAACTAGAAGCAATGGATTGAAATTACAAGGAATCCGGTTTGAAATAGACATGCAAACGAATTTCTGGACTGTAAGGACTCTTTGACTAGGGGTGTGTGCAAACCGACTCGAATCGAACCGGGTTCTGTTTGAACCAGCCTGGTTTGAGCGGTTCAAGCTTGAACCGGACCAGCCCTCCAAAAATGGGGGCTGCTCTGAACTGAATAGGGCCTGGTTCAGATTGAACCGGTTCGGCCCAGTTTGACCAATTCTGGGGCCTGCAAAGAGGAATCCAATAAGGATTCTCCTTTATAAGCATTGGGGGAACCCTATGGGGTTGGAAAATGGCAGGCGGGGGATGGGAGGTTAGCTTAAGCACTTTGTTGGTGGCAGTGGGCCGGCAGTAGCTCCCCTAGGCCCTGCCGGTGCTCGGGGGGTGAGCATCAGCACAGGTCATTAGCGTAACTGTGCATTTGGTGACGCAAATGGCTTCCACACTGATGATGGGGTGTGCCATTGGGGAACTGCCGCCAGTCCGCCACCAAGGATTCGCGCTACCACCGCATATAATGTAACCTTCCTCCCACACGCCCTTTTTCAACCCTGTAGAGCTCCCCCAATGATTCCCCTTTGCAAGCACTAGAACCAGGTTGAACCAAGTCGAATCAGGTCGAACCAGTTCTAGGCACGAACCGTACCTCTGGCCGGCTCTAATGAATCAGCTCGGTTCGAGTTTGGTTTGAATTTGAACCAAACCACTTGGAACAGTTCCATGCACATCCCTATCTTTGACAGTGGAACAGTCTGTCTCACACAAAGATGGGCTCTCCGTTGCTGGGGGGGTTCTCAACCAGGGGCTAGACAGCCATTTGGATAGTTCTAAGGATAACGGAATCAGGCATGCTACCATTTTTTCAGTGACTGTAGCTGTAGGCAGATCTTCAAGTTGAGATGATATGTATCCTCAGGCAAGAGCACATCCACTGTAAGGCCGCATTTTTATGAAATCCTGAAGCATTATAGATCGCATCTAAAATGTGAAAAACATCGGCCATTTTTCTGATCCTCCTTCTGATTCTGTTACCAGTGTCTTTTGCACCTTTCGCACACTGAAGTCCTTCTCATCGACATCTACCTGGGAAAGGCCGGTTGTGAGATCCGCCAGGATTTGTCCCAAATCCGGCACTCTGCTGGGTAACCTGGATTTTGTCTCTGGTCTAAAAGAAAGAGAGGAGGGTGTGCACATGCCCTGTTCACTCGCCGCCTGGTCATGTGGAAAGCTCTTCCACAGAGCCAGGCGGAAGCCACGCCCCAGAAGCGTAGAATTCCCCCAATGCATCACGCTCCTTGCGTGGTGCGTTGTGGGATACCGGAGTGGAGTTCCTCCTCCAAATCCCAGCTCTGACTATCACCGCTGTGCTGGTTATCTGGGTGCACAATCGGTACAGCAAACAAAAGCCTCCAGTCCTCTCGGAGGAGCCAGGAAGGAGCCTGCCTCCCCACCCCGTATCGTTGTGTGAACAACCTTACTATATAAAGAGAGTGGTAGCATGCCTGATTTCATTACCACCTTTGTCAGTTTCCGGCACGGACCAAGAGATTAGGCTAACAGACCCCATCACGGCACTGCTGCTTCTGGAAGCGATAGTACCACTGCCCCCTGAATAGCCCCACATCCCGGTCGGCCCACACAAGCACGAATTCTCAGGGCGGTTGGGGTACGTGGGGGGAAGTGGTGTGGGAGAAGGGGCAGTTTTGTCGTCACATCGTAGGAGCGATTGTGCTCGCCGCTTCTTTCTCCTCCCTTCTGATAGGCCTTCTCATGAGTTGGGGGGGGGTGTACCCATGGCCTGGCACTCTCTTGCGTGGGTGCTATTTGCCCTGGGTCTGTAACCATCCTCGTCCCAAAGGAAGACTCCTTTCAGATGGGGGAGCATTGCTGATCCAGATGCCTAGCCTTGCTCATGAGTAACATAGGAACATAGGAAGCTGCCGTTTACTGAGTCAGACCCTTGGTCCATCTAGCTCAGTATTGTCTTCACAGACTGGCAGCGGCTTCTCCAAGGGTGCACGCAGGAGTCTCTCTCAGTGGCCCTTATCTTGGAGATGCTGCCAGGGAGGGGACTTGAAACCTTCTGCTCTTCTCAGAGCAGCTCCATCCCTTGAGGGGAATCTCTTCCAGTGCTCACACATCTAGTCTCCCTTTCATATGCAACCAGGGCAGACCCTACTTAGCTAAGGGGACAAGTCACGCTTGCTACCACAAGGCCAGGGCTTGTACCCTAGGGGTTGTACACATTCCCCCAAGGGGAAGGGGCTGCCCCCCCTTCCCCAAACTTTCGTTGCAAAGATAGAACTTGGCTGCTCCAGAATCCCTGCCTCTGTCTGCCCCTCAAACCAGGACAGCAGCAAAAAAAAACAACCCAGATGTTTTGTTCCCCAGCTAGAGAGGGGCTGCCCAGTTCATGCTGGCTGTCCCTGCAAGGAGGGGTCCCTTTGCCAGGAGCAAGGGACGGAGTGGGAAGAGGGAATGCCCCCAAGCAACTGTGCTGCTTGTCAGGCTGACAAGTCCGGAATTGGGCATAGTAGGCTGGCAGCGCTGGTGTAGTGGTTAGAGTGCTGGACTAGGACCAGGGAGACCTGAGTTCAAATCCCCATTCAGCCGGGATACTTGCTGAGTGACTCTGGGCCATTCTCTTCTCTCTCCGCCTCACCTACTTTACAGGGTTGTTGTGAGGAGAAGTTTAAGTATGGAGTACACCGCTCTGGGCTCCTTGGAGGAAGAGTGGGATATAAATGTAAAAATAAATAAATAAATAAAATAAACTCCATCGCCACATAGCTGATAGGAGCATCAGGGCTGGTTTTCCAAGAGGCTGCCAGCGAGAAGTGTGAAAGGCTTGGACCAGCCATGTCCTCAGGTTGGTCTGTGCCGCCTCCTCTACGATCGGGGTTTGACAATGGGCATGAAACCATGGTTATAGCTGTGCAGGGAGTCGGACATAACGCTTCAGCGGCAAAACCTCAAGTCTCGGCGGCGAAATAAGAGATAACCGAAGGTTCGGACTGGAGTTTAGTGAGGAAAACTGGAGGTTGCTTTCGGCCCGTAACCACAGTTTCGTGCATTGGGGCATTATGGGGTTACAACCTCGGCCACGTGTAACTCTGGTTTGCTGTTACGTGTGAATGCAGCCTGTGGTACAAATTGGGATTTCCTAGGCCATCTTGAGCTGCCAGCCCACACAGCCAACGGAACCACCCAGGGGTGAGACATCTCAGTCGGTATCATCCTGGCGAGTGGTGATGAGACCATGACCAGACATCAGGTGCAGATGTGTGGTAAAATATTTGTCTGTATTCACCCCACATGGCAGAAAGGTAATAAACGTTGCCTGGAGTGGAAAAGTCAAACTTCCTCAAATCCAGACTTTGAGGAAGTGCTCCCAAAGGAGGAACAGAAGCAGGGGGCGGGGTGCCTCAGCCAAGACCCACAGCTCTGATGGAAGCCCTCTGGATTCAGCCAGAGTTTGCCTCTCCTTTAGAGTAACCCCAGAACTCTTAGGATCTTCTTCTTCTGGCCTCAGGAGACCCCTGGTAACTGAGCAAAGAGGCTCCTCTCAAAGAGGTTCTTCTCTTCTGTTTCACCAGGGGAGAGCAACTGGGCGTATCCAACCCCAGCAGCACAGCATCTCATGGCTGTTGCCGGGGTCTCCTTTGTGTGTGTTTTTAGACTGTGAGTCCTTGGGGGCAAAAAACTTATCTTATTTATTATGTTGGTTTCTGTATAAACCACTATGTGCATGTCTGTTGAAAAGGAGAACTGGTCTTCTGGCAGCAAGCGTGAATTGCCCCCTTTGCTAAGCAGGGTCCACCCTGGTTTGCATTTGAATGGGAGATTAGATGTGAGCCCTGTACGATATTCCCTTTAGGGGAATATCTATGGGGAATATGCTTGCATACGGAAAGTTCCAAGTTCGTTCCCTGGCATCTCCAGATAGGGCTGAGGGAGCCTCTGGCTTGGAGACCTGCAGAAGCCGCTGCCAGTCTGTGTTGTCAATACTGAGCTAGATGGACTAATGGTCCAACTCTGTAGAGGGCAGCTTCCTATCTTCCTGTGTTCCTAGTGGTATAAATTATAAGAACAACAGTATTGGAGCCAGGATGGTGTAGTGGTTAGAGTGCTGGACTAGGACTGGGGAGACCCGAGTTCAAATCCCCATTCAGCCATGATACTAGCTGGGTGACTCTGGGCCAGTCACTTCTCTCTCAGCCTAACCTACTTCACAGGGTTGTTGTGAGGAGAAACTTAAGTATGTAGTACGCTGCTCTGGGCTCCTTGGAGGAAGAGCGGGATATAAAAAATAATTACAATAAAATAAATTGTTCATATTGTTCCTGCCCAAAGACTCAAATGACTACAGTGATGACGAATATTTATATACCGCTTTTCAACAAATGTTCTCCAAGTGGTTTACCTACAAAAATAGATAGGAAGATGGGTCCCTGCCCCTAATGGCTTACAATCTAAAAAGAGACATAAGGTAGACACCAGCAACAGCCACTGGCGGCGTGCTGTGCTGGGGCTGGATAGGGCCAGTTGCTCTCCCCCTGTTAAACACAAGAGAACTACCATTTTGAAAAGTGCCCAGTTTGCAGGGGGATAAGAATTTGCAGCCTACTGAAAAAGATGCATGAGGGAAGAAGCTGGTCCTCCTCCTCATTGTCCAAACCACAAAACGGGTGACCGAGGAAGGCGGTTCTTGATTCCCCACACCCACCACAACTCGAGGGGTTGATGCTCCCCCCCACTGGCCACTTGCTTGGAAAAGCCAATAGGGTTTCACCAGAGGCTAATCTCTGACTGACTTCACCATGGAGATCCTGGTCCGTACACAAAGGCGTGAACAGAAGTCAATTAATCCCCGAGACACCACAAAGCCAGGGTACACACACGGAAAGAAAGGGAGTTAATTTTGAAACTAAATAAAACCGGCATTTATTGTATGCCCTCCTGTTTTCCTTCTCTAAGCCTTTCGAAGGTCTCCCGGGATGGTTCGTTCCCACCTCCGTGGGTCTTTCTGCATCTTTTCTCCATCAAGATTCAGACTCTTAAAAGGGGCACAGAAGATTTATTGAACCGCAAATGTTTTCAGGATCCAAACACATTTGGGGCTGGCCAGTCGTTCTCTGGGGGGAATATTCCTTTTCAAATGTAGCCACGAGGCAACTATTTAGCTTGACATCATTACCTTAAATCAAGTAGTGTCCACTCTGACATCATGAAGGGAAGAGTTCAGCATGTGCCTTTCTGTGTTAGGTCAGTTTTAAAAAATATATATGTGGGACATGTAAAGAGGACAGATAGACACACCACTTAATTTCTAGAATAAGAAATTCTGGGGTCCATGTCTGTTTGCAATACAGCTGAACGCCTCTGAAATTCTTCTTGTCTGAATTTCTCCCTGGATTTTCAGATTCGAAAGTCGCCTCGCTGGTGACCAAAGATGCAATTGATTCAGAATTCTCCAAATTCCGTTCTGTTTCAGTTAGGGATGTGCACGAATTGATTTTTTTTAAAAAAATTCAAGCTCGAATCGGATCAGCCAGATTCATTTTGAGACCAAATCTGTCATCCCCCCTGATTTGATTTGGATCCAAATTAATCCAAATCTGAATCGATCAGAGGGGAAGAGGTTCAGGGGGAAGCAGAGTAGGTTGGGTAGTGGTGCCCAATGGGTGGCGGCTACCACCCAAATTTTGAATAAAATGGCCAAAGGGCCAATATATATTTTTTTTAAATGAAAGTTTTTCAGTGGCCCCATAATTCCATGAGGGTGGCATCAGGGTGGTCCAAAGTGGGTTGTGGTGGGGACAAAAAACATGGATGGTTGGACATGGGGTGCCAACCACCCACCGAACCACCAGTCCATGGGGTACTGGGTTCTGTTCTTATTTTCAATGTTTGAGGTATTCTGAGTAGATTATTTGGTGCAAAATGTGTCTGAGTGTATTCCCCTGGTATTGCTATGTCGATTATTTTGAATTGTTTTTCTTTCTTCTCGACTACAGTTCTATCTGGTGTATTGTGTGGCAGATGTTTGTCTGTTTGTAGTCGGAAGTCCCATAATATTTTTACATCTTCATTTTCAACAACTTTTTCCATTTTATGGTCCCACCAATGTTTGGCTACAGGTAGCTTGTATTTTTTGCAGATGTTCCAGTGTATCATCCCGGCTACCTTGTCATGCCGTTGTTTGTAGTCAGTGCGATCTTTTTACAACAGCTGATGTGGTGGTCCACGGTTTCATCTGCTTCTTTACAAAGGCGGCACTTGCTGTTTGTGGTTGACTTTTCGATTTTTGCTCTTATTGCATTTGTTCTTAGTGCCTGTTCTTGTGCAGCTGGTGTTAAACCCTCTGTTTCTTTCTTCAAGTTGCCATTCTTAAGCCATTGCCAGGTCTTGGTGATGTCTGAGTTTCCACTTACATTGTGCAAATATTGACCATGCAGTGGATTATTTTTCAATTTTTCTGCTCGGTTCTTGACTTGTTCTTTCTTGTAGGCCTGCTTTCTTTCATTGGTGTCGAATAGTTTCGCGTTCTTGACCATTTGAAGTGCATCTTCTTCACTGTCCTTGATATATTCTTCAAGGCCTCTTTTCTCCTCCTCTACTGTTTGATGGACTTGCAGCATTCCTCTTCCACCTGAGCTGCGAGGGAGGTAGAGCCTATCGACATCACTGCGGGGGTGCAGAGCATGATTGATAGTCATGATTTTCCTGGTCTTACGATCTAGCGTCTCTAGCTCTGCCTGGGTCCAGTCTATTATTCCTGCAGCGTATCTGATAACAGGTATAGCCCAGGTGTTTATGGCTTGTATGATGTTCCCGCCATTGAGTTTGGACTTGAGGATTTTTCTAACTCTCCTGATGTATTCACTTCCAATTTCTCTTTTAACTGCAGTGTGTGCGATGCTATCAGCCTGGAGAATGCCCAAGTATTTGTAAGGTTCTTTCTCTTCCAGGTTCTTGATCTTGCTTCTATTGGGCAGTTCTATTCCTTCTGTTTTTCTTATTTTCCCTCTGTTCATTATTAATGCAGCACACTTGTCTCGTCCAAACTCCATTGCTATATCGCTACTGAATATACGGACAGTGTTTAGCAGTGATTCAATTTCTGACTGGGACTTTCCATACAACTTCAGATCGTCCATGTACAGCAGATGGTTGATTTTACTGGATGTTTTAGATGTTTGGTATCCGAGGCCTGTTTTGTTTAGTATTTGTGAAAGTGGGGTCATGGCGATTACAAACAACAGAGGGGATAGTGAGTCCCCTTGGAAAATGCCTCTTCTAATGCTAACCTTTCCAAGTGCTGGTCTTGTGGTAGCCAGCATGACTTGTCCCCTTAGCTAAGCAGGGTCTGCCCTGGTTGCATATGCATGGGAGACTTGATATGTGAGCACTGTAAGATATTCCCCTTAGGGGATGGAGCCGCTCTGGGAAGAGCAGAAGGTTCCAAGTTCCCTCCCTGGCAGCATCTCCAAGACAGGGCTGAGAGAAATTCCTGCCTGCAACCTTGGAGAAGCCACTGCCAGTCTGTGAAGACAATACTGAGCTAGATAGACCAATGGTCTGACTCAGTATATGACAGCTTCCTAAGTGTCTCGCCATTGATTGTTAACTGTGTTGTTGTTGTTATTGTTGTTGTTATTAATTCGATTTCTATACCGCCCTTCCAAAAATGGCTCAGGGCGGCTTACCCTCTCCTACCCTGTAGGGGTGATCGCGCAAATGACCTTTATAAGTTAGGAACATAGGAGACAGGAAGCTGCCTTAGACCAAACCAGACCCTCTTTATCTGTATGCAAAACAGATACTGTGCCCATCATGGTCCCAGCCCATGTCCCACGATTCCACCGAAAAGAGGTGCCAGAGCTGAGTGAACCCTTGGACCAAGCCACGGATGCGCCCTCGTCAATCAGCCCTGCATAGCTGATTCTCGCCTCCTGCAGGGGAGTTCCTGGATTGCGATGCTGGGAAATGAAGTGCAGAGTCCTCGGAAACGGCACTCTTAACGGATGCCTCTTCCCTGTCTCCATTCCTTGCAGCCGGAGGTTGGGAAGCCACGCAGAAGTTGTTACACTCTCCCAGGCTACGCTTTCAACTATGGGTTATACCTCCACGGGGTCGACGGAGGTGTGGCTGAAGGTAGGATGGCTGGAAACAACCTGTTAATTTCTTCTGGTGTTTTTACCTTTCCACTAGTGGCATAATGATGTGACCAGTGCCCATGTCTACTTTTTTTTTGGGGGGGGTGCCTGCTGCCACTGAGACCCCTGACTGTAGCAAACCCCCAGGATGTTGATGTCATCACACTGTGTTGTGGTCAGCAAAGGAGATCAAGATGACCATGGTTGTGAGTTGGAAACACAGAAGCCAGTGACATAGGATGCTGCCATATACTGAGTCAATCTAGCTCAGTATTGTCTACACAGACTGGCAGCATCCTATAGGAACAGAGGAAGCTGCCATATACTGAGTCAGACCCTTGGTCCATCTACAGTAGCTCAGTATTGTCTTCACTGGGCTGAGAGAGACTCCTGCCTGCAACCTTGGAGAAGTCGCTGCCAATCTGTGTAGACAATACTGAGCTAGGCGGACCAAGGGTCTGACTCAGTATATGGTAGCTTCCTCTGTTCCTATAAGATGCTGCCAGTCTGTGTAGACAATACTGAGCTAGACAGACCGAGGGTCTGACTCAGTATATGGCAGCTTCCTATGTTCCTATGTAATCTTCTGTCCCTTCATAGGGGTTAAAATACCATCTCCTTCTCCATTCAGTCTCCAAGAGTGGGAACATTCTTCACTGTACGATACATAGTTATAAAAATCATCATCATCATCATCATCATCATCATCATCATCACTATTATTGCTATTATTACCAGTATCTCACAACACAACATTAAACCATCAAGTAAAAACACATACATGAAATCACAAAACTCACAAAAACAAAGCAAAACTATGAGAGACAGTTTGGATTATTGTAACGCTCTCTACCTAGGGTTGCCTTTGAAAAAGATTCGGAAGCTTCAACGAGTCCAGAATGCCGCAGCCCGCCTCCTCATGGGTGGCCGTAGATTTGAGAGTGTCACACCTCTTTTACGGTCGCTGCACTGGTTGCCAGTTCACTTCAGGGTCCAATTCAAAGTGCTGGTTCTCACCTACAAAACCCTGATGGGCTGAGCACGTGTATATCTCCGGGATCGCCTCTCTTGGCCAGTTGTATCCCGGCCTGTGAGGTCTTCTCAGCTGGCCTCCCTTAGTGTCCCAGGCCCTGGTGCAGTGCGTGGTGCCTGGGCCCATAGGAGGGCCTTCTCTGTGGCCGCCCCTCTTCTTTGGAACACTCTTTCCCAGCCCCCCAGATTCGTTCAGCCCCCTCCCTGGCTGCTTTTAAGTCCCTTCTCAAGACCCACCTGTTTCGCCAGGCGTTAATTAAAGATAGTGTATTATTATTATTATTATTATTATTATTATTATTATTATTATTATTTGTTATTGGTATTATTGTTCACCACCTAGAGTCCTTGGAGGAGGCGGTATATAAGAAAATGTTAATTAAGCAATAAGATACAATACAAAACAATTGAAAAGCTTTTTCAGAGCCAGCTTTAAAAACCAAACTGAAAAATTGGCCCTGGCAAGGGCTGGTCCCCTTTCAAAAGTGAAAGTGAAAGTGAAAGTGGCATGGGAGATCAGGGAGGAGGTCGAGTGGCCAGCAGCCTCCGCTCTTCCCTTTGGGCTTCTTGCCATTTCAATGATTCCATGGGTTGTTGATTGTTGGCTCCAAATAGGTTTTCCGGTGTTTCGGCATCCAGGCATGTCCTTTGACCCACCCACCCCCTCTCTCCCCCTAGCCATCGGCCACTGGAATGCAATCAAGCCCAGACCCCCTTCGGCCAAGACGAGGGGCCGTGACTACGTGACCATGAGCCGGCGGGCCATCCAGGAGGGCTACGTCACCCCCCACGAGCAGCACTTGTACCGCAAACTCAAGGAGATCCACCTCAGTGATGATGACGAGAGACGCTTCAAGAGGAACCCCCCCAACGTCCCGGCAGACATGACTTATGGCAGGCCCGCGCGGTGAGAGGGAGAAGGATGGAGTTCCTCACGAGCTCCCTGAAGTGGGGGGGGGGAGGAGAAACTATCTGTACCCCCACTTATTAAATCGTGGAACTGTAGAAGTGGAAGGGTCCTCGGAGGTCCTCTAGCCCACCGCGCCCTGGCAAAATTGCAGGAACCAGCTGCTGCAACATCCCTGACAGAGGGCTGAAAAGCTGTAGCTCAGAGGTGGAGCAGCTGCTTGGCATGGAGATGGCCCCAGTTCCCTCCCTGGCAGCATCTCCAAGACAGGGCTGAGAGAGACCCCTGATTGAAGACTGCTGCCAGTCAGTGTAGACAATCCTGAGCTAGGGGTCTGAGTCCGTAGAAGGCGGCTTCCTATATCCTTCCTTCCAAAGCGCCATGGGGATGCATGGTTCGGAAATTCATTCCATGCATTCCATGGCCATTTGGCAGGAACCAGGGCTTTTCAGTGGTCAGTCCCTCTCGATCATTCACTAGAGCACCTGCCTGCTTGCATGCAGAAGGTTCCAAGTTTCCACTCTGGCAGCATCTCCAAGATAGGGTGGAGAGAGATTCCTACCTGCAACCCGGGAGAAGCCACTGGCATTCTGTGTAGACAATCCTGAGCTAGATGGATCAAAGGCCTGGGTCAGTAGAAGGTAGCCTCCTGTGTCACTGTTCCAGACTGTGGCTGTATGGAAAATCAGCCAGAAGTCCTAATGCTTGTTTGCTATGCACTGCTTGCAAAGCTTGCAAGAAGCACGAGGAGAGGAGAGGAGAGGAGAGGAGAGGAGAGGAAGCTGCTGGCCTATCTTCCCCCTCCCTGCTCTCCCATGCCACTTTCACTTTCGGTTTCAAAAGGGGACTGGCCCACCCCAGGGGCATGGGGCAAGGCAGTCTTTAGTGCTTCTTCTCTGGTGCCATGGCAGCTTGAGCAGCCCTGGTGCCTGAGGTGAGGGGCATAGGCTGCCTTGCCCCATGCCCCTGGCAGGGGCTGGTCCCCTTTCAAAAGTGAAAGTGAAAGTGGCATGGGAGAGCAGGGAGGAGGAAGTGCCCAGCAGCCTCCACTCTTCTCTTTGTCCTTCTTACAAAGCTTGCACCAGTCAGAGAAGTCCTGAACCACTGCTCTGATGGCAGTGGGGATGGAGCATCTTGCCACTCAGCTGGTGCCCCAGTAATCTGCCCCCTAAGCAAGGGCATCTGCAGGAAATTTGGGGGATGGGCAGAAAGCCAGGGGCATAGCTATTGGAGAGGGAGCCCATGTGAGAGAGAGATAATGTGAGAGCCCATGTGGGAGAGAGATATCTCCATATTGGAGAGAAAGTCAGTGTGGTGTAGTGGTTATAGTGCTGGACTAGGACTGCCGGAGACCCGAGTTCAAATCCCCATTCAGCCATGAGACTCACTTCTCTCTCAGCCTAACCTACTTCACAGGGTTGTTGTGAGGAGAAACCTAAGTATGTAGTACACTGCTCTGGGCTTCTTGGAGGAAGAGCGGGATATAAAATATAAATAAATAAATAAATAAATAAATAAATGAATGAATTCGCCCCTCTCCCTGGTGGCCTCTCAGAGTGAGTGAGATAATAGGGAGGGGTGGAGCTGGGGGCCCTTTGAACTCCCTAGTCAATTATAACTAACCCCTGGGCAAAGCCATCCATCCAATATCCCCCTCCCTATGCCCCATTGAATTCAATGGGAACTGGCTCAATGAAGGGGGTGGCAACTGGCCGCTCTTGGCCCATCCTCCAGACACCCATGCCCCTAAGGCAACCATCTTACCTTGCCTCTTGAATGGATCACCCCAGTGGCTGGTTGTTCCACCAGACAGAGCCACTGAAATACCGAAGGGCATTTAGACCAGCTCCTGCCTGCCCCTCAGTAGCATAGCCATCATAGGGCAGGGGGCAAGTATCCCTAGGTCATGGGGATCTGGTGTAATCAAAGCGTTCTGGAGTGCTGGCTAGACACTCCAGTGGTACTTTTAGACTAGTGTGGGGAATCAACATGAGTATATGGAACAGTCCATTACAGTATCAATTTGTGCAAAGTTTTGGTCTGGAAATATAGTACAATCAGATTTATTTAGGGGTAATCAGGGTACAGGGAAATTAAAAGATTGTTTAGGCATGGTGAGGAGGCAATGAAATCTTAACTCACAGTGTTAACTAAAGTCTCAAGTGGAGGCATTTTAGCTTAAGGTCCTAATTGTCAATGAATCAGCTTAAGGCTTTACTTGGAAAAAGGACCAAGATGTAGACTTAAGGAGGAGAGAGAAGGGAGCAAGATGATTTAAAGGGATAGACAGTTAGTATTACCAGTCGTGATCCGTTGGTGCATTGGGTGAACTTGCAGGTTGGAGCACATAGGCAGATTTCCTTGCAGGGAAAAAGTAGAAAGGCAGGAAAGAGAAGAAGTAAATGGTGCAGTGTGACCACTCATGGGCTTAAAAACCATGTGGTATAGGTCTGTGTAAATGTGGGAGCAGAGTCCTTTCTCCTTGGGTCCAGGGTAGGCTCTGAGAGTTCTCTGGGTATTCTGAGTGCCCCAAACATGTGCTTGGATCGGGATACAAATAGGCAAATTTATGCCCTGGGGCCATGCATTTATGCCCTGGGGCCATGTACTTCCTGTTTGCATGAACCAATCAAGTGGGTGCGATCTTTAAGAAACGAAAGATGGAATGGCTGTTTGAGATGTGTGTGTGGAGTACTGAATGGATGAACTCAAAAGCCTTATCTGAGACTGGGACATCTCTTAGAAACATGGGAACATAAGAAGCTGCCATATAATGAGTCAGACCATTGGTCCACCTTGCTCAGTATTGTCTACACAGTCTGGTAGCGGTTTCTCCAAGGTTGCAGGTGGGAGTCTCTCTCAGCCCTATCTTGGAGATGCCAGGAAAGGAACTTGGAACCTAGATGCTCTTCCCAGAGTGGCTCCATCCCCGAGGGGAATATCTTACTGTGTTCACACTTCTAGTCTCCCTTTCATATGTAACCAGGGTGGATCCTGCTTAGCTAAGGAAAGAAATCATGCTTGCTACCACAAGACCAGCTCTCTTCCGTAGACCAGCTCTTCTTCCTATCTTCCTGGGAGAGAGAGAGAGAGATTTTCTTTTCCGGTTAACGATCCTACCTTGGGTCCTTGCCAGCTCGTTAACATTGTGATAGGAGGCTGAGGGTGTGCCATGCTTACCTGGGTAGTTGTAGGAGCGATTAGCCAGGCTAATCCCATTGCGAAGGGAGTTAGTGATTTCTTTTGTGACGGTCTCTTTGACCTGGATTTGCTTGCTGAGCTTCCACCTCTTTGCAAGAGAGACCACGAGGGATTCCCTAAAGTCATTGGCTATTCTGATTATTGGGAAGGGTTGCCCCATGTTTGCTTGTGCGAAGCGACCAATATTGCATAGTTTGCCAGATATGAGCATGTGCAGAGTTCGTCATCCCTTAAGCTCAGGTATCTGAGATGGAGGGGGCGAGCCTGCAACTCCAAACCACATAGAGGGGTGCTGTTTGCAGCCCCAAAGCAAGTTGTTTTAGCAACACTGGGGGCTGGTAGGACACCCCCTCACCTCCCCAGGGCCACGGCATGCCACTGGGAGGGATACCCCATGGTGGCGACACCCCTTGAGTCAGCAAGCTGATGTTAGGCGGGTGTGGCCTGGCACTGCAGGGGCAGCGAGAGGGTGATGCACACCCTCACATCCTGTCCCGGGACCACCACCAAACCCCGCTACACCCTTGCTGCTGATGAAAAAAGATCTGTGCTTCTGCTCCCTGGGAAAGAGCTTTCTTTGCTCTCTGCAGCACCAGCTCAGATCTTCCATGTTAGATTTTATGTTAAAAAGTTAATTGCTAATAAAAGATTTATTTTTTTTTAAGGAGGGGGAGAGAAAAATGGCAGCAACGCTGCGGAGATGTGATGAATGGCACGGAGGATTTTACACGATAGGCAAATGGGGTTTGCATATGCAAATTGAATGGATTTTAAAATGGTCTTTAATGACAATTTTCGTCGCAGGCATTAACATTAATTGCAGCCAAATGAAAATGCAGCATTTGGTTGCTGTTAGCGGCAAATGCCCGGGCTATAAAGCTTTATCTTGATCAGAACTAGCCGTCATGGGTATGACAAGGTGGCTCAGTAAATTGCAAGCAGAAGAGCTTTTATGTAGCAAAACTATCCCCCAAAGCCGGCCAAAATCAGCATCAATTTTGCTTTATTTCTTCATAAACGGAGGTTAAATGGCTGCCCAAGAGAGACCCAGGCACCATTTGGAAATTTGCTTACTTTTTTTTTTTAACCGCAGAAAATTCTGAACGAGACCAGCCGCAGAATTTGCCCCAAAAAGAGAGATGCTATTAATTTAAAGTTATTATGGTTTATCTGGAATCTTCTATAATAGCTACCTTTTATGCAGGCTGCTGTATTTATCCTCTCGCTTTAAAAGCATGTTATTAAACCAAATCAAATTACAGACTCATTAAGGCCACTTTAGGCTAAAATAAAGAGAAAGGGGTGGGATTTAACCCATTCATCCAGACTGTTTAAGAGAGAAAAGATTATGTGGGTAAATGGCTTTGTCCATGGCCAGCATCTTTTTAAACCTTCTGTTGAGACAAAACATATGATTGGACACAGAATGTTCTTAAAACTGAAATGCAGCCTCAAATGTGCTAAGAATGTGCTCTCACACGACACTAGAACCAGGGGTCATCCCATGAAACTGGAGTTTGGGAGGTTTAGGACCGACAAAGGGAAGAACTTCGCACAGCACATATTTAATTTACGGAATTCTCTGGCACAGGATGTGTTGATGGCCACTAGCTGGATGGCTTTAAAAGGGTTTTAGACAAAGTCAGGGAGGACAGATCTATTAGTGGCTACTAGTCTGGTGGCTGTGGGCCACCTCCAGCCTCAGAGGCAGGATGCCTCTGAATCCCAGTTGAAGGGGAGCAGCAGCAGGAGAGAGGGCATGTTCTCGCCCTCTTGCCTGTGGGCTTCTCAGAGGCATCTGGTGGGCCACTGTGGGAAACAGGAGGCTGGACTGGATGGGCCTCCTTGGGCCTGATCCAGCAGGGCTGTTCTTATGTTCTTAAGAATCTGATCAGAGCCGCAAATGAAGGAACCACAGTTCTGTACTTGCGGGATGGTCTTCCGATCAGAATTTCTCTCTCTGCTTTTTTCCTTGCAGGGGAAAAGATACAGGGAGCGCACAGAGAAAGGGTTAAGCCCCGTATCGACTCCAACCCCACCGCACTAAGCAAATTTTGGTCGTTTCTGTTTCGTAAAGAAGTCAGGAGACCGACATTTCGATTGGCCTTCTGACCAAGAGTTCTCAAATGTGGGTCCCTAGATGTTGCTGGACTACAATTCTCATCATCCCCTGCCATTATGGCGGAAGGCTGTGTATGATGGGAGTGGTAGTTAGGGATGTGCAAACAGGTTTGAAGTTGAACGGGTTTGGTTCGAAGGTTCGGGGTAGAGCCGAACCACCCCCGTTTGGCTAGACCTCAGGGTTCGTGAACATTTTTAGGGTAAAAATGTTTTTTAATTAAACTTCCCACCTCTGGGTGGTTCCTCTGAGGCAGTGGGTGGGGGGTCTGTGGAGGTTTTCCCTTCCACTGCCTGCCTCACTTCCTTAAAAAAAAAAGCCCTGCTCGGCTGGCCTTTGGCCCGTTCGGGTCGTTCCCCTGGAACAGCAGCCATTTGGCGGCTGTCGCACCTGAACAAGTGCGCAATGGTCCTCTGTGTGGCCTACCTGAGCAATGGCCAAATGGGGCCATTTTTGAAGGAAGAAAGGCTGGCAGGGGGAAGGGGAGCCTCCGCGGACCCACCCACCCCACCCCGGAGAACCCCACCCGAAATTCACCTGAAATTTGCTTTGACCAGGGGTTCTCAACCTCAGGTGCCCCGATGTTGTCGGACTACAACTCCCATCATCCCCAACCACAGCGGCCTTGGGGAGCTGTAGTGCAAGAACATCTGAGGACCCAGGCTTGGGAGCCCTGCCTTAGATTATACCCTTCACAAGATTGATTCTTTGTGCCAGATTTCCTATGTATCAGACAGGTATTCAATATTATATGAAAAACTTTATAATGATAGAATGCTGAAACATCAACTCACTTTAACTAGCCAGGCACTAGTATTTTTATTTTATTTATTTTATTTTCTGTACCGCCAGAAAGCATTTCGCCATCCACAAAACATCAAATTTGGCCTGAAAAGGCCTCTAGAATGGGGGGGGGGGGGGAACCAGCGCTCGATTCCAAAAACAACAACTAAAAGTAACTCATGACAAATCCAAGACAAGGAGAGATTAAGGGAGATGCTGGTAAATCTTCTTCTCCTCTCTCCCCAGTAATGTCTAGTAATGCAGCAATGGCTTATTTTATGTTATTTTATTTATTAAATTTGTATACTGCCCAAACTAAATTAATTAATAGCCCTGGATGGCTTGCAACTAAAAAACAATGCAAATTTATAATCAGTTAAAAAAAACCAATTAAAGCTAAAGTTTAAACAGTTTAAAAGAATTTAACACTAGAAATGTAAAAATCACTGAAAGCCAGATTAAAAAGATGAGCCTTAAGGGTTCTCGTGGAGGCCTTTTGAAGAGCCAGCATGGTGTAGTAGTTAGAGTGTTGGACTAGGACCGGGGAGACCCGAGTTCAAATCCCCCTTCAGCCATGAGACTTGCTGGGTGACTCTGGGCCAGTCACTTCTCTCTCAGCCTAACCTACTTCACAGGGTTGTTGTGAGGAGAAACTTAAGTATGTAGTACACCACTCTGGGCTCCTTGGAGGAAGAGCGGGATATAAAATGTAATAAATAAATAAATAAATAAATAAATAAATTTAGTGGTGCTGAACCTCAAATGTCCATGAGGAATGTGTTCCGGAACTTGGGAGCAGCTGCAGAGAAGGCTCTGAATCACCACCAGATAAACACTTGGACTAGGGATGTGCGAACCGGTTCGAATTCGAATCGGCCCAATATCGAACAGGCCCAGTTTGAAGGCTCAACATCGAAACCATCAAAATTGGTTTCCGTTCGAACCGAACTACGCTTTTTGGTTTGTGCACACCCCTAAATCCAAGACTGGTTTTTTCCCAGTATAATTCATGTTAGAAATCGGACGTTAGACAGCAGAGGGGTGGGGTCAGAGTCCCTTTTGGGTTAATACAGGTATATCCTGTATTTAACCTGTATTTTTTAAAGTGGGTGCTCTTAAATCTAGAATCATCTTCTATTTGGGTAAATATGGTATGTCTACTCCCTTTTAAAAGGAAGGAAGTGAGTGTGCCAACCCGGACTGATGGGAAGGCAAGCCCACAGTGTAGAGGCCACCAACAACTGAGCCCTACTGCTCAACATCGGAGAAGGAGAATTTGCTTCTTGTACTCTTTAGCAACTCCGCCACCAGCCACACATAACCACATTTTAGGCACCAGGAGCAACTGGCAGCTGGCGTTTTGCCCTGACGGTCTGCTTCCTGCCTTCTCCACGTGCCTGCTTGTGATACTATCCAGGACGGTGCCAATAACCCAGGCACGGCAGCTTGTTTTATGAGCTGTTTACCGCGGAAGGTCACACACCCACTGATGTCCGGGCATGGCTCGAATCGGAGAACCGCTCCGACCTATTTTTTTCCCCCCGTGTTCATCCCCGCCTCCGTCACCCGCTCCCTTCCCGGGGAACTTATTTCCTCCGAGCCACGTGGCTGGCTTTTGTTGCCAGAGTAATAAAAAGGACATTTTTCATCTCCCCTTTTCCCTTCCCTTCCTCTTAATATCAGACAGAGATTTATTCCTTCCCCGATGCCTGTGGTGCTGAGGACGGGGAGGGGTCAGAGAAGGCGCTGATGGGACAATAATAGATAATATGGCCGCTCCCAGGAGCCTTGTCCAGGACCGTAGCCTATTCATCAGCAGCCAGCACTCATGCCAAGGTCAGCGCTAACGAGGATGTGGTGGGCTCCCCGGCCGCCCCCATGGGGCATCCTCTAATCAGATCGCGCGGATCTGCGCTCTGGCGTCCGATCTTTACAAGAGCTGGCTTGTGGAAACCAGAATTTGCAAGTGAGAGGTTGCCCCCTACGTACAACCGCTCAGTAACCGCCGATACGGCCGCATCGGCGCTCCTATCCAGGCCTCCCTCCTTCTCAAAGAGGCTCCAATCGCTGCTTTAAAGGGGAAGCAGCTCTTTCAGCATATCATTTGGGGCATGCGCCTACTAACTGAGCAAAGAGGCACCTTTGAAAGTGGTGACTCTCTTGTATATAGCAGGGGGGGAGCAACCGGCCCTATCCATCCCCAACACAGCATCCCTCCGGTGATTGCTGCTGGTGTCTCCCTGGTGTTTCTTTTTAGACTGTGAGCCGTTTGGGCACAGGGAGCCATCTGATTTATTAATTATTGATTTCCCACATATTTCCCTAGTGCCATTGGGTGACCCGTGTTCACCGAACATGGTTGTCCAGTAGGCTGTGCCCCTTGGGGTTGCCCAGTGGTAGGTCCCCCCCCCCCCCCGGTTCAGCTTCTGTATCATGTCAAAGCCATGAGAAAGACCAAGTCTTAAGATGCCAGAAATGGGATGCGAGCTTCCTTCTGGATGTACATCAATGTGCCCAATGCGTTTCAGCATCATCATCATCATTATTATTATTATTATTAATAATGAGATCCACAAGTATTTGTTACTTGTGGGTCTCTTCTCTGCCTCAAGGGACTCCCAGTTTCAACCAAGATTAGTGGCCAGAAATTAGGTTCTGTCCCTCCTCGATCCGTGGGGCACCTGGCGTGCATGCCAACCCCCAGCTGGGGCCAGAGGGTGAGGGCCAGGGGAAAGAGGGATGGTGTCAGCGGGCTGTGGCCCTGGGGAGACAGGTGGAGGGGCATGGAGTCACTGTTGCTCATCAGAAGGATATTCTGATAGATATTCCTATCTCTGGGCCAGCAAAAAAACTCCCTCTGTGGGCCGGATCCGGCCCCCACTGGCCTTACGTTGTACAGACTTGCTTTAGATCCTTAACAGTGCGATCCTAAGCATGTATATTCAGACGTCAACTTCACTGAGCCCGATGGGTCTGATTATGTCGTAAGCATGCATCCTTGCAACCCATCACGGTTGTTAATTCGGCTATCGTCATGGAGCAGTGATTTAAGGTTCCTAGCGGCCCGCCGAGCAACTGCCACTCATGCCCCCTGGTGCAGACCAAGCACACGGTGCTATCTCTGCAGTAAGCCACCCGTGTGGTGGCGGTGTGGTTCGAGCCTCCGTGGATGCATGGAGGCCATTTGCACGGCCTCTGCGATTCTGCGGAGCCCGGAACTGTGCCCTTAGCAGCATGCTACTGAGGGGACACCAGATGCACCCGGCCGCCCTTTCAGTCCTGAACCAGTCTTGGTTCGGTTTGATCGCAGATTCAAACCGCCTCCGATTCGGTTCTCAGTCGAACCGCCGAACCAGTCCAGGTCAAGACAAACCGGTTCAGGATTGAACGGTTCGTGCACACCCCAAGCTCATAACCATACGCATCCCTACACACATCTGATCCCTCTTTTTAAGTGCTCTTTTACATCAGAATTTATTCTTCGGACAGCTCCCATGCATCTGAGCCTTTGGAGGCACCTAACGGAGCTTCTGATGTTTCGAAAGAAACAATTTCCCTCACTGGCAGCCCACAGCGAAGAAATTTTTATAACGGTTTCCCTCCTTCCAATTAATTACTAGTGTTTGGGAATTTGGGGTCAACAGCAGCATTGCCAAAAATAAAATAAGAAAATATTTCATTTTCTTAAAAGAAAAAGAAAAAAAATCCTTTTCCGTGGACAAAAGAAAACTTTTTAAAAAACAAATTGTGAGCTTTAAAAAAAAAAAAAAATCCCAAACACCAACCTAACTATTGATTTGGCAGGAGAGTTTTGCTAGTACTCAGGCGCCAGAACGAATGAGCCGAAATACTTTCCACCCTGGTGTTCTTTGCTTATTATTTCCTCCATCCTAGCAAGGGAAAATGAGGACAAATGGCGATCATTTTTAAAATGATCCTGGAGGCCTCTCTCGGTGGCTTTATTGCCAGTGTCGATTTAGAGGCCTATCTGTAAAACCCTATGTGGCCCATCATGGGTCCGTGTGCTTGACGAGCATCTTAAGAAAACAGAAGACGCCTTGATGCTCTCGCATGGGCTTCGTCTTCGCTTCCTCCGCAGCCGCCAGCACCAAAGACCCCCTCGGTCTTCTAATTGAATCCACCCTCCCCGCAGAACGCTAACAAATAGCAAAAGGCCGTTTAGAGCCGGACTCCGGAGTGCAGGCCCGCCCGCCCGCCCGCCTCCGTCCCTCTCCTGCTATTAGCTTTTTATGCTCACCAGGCCGCAAATAATTAAAAAAGATAACCAAATGCCCAGCGGCCTTCTTTCCTAATTAGGTACAAGAACCGGGACTTGGGAGGGTAGCTAAGTGCTTCAATTACTCCGCTCTTCTCTTTCCTCCTCTGTCCTTGTTAGACCAGACAGGTCTGCTACCCAAAGGGGAACAATTAAGTCGAGCGAGAGAGACAAGGCTGGGGGGACGCCAGGGCCTACCTGCTACCTAAGCAAGGTCCACGTCGGTACGCTGCCGTTCTGGTCGCTGCCAGGCTACGGAGGGAGACAAATTAGCAGCAGAGACTTCGCCGGTTTCTATTCGTCCAAAAAACGCCTTATGCAGCCTTGGCCGCTGTGCTGAGCCTCAGATTTTAAGAATGACATTGATCAACGGGACCGGGAGAGAGATTCCCCTCCGCGGATGGGGCTGTAGCTCAGCGGCAGAGTCTCTGCTCTGCAGATGCCCAAGGTCCCGGGTTCAATCCCTGGCAGCGTCTCCAGGGAGGGCTGAGAGAGACCCCTGCCCAAAAGCGTGGAGAGCTGCTGCCGGTCAGAGTCGACAGTGCTGAGCTAGATGGACCGAGGGTCTGACTCAGTATAAGGCAGATTCTGCTTAGGTATGGGGACAAGTCATGCTTGCTACCACAAGACCAGCTCTCCTCTCCAAGCGAGCGTCTGCTTGGCATGCAGGAAGTCCTGAGTTCAATCCCTGGCAGCGTCTCCAGGTAGGCCTGGGAAGGACTCCCGCCTGAAACGCTGGAGAGCTGCTGCCAGTCAGTGTAGACAATGCTGAGCCAGAGGGACCAATGCTCTGATTCAGTAAAAGGCAGATTCCCTCTCTGATGCCCCTGCTAACTTGGCAAAGAGGCACCTTTTAACGTGGGGATTCTCTTTATTTAGCAGGGGGAGAGCAACTGGCCCTATCCGTCCCCAGCACAGCATCCCTCCAGTGGCTGTTGCTGGTGTCTATCTTATATTTCTTTTTAGAATGTGAGCCCTTTGGGGACAGGGAGTCATCTTATTTATTTATTATTTCTCTGTGTAAACCACCCTGAGTCATTTTTGGAAGGGCGATATAGAAATCGAATGAATGAATGAATCAATCAATCAATCATACCAGCCACGCCCGCTTCCTGCCTCAACAGGTGGCTTTTCACCTGGTCCCAAATCAGCCCTCCTTCCGAGGTGTAATATCATCCGTGTTTTCCCCACAGCCTCCGTGCCTAGGGAAGGGCTCCGTGTGTGAGTGGTGACGGGTGGGGAATAGCATTTTGTAAGTTTTTACAGGCGGAAAGTTTTCAGAGGAAAGTGACACAAAGCCCTCGAGTGGCTATGATGCCAACGTCGTCTCCGGCGGCTTGCTCGCAGTTTGGTGCCGTGCATAGATTTTAATTTTAACAAAACAGCTGTCTGCGGTGAACGGATCATCAGCATCTAAGAAGCTGGAACGCGCGTCTTGAGCTGAACAGACTCCTGTGCTGTCATTGATTTTCCGGGAACTTAAAAAACAGCCTCTGGCTACTCAACCAAATTAGTAGTCACTGATGACCAATTATTTTGCCCCGCTGTGAACAGGGAGGCGTAACTAAGAATCCGGTTTGTCAGACCTAAGGCTCTCCCCCTGAAACACCTTTCAACCCGCGTGTACTTAAAGGCCCTTAGAAGGTTCTGACGCTTCCCAGGAAGTTTCATGCACCATACCAGAGAGAGAAGAAAAAAAAGAAAGTTTTAATGAGCTGTGGGGAGATGGTGATGGGCCGTCATCAGAACAGGCTGTTCTCGTCTCGGAAGAGAACTATTTCGCCAGGTAGGCGAATCACACCTGTCAGAATTTATACTCACGTACACCCGGGAAATGTCAGCCTTGTATTTGCAAATTATAATTACCGTTCCCCTTGGCGTCACCTGCCCGGGTGCCTTCGTTTGCGAGAAGGCCATGGTGACTCTCGCAAAAGCACCGAAGGCGTCTGCGGAGTGGGAGAGAAGTTGTACCTCGTTTCGGGCCTACGCAGTTCCGATTCTAAAATAATGTTAATTCTTCATTATGCTTGGCGGGGGAGGTTTATGGTTTATTTGGAGGCAATGGAGCCCATTAAAAAAAGGCAGGTTTCGTTTTTGAGGGAAACAACCGATCAAGAACCCATCGTATATACAAGCTGAACAGGAGCCTGTCTTCCCAACTAAGCACTTCCTGCCTCCTGAACAGAATTTAGCAGGAGCGTTTATTAAATCTACAGAAACGAACGCTGGGCAAAGGGTAATGGTTTTGAAAGTATGCATAAATACATTTTAGATTGTTTAAGGAGAAATAGTATTCAAAGGAGGAACATAGGAAGCTGCCATATACGGAGTCTGACCCTTGGCCCAGCTAGCTCAGTATTGTCTTCACAGACTGGCAGCGGCTTCTCCAAGACAACAGGCAGGACTCTCCCTCAGCCCTGTCTTGGAGATGCTGCCAGGGAGGGAACTGGGAACCTTCTCCTCTTCCCAGAGCGGCTCCATCCCCTGAGGGGAAGATCTTGCAGTGCTCACACTTCTAGTCTCCCATTCATATGCAACCAGGGCTGACCCTGCTTAGCAAAGGGGACAAGTCATACTTGCGACCACAAGACCAGCTCTCTTCCATTGACAAATCCCAGCAGCAGGGAGACATCGCACCTAGAAATTAAACAGTGGTGTTTAGAATAGGATAATCAGAGGCTTTCTTTATGCTCAGAGGCCTTCTGAGCCAATTTTGGAAGGGTGGTATAAAAACTGAATGAATGAATGAATTTGTCCCAAGCAGTCCTGTTTCTGTTCCAAGTATGTTACTTGTAAAGTGGATAAAGAGAAGCTCATTCACTTGATCCATAATTGTAGGAACATCGGAAGCTGCCTTCTACTGAGTCAGACCCTTGGTCCATCTAGCTCAGGATTGTCTTCACAGACTGGCAGCGGCTTCTCCAAGGTTGCAGGCAGGAGTCTCTCTCTCTCAGCCCTCTCTTGGAGATGCTGCCAGGGAGGGAACTTGGAGCCTTCTGCCTGCAAGCAGGCAGGTGCTCTTCCCAGAGAGGCCCCATCCCCGAAGGGAAATATCTTACAGCGCTCACACATTCTCCCATCCAAATTCAAACCAGGGTGGGCCCTGCTTAGCAAAGGCAATGACCCATGCCCGCAGCCAGCTGTTCTAGCAGGACTCCATCGGAAGTCCGCTCACACAGTCCCCCCTTCAAATTCAAACCAGGGCAGGCCCTGCTTAGCAAAGGTGGCGCTCCATGCTCACGGCCAGCTGTTCTGGCAGGACTCCTGTGGGAGTTCAGCACCGGCTGGCTTAGGGAAAGCTCTCTCTCTCTCCCCCCCCTTTGGAAAATAATCCCAGAGGACGGCTGCGATTTGGCACCGATCCAAAGCTAGCTTTGCTCCTGCCGAGACACTCATGGCTATAATTATGGCACGCACCGCATGCTTCAGAGCAGCCTAATCGATGCCCGTGTTCTCTAACGACGCCCTGCCTGCGACCGAATGCTTTTGCAGCCGGAGAGGCCGTTCGGATCTGGAGACATCCTGGCGGGGAGCGTGGGGTCGACACACGGGAGAGCTGTCGGAGATCACAGGGCCGCCTCGTTCGCAGGGGGGCCTCTCAAGGCCTCTTCTGAGTCTGGCCACCACCCTGGCACAGGGCTTGCCCTGCTCTCAGGCAGCGGAAAGGGGGCCAGCTCAGATCAGGGGGCTGATGAGGAAAGATGATACTATGAGAGATTTCCCTCAGGGGATGGGGCCACTCTGGGAAGAGCAGAAGGTTCCCAGTTCCCTCCTTGGCAGCATCTCCAAGATAGGGCCGAGAGAGACTCCTGCCTGCCACCTTGGAGAAGCCGCTGCCAGTCTGTGCAGACAATCCTGAGCTAGACGGAGCAAGGGTCTGACTCAGTATATGGCAGCTTCCTCTGTTCCTCTGTTCCTTCCCTATGGATCTTTTTCGTTTAGAAAGACCGTAACGCCAGGCAATGGTTGGGGGGGCGTGACAGAGGGGTGTAAAATTATGCACGGTGTGGATCATACGAACATAAAAATTCATAAGAACATTCTTTAAAAAACATTTTGATATCCCGCTCTTCCTCCCAGGAGCCCAGAGCGGTGTACTACATCCTTAAGTTTCTCCTCCCAACAACCCAGTGAAGTAGGTTAGGCTGAGAGAGAAGTGACTGGCCCAGAGTCACCCAGCTAGTCTCATGGCTGAAGGGGGATTTGAACTCGGGATTTGAACTCTCCCCGGTCCTAGTCCAGCACTCTAACCACCACACCACTCTGGATCAGGCCCAAGGAGGCCTCTCTAGTCCAGCATCCAGTTTCACACAGTGACAGTGGCCCACCAGATGCCTCTGAGAAGCCCACAGGCAAGAGGTGTGTGCATGTCCTCTCGTCTCCTGATGTGGCTCCCCTGCAACTGGGATTTGGAGGCATCGTGCCTCTGAGGCTGGAGGTGGCCTTTAGCCCTCCGACTAGTAGCCCTTGATAGACCTGTCCTCCATGACTTTGTCTAAGCCCCTGGAATTTATCTAAACCCATATTGATTCACCCAAGTGGAGAGAGAGATGATTTTCTCCCTCTCTCATAATATTAGAACCGTACAGTAACTACATCTCTGCTTCCAACGTTTCTGGCAGTAAAGTAAAGTGTGCTGTCGAGTTGATTTTGACTCCTGGCGCCCACAAGCCCTGTGGTTGTCTTTGGTAGAATACAGGAGGGGTTGATCATTGCCTCCTCCCGCGCAGTATGAGACGATGCCTTTCAGCATCTTCCTGTATCACTCACTGCTGCCTGATATAGGTGTTTCCCACAGTCTAGGAAACAGACCAGCGGGGATTCGAACTGGCAACCTTCTGCTTGTAAGTCAAGCATTTCCCTGCTGTGCCACTTAAGGTGGCTTCTAGGCCACGGCTTTGCGACGTTTACCTTTTTCTCCTCGAGAGCTTTGAACAGCAGCCCTGACACACAGAAATTAACCGTGTGACACTTTTCTCCCTCTCTGGGTCGCCACACCAAGAAAAACTTCGCCAGATTTTCTCCTTTATGTCCAGCGGCTATTCAAGGCACTGGAACAAGAAGGAGAAGTAATTCTATGTTTATACTTCTAGAAGGCATCGAAGAACATAAGAACAGCCCTGCGGGATCAGGCCCAAGGAGGCCCATCTAGTCCAGCATCCTGTTTCCCACAGTGGCCCACCAGATGCCTCAGAGAAGCCCACAGGCTAGAGGTGAAGGCCTGCTCCATCTCCTGCTGTTGCTCCCCTGCAACTGGGATTCAGAGGCATCGTGCCTCTGAGGCTGGAGGTGGCCTGTAGCCACCAGACTGGCAGCCATTGATAGACCTGCCCTCCATGAATTTATCTAAACCCCTCTTAAGGCCATTCAGGCTGTTGGCTGTCACCTCATAAGGAACATAAGAAGCTGCCATATACCGAGTCAGACCATTGGTCTATCTAGCTCAGTATTGTCTTCACAGACTGGCAGCGGCTTCTCCAAGGTTGCAGGCAGGAGTCTCTCTCAGCCCTAGCTTGGAGATGCTGCCAGGGAGGGAACCGGGAACCTAGATGCTCTTCCCAGAGCGACTCCATCCCCTAAGTGGGGGAATATCTTGCAGTGCTCACACATCAAGTCTACCATTCATATCCAACCAGGGTGGACCCTGCTTAGCTAAGGGGACAAGTCATGTTTGCTACCAGCTCTCCTCTCCTCATCCTGTGGCAGAGAATTCCATAGTTTGATTATACATTGTGTGGAACATAGGGAGCTGCCACATACTCAGACCCTTGGTCTATCTAGCTCAGTATTGTCTTCACAGACTGACAGTGGCTTCTCCAAGGTTGCAGGCAGGAATCTCTCTCCGCTCTATCTTGGCGATGCTGCCAGGGAGGGAACTGGGAACCTTCTGCTTTTCCCAGAGCAGCTCCATCCCCTAAGAAGGGAATATCTCACAGGGCTCACACTTCTAGTCTCCCCTTCACATGCAACCAGGGTGGACGCTGCTTAGCTAAGGGGACAAGTCATGGTGGCTACCATAGGACCAACTCTCTTCTGGTCTTTTCTGTTGGGCCGCTGCAGGAAATGATGGACTCAACAGATGCTGGTCCCATCCGGCAAGCCAGGTTCTAAAAGGGTCCGATTCAAGGTCTCTGGTGACACCTTTTCCTTTGGAATATTCCGCAGGCCCTCCACCCCCTTCTTCGACCTGCTTCAGCATAAATACAAGGAAATATGGTTGGACGAGCAAAGAGCTGTGATTCAGGCCAAGCAGGAAGAAAATAAGCAGAAGGTAACCAGATCATGAGAGGATGTGGGGCGCGGGGGGGCGCTCAGCAACCCACATGGAAATGTATTCAAGTACAAGCACAGGGGCCCTTCCTCCAATTCATTCTGCTTCTTGTGACCACTTGGCAGTGGCCAATGCATGCAGCCCACAGAGAGACACAAGATTCTTGGGCTGGAGTGAAGGGAAGTTCAAGGTGTCCCACAAGAACCCTCCGTTGTTCCCTCCGCCTCAATGTTCTTAGCCTTCATGCCTGGCCCAAGGCCCACCCACTCACTGCCTTCTTTGGTGTGGCTAGACAGGGCCTCTGTTCCTGCGGGCATCTGGTGGACCCCAAGCCACGCCATCGTTTGAGGATTTGGGACAGTGGCCAACACTGGGCAAGCCCAAAGGACATTGGGCAAGCCCAAAGCTGCCAGTTGTGCATGGTCTGGAGTTGGCGTTCCAGATGACTGTTTTGCACACCTGCAGGGCACCACACTTAGGAACATAGGAAGCGGCCTTCTACCGAGTCCGACCCTTGGTCCATCTCACTCAGTATTGTCTACACAGGCTGGCAGCGGCTTCTCCAAGGCTGCAGGCAGGAGTCTCTCTCTCTCAGCCCAATCTTGGAGATGCTGCCAGGGAGGGAACTTGGAACCTCGATGCTCTTCTCAGAGCGGCTCCACCCCCTAAGAGGAATCTCTTGTAGTGCTCACACTTCTAGTCTCCCTTTCATATGCAACCAGGGCAGACCCTGCTTAGCTATAAGGGGACAAGTCATGCTTGCTGCCACAAGCCCAGCTCTCCTCTCCCTAAACTTTAAGAAGGGTTTAGACAAATTCATGGAGGAGAGGTCTAGCAAGGGCTACTAGTCCGAGGGCTATAGGCCACTGCCAACCTCAGAGGCAAGATGCCTCTCAATACCAGTTGCAGGGGAGCAACAGCAGGAGAGAGGGCATGTTCTCACCCTCTTGCCTGTGGGCTTCCCGGAGGCATCTGGTGCGCCACTGTAGGAAACAGGATGCTGGACTAGATGGGCCTCCTTGGGCCTGATCCAGCAGGGCTGTTCTTAGGTTCTTCTTGTTTGTTGAAAAGTGGAATATAAATAACTGTGGTAATAGTAATAGTTTTCTGTAGCATGTGGATTTTGTGTCATAGGTAGTCACCACCAGCCATCAATTCCCATTCAAGACACATCGTTTTAGATACCCAAAGCCATCCAGCAGACACCTCCCGACATAAAGTCCTTAAAGACGCATTTCTTCACCCGGGCTTTTAACTGATATTGTTTTAATTGTTTTGAATGTTGTTTTTATGGAATATTGTTTTAAAGAGTTTAAATTGTGTTCTCCATTTCTTGCTTTTAAAATATTTGTTTTGTTTTGCTTTTGTTTTTAATTCATGTTTTACTTTTTAATCTTGTCGTGAACCGCCCAGAGACGTAAGTTTTGGGCAGTGTAAAAATATGATAGATAGATAGATAGATAGATAGATAGATAGATAGATAGAAATAAATCCAGCAGTCTCTGCCCAGGGCCAAACAGTCCATCAGGTCACGGGGGGAAATCGCATTTCTATTCCAGTATCTTCCAGTTACAACCTTTGTGTGTCTCTCCTTTGCCCTTAGTCACGCAGAGGGAAAGTGTACGAAACGCGCACGTCTCTGCTCCGGAAGCACCAGCCGCCGATACCGATGGTGGGGTTCTGGCATATGCCCCACTTCCAGAAGAAGGTATGTCTGAGCCACAGGAAAGGGTTTGCTCTAACGTGTTGCCTCTAAGTGCTCATTCCCAAGCGCATGGATCGCCTCTTACAAATAATTCTGTATGGAGCTGCATGGAGACTATACACAGATGAACATCTGGCAGCATTTCCAATGGATCCCTTTGCCGTTAAAATGTGTCCTCATGTCACGATTGAAATATATTGTGAGAGATGCCCTTACAAGCTGAGATCTAAAGGATGTCTAAGAAGACCTCCTGCACTGACTTCCCAGTAACAGGGGTTCCCAGATGTTGTGGACTACAACCCCCGTCATCCCTAGTGAAAGGCCATTGGAGCTGGGGATGATGGGTGTTGTGGTCAGCAACATCTGGGAATCCCTGTTAGCGGGAACACTGCTGCTCCTGCATCAGACATAAGGCCTGTTTACCTTAGGCTTCTGTTTCCAGCAAGATGCCTCTGAACACTCACCACATAGGAGGCCGAGGAACAACATAGGAAGCTGCCAGATACTGAGTCAGACCCTTGGTCCATCTCGCTCAGTATTGTCTACACAGACCGGCAGCGGCTTCTCCAAGGTTGCAGGCAGGAGTCTCTCTTAGCCCTATTTTGGAGATGCTGCCAGGGAGGGAACTTGGAACCTAAATGCTCTTCCCAGAGCAGCTCCATCCCCTCAGGGGAATATCATACAGTGCTCACACATCTAGTCTCCCATTCATATGCAACCAGGATGGACCCTGCTTAGCAAAGGGGATAAGCCATGCAAGACCAGCTCTCCTCTCAAATAGGAAGCAGCCATATGCCGAGTCAGACCCTCAGTCCATCTAGCTCAGGATTGTCTTCACAGACTGGCAGCGGCTTCTCCAAGGTTGCAGGCAGGAGTCTCTCCCAGCCCGATCTTGGAGATGCTGCCAGGGAGGGAACTGGGAACCTTCTGCTCTTCCCAGAGCGGCTCCATCCCAGAGCGATCCCAGATTCTGCTCTTCTCAGAGCAGCTCACGCATCTAGTCTCCCATTCATATGCAACCAGGGTGGACCCTGCTTAGCTAAGGGGACAAGTCATGCTTGCTACCACAAGACCAACTCTCTTCTCCTGTTTAATTGATTTAGTTTTGATTTTAATTGATTGATCTTAATTGTTTTTATTTTGAGCCATTTTTGGAAGGGCAGTATATAAATCAAATTCATACATGCATATATACATAAACTCCCTTCAGCCTTAGCGACAATACATTTCATCTATCTATCTATCTATCTATCTATCTATCTATCTATCTATCTATCTATCTATTTGCATTTATATCCTGCTGTTCCTCCAAGGAGTCCAGAGTACATACTTGAGTTTCTCCTCACAACAACCCTGTGAAGTAGGTTAGGCTGAGAGAGAAGTGACTGGCCCAGAGTAACCCAGCAAGTCTCCTGGCTGAATGGGGATTTGAACTCGGGTCTCCCCAGTCCTAGTCCAGCACTCTTAAGTACTACACCACGCTGGCTCCGTGGTGATGATGAACTAGGGATGATGAATTCCGAAAACAACTGGAGAATCTCAGGTCAACCACCCTTGCTTTCAAGCCACCCCCTACTTCAGCAAACATCTTTCCGAAAGACACATTTTAAGCATAAAGCCAATGTTAGATTTCACTAGCAAACTTGCTGCTATGAACTGGGACTCATAAAGAGTCAGTGGTTCGCTCACTACAGGAAGCTATTATTATTATTATTATTATTATTATTATTATTATTATTATTATTATTACATTTATATCCCGCTCTTCCTCCAAGGTGCCCAGAGTATGTACTACATACTTGAGTTTCTCTTTTCCTGCTTTAGATATTTATAGTATCTTTCTAAGATAATTTATCACCTGCAACTCCCTAGCTGGGATTCGAGGGTGCCCTCTGGTTGAATCTTGTATTCATTTAATTGGATCTTGTATCCATTTAATTGGATCTTGTATTCATTTAGTTGGATCATGTATTCATTTGTATAACAATGTGACTCATGAACCATTCTGATCTGCATTGCTTGGTCTTTATTTTATTTTATGATATGTTATGTTATGTTATTTTATTTTTTAAAAAAACATTTTTATATCCTTTTGGTTCCACTTGGTAAAAACAAGCCAGCCAGCAAGAGTCTCTCTTTATGAGTGTGCCAAACCTTCAAAATCTGAAGAAATTCCAGGCGTATTCCAGGAGAAATTTCAGAGACTTTTCGGCACAACACTTAGATAGCTATATATATATTTCTCCTAGGCGTACCCATCACTAATCCCATGCGTGGCAGCTCTCGCGGGAGTTCGCAAGCAGCTGCCGATTAGCAACAGGGAGAAGCGGGCCAGCCGGGCAGAAGAGGCCCAGATGTTCGGCGCCCGGCCCAGCTAGTACCTACTTAATTGCTTAAGAGACCAGTTCATTCATCTAACAAGGTGCCCTCAGAGTGGCCCCCAGGAGCCGTTGTTCATATGCCACAGAAGGAGAGCTGGTCTTGTGTGAATTGTCCCCTCTGCTAAGCAGGCTCTGCCCTGGTTTGCATTTGAATGGGCGACTACATGTTAACTCCGTGAGATATACCCCTTAGGGGATAGGGCTGTAGCTCAGTGGAAGAGTATCTACGTGCTTGCATGCAGAAGGTTCCAAGTTCCCTCCCTGGCAGCATCTCCAAGATAGGGCTGAGAGAGACTCCAGCCTGCAACCTTGGAGAAGCCGCTGCCAGTCTGGGTAGACAATACTGAGCTAGATGGACCAAGGGTCTGACTCAGTATACAGCAGCTTCCTATGTTCCACATGGACCATAACCATAATCATCTTTGCTGCCCGGCTTGGAATTCTCTCCATTTTGCTTGCAAGCAAAACTTGGTGCAGGGCAGATGCAGAGGCCAAACCGAGCAAAACTCTCTCCTCCTTAATTGCTTGGGCTCTCCTTCCTGCCCTCCAGACCAAAGCGCTGTGACATTACACAGTCATTCAGTCACTAAAGGCTAGGCAAATTCCATATTTCCGCCTCTGGGTAGAGAGTTCAGCCCCACTGCCCAAGAATAAGGGCACACGCTACTAAGCCAACCGGTTGATTTGCAGGATTTCATCCGTCGTACGGTTTGTTCTTACACGGACGTCGCTTTGCGAGGAAAAAGCCCCAATTTGTGCCTCCCAGGATCCTCGGGGTCTCTCATTTGTTGCTGCCAGTTCATTGACCAGGGTGGGGAAGCAGCTAGAAGCATGCTGAGGCGAAGTGGATTAGTGGACGCTGCTGATCTCCTGTGACTCCTGCTAGCCTGGGCTGGAAATTGCTTAAGTCCCAAGCAACGGATCAGCTTCTGTGGGTGAAGAAGGCTGTGGAGTTCTAAGATGCACCCAGCCTTTTATTGCTGCTGGATCGAAACTAAAGGATGATGCTTCTCCCCTATGTCCCTCTTGTGTCTAGCGTAGAACTTGGCAGTCTCCTTCGCCAAGAGAAGTCTGTCCGGTGGCAAGGTATCAGTTTATTTATCTGGTAGTTTCCAAATTGTTATAGGCAGTGCCTTTTTTGTGGCAATACACACCAGTACTGAGTACCAGTACCCAGGGTCATATCTAGGAGAGGGGGGGGCCTTTTCATCCCTCTCCCTGGTGTGTGTGTGTCTGTGTCTGTGTCTGTGTCTGTGTCTGTGTCTGTCTGTCTGTCTGTCTCTCTCTCTCTCTCTCTCTCTCTCCCTCTCATATTTCTATGCTGCCTGATATGTATATCTCTAGGCGGTGTACAAAATTTAAAATATTGAAAAGTCACAAATTAAAATACAATGCAATAAAAACAATAGAATGAAATTATTAAAACAAGTTTTTTAAATTATTACAATTCATTAAAGCCTGAGCGAACAGGAGGGTCCTGAGGTTCTTCAACGTAGGAACATAGGAAGCTGCCATATACTGAGTGAGACCAGGTCTATCTAGTTCAGTATTGTCTTCACAGACTGGTAGCGTCTTCTCCCAGATTGCAGGCAGGAGTCTCTCTCAGCCCTCTCTTGGAGATGCTGCCAGGGAGGGAACTTGAACCTTCTGCTCTTCCCAGAGTGGCTCCATCCCCGGAGGGGAATCTCTTCCAGTGCTCACACTTCTAGTCTCCCTTTCATATTCAACCAGGGTGGACCCTGCTTAGCTAAGGCGACAAGTCATGCTTGCTACCATATACTGAGTCAGACCCTTGGTCCCTCTAGTTGAGTATTGTCTACACAGGCTGGCAGCCGCTTCTCCAAGGTTGCAGGCAGGAATCTCTCTCAGCCCTCTCTTGGAGATGCTGCCAGAGAGGGAACTGGGAACCTGGATGCTCTTCCCAGAGCGGCTCCATCCCCAGAGGGGAATATCTTACAGTGCTCATGCATCTAGTCTCCCATTCATATGCAACCAGGGCAGACCCTGCTTAGCTAAGAGGACAAGTCATGCTTGCGACCACCAGACCAGCTCTCCTCTCCTAGGAGAGAGTGGGGGGGGAGGAGAGGGAGGGACAGAGAGGGAGAAAGACAGAGGGAAAGGTGACGTGGGTGGGAAAGGGGGGGGAGGAGGGAGGGAGGGAGGCGACCAATTCCGCCTCTGCCTGCTCTGCCCCACAGCCCCCCACTGGTGCCACCAGGAGACAGGAATCTCCCCACCGCTGCCACTCCTCCCACACCCCATTCATTCTGGGCCTCGCACCCCTTTCGGGGTCTTCCTGGCCCGAGGCCAAGGCCCTGGAAAGAACTGACAAGGAGACCTCCCTCTGCCACTTCACTCAAACAGGCCTGGCAGGGTTGACAAGCAAAATTTTTTTGGGGGGACACATAATCTGCAGCCCCGCCAAGCAATCAAAGACTCCTGTCAACAGATGAGCAGCCCTCCCCAAAGGCACCTCCTGTTACCTGGGGAAACTCTGGCAGGTTAAAAATAAAAAATAAAAAATAATCCAGAGAGAGTAATTAAGGAATCGCCCACTGTATCCACTTTTGCTGAACAATTCTGGGTGGCGGAATGTGATACCCACTGGGGATCTAATACAAACTCACAGCCTGATCCTGCCGAAAAACAAACAGCTGAGATTTAAGAAACGCGCACATGCACGCACACACACACACACACACGCACACACACACAAAACAACTAGCATTTCCCTCCGTTTCTTGGGAAGGGAGGTGTGATATTTTAGAACTCAGTTGACAAGAACTCCGGTGATCTTTCAACAGTTGTCATGTCGGGAAACAAAAGCATGTATTTTGCCTTAAATAATCAGTGTTTGAGAGACGGATTACATAGCAGGCTAGTGGTGATTTGCTGGCTTGTTCTCGAATATCGTGTTTATTCTTTGGATGCTGCAACAGCAGAAGCATGTCGGGACGCTCCCCAACGGGGACATCTTATTCTACCATGGCACATTTAAACACCAAACGTTGGCTAGGGAGTGTGCAGCTACAAAGGTGACCCAGCCTAGAAAGAAAGGGAGGGGAGAAGGGAGGGAAATTACAATGGAAAATTGGGGGGGGTGACCCCTCCCCAGTACATACCATTATGGTGGATGGCTAACTGTTCCTTTCTTAGGCAGACTTCAGATTAATAGACCCCGATGGCTGCCTTATTTTATGCGTGAGAGATTGACTCTTGATGGTAGATAATCTCTCTGTGTTTTCAAATGAGACACCCATGAGCACTTGGAGAAGTTAACAAGGGGGAAATAGGGCTGTGCCCACCATTATTACTCACTGCTGGAGGCTCAACAGTGGCAGCTCAATGTTGCATTCATATACTCTGCAACAGCCAGTCCTGTATTTTTTTTTTAAACCAAGAGAGTACTTTTCTTTTGTTTAAGAGTGCAGCAGGAAAACACAATTTTCCAATAAGTTATCGACTATTAACTGCCATGTGTGAAGCTACATGGTGTTTCGGTGTTCGTGTCTGCATTTATATGTTGGACTAAGTGGTGCAGTGAGGAAATTCTTGACTAACCCCTGCTAACTTGGCAAAGAGGCACCTTTTAATGTGGTGATTCTCTTTATTTAGCAGGGGAGAGTAACTGGCCCTCTCCACCGCCAGCACAGTACTTCCGGTGACTGCTGCTGGTGTCTATCTTATGTTTCTTTTTAGATTGTGAGTCCTTTGGGGACAGGGTTCCATTTTGTTTATCTTATTTATTTGTTATTTCTCTGTGTGAACCGCCCTGAGCCATTTTTGGAAGGGCAGTATAGAAATTGAATGAATGAATGAATGAATGAATGAATGAATGAATGAATAAACAAATAGCAGAAGGTTGCTGGTTCGAATCCCCGCTGGTATGTTTCCCAGACTATGGGAAACACCTCTATCGGGCAGCAGTGATATAGGAAGATGTTGAAAGGTATCATTTCATACTGTGCAAGAGGAGGCAATGGTAAACCCCTCCTGCAGTGCATTCTACCAAAGAAGACCACAGGGCTCTGTGGGTGCCAGGAGTCAAAATTGACTCGACGGCACACTTTACCTTTAAGACCGGGGAAACCCAACGGGGGAAATCCCCATTCTGCCATGAACCTCCTTGAGTGACTCTGGATCAGTCACCTCTCTCTCTGCCTAGCCTACCTCTCAGGGCTGTTGTGAGGATAAACATAACTATGGACACTGCTCTGGGCTCCTGGGAGGAAGAGCGGGGTATAACCGTAAAAACATAAACACAGAGATCAACCAATAAGCAAACCAACAAGCAAATCAATAAGCCCCATACCCAACATCCCACAAGATTATATGTACATCTCTGAGAATGAGATGTACATTTAGACCTCAGACAGTTCCAAAAGGAGCAAGAGTCAGGCAAGAGGTTCAGGACCATGGACAGCTCCAATTCTTACACTGGAGAATAACCCCAGATCAGGGAATGCCACCCAAACTGTTGGTCTGTTTTGTCCACTTGACCCGTGGTGGGTCAAGCCGTCGCTAACAGAGGCCTTTCCCAGGTTGCCTAGCTTTTTAACTAGAGGTGTCAGGGACAGCCCTTCCCCAACTTTGGGGGGTCTTGAAGGAAGTGGAGGATAGCTTCTTAAATAAGTGAAAGGTTCAATCCCGGGTTCATCTCAGGTTCAATCCCTGGCAGCATCTCCAAGTAGGGCTGGGAGAGAGACTCCTGCCTGCAACCTCGAAGAAGCCGCTGCCAGTCTGTGAAGACAATACTGAGCTAGATGGACCAAGGGTCGGACTCAGTATATGGCAGCTGCCTATGTTCCTCTCTTTCTATGATCAGAAGTATCAGGAGACATTGTGCTTCTAGGGGGTGGAGCTGTACCTCAGTAGGTGTGGCTAATACTGAGCTCGATACCAGGGGCCTGACTCACTTACTTACTTACATATTGGTTGGTTGGTTGGTTGGTTGGTTTACAATTAGTCCCTGCCCCTCCAGTACACCGCAATACTCACAACAATAAAAGAGATACAACATAAAATAAAAGTAATAAAATTAACCAAATTAAGGAAACAAGTTAAAAGTCAGGCTAAGAAACACCATCCGTAGTAAGTTTCAAATTAAAAGTTATTTTCCAAGTGAAAAATTGAGAGGTTATGAAAATGAAAAACAAAAGAACCTACCAGATATAACCAAAGAGGGAGCATTAAAAAGCCTCTTTAAAAAGATGTGTTTTTAGTTGGGTTAAAAAAAAAATACTGAGAGATGAGGGAGCATGGCAAAGCTCTTCAGAGAGGGCGTTCCAAAGCCAAGTTCCAAAGATGGAACATAGGAAGCTGCCATATACTGAGTCAGACCATTGGTCCATCTCACTCAGGATTGTCTTCACAGGCTGGCAGCGGCTTCTCCCAGGTTGCAGGCAGGAGTCTCTCTCAGCCCGATCTTGGAAATGCTTCCAGGGAGGGAACTTGGGACCTTTTTGATGCTCTTCCCAAAGTGGCTCCATCTCCTAAGGGGAATCTCTTCCAGTGCTCACACTTCTAGTCTCCCATTCATAAGCAACCAGGGTGGACCCTGCTTAGCTAAGGGGACAAGTCATGCTTGCTCCCACCAGACCAGCTCTCCTCCATAGCTCTTATACCTCTTGGTATAAGTCAACTTCTAATAGGATCATTTCATTTCTGTGTGTGATATAACTCCGCCCCCACCTGCCCTACTAAACTGAGGACAGGGCTGTAGCTCAGTGGGAAAGCATCTGCTTTGCATGCAGAAGGTCCCAGGTTCAATCCTGGGTTGCATCTCCGGGTAGGGATGGGAAAGACTCCGGCCTGGAACCTGGGAGGGCTGCTGCCTAGTGTGTGCCGACAATACTGAGCTGGCCCATCTAGTCCATCATCCTGTTTCGCACACTGGCCCCACAGGCAAGAGATGAAGGCATGCCCTCTCTCCTGCTGTTGCCCCCCTGAAACTGGCATCTAGAGGGATCTTGCCTCTGGGGCTGGAGGTGGCCTATAGCCACCAACTAGTAGTCAATGATAGACCGGTCCTCCCTGGATTTATCTAAGCCAGTGGTTCCCAAGGTTGGGTCCCCAGATGTTATTGGACTTTAATTCCCATAATCCCCAACCAAAGGCCACTGGGGCAGGGGATTATGGGAGCTGAAGTCAGGTCTTGTGGTAGCAAGCATGGCTTGTCCCCTTAGCTAAGCAGGGTCTGCCCTGGTTGCATATGAGTGTGAGCACTGAAAGATATTCCCCGTAAGGGATGGAGCTGCTCTGGGAAGAGCAGAAGGTGCCAAGTTCCCTCCCTGGCAGCATCTCCAAGATCGGGCTGAGAGAGAGAGATTCCTGCCTGCAACCTTGGGGAAGCCGCTGCCAGTCTGTGAAGACAATCCTGAACTAGATAGACCAATGGTCTGACTCAGTATATGGCAGGTTCGTATGTTCCTATAAGTCCAATAACATCTGGGGACCCAACACTGAGAATCCCTGGTCTAAGCCCTTCTTAGAGCCACCCAGGCTGGTGGCTGTCACCACATCCTGTGGCAGAGAATTCCACAGGCTAACGATGCCGGGTGTGGGAAAAGCGCTTCCTTGTGTCGCTCCTAAAATCCATGGCCTTCGGTGTCATGGGATGGCCCCTGCTTCTAGGGTTGGGAGAGAGGGAGAGAAAATTGATCTGGGTCCACTCCGTCCTTCCACATCCTCACCCCCGTCTCTGCAGACATCTCTGCCTTCCTCCCAGCTACCTGCCCCCGCTGCCAGCAACTTGTCACGGCATTTGTTGACAACCTCATTGAACGCCGCCGCTCGCGACGTGACGGAGACCCATCTTTCACTCCCAGACAGTTTATGAAAGGGAGGGAGCGTGGAGGCGAATTGGGCATCAATACCGCGGGCGGAAAAAAGGCGTCAAACCCTTGGCTGATGAGACACCTCACCTGGGCCTGACGCGCACCGCCTCCAATTAAATCAAAATGGTTTGTTTTTAATGGTCTTTTACGCTGACAAGTGGGCTATCATTCCGGGCCTCGCGAGCTGTCAGAGAGGCGAGGCAAATTCGCCGTTGATAATGCCCAATGGTTCCAATTAGGCGCCACAGACGCTCCCGGCGCGCTAACGATCCCCCAGCCTCCCCCCAGGCCCCTTCGGCTTGCGGGGCGGCTGCGTCGTGTCGCCCACCTCCTCCACCGCAAATTACTGACACAAAACGAAGGCGCCCCGGCGTCTCCTCCCCACGCCAGGCCCGGGGTCTGTGGGGCTTAATGAGCTGATGGAAGTTCGCCGCGGCTGGCCCGCTAAATTCTTTTCTTGTTTGACAGGTGCTCGAGTGTTGACCTTATAAAAGATTTAGTGTTTCTCATTATTTTCTGCCAAGCGTCGTCGCCAAGTGATGGCTTTCACCGAGATCATTTGCATCTGGGTGTGTGTGTGTGTGTGTGTGTGTGTGTGTGTGTGTGTGTGTGTACACAGAAGGTGTGCACCTGTGGGCACCTTGGCGGTCTGCCCTCCCCGCTGGAAAACAGCCTGGCTTCCTTCGCCAACCAAGGCCTAGCGCTGTGGCGCTCCTCCAGGCCATGAAAACGGAGAGAGTTTTGCTGGAGGAGGAACTGAAGCGAGAGGAGGTTTTCCCACCCCTGACAGCAAGAGCCAGCCCCGAGAGATCCGAAGAAGCTGTGTGCCGCCGTCTTGACTCCGTGGCTCAATCGATGCCTTCCGGGGAAAGCATGTGGTATAGCCCTTCTGGGGCTGGCTGTGCCACTTCCAAAGGGCAGGAGGCGAGAAAATCAGGGTTGAGTGCAGGGGCGTAGATAGAGGAATGGGGAGGGCACATTCACCCCTCTCCTGGTGGCCCCTTGGAGCGAGGGAAATGATGAAAAAAATAGGGTGGGGTCCTGGGTTCTTTGAACCCATCCGCTCAGTTATAGCTATACCCCTGGTTGAGTGCTTTGCCTATTCATTCATCCATTTGTTCGTTCATTTATCAAACTTTCATCTCTGGGCGGTTAACAGAGGAGAGCTGGTCTTGTGGTAGCAAGCGTGACTTGTCCCCTTAGCTAAGCAGGGTCCACCCTGGTTGAATATGAAAGGGAGACTAGAAGTGTGAGCACTGGAAGAGATTCCCCTCGGGGGGGATGGAGCCGCTCTGGGAAGAGCAGAAGGTCCCAAGTACCCTCCCTGGCAGCATCTCCAAGATCGGGCTGAGACAGAGACTCCTGCCTGGAACCATGGAGAAGCCGCTGCCAATCTGTGTGGACAATACTGAGCCAGATGGACCAAGGATCTGACTCAGTGTAAGGCAGCTTCCTCAGTTCTAGGCAGGGCCAGCTTTGGGCTGGGGAAAGCAAGGCATTCAGTAGCATTGGGTGGTCCAACAATCCCTGAATTTTAGTGACCGGAGGGACCTCTGGTCCATACCCATGCTCAGTAACCGAGGACCCCTACTCAGGGATGCTCTGGTATTCCTAGCAGACAGCCACCCAGCCTCTGTGCAGAGACCTCCAGTGCAGGAGAGCCCATCACACCATGAGTCAGGCTGTTCCACAGAGCAACAGCCCTTGCAGTCACGAAGCTCCTCCTGAATCTGCTTCCTTGTCATTCCTTTGGCCCTCGTCCTGCCTTCAGGAGCAACTGAGGACCAGATCCCAGAATGAAATTCAGTATGCAAGCTCAGCACACCAGCCTTATACCCTACAGCTGCCCCGAGGTGACACCTATCCCTGGGAAATGGCTACTTTCTCTCTGGAGGAGTTTTTCGAAGAATTGTAGTTACGTGCCAGCAAAACAATTCAGACACATATGTATGAATTGGTGAGGAAGACATTGAAGTGGTGCGTAGCTTCTGCCTTTTAGGATCGACCATCAACAGTCAAGGATCCAGCAGTCAAGAAATACACCACAGACACGCACTTGGTAGGGTTACAATGAAGGCCTGGGAAAGGATATTGAAATGCCGTGATGTGTCTACACCTACAAAGATTAGAATCATTCAGACAATGGTTTCCCCCGTGACACTCGATGGATGCGAAAGCCGGACTTTGAAGAAGCAAGATAGAAAAAGCATTGATGCTTTTGAACTTGGGTGCTGGAGAAGACTTTTGAGGAGGCCATGGACAGCTAAGAGGACAAACCAATGGATCCTAGAACAGATCAATCCAGAATTTTCACTTGAGGCACAAACGACCAGGCTAAAATTATCATGCTTTGGAGATATTATGCGAAGACCCAGCTCACGGGAGAAGTCCGTCATGCTGGGGAAAGTGGAAGGAAAGAGAAGAAGAGGACGACCTGCAGCCAGGTGGATGGACTCAATCACGACAGCAAGGAATGCACCACTGAGAGACCTTCAAGGCTGAGTGGAAAACAGATCATCCTGGAGAGAATCTCTCTATGTGGTCACTAAGAGTTAACACCAACTTGACGGCACTTAATCAATCAATCAAACAAAAACAAACAAACAAACAAACAAACCCAAATCCTGCATCCACCAGAAAGATGATTCCCAGCATATGAAATGTCCATTTAATTTATTATTAGAAGGGAGAAGAGCTGGTCTTGCGGCAGCTTTGCTAAGCAGGGACCACACTGGTTTGCATCTGAATGGGAGACTACATGTGTGAGCACTGGAAGAGATTCCCCTCAGGGGATGGAGCCGCTCTGGAAAGAGCATCTAGGGTCCAGGTTCCCTCCCTGGCAGCATCTCCAAGACAGGGCTGAGAGAGAGACTCCTGCCTGCAACCTTGGAGAAGCCGCTGCCAGTCTGTGTAGACAATACTGAGCTAGGTGGACCAATGGTCTGACTCAGTATATGGCAGCTTCCTATGTTAACCCTGTAGCTCATAAAACCATTGCTCTAAACATCTATGTGAGGGAGGGGAAATCACCCCAATGGAATATAACCTGGCACGACAACCCTTTTAAGGTCACTGAGAGACCTTCAAGGCCAAGTGGAAGACAGATCATCCTGGAGAGAATCTCTTTATGGGGTTACTAAGAGTCGACACTGACTTGATGGCAATCGATCCATCATGGATACACGCATGTATATATACAGCTATGTCCACATTCATGCTACATCACTATGCACCCTAAGACACAGTGGGCCACTGTGTGGAACCGCATGAACTAGAGAGGCCTTGGGCTTGATCCAGCCGGGCTGTCCTTAGGTTCCTAAGACTAGCTTGCCATTTCAGATAGGAACATAGGAGAACTTCAAAGCTGCCGTCTACTGAGTCAGACCCTGGATCCATTGAGCTCAAGATCACCTACCCTGACCGGCAGCGGCTCCTTCTGTGCTTCAGTCAAGAGTCTTTCCCAGCCCTACCTGGAGATGCTGTCAGAGAGTGGAACCTCTCCGTAGAGAGGGATGCATGTAGAAGTATGTAGTACACCGCTCTGAGCTCCTTGGAGGAAGAGCGGGATATAAATGTAAAAATAATTATTAATAATAATAATAACCTGGGACCTTCTGCATGCAGACCTACAAATGCTCTTCCACTGAGCTCATCCATGAAGGGGAATAGCTTACCTCGCTCACATGTGCTCACCCATCCGAATGCAAACCCAAGTAGATCCTCCTTAGCAAAGGGCTCAATTCTTGCTCATTACCACAAGACCAGCTCTCCCCCCCCCCAAAAAAAAAATATCTTGGGATCCACTGCTGAGAACTATGACTATTCAAGACAAACGAGGTTGCCAGGCTCTGGAACCAGCAAACAGAGGCCAGCAAAAATAGCCCCCTGGTTGCTCAGACCAGTAGGCAAGCATGTCCCAGAGGTTTTCCCTGGGGCCAGAGAGGATTACCTGACCTGCTCAGGCCTATTTGTGCCAAGATACGGCCTCGCCTGGCTTCTCTGCACATCCCCTTCCGACCAGGTCTGGGTGGCAGTGCTCAGGACCTGATATCCCCCAGGCCACCCATTCAAGACCTGCTGTATGTTTTGACTTCAGAACAGTCTCAGCTGGGAAGGCAGAGTCAACCCAGCCAACCACCCGAATGGACTGAGGATGGCCATCAGCTTGGATGGCTTAACAGACAAATTCGTGGAGGGCAGGGCTACTAGTCTTGATGGCTACTAGTCTTGAGGCCGCCTCCAAACTCAGAGGCAGGATGCCTCTGAACCCCAGTTGCAGGGGAGTAACAGCAGGAGAGAGGGCATGCCTTCATCTCTTGCCTGTGGGCTTCCGGTGGCATCTTGTGGCCTACTGTGTGAAACAAGATGCTGGATCTTGGGCCTGATCCAGCAGGGCTGTTCTTAAGTCTGTTAGACCCAGCTCCATGCATCCCACTTACTCTAGAAGTCCTCTTATTTACAAACCAGGATTCAAAATGGACATGTGGAATTCTCTGCCACAAGATGTGGTGACAGCTAACAGCCTGGAAGGCTTTAAGAGGGGTTTGGATGACTTCATGGAGGAGAGGTCTATCAACGGCTACTAGAGGGCTATATAGGCCACCTCCAGCCTCAGAGGCAGGATGCCTCTGAGTACCTGTTACAGGGGAGTAACAGCAGGAGAGAGGGCAGGCCCCTTTCAGCTCCTGCCTGTGGGCTTCTCAGAGGCATCTGGTGGGCCACTGTGTGAAACAGGATGCTGGACTGGATGGGCCTCCTTGGGCCTGATCCAGCAGGGCTGTTCTTACATTCTTATGGAGTTTGGCTTCCGGGGGCAGAGCCACCGTTGTGCAGGCAGGGCCAAAGAACCCGGCCATCACTCCGTCTGGAGCCACCCCATCCGCCTTCTGCGTCTGACAGGGGGCGTGGCTATATTTGGGAGGGGCGTGGCTATATATGCAGGGGGCGTGGCTATATTTGGAAACAAGGAGTCCCGGCCTCGTAGGCAAGGCACTTCAGCCAGCTCCGGAACCGCATAGACCTCGTCGGTGAGGAGCTCCAGTTCCCCGCCTGGCTGGGGATGCGTCTCTCTGCCTTTCGAAGCAGGGGAAAGTGCTCCCCGCCAGCCTGGAAACCCAGGAAGTGCCTTGCAAACTTTGGTGGGTCCCAGTTTCCACATGTGGCCACACCCCCTGCCTCTGATGTCAGGTGCAGGGGGTGTGGCTAGAGCACCTAGGAGCCGCTGGTGGTGAATTGCACCCACACCATGGGCGGCTTCCTACCCGCCTGTTTGGCTTACATGACTCTTTGCTTTAGGAACATAGGAACACAAGGAAGGGTAAAATGTGCCGTCACAGGACCTCCAGTGACTGTTGCTGGTATGCTTCTGTATGCTTCTTTTTAGATTGTGAGCCCTTTGAGGACAGGGAGCCATCTTGTTTATTTCTTATTTCTGTGTAAACGGCCCTGAGCCATTTTTGGAAGGGCGGTAAAGAAATCGAAGAAATAAAATAAAATAAAATAAAATAAAGTCGATTCTGACTCCTGGCACCCACAGAGCCCTGTGATTTTCTTTGGTAGAATACAGGAAGGGTTTGCCATTGCTTCCTCCCATGCAGTGTGATGATGCCTTTCAGCGTCTTCCTATATTGCTCCTGCCCGATATAGTACCAGCAGGGATTTGAACCGGCAACCTTCTGCTTGTTAGTCAAGCATTTCCCCGCTGCGCCACTTAAGGTGACAGGAAGCTGCCTTATATTGAGTCAGACCCTCGGTCCATCTAGCTCAGTATTGTCTTCACAGATTGGCAGCAGCTTCTCCAAGGTTGCAGGCAGGAGTCTCTCTCAGCCCTGTCTTGAAGATGCTGTCAGGGAAGTAACTTGAAACCTTCTGCTCTTCCCCTGAGGGGACTATCTTACAGGGCTCACACTTCTAGTCTCCCATTCATATTCAACCAGGGCAGACCCTGCTTAGCTAAGGGGACAAGTCATGCTTGCTACCACCAGACCAGCTCTCCTGTCCCACACAATACTGAGTCAGACCCTTGGTCCATCTAGCTCAGTATTGTCAACACAGACTGGCAGCGGCTTCTCCAAGGTTACAGGCAGGAATCTCTCTCAGCCCGATCTTGGAGATGCTGCCAGGGAGGGAGCTTGGAACTTCTGCTTGCAAGCATGTAGATGCTCTTCCCAGAGCGGCCCCATCCGCTACGGGGAATATCTCACAGTGCTGAAACATGTAGAGGTCATTTTGCACAGTCAAGAACTGTGTTCTACCCAGGTTTGGGAGCTGTGTGAGTTCCCAATTTTTGGTTGTGTGGAAGCAAGGTGGGAGGAAAACCTGGGTAGAAGTGACTGTGTGGAAGCAAGGTAGGAGGAAAAGCTGCCCAGGTTTTCCTCCTAACTTGCTTCCACACAATCACTTCTACCCTGGTTTTCCTCCCATCTTGCTTCCACGTAATCACTGGTCAGATCGGGTCAGATCGGAGCTGCTGATGGTAATGGTTTTGCCACCCTGCTGGCACCCCAGTCCTCTGCCGCCTGAGACCACTGCCACCGCCTGCCTCCTGAAAGGGCCGCCCTTTTCATACCTGCAATAGCGTGTGCCCTCCATACAATCTGCTGGTGCTGTTTTCAACCGGCCTCTCCGAGGAAGAAGTCCACGGAGCCCGTGGTGTTGGGTTCTCCGGCACAGACGCAGGCTTCAGGTTTGTCAGCTTTAATGCAGACTTCCGTCACCTTTCCCTGTCAGATGCACACCCCTGACCTCGCATTGCCCTTGTCATGGCCTTAATGACTGACCCGGGATTAATCCATACTTCTCCAGTACTCCTCATAATGAGAGCTCTCATTTTTTTAAAAACAAACCGTGGGGGCGGGAGGAGAATCTTTCCCGACGTCGTAACTAGCTATTTGAATGCCCACGACAGACATTTTACTCCCAGGGATAAGAACAGGTTCTCCAAGATTGGGCTGAGGGAGATTCCTGCCTCCAACCTTGGAGAAGCTGCTGCCAGTCTGGGAAGACAGGACTGAGCTAGATGGACCAAGGGTCTGACTCAGTAGAAGGCAGCTTCCTATGTTCCTATATTCCTATGACTCATACAGAGATGCAGCAGTTTCCTCTGAAGGCAAGGGATTCTGCTGCCTCGTGAGTGACCTGCCGACCATGCCCACTGTGAAACGGAGGCGAAGCAGAAGGACCCGCCCCTGTAGAAAATTACTGGGAGGGGGCAAAGCTAGAGGCAGAAACCATCCAGCGTGCCCACAGCTCTGGAAGTCCCCTCTGTAGACAGTCCCTTTGGGCTCACAGGAGCCTCTAAGCCCGATTTAATTTCTCATGGCACACTTACCGGATTCAGTTTGGGAATGTCCGCTCTACAAATGACATTAATGTGCAACTAATTGTGCCTGTTGAGTTCGATGAGAGCCGAGGGAGATCTGCCCATCTTCACCGACCCCCCCACTTCACACACAAAAACAAGCCTGCTTAGACGGAACCCTAATTAAGGATGTAGACATCTAACTTGGAAAATGCCAACTGATCAGCCCCTAATGAGAGCTGAGGACTTAATACCTGGATGTCCACAATTATCTCCGCGGCTGGAGAGTCGTCTGCCAGTCTGCGAACTGGTCTTTGGTGTCATTAAAGGAGTTCATTAAAGCTTCTTTAGAACGGTGGGAGAAGGTTTCCAGCATGGGCCAGAGGCAAGGAAATGATCAGCCGTTCCCAACAGGCGGGAAAACTCACAGGGGGTTTGAGAGCAGGGGCAGCATTGAAACCAGCAAGGCTGAACAAGATGTGGAGGGAGCCAAGGGAACTGAGATGAGCTTCCATCCTGGAAAAAGGCTGGAAAGAATCTGCACCTCTGGCAGGAATGGGATGGATAAGGAGAATTAAGCATGGCTTAATCTTGGACAGAATCTCTATTATTATTATTATTATTATTATTTATTTATTTATTTATTTATTTATTTATTTATTTACACAGTCAGACAGGTGTTATTGACTGGTTTGTTTTATCCAGACATCGAGTCCTTCCCAAGGACCTGGGATGCCAGAATTTTATTGTCAATTGTTATAGATATCGTCGCAGAATATAGGCTGTTCCCAGTAAAGCTGCTTTTTGTAATTGGCTGATGGTGATTTCTGTGGCCCCTCTGGTGTCGAGGTGCTCTTCAAGGTCTTTTGGAACTGCACCCAAGGCGCCAATTACCACTGGGATTACTTTGGTCTTTTTCTGCCACAGCCTTTCAATTTCAATTTGTAGATCTTTGTATTTGGTGATTTTTCTATTTCTTTTACTTCTATTCTGCTATCCCCTGGTATTGCTATGTCGATGATGATGATGATGATGATGATGATGATGATGATGATGATTACATTTATATCCCGCTCTTTCTCCAAGGAGCCTAGAGCGGTGTACTACATACTTGAATTTCTCTTTCAGAACAACCCTGTGACGTAGGTTAGGCTGAGAGAGAAGTGACTGGCCCAGAGTCACCAAGCTAGTTTCATGGCTGAATGTGGATTTGAACTCGGGTCTCCCTGGTCCTAGTCCAGCACTCTAACCACTACACCGTGCTGGCTCTCTACAGTTGACATGGCTAATCAGATCCATTAGGGATGGCCGACCAGAGGCTTCCCAACTGCTGTTGGACTACAACTCCCATCATCCCCTGCTGCATTGCAGAAGTGGATGATGGAATCTGTAGTTTAAAAAAAACAGCTGGGAAGCCCCAGGTTAACTACCCCTGGGTTAGGTTAGTGAATTAAACGTCTTTTGATTAGCAAACATCTTGAAAGTGAAGGTGACGTGGAGGTGAAGATCACCTTCAAAAAGGTGATCAAACCACCTTTTGAGTGTTTTGAAGATGCCCCTGATTGATCAAAGAAGGTGCCCCGATTGATCAAGCAACCATTTCACCCCTGCTTGACAAGCTGCCAAAATCTTCTTGAACTATGATGACATGGTACAGAAGGCCCATCTTTCCTTCCAGGAGATCACCAAACAAAAAGCAGGAAGATTATTTCAGAAATTCAAAAGTGGGTCTAATGTTATAAATCCAAAGTTCCCAGTCTTGGGTGTCCCGAGGTTGTTGGACTACATATCCCATCATCTTCAGTCATTCTTCCCCACCCACTCCACACATGCACTTTCCCCAGCGATCTGTTGCGTCAAAGGGGTGTAACAGAGAATGGAATCCTTAGGGCTATTCAAATGTATCCTGCCCATAGGGTCCACCAGCACTGGAAACTGGGGATGGTGTCAGCTGAAATCGAAGCAGGGAAAACAGAACCAAAGACAGCTCACTAGATAGGATCAGGACCATGGAGAGCTCTCTAGGCAGAAGCCGGCAATCAACTGGGACAATAGGAACACAGGAAGCTGCCATATACTGAGTCAGACCATTGGTCTATCTAGCTCAGTATTGTCTTCACAGACTGGCAGCGGCTTCTCCGAGGTTGCAGGCAAGAATCTCTCTCAGCCCTATCCGGAGATGCCAGAGAGGGAACTGGGAACCTAGATGCTCTTCCCAGAATGGCTCCATCCCCCGAGGGGAATATCTTCCAGTACTCACACATGTGGTCTCCGATTCAAATGCAACAAGGGTGGACCCTGCTTAGCTAAGCCCTGTAATTAACCTCTTTTTAAAAGGGGGTCATTAAATGGGGCCATTAAATTCAGAGTTGTCTTCTATTCGGGTAAATATGGTACTTAATTAATTACTGAAATGAGGGCAATTCCTCTCATCCCCCTTCCTTCCTTCCAGTCCAGCCCCCCGCATCTACTGTGGGTTGAAGGGATTATGTTATAGAGGGACAAAGGATAATAATAATATTATTACATGATTACAGTCATCGTCTATTTGGGTAAATACGGTACTTAATGAGTTACTGAAAATGAGGGTGATTCCCACCAGCCCCCCTTCCTTCAGTCCAACCTCCCCGCATCTGCTCCTGAGGGCTGGGGGGATTATATTATAGATGGACATAGGATTATAATATTATTATTATTACATTATACATCCCCACCCACCAACACACTGCAATACCCTCGTGGGCCACCAGTGGTCCATGGTCCACTAGTCAGGAGCATTGAGGAGACCTAGTCTTGTGGTCACAATGCGCAAGCATGACTTGTCACCTTAGCTAGATAGACCAATGGTCTGACTCAGTAGATGGCAGCTTCCTATGTTCCTAAGTTTATTGAACAAAGTTACTAAGAAGGAAACGGTGGGGAGCCTCTGAGCTAGGACGTTGCTCCAGCAATGGCCTGTCATGGAGGCTTAAATAGTCTTTCATGGGAACAAAGGAAGCTGCCATATACTGAGTCAGACCATTGGTCCATCGAGCTCAGTATTGTCTGCACAGACGGGCAGCGGCTTCTCCAAAGTTGCAGGCAGGAATCTCTCTCTCAGCCCTATCTTGAGATGCCAGGGAGGGAACTTGGAACCTTCTGCGTGCATCGCACTTCCACTAAGCTATGGCCAGTCCCCTATGGGGAATATCTGTCAGTGCTCACACGTGTTTCCTCCTATTCAAATACAAACCAGGACAGATCCTGCTTAGCAAAGGGGACAATCCATGCTTGCTACCACAAGGCCAGCTCTCCTGCTTCCATTAGCCTGATGCCTCCAGCAGTGTGCAAGCACTGTAGGGGCTTAAAGGGGGCATGCCCCATTTCTCAAGCACAGCCTCCAAACTGAAGGGCTCTCTGCTTGTGTCTCATGGAAAGGTTAGAGTCAAGGGCTTCTGCCCATGGCAACCATCACGTCTTTCTGTCGCATGACTGTCGCATCGTCCTCCTTGTTTCTGCTGACTGCAACCATCACGTGACGTTCTTATTCCTTCTAGGCCGGTCCACACCTCTCTACCTTCCCCGATGAGGAGGCTCAGAGGAAGGCGTTTGCGCTTTTCCGTGCAGAGATCCCCGTGAGGACAGGCCTCTTCGCCCAGGGCCTCTATACCTCCGCCTAAGTTCGGAAGTAACGGGAGGAAAAAGAAAGGACGAAGCACATGGGCAGAGGAGGCATCCTTCAATTATGCTCAGCCGCAATCTATAACCATTTGTGTATGCCTTGTTTGTCTTTGTGTAATAGATTAAATTTATAATTTACCCACCGCATTTGGTTTCATTTAAAGAGGCAGTTCAGCCACCTAATGGCGCAGCTGGGAAATGACTTGACTAGCAAGCCAGAGGTTGCTGGTTCGAATCCCCACTGGTATGTTTCCCAGACTATGGGAAACCCCTCTTTCGGGCAGCAGTGATAGAGGAAGATGCTGAAAGGCAACATCTCATGCTGCGCGGGAGGAGGCAATGGTCAACCCCTCCTGTGTTCTACCAAAGACAACCACAGGGCTCTGTGGCCGCCAGGAGTCCACACCGATTCGAGGGCACAATTTACCTTTAAAGAGGCAGTCCACTGAGACGGAAGGAGGGCTGTGGGTCCATGAGAAGTGCTCTGTGGCCCTGGGCCAGAGGCTTTTTTCCACACTGGACCAGGGCATTTTTCATACAGGGCTTTGAGCTCACATCTCTTGCAGAATGGAGGATGCATGTTCACATACCAGCCAGATTTACCCCCAAGTCCCTGCAAGCTATCGGGAAGCACTTCATACACACACACAATTCGGGGAGGGAGCATGACGAAGCTCTTCAGGGAGGGCGTTCCAAAGCCAGGTTCCAAAGTTGGAACATAGGAACCTAGGAAGCTGCCATATACGGAGTCAGACCTTTGGTCTAACTAGCTCAGTATTGTCTTCACAGACTGGCAGCGGCTTCTCCAAGGTTGCCGGCAGGAATTTCTCTCAGCCCTCTCTTGGAGATTCTGCCAGGGAAGGAACTTGGAACCTTCTGCTTTTCCCAGAGCGGCTCCATCCCCTAAGTGGGGGAATATCTTACACTGCTCACACATCAAGTCTCCCATTCATATGCAACCAGGGTGGACCCTGCTTAGCTAAGGGGACAAGTCAAGCTTGTTACCACATGACCAGCTCTCCTCCCATTGTCTTCACAGACTAGCAGCGGCTTCTCCAACGTTGCAGGCAGGATTCTCTCTCAGCCCTATCTTGGAGATGTGTACTGTATGCTTTGGTAGTTTGTTGGTTCAATTAAAAAAAAATCGAGTCCTATTTTTTTTTAAAAAAAATCTTTTCCAATCTGGAGATGCTGCCAGGGAAGGAACCTTGGACCCAATATTCCCTGTAACAGATTCCCAGATGTTGTTGACTACAACTCCCACAATCCTCCCACAATCCCACAATTGTCCCCAAAAGAGCATCTAAGTTCCAAGTTCCCGCCCAGGCAGCATCTCTGGGCTGAGAGAAACTCCTGCCTGCAACCTTGGAGAAGAAGCCACTGCCAGTCTGTGTAGACAATACTGAGCTAGATAGACCAATGGTCTGACTCAGTATATGGCAGCTCCCTATGTTTCTATATTCCTATGACTCATACAGAGATGCAGCAGTTTCCTCTGAAGGCAAGGGGTTCTGCTGCCTCGTGAGTGACCTGCAGACCATTCCCAATGTGCTCCATTTATTTATTTATTTATTTATTTATTTATTTATTTATTTATTTATTCGATTTCTATACCGCCCTTCCAAAAATGGTTCAGGGAGGTTTACACGGAGAAATAACAAACAAAATGGAACCCTGTCCCCGAAGGGCTCACAATCTAAAAAGAAACATAAGAGAGACACCAGCAACAGTTACTGTGCTGGGGGTGAATAGGGCCAGTTACTCTCCCCCTGCTAAATAAAGAGAATCACCACATTAAAAGGTGCCTCTTTGCCAAATTAGCAGGGCTTGGCGATGCAAACATGTGAAACAGAGGTGAAGCAGAAGGACCCACCCCTGTAGACAATTACTGGGAGGGGGCAACCTTGGAAAAGCTTCTGCCAGCCTACGTAGACCACAGTTTCTCAACCACCAGTCCCTGGACCACTACCGGTCCGCAAAGGGTTGAGTGCCGGTCCCTGGCTGGGAGTCAAACCCCCCCCCAAACAACTGCAATCAAGGCACTCACTTCCTCAGTTTTGCACATGGCACAGAAGAGGAAGAGGAGTATCATGGAGGTGCAGAAAGGGAGTGCAGGTGGACATGCCTTGGGGGAGGGGGAGCAAGCATGGGTACCAAGGAGGGCTGAGGGAGGCAGCATGGTGCGGGGGAGAGGCAAGATACCATTTTGTGCATTCACGCAAAAGGGTAACTGGATGAATGGCACTGGAATGAAGTGATCCTAAGGCAGGGGCGTAACTACTATTAGGCCCTGGACTTTGAGAAGGGGCCCCGTTTTCAAATCTGGTCTCTGGGCCCACTGCAACCTTGCTACACCCCTGCATTGAACCATTGAACCTTTGTACCTTTGATCCTTTGTACCTTTGATCCTTTGTACCTTTGTACCTTTGTACCTTCTATCCTTTGTACCTTTGTACCTTCAATCCTTTGTACCTTTGCACTTTCGATCCTTTGATCCTTTGTACCTTTGCACTTTCGATCCTTTGTACCTTTGTACCTTCGATCCTTTGTACCTTTGTAGCTTTGTACCTTCGATCCTTTGTACCGTCAATCCTTTGTACCTTTGTACCTTTGTACCTTCGAACCTTCGAACCATTGAACCTTCGAACCATTGAACCTTCGAACCATTAAACCTGGAGCACACACCAGCCCCCTGCTAACTGAGCAAAGAGACACCTCTTTAAAAGTGGTGATGATTCTCTTGATTGAAAGGTGGGGCCTGGGGTGTGCAGAGGCCCTGGACTTTGAGAGAGGGCCCCATTTTAAAATCTCGTCTCTGGGCCCACTCCAACCTTGCTACACCCCTGTCCTAAGGATTTGATGCCCAGCACAGTTCGTGTCCAATCCCAACTAATCTGAAACTAGCTGCCTGTTGCGGCCAAGGCACCTTGAGAGGGAATGCTGTTTCGGCCCCCTATAACCCCCTGGTCTGCACCGCCAGTGGAAGACAGAGGTCCCCTTTATGACCTCGCCAGGTGTGGGGGACAACCTCTGGCTGGGATCATGCCGCGGTGAGGGCTAAGCGGTGGAGGGAGGGAGGAGGGCTGCCTTGGCTCGCCTCGCAGCGACGCGTGGGCAGCATGTGGGACCATGTGAGCTGCGTGGCCCCAAAGGCAGGCTGGTGTAATTGGCATACGCAGGGGAATTGGGAGGGGAGCACAGAAGCGCGCGCTGTGAGAGAGGATGGGGGAACACCTGCTACACTTTAGTGCGCAAGCATAGCAGTGGCAGCTCTTGGACCCAGGCGACCTTCCCAGCGCAGTCACCATTGCCTCGCCCAACCTGGACAGTGCCTCATCTCCCCAGCGAGGAAGACGAGGCATCCACCGCTACCACGCCCCACACTATCTCAGAATTGCCCCCTTCCCTTTAACATCAGGTCCCCACTGCTCTTCTTCACATTTTCTTTCACCATTAAAAAACAACAAGCCACCACCCATTCCCAGCACCTGCCACAGAACTGTTTTTAAGGAGTTTTGGAGGAGCTGCATGGATTTCATTAGGTCTGCCTCACAAAGTGCACAGCTAAGAGCAGGATCCAGATCAAGCCAGGTGATCATGACCAAGCAGCATTGACACAAATGAGCGATGACTAAATTAATTTCAGTGGTCGGTCCTGACTAACGTGGTCTGGATCCCGCCCTGCAACTACACAACTCCACCTCCATCAAGACAGGGTTAAACTGTAGACTTTGGGCTCTACTGACAACTTGCCCAGCTCTCCTCTCCTCTCCTCTCCTCTCCTCTCCTCTCCTCTCCTCCTTTTTGCTTTGCTTGACATCCAGCCTGATGAAGAGTTCTGGGGAATTCAAAAGCTTGCTTGTGTGTTGTTTTCATTGGCCCCATGTAGCTTTTGAATTTTTCTAATGGCCCAACATCCCTTGTCCATTGAGTAATCACAAGCACCCCCACCCCGCACATACTGAAGACATACTGGGGACATATTTGTTCACCCAGGCTTTTAGATTCAGGGGTTCTCAGACTTGGGTCCCCAGATGTTGGTGGACTTCAACTCCCATAATCCCCAGCCATAATGGCCAAATGCCATTGTGGTTGGGGGTTATGGGAGTTGAAGTCCACCAACATCTGGGGGCCCAAGGCTGAAAACCCCTAATATTCCATGTTTCCAAAAGATTCCAAATTTAATTATTTTAATGCTTATATTATTTTAATTCTAAACTGCCCAGAGATGCAAGTTCTGCTGGTCCGGGAAACTGTGCATGAAGAATGTAGCAGTCCTTGAAACTCTGCACAAAGAATTTAGCGGTCCTTGACTCCAAAAAGGTTGAGAGAAACACTGATTTGTAGACAATACTGAGCTAGATGTACCAAGGGTCTGACTCAGCATATGGCAGCTTCCTAGGTTCCTAATACTGAGCTAGACAGACTAAGAGTGTGACTCTGTTTAAGGCTGCTTCTCATGTTCCTAAGTTCAACAGGGTTTTTTTTGAGGGGGCATTGAAGCATATTGGGAGAGCGTCTGCCTGTCATGCAGAAGGCCCAAGGTTGAATCCATGCAGGTAGGGCTGAGATCCCTGCCTGCAACCTTGGAGAAGCCGCTGCCAGTCTGGGTCGAACATCCTGAGCTAGCTAGACCAAGTAGAAAGCCGCTTCCTGGGTTCTTGCTTCTGGTCGCAGCTGTGGAAAAGAGAGACATTGTCTTCCCCTAAATAAGGAGACCGCCTTTCTGTCCCTGCCACCCACCCCCCGTTCCACTTATAGGATGTTACACAAACCAGTCCAGTTACTATGGAAAAAGCTCACTGACGCCACATTTATAGCCAGAGCAGCAGAGCTGTCCTCTGGATATCAGTTGCTCCCGCGGCTCATCTGTAAGTATTTCTGCTCTTCATGTATAACTCACTGTCAGGGCTGCCTTCTGGGAGGCAAAACAGCTGCTTATCGAGAGCAGCCAGACGGTGAAAAGTCGGTGCGCCTCCATCAAGAAGGTTCAGCTTCCTACCAGTTTTGCTCTAGCTTTGTCCAGCTGTCTAGAGGGGCGTCCGAGTTTTTTCCTGGCCTGTACCCCAAACTATGGGGGACACCTCTATCAGGCAGTGGTGAGAGAGGAAGATGCTGAGAGGCATCATCTCATACTGCGCGGGAGGAGGCAATGGTCAACCCCTCCTGTATTCTGCCACAGACAACCACAAAGACGCCTTCTGTGGGCGCCAGGAGCCGACACCAGCTCGACGGCACACCTTTATCTTTATTCCCACCAGGAGTGAACACTCCAGATGGGGAGCACAAATGGTGGGACGCTGCCCCATTTTTTAAGGGGTATGTCTTAGAGGTCTTAGAGGTAGACGAGCTGGGCAGATGAGAGGGAGGTGGGCGTGCTACCACAAGACCAGGTCTCCTCTAAAACAGCAGCAACAACAACAAAAACAGACTCATATTAACAGTCAGCAAGAAGGCCCAGGTTGGTTTGTATTTAAACAAAAATAGTAACATAGGTAACATAGTAACATAGGAAGCTGCCATATACTGAGTAAGACCCTTGGTCCATCTAGCTCAGTATTGTCTTCACAGACTGGCAGCGGCTTCTCCAAGGTTGCAGGCAGGAATCTCTCTCTCAGCCCTGTCTTGGAGATGCTGCCAGGGAGGGAACTGGGAACCTTCTGCTCTTCCCAGAGCGGCTTCATCCCCTGAGGGGAATCTCTTCCAGTGCTCACACATCAAGTCTCCCATTCATATGCAACCAGGGCAGACCCTGCTTAGCTAAGGGGACAAGTCATGGTGGCTACCACCAGACCAGCACTCCTCTTTTTGAGGAGACTTTTTGTGGAGACCATGGACAGCCAGGAAAACAAACCAATTGATCCTGGAACAAATCAATCCAGAATTCTCACTCGAGGCACAAATGGCCAAGCTTAGACAATCATACTTTAGACTTATTATGTGAAGACCCAGCAATTTTGAGAAGTCCATAATGCTGGGTAAAGTTGAAGGAAAGAGAAGAAGAGTACAACCAGCAGCAAGGTGGATGGACTCAATTATGACAGCAATGAATGCACCACTGAGAGACCTTCAAGGCCAAGTGGAAGACAGAGCATCCTGGAGAGAATCTCTCTATGTGGTCACTAAGAGTCAACACCAACTTGACGGCACTTCAATCAATAAATCAATCATGGACAGGCAGGAAAACAAACCAATGGATCATGGAACAAATCAATCCAGAATTCTCACTTGAGGCACAAATGACCAGGCTCAAACTATCACGCTTCGGACAAATTACGCAAAGACCCTGCTCCCTTGAGAAGTCCATCATGCTGGGGAAAGTTGAAGGAAAGAGAAGAAGAGGACGGCCAGCAGCCAGTTGGATGGACTTGATGACGACAGCAACAAATGCACCACTGAGAGACCTTCAAGGCCAGGTTGAAGACAGAGCATCCTGGAGAGAATCTCTCTATGGGGTCGCTAAGAGTCAACGCTTGATGGCAACCAACCAACCAACCAACCAACCAATCAGAAGAGTGCTTCCCAACCTGGGTTCCTCCAGATGTTGCTGAACTACAACTCCCAGCATCCCCAACCACAATAAATTGTAGCTGAGGATGCTGGGAGTTGTAGTTCAACAACACCTGGAGAGCCCCAGGTTGGGAACCACTGAGCTAGAAGGAAAACATGGAGGCAGGCTGTGGGAATGGCCACAAAAAGAAAAGCCGACTGCAGAGGGGAGAGGCTGCTTCCCGAATGCCGCGAGTGTAAATCCAAGTGGCTTCACTCCTCAAATACTGCCATCCCTCGCCAACCGCTCGAGTTCCGTTCTGGCAAAACCTCCCCATTGGCAAATTGGCAGTTGGCGAGGTATTAAAGTCCATGGGAAACAGGGGGTTGGGGGGACCACGGCCATAGAAAGACCTAAAAATAAAGGGAGGAATACAAAGAAACCGCTAAAAGAAAAACAACACGCAAAAAGTTCTGTAATATCTCCAAGAGTCGCAGCGGGGAAAGGACTTGACTCGCAAGCCAGAGGTTGCTGGTTCGAATCCGCACTAGTATGTTTCCCAGACTATGGGAAACCCCTCTATCGGGCAACAGCGATCTAGGAAGATACTGAAAGGCATCATCTCATACTGCGCGGGAGGAGGCAATGGTCAACCCCTCCTGTATTCTACCAAAGACAACCATGGGGCTCTGTGGCCGCCAGGAGTCGACACCGACTCGACAGCACACTTTACTTTACGTTAAGAAGAATGAGCAGATCAAACCTCGGGAATTTTTTTACACACGCACCCCATGTCACTCAAAGGCATTTGAAATTGGCAAGGGCCAGCAAGGGTCCTCAAGAGCAATGAACCTCTGAAATCGCCCAAAATCGCTGAAATGCCTCCCCCCCGCCATCACTCAAAAACCTCCCCCACTGGGGATATTCGGGTCGCGGTTGGCAAGACCTGTCACAATTTCCGATTCGCATATCCTCAAGATATTGGTAATACAGTACCTTGATATCCAATGATATTGGATATCGGTTGGTAAAACCATGGTTGGCAAAACCATGGTTGGCCAGGGATGACTATACTCCAAGAGCTGGAAGGCCTGTGTGGGAAAGCATAGGGGCGACTCAGTTCCAGCTGGGCTCCCCTGGGAAGACTGGGGTTCAGGGGGTGTCGCTTGAGGCCGGGGGAGCCCATCTCTGGAGCTCTCTCAGACTGCAGGCTAGTACCAGCCCCATGGCTGGGTTCAGTGTGGGTCCCTCCTCTTCAGCATCAGATTTGGGGTCAGGGCTGAGATCACGGCACCATCTTTCCGCCCCATGCTCTCTAATATTGACATGAAACTGCTGGATGTGGGCAATCTGGAAACTGGGAGATGTCCTCTGTGCGCTGGTAACCCCCAGCTCTCTCGCTTGCTCTCGCTCTCGTTCTCATTACATCATCTGACTCAGGGGAGGCATAAGAACATAAGAAGAGGAATGCTTGGCCCCACATTTTATCAGCCTCATCAGGTGCCCCCTTTCTTGAAGAAACCCGATCTATCTTCAGTTGTCTGTGCCTAATCACTTTCAGGCTGGACTGCCATGAGGCACTCTATATGGGGCTGCCCTTGAAGACAGTCTAGAAATTCCAACCCTACCAGATGCAGGGGAGCAACAGCAGGAGAGAGGGCATGCACATACCTCTTGCCTGTGGGCTTCCCAGAGGCATCTGGTGGGCCACTGTGGGCAACAGGATGCTGGACTAGATGGTCCTCCTTGGGCCTGATCCAGCAGGGCTATTCTTATGTTCTTAACCATTCCAGCTCTATGTTTTTATTATTCTGTTTATAGATCCCCAAAAAGGTACTTTGCTGTGAATCTTACCCCTCTCCTCAGTGAACTTCTGTCTCTCACACACACTACTGTCCTCTGATTGCGTGCGCACACACACACACACACACACCAAGGGTTGCATGCCCTGGCATTTGGAAACACGGCTTCTTTGCTTTGTCAAACGACCCTCTTGTGCTCCTCCAAGCATCTCGCTTTCTCGGCGGGGATACGTTACTTTCGTTCCTGCCTCCTATTTTTCAACTCTCTTCCCCCCCCCCCCTCTGTCCCATCTTTCAAAAATGCGGCTGGTCTTACAGTGACACCCACTGGTCGCACCAGCACTCTTGCAAATTCCCCCATAGATGGGATCTCCTCCACAATTCCATCTGGGTTTTCAATGGTTTGCTTGCTGGCTCGCCGGTTGGTTTGTTCATTGACTTCTGTGGCAAAAAGCTGCATGAACACAGAACAAAGAGACATTTCCATTCCTGTTTTCATCGTCCTCCTAACACCCCCCTCCCCACCACCCTTCTTCTCCACTTTTAAATCCCTCGCCTAAAATGTTCTTCTGTTTCACTGCCAACATGTCATTCCATCACATGAATTTGCACTAAAGTATTATAAACTGCGATATAGATATAGATATATTCTTCAAAATTAGAGCAGAAAGGAGGGGCTTAAAGTTTTGGAATAGCAAGCATCTGTCCAGAAATATTCACACTGAACAAGTCTACATGGAAGATAATCCCACCCACACCCACCACAATTTCAGGTACATGTGTTAGAGCAGGGATCCTCAACGGATGTGTTAGAGAACAACCCAATTGAAATGCCCCTTGAACAATGAGACAACAGAAGGGATAGTGGTGTTCACAATCAGGACACTAGTATTTTCTGCTCTAAGGATGAAACGCCATTTGACTGCCACACCCTTTCTCGCCACACCTAGGGGAAAAACAAAGTAGATGGTGATGCAACATCTGGTCTCTCAAAAACGGCTTTCATCGCTTTTTTGTTCACGAATCCTATTAGTCACTTTTCTACTTTTAAAGCATGCTCAACACATCTCAACATTCTCCTCTAGAGTGCTATTGTATTTTAAATTGTATGAATTATGTTAATGGTTTGATGGTCTTATAGTGTGCTCAGGGAATATTTTTTTGTATGGGCCGGTATATAAATTTAATTAATTAATTAATTGTACTTTTTAAAAAAAAAATACATTTTTAAAATGTATTTAAAATACTTTTTTTTAAATGTCAAAAGTCAGGTAATATATTCATTAAAAACAGACTCATATTAACAGTCAGCAAGAAGGTCCAGGTTGGTTTGTGTTTAAACAAAAATAGTAACATAGGTAACATAGTAACATAGGAAGCTGCCATATACTGAGTCAGACCCTTGGTCTATCTAGCTCAGTATTGTCTACACAGGCTGGCAGTGGCTTCTCCAAGGTTGCAGGCAGGAATCTCTCTCTCAGCCCTATCTTGGAGAAGCTGCCAGGGAGGGAACTTGGAATTTAGATGCTCTTCCCAGAACAGCTCCATCCCCTGAGGGGAAGATCTTCCAATGCTCACATGTGGTCTCCCATTCAAATGCAACCAGGGTGGACCCTGCTTAGCAAAGGGGCCAAGTCATTCTTGTCATTGCAAGTTATTCAGGAGGTGACAATATGCCAGGAATTCTTGAACTAAACCTTGACTTTTTGTTGCAGACAAATTGTGTCACATCTGTAAGCAACTGAGAACCAGTTTATACGCTCAACAGAATCAAGTGTAAACCTCCCTCTGGACTCCATCACTTCAGGCTGCAGTTTCATGGCTGAACACTCCCAGCTAAGGACATGAATGCCTTGCATCAAAGCTCTTCTTAAGGAGGAGAGCTGGTTTTGTGGCAGCAAGCATGAATTGTCCCCTTTGCTAAGCACAGTGTGCCCTGGTTTGCATTTGAACGGGAGACGACATGTGTGAGCACTGGAAGATCTTCCCCTTAGTTAATAGGGCTGCTCTGGAAAGAGCACCTGAGGTTCCCAGTTCCCTCCCTGCATCAAAACAAGTGAGTGGAAGCATCAGAACAGGTGAGTGGAAGCATCAGAACAGGTGAGTGGAAGCATCAAAACAGGCGAGTGGAAGCATCAGAACAGGCAAGTGGAAGCATCAAAACAGGCAGGTGGAAGCATCAGAAGAGGTGAGTGGAAGCATCAGAAGAGGTGAGTGGAAGCACCAGAACAGGTGAGTGGAAGCATCAAAACAGGCAAGTGGAAGCATCAAAACAGGCAGGTGGAAGCATCAGAACAGGTGAGTGGAAGCATCAGAACAGGCAAGTGGAAGCATCAAAACAGGCAGGTGGAAGCATCAGAAGAGGTGAGTGGAAGCATCAGAACAGGTGAGTGGAAGCACCAGAACAGGTGAGTGGAAGCATCAGAAGAGGTGAGTGGAAGCATCAGAACAGGTGAGTGGAAGCATCAAAACAGGTGAGTGGAAGCATCAGAACAGGTGAGTGGAAGCATCAGAACAGGCAGGTGGAAGCATCAGAACAGGTGAGTGGAAGCATCAGAACAGGCGAGTGGAAGCATCAGAACAGGCGAGTGGAAGCATCAAACAGGTGAGTGGAAGCATCAGAACAGGCAGGTGGAAACATCAAAACAGGCAGGTGGAAGCATCAGAACAGGTGAGTGGAAGTATCAGGTATTGTGCTACTGGGACCCCGTGCACCACTGTGTAGGGCAGTATGCCACAAGGGGGAGGGCTGCGTGTGGGGCAGGGGGGAGTGGACACAGGCCCCTTCAACACCAGCTATACCAGTGATGTTATGTAAATGCAATTCATGTGCATAGCATAATTCATGCACACTTCACACACACACACCTGGGTATTGCCCTTGCCTGTGCACCAGAGGCGTGGCTGGGTACTTAAAAGATCCAGGCCCTGGGCCCACAGCCCTTCCTTTTGATAATTAAATGCAATCCACACACCCTCCCCCAAGAATAAGTATGCAAGTTTTTAAAAGTCTAAATAATGATAATGCTTCGGCTGATACATCAGCTATGCCCATGTCTTGAGGTAAATGACCTTAAAACAGTGGTGGTAACCTCCAGCCTTGACTACTGTAATTCACTCTATGTGGGGCTGCCTTTGTACGTAGTCCAGAAATGACAGTTGGGGCAGAATGAGGCAACCAGACAGGTTTCTGGGATAACCCAAAGAGACCATATAACACTGATCTTTTAAAAAAACCCTATACTGGCTGCCATTATGTTTCTGAGTAAAATGCAAAGTGCTGGTTATTACCTATAGAACCCTTAATGGCTTGGGTCCAGGGTATTTAAGAGAGGGTTCTTTGCCATGAACCCTCCCACCTATTTATTTTATATTTATTTTATGTATTTATTACATTTCATGTCCCACTCGTCTTCCAAGGAGCCCAGAGCGGTGTACTACATACATAATTAGGTTTCTCCTCACAACAACCCTGTGAAGTAGGTTAGGCTGAGAGAGAAGCGACTGGCCCAGAGTCACCCAGCAAGTCTCATGGCTGAATGGGGATTTGAACTCGGGTCTCCCGGGTCCTAGTCCAGGATCACCTATTAAGATCATCTGCTGGTGACTCAGAACCGGGCCTTCTCTGTGGCCAACCCAGAGCTCTGGAATGCACTCTCTGTCAAAATCAGAGTTCCTCCATCTCTGGCTGTTTTTTCAAAAGACCCTAAACCTGTTTTCTCGGGCTTTTAATGACTTTGAATTGGCTTACTATCACAATAGTCTTAATCATTTGGTCCTATTTTTAAATATTTGCTGCATTTTAACTTATACCCACTGCCTAGGTTGCACTGCACAACCTGTCAGGCGGTATAGAAACAAGTAAGTAGGTAGGTAAGTAAGTAAATAAATAATGCAGCACCTCTGAAGACGGAAGCAGCAGAGTTGAGCAAGGATAGGAATTCTCTCCCAGGCTATGTGTAGGTGCTTTCACTGACACCCACCCCCTTTTTTATTACTACTCCTACTACTACTATTACTACTACTACTACATTTTATATCCCGCTCTTCCTCCAAGGAGCCCAGAGCGGTGTACTACATGCTTAAATTTCTCCTCACAACAACCCTGTGAGGTAGGTTAGGCTGAGAGAGAAGTGACTGGCCCAGAATCACCCAGCAAGTCTCATGAGGCTGAATGGGGATTTGAACTCGGGTCTCCCCGGTCCGAGTCCAGCACTCTAACCACTACACCACGCTGGCTCTCTTCACCTTCTGGAAGACAGTGTTGTAATTCTGCAGGGATGGGCAGACCCAGTAGTTTTTTCCCCTCCAGGGTCTCAGCAGAGACGCAAAGCCCTTAAGTGGCGCCGTGGGGAAATACTTAACTAACAAGCAGAAGGTTGCCGGTTCGAATCCTCGCAGCTACTATATCGGGCAGCAGCGATATAGGATGATGCTGAAAGGCATCATCTCATACTGTGCAGGAGGAGGCAATGGTCAACCCCTCTCGTATTCCACCAAAGAAAACCACAGGGCTCTGTGGGCACTAAGAGCTGAAATTGACTTGATGGCATCACCATCTCTGGTGAACAAGTGGAGACACTGTGATAGTGAAGTTTGTGTGTGTGTGGTGGCAGCAGCAGGGTGATCATCTTCATGGAACAACTTCTCAGGGGTTTGTAGCCCAGGGCTGCATGGAAACTGACCTTTTTAGAGGATTTAGCTGGTCTCGCCCACTCAGAATTAATTAATTAATTGTCCAATTTCTATACCGCCTAATACAGACATCTCTAAGTGGTGTACAAAGTTAAAACATAGCAAATGTAAAACAATATAAAACAGGTAAAATTCACAAAACAAGTAAAAGCAAGTTTAAAAAAAAATCTCAAAAGATAAAAACCTATTTAATTTTTAATTAATTTAAATAATTTAATTTTTTTAAAAAAATTCAGTTAAAAGCCTGGGAAACCAGGTACATCTCGAGGTTCTTCCTAAAAGCAAGCCGAGAAGGAGATGCTCTCATTTCAAGCGGGAGCATATTCCAGAGCCCCGGGGGCAGCCACAGAGAAGGTCCCGTCATGAGTCACCACCAAACGAACGAGCTGGTGGCGACCGTTTTCATTGTAAACCTCCCTGAGCTGTTTTGGAAGGGCGGTATAAAAAGTGAATAAATAATAAATAAACAATATTTTTGTTTACAATAAATAAAGTAATGTTTTTGGTCTATGACTATAAATAAATCATCTATCTATCTATCTATCTATCTATCTATCAAACCATAATCATACTAGGCTTTGCAGAGTGGGGGTGCAGGAAACCCTCCCTTAACACAGTCAGCTGTGTGGTCAGAAAAGTTAGCAGCAGAAGACAGTTCCTTCCGCTCTCGGTTCTGGTTTGCTCTGTCAAGAAACAGAAGCAGGAATTGCATCTTTTCTGCCTTCTCTATAGAATTGCACCTGCAATAGCAGCAGCAGCAGCAACAACAGATATTTATATACCGCTTTTCAACAAACATTTCCAAAGCAGTTTACATAGAGAAAGAACAAATAAATGGGATGCATTGTTGACATTGCTGATACAGATGTTTAAAATGTAATTAATTAAATGGTGGCCTGTGTTTTAATCCATACTGCTGCATTTCTTCTCTGGGGGGATCTAGGTACAAGGTTTCCTCTATACATATTTTTTAAAATAACCTGGCTCTGGGTAGAGAGGAGTTCTTGGCATGGCCCTAATGGCCTAATTAGCGGCCATTGATGGCTAGTGGCTACTCCAAATGGCTGGTGTTTGCTTGGGTGGGGGCTGAAAGTGGGTGGTTTGGTTGGGGTGGGTTTTTTGCCAGATGGTAAGGAGAAGGGAGAGGGCCAGAGAGAGAACGTTCTGTGCCAGGAGGTGGCTAGAGGAGAGCTGGTCTGGTGGGAGCAAGCATGACCTGTCCCCTTAGCTAAGCAGGGTCTGCCCTGGTTGCATATGAATGGGAGACTAGAAGTGTGAGCACTGGAAGAGATTCCCCTTAGGGGATAGAGCCACCGTTCTGGGAAGAGCAGAAGGTTTCAAGTTCCCTCCCTGGCAGCCGCTCCAAGATAGGGCTGAGCGAGATCCCTGCCTGCAACCTGGGAGAAGCCGCTGCCAGTCTGGGTAGACAATCCTGAGCTAGATGGACCAAGGGTCTGACTGAGTAGATGGCAGCTCCCTATGTTCCTAGTAAACCTGCCTGCATCCTGGTTCTCGCTGCCTGCTTAACTTGCTTCCTACCTGCTTGCTCAACATGTACATGGAATACCAAAGAATGGGGAACTTTGCAGTATTCTCACTTCTGAATATAAGCAGCAACACCTAGAATTTCCTGCTGCTGCGGAAAACAGGGACTGAGAAACAATGCCAGGACAAGGAGATCATGGAACCTATATAAAGACGAAACTCTGGAAACACATTTGTTTAAAGCTTGCCTTCGAAAACTGATGAACAACTTCCCCCCACACCCCTCTTAAACATTGCTGGTTTCACTCAGGTTTCTTTCTTTCTTTCTTTCTTTCTTTCTTTCTTTCTTTCTTTCTTTCTTTCTTTCTGTTAAGCCTGCTTATTAAAAACTTATTTGCTATGGGTTTATGGAGACGTGAAAGCAGAGATGGACAAAACACCCACACATATTCAAAGTTTGCTTCATGCACTCTGAGGAGGATGAGAGCCAGTCGGGCTTTTCCTGCTCCCTGAGTTAAAACAGCCCTGCCTCTGTAGGATAACAGAGCAGGGAGAGAGAAGGCAGCATTCAACTTTCGACCATTCCAGAGGGATTTTGGAAAAGAGACAGCTTTTCTTTTCTTTTCTTGCTTTGGCAAGTTTTTTCTGACACTTTTCTTTCCTTCCGCCTTAAATTTCATTTTCTCTCTCTCTCTCTCTCTCTCTCTCTCTCTCTCTCTCTCTCTCTCTCTCTCCTTCTTCCCTTTTCTCTTTCTTTTGCCTCTTTCTTCTTTTCTTTTTCCTTATTCTTTCTCCTCCTCTCCCTTTTCTGTACTTTTTCCTTTTCCTTTTCTTTCTTACTTTATTTCCCCTTCCTCCCTCTTTCTTTCTTTTTTCTTTCTTCCCTTCCTTCCTTTTCTGAAACTCTCTCCTTTCCCCTTCTTTCCTTTTCTCAGCCTTCCTTCCTTTTTCTTCCTTCCAAGTTCCTTCCTTTTATTTATCTTTCTTTCCTACAATTTCCTCCTTCTTTCCTTTTCTAAAACTCTCTTCCCCCCTTCTTTCCTTCTCTCAACCTTTCTTTCTGTCGCTTCCTCCCTCCCTTCTTCTTTCTTTCTTTTTTCTATGTTCCCCTTCCTTCTTTTCTAAAATTCTCTCCTTTCCCCTTCTTTCCTTTTTTCAACCTTCCTTCTTTCCTTTTCTTTCTTTTTCTTTTCCTTCCTTCCTTCCTTCCTTCCTTTCAATATTCACCTCCTTTCCTTTTCTAACTCTCTCTTTCCCCCTTTTCCTTTTTTCAGTCTTCCTTCCTTTTTCTTCTTTCCTTCCTTTTCTTTCTCTTCTTTCCTCCCTCCTTCCCTCCCTTCCTTCTTTTCTTTTGGTTTCCCCCTTCTCATCCTTCCTTCCCTCCTTCACCTTCTTTCCTTTTCTAAAACTCTCTCTCTCTTCCCCTTCCTTTCTTTTCTCCACCTTTCCTTCCCACCCACCCCTCTCCCTTTCTTCCCCCTCTCTCCTTCTCCGTCTCCGATGCTTTCTTTTCTTCTCCCCCCCCCACAATTCCTCCCCCCCGCAACAGAACACAAAGCTCGAATCGCCGTTTTTTCTCATCTTACGCGTTCCAAAAACAAGACTTTCCTCTGAGGACCACGTGACTGGGCCATCACGAACAAAGCGTCCCTTTCAACCGGGCGAGTTTTCAGCCTGGCTGAGACGGGCCTCTAGTGGAAAAGGCAGGCGGGGGCGTCCCCTGGTGGGGGTGGGGGGCGTCCCGAGGCTGGAAGGAAGCTAAAGTCGCTAGCCTGGTTTAGACTGGCGGCTCTTCGGGGCAGGGACCTTAACTGCCCTCGTAGGGACCCCGTTAAAGAGAGCGTGGAGGGGAGAGGGTCTGAGCGCTTCTGCCTCCTGGCCTTCGGAGCTGGAGGTGGGGGAGGAGAGTAAAGGTTTGTTTAAAACTTTCCCTGAACTTAAGCTTAAGGGGGGGGGGGTTGCCATTAAGGCAGAGGTGATCCAAAAGGCAGAGGTCCTTCCTCCCATTAAGACGGAGGGTCCCAAACTGGGGTCCCCCAGCTGTTGCTGAACTGCAATCGCCTTTGGGGCTGGGGATGATGGGAGTTGTAGTCCCCCAACATTTGAGAATCTCTGCATCAAGGCGTGGGTGTCCTAACCAGCCCGAGGGGAGGAATCATTGGCCCCAGGAATCAATAGCAGTCAGAGTAGACACTACTGAGCTAGGTGGACCCATGGTCTGATGGACCCATGGTCTGGAGGCAGCTTCCTGTTTGGGGGTGGGGCAGCTGTAGCTCAGGGGAAGAGCATCTTCATGCTTGCCTGCAGAAGGCCCCAGGTTTGATCCCTGGCAGCATCTCCAAGTAGGGCTGGGAGAGACTCCTGCTTGGAACCTCGGAAAGCTGCTGCCAGTCAGTGTCGACCACACTGAGTTAGGGGAATCAAGGATCTGACTCGGTAGAAGGCAGGTTCCAACTGAATCCAAGAACTGAAAAGTTCCACACCTTTCTAGTTCTTGAAAGGACCTGAAAAGGGAGGCAGTGATTCAGCTCGGAGGACAAATCAGGGGTATATAGGATCCCCCCCCCAGTGGTGCTCATACCCCTGGACTTCAGGGCCGAAATCCAGAGCCTCCACACCCTCTGGGGGGCCTCCAAATCTGTCCTGGGTTCTGTGGTCACCACTGGCCCGCAGACTGGGCCGGACAGCTGTGCCAGGTGCTTTAGAGCCGGAGGGGAAAGAAATATGGGGGTGGGGATTTGTGTGTTGAAATTTATTCATTTATTACCTTTCTACCCCGCGCTTCCTCCAAGGAGCTCAGAGTCGGTGCAGACAATTCTGATGCCCGTGCTTATTTTTTATCCTCACAACCACCCTGTGAGGTAGGTGGAGGCTGTCCAGAGTCACCCAGTGAGTTCCCTGGCTGAGTGGGGATTCGAACCCGGGGCGGGGGTGGGAGGTCTTCCCGGTCCTAGTCCAACACTCTAACCACTCTGTTTCAGCTAATGCAAGTTGGCAAAAATCGACCTGGTTGAAAGTCTTACGTTCTTGTGTGCCCTCAAGCCCCCATGTGTTAAAAAAATACTGGGTGTGCCAAGGTGTGCGTTTGTGTAGGGAGATGAAGATGCTTAACTTGCAGTGGGGAGGGGTGGGGGCTCCAAAGGCCTTTCTATCCAGGCTCCAAAATTACCTAGCTGCGCCTCTGCCCCGCCCCACAAGGAAGAGAAAGTCTGCGTCTCTCTCTCTCTCTCCCCCCCCGCCCCATATTTACTCTGAGGAGGGGGAGGGTTGAAAGGACAAAAGTCGGAGCGCCAGAAACTCCCAAGCACTCAGTCAACTGGTGTCAGGCCCTCTTCTCACCCCTCCCCTTCCCCATTCACCCCCCGCCCCGCACTCTGACAGCTTGCAGCCGCCCCAGTCTCCTCTTGGGAGGCGGCCCAGACCCCCCCCCCGCCCGCCCTCCAGCGCCGACTCCCGCCTGCAAGCTGCCGAAGCAGAGGAGGAGGCAGCAGGGTCCAGAGGCGAAGGGGGAAAGCCCAATGGAAAAGCGGAGGAGAGAGAGGCGGGAGATCCCTTGCTCTAGCCGGCAAGCTTCGCCGAAATCCGCCTGAGGATCGGGCGCAGAATTGCGCGCCTCCGCACAAGAGCTGCTCAGAGTCAGCCCCGCTGGCTCGAGATCCTGGGTGTGCTTCGGCAGAAGTCTCTGGCTCTAGAGGAAGCACGACGTTGGCAGCTGACCGCCACACTGGGGAGAGGGTGGGACTGAGTGATTTCCGTGTAAACGCGGTCAGGATCCTGTGGGATCCCTGGACTGAATGCTGCCGCCTGTCTGAGCCACGCGGGCGCTTCTCCTGGGAGTAGGCGGCGCCCGAGAAGCGACTCAGTGAGACTTACTTCTAAGTAGACATGATTGTGGGATCCGCCTTCGGAAGGCCAGAAACCTCAGAAACGACGATCCGAAGCGACGGAGGCTGACCTGAGGAGGGAATCACTCAAAGTAGCCAGACTGAAATTAAAAGGGCCAGCGAGATAACGCCAGTTACTCAAAGTAGGCCCACTGAAGTTAAAAGGATTAAGTCGCCCTTTTCATTTCAGTGGGACTACTCTGAGTAATCTTCTTCGTCCTGTCCGCTAGGGAGAGGGGTGCTGTGAAACCCAACCTTGCCTTGTGGGTCTTCTTGTCAGTCTCACTGACGTCGAATTGCTCAGGGTGAGTTTGTCTAGGGATGTAGCTCTGCCTTGGATCACAAAGCTACATTTGTGTTGATGATGATGATGATGATGATGATGATGATGATGATGATGATGATGCTATTTACACACAGCTTACCAGATGTTATTGACTGGATTTGGTACTTTAATTATCGGGCCCTTTCCAAGGGTCTAGGAGTTGTTGTTGATGATGATGATGATGCTATTATTCATGATGATGATGATGATGATATTATCATAATCATATCATCATCATCATCATCATCATCATCATCATCCAAAACAATAATAATAATGTCAACAATAATAATAATAATAATAATAATAATAATAATAATAATAATAATAACAACAACAAACCAGTCAATAACACCTGTCTGATTGTGTAAGCAAGAAATAATAATAATAATAATAATAATAATAATAAGAAGAAGAAGAAGAAGAAGAAGAAGAAGAAGAAGAAGAAGAAGAAGAAGAAGAAAAAGGAGACTATTAATATTTACATGACGTTTTTCAACAAAAGTTCCCAAAGTGGTTTGCACAGCGGAAAGAACAGTATGGTTCTCTAAGAAGAAACACAAGGTTTCAGCCACAGCCGCTGGAGGGATGGTGTGTTGGGGGGCTGGCTATGGCCAGTTACTCTCCCCTGCTAACTACGAAGAGAATCGCCACTTTTAAAAGTGCCCCTTTGCTCAGTTAGCAGGGATCCATCATCATCATCATCATCATCATCATCATCATCATCATCATCATCATCATCTCAATTATCGTCGTCATCATCTCTCCAAAGACAGATCCCCTCCTTTTCTGAGAGAGCGTCATTTTCTGCTCCCTTCAGGGGGAGACAGTTCCAATGCGTACAGAATGGGCAAAAGAGGGCGGCCTGGGGAGGGCTTCTCCCAGAGGAAGGCTGGCATCTTTGGGGAAATGGTACCCAGGTTGTGGGGGCGGCCAAAGTCGACCCGTCTCAGCTTCTGACCTCGAAATGTTGCCTTGTTTTCGCGCAGTTCAGCCGCCTGTTGAGAAGCGAAATCCATGGGGAGGCGTTTTGGTCCCGCGCCTTGCTTTAAATCTTCAATTCGGTTTAAGAGGAGAGGGAGACAGTCTGAACACCGCCTCCCTTTTCTACCCACACAGCTCAGTCTCCCCCAGTGCCTTACTCCAGAATAAGCGCTCTGGGTTCCATGTGAACTTACGTCTATTTCGGAATCTGCTCTGAGATTCGAGCACCAGGACTCTTGGCCTCCCTTAGTTAGGAGCTGCTTTCATCCGGAGTCAGAAGAGGGTCTGTCTGGACGGGTTCTTCCTGCAACACTCGTGACTCTACCCCACAACGACGCAGCCCGATCCTAAAGAGGTCTCCCTGGAAGTAGGTGCCACCACCTGCCCGCGCGGTAGGAAGGAACACAGGATCCATACACACACCAGCCGTTTTCAGGATGACATCACTTAATGAGTCCGCCCTACGGAATGGGAGTCAGCCCCACTGCTGAACGTAGGGGGACTAACTTAAGAAAGGCTGCATAAAATGCCTCTTCATCCGTATTTGAGAATGATCACTCCCTGGTCTTGCCAACTTCGGCCACTTATAGAAAATTAGAAGTGTCCTGTCTTTTGGCAGGACAGGGCATTTTTTTTAAAAAAAATTGTTCAGTTTTTAAATAACGGAAATAAATAGATTTTTAAAAATCGAAGCCTCCTTGGGTAGAACAATTTCCACGAGATTAACCTGCGTTTTATTTTATTTTATTTTGCCTGTCTGGCCTTTATAGACTGAGGCTGTATATAATTAATCTTGGCGTGGCGGGGAGAACCCTGTAATATTTTCCTTTAAAAGAAATCTTTTATCAGCATCATAAAGAGAGACAACGCTTCTCTAATTGTTCACAAAAGACAGGAGTTTTAAAACGCACCCAAATTCTCTCTCTTTCACACACACACACACACACACACACACACACACACACACACACACACACCAGACCACGTCTCCCCCCTCCCACATTGTTAATAACCCCGTTTAGAACTTCATCAGTGGCGTAATGAAAGGAAACAGGGTGGAAATTGCCAGTTAACAGTTGGATCTAGGCTGTAATTAATTCAGTGTCTCTTTTAATCAAACCGAGGAGAGATCAAGTTTCTTTAGACAGTGTGTGGCGTGTGTGACATCACCCTAAAAGCCTGCCGGCCAATCAGGGGGAAGGTTAGGGGACACGTGGACTTGGGATCTTGGGGAAGAGAGAGAGAGAGGGAGAGGAGGAACAAGAAGAAATTCCAAACTCCGGCGACACAAGTTGAGGTGTGTGTATGTGTGTGCGTGTGTTTGTGAAACAAGCAAGGCTTTCTCTGCGGGCGGAGCTCAGCTGGCGCGCCTGAGCTGTCCTTGGTGCTGAAATAGCGCAGCGTTTCGATATCACCTCCAGCATTAGGGACCATCGAAGCCTACCTAGAAAGGCTACTATGCGGAGTGCGGCCGCGATCCAGGAGCTTTTGAGAAGGTGCTGAAATTTCCGTCCCTCTCCAACCTTCCAGCCTGTCTTGGCTTTGTCCTGCTGTGCTACGGTTCCGCCGGCACTTTCGTTTCCTCTCCGACCAGCCTTTCCCGGGATCGCATGCTCTGTCCGAGGTCCTGAATGCTCACCCCCCCCCCCGGTCTCGCGGGCTCTTTAAAAAAAGAACTGGCCCACCTCCCCATCACCCCTCCCTCCCTTGACCACCTCATTTTATTTAGTCTCATTTTTGGTTCTAGGGTGGTTGCTTTTTTTTTTTTTTTGCTTGGTTTTTTTTGGTGTGTGTGTTTTATTTATTTTGCCATGGACTAGTTCAAAGCTTGCTTGCTTTTAAAAAGCCGTTCCCTATCGATCTTGCTCCTTGGGCGGGGGGGTTAGATTAATTTGGGCGGCTGTGTCCCCAATCAAAGTTTGACTTTTTCCCTCCTCCACATGTGGCTCTTTCCTCCCCTTTCCCTCTTTTCCTTCCTTCCTCCCCTTCCTCTTTCGCCTGCAGCTGGCTTGGATGCTGATTGCCCAGAAGGACCGCGGGTTGGATTTTAATGGGTGGCTAGGCATCGCCCTAGGAATTGTTCACCCCCTTCCTCGGCTTGGATTCGGAGCCTCGCGTCTCTGGCGCCCCTCGGACCTGATCCGGACGGCCGGTCAATGTCACCCTGAAAGGCATGGAAGGCTCCAGCGGCTTTGGGATCGATTCCATCCTGTCCCATCGAGCGGGGAGCCCCGCCCTGCCCAAAGGAGACCCACTGATGGGAGAATGCAGGTCTCCCTTGGAACTCAGCCCCCGCTCTGAAATCAGCAGTGGGTGCGCGTCCCCCCACTCGCCCGGGAGGGACTGTTTGGACGCCGTGGCTCAGAGACAAGGCGTGGCCGTGGGGCTGGAGTCTCACCTCCAAGTCGGGCACATCTCGGCCCCATCCCAGTCCAGAACTGTGACTTCCTCCTTCTTGATCAGGGACATCCTGGCCGATTGTAAACCTTTGGCAGCCTGCGCCCCTTATTCCAGCACCAACGGACAGAGCCCGCAGGAGGCGCCGGTTCGAATCCCCACCAAGTCTGGTGAGGATTTCCGAGAGAAGGTAGATAAAAACACCAGTAGTTCGTCTTCGGACTCGGAGTACAAAGGTAGGCAGAGTTTTGCTCACTCCGCAGCTGTGTCCCTCTTCCCTTCCCCTATTCTTTCCCCCTTTATATCCGCCTTTCTTGCCCTCAGGAATGCGATCACCTTTTTAGAAATGGCTTTTCCCGTTCTCATCGGGGTATCCTCTTCTTCTTAGGAAGAGCACTGCTGGATGAGACCCAAGGCGGCCCCACAGTGGCCCGCCAGATCATTCTAAGCACCTCACAGGGGTGATGGGCATCTCCTCCTGTTTGCTCTGGTAGCCACTGGTATACTGCCTCTAAACAAAGAGGCTCCATTCCGCTGCCTCTTTTCGAAAGTGAAGAAACCAGAATAAAACTCAGGTGCCCTGCTCTGGGTTTCTTGGTTTATATGTAAACTACTTTTCTTGCCAATTTAACCTGCGTGCCATGAGAGTTTGCTAGGAAAATGGGGGAACCCCCCAAGCCCAAGGAATCTAAGCCTTTTAATCCACACAGGCACACAGAGGCCGTTTTGAAATTATCTGGTTGGGCATTTGGTCTTGAGGGAAGAATTTCATACGAGGTTTTATTTTTTTCCAACCGTGGAGAGAGAGAAATTAAGAAAGGACTTTAATTCAGCACCATCTGCAAAACTCCCGTATTCATGTCCTCCGAATTCACCCTTTTTCGGTTTTACGGGGCGCTTTCGGAGTGATTTAACTTGCTGCTTTTCTCAGGGAAAATCCTATTTACTTTCGGCGTCGCGTGTCAGTCAGAACGGAGAAACGGCATTTCCAGCCTCAAGGTGCATTGAAAGGGCGAGGGCGATGCGGGGTGAACAATATTGCTGAAATGGTTGGGTTGAGATGCGAATGAATGCGACCCCCAGAATCGATACCAAGTTGTCAAGTAGATAGCAAGAGGCTATTCCACGAAACAGGGAAACTTCCAGAGAGAAGGCAAACCTGCTCCGAAGATATCTGATTTCCTATCATTCATAATTATGCTCTGAATGATCGGTGCTTTCCCCTTGAGTCTGCCCCTCTCCCCTTGAAAAGCAACCAACGGGAGAAGGCCTGATAATGTATACCTCGGAAACAACATTCACAGGCTGGGAAATGGAGAGATGTGTGGGGTAGCTCTTTCTACGCGCGGATGTCTCCCATTAAATCAATGTGTGTGTAGAGATAGCGAAAGAAACAGAGAAGGTTCAAAATATCTTCTAACATTTAAGAAAAATGTGGGGAGAATTATTTTATTTGTATATAAATTATACGAGAACCATTGTATAATGGAGCCGTCCAAAGAACCGTTTTCTACCCGAAAAATACTCATCATCGAGACCTACGGATAGGAGCGAAATCTTTTCTCAAAAGAGCTAATTCTCATAATGATATTCTCATAATATTCAACTGGAAGTAAATCTCAATGAACTGGATGGCGTTTTTAGATTTGTATTCAGTTTTCCCGCAGTGCCGTCCTATGCGCGCTTACCTTCGAGGAAGGTGGAAATAACTTCAGAGTAAAAACTCCACTCAGGACAGGATCCTATACCTATCTACTCGGAAGTAATTCTCACTTTCAGCGGGCCTTACTCCCAATAAGGTTTGCATAGGATCGAGGCCCTCTTTCCCCCCTTGTGTTAGAGGGCCTCGATCCTATGCCTGCCTACTTGGGAGTAAGGCACACTGAAACGAATTATAACCCGTGTTTGTGTCTAGATGGTGGTGACGCATTAGGGTTAGGAGTTCATGAATAAATAGATATTTGATTGTTTGATATATCTTTAATTGTTTAAAAGAGTTGGCCTTGGTGACCTTCTGTTCCCAGCACCTTTTAGTTTCTTCCTTTCTTTCCTTTCCTTTAATCTATACGCCGGCGGGTCCTCTAGAAGGATCACTCGGTTTTTGGATTGTTGACATCTCCATTTAAAAAGATGACAACCTTGAAATGAAACTTACCAAGGCTGACGAGGAAACCGAAACTACTTGGAGAAATATAGTCAGAATGGAAGGGGAAATGTTTATTAAATGCTAGGTAGCCCCCCCCCCCAAGATTTCACGATTCAGAAAAGAAATTAATTGAGGCGGATTTGACTTAATAAACCGAATTTCTACCTTTTCTTTATCTCAATTGTATTCCGTAAGGGGGGCCTGCTAAGGTTGCCCTCATAAGTGCGGTTTACTCGGAAGTAAGTCGCACTGACGTCTGGGAGCCATGAGTCAACATATATAGGACCGGGCTGCAACAACCCGTTTCTTTCTTAGACCCTCCAGGTTTGGAGGAGATGCAGAATGGAAAAGAACCTTGGATCGGGATCAGTAGCTGAATATCCGTTTAGACGGAGACCGCATCGGTTTCGATCCAGTTCCCCACAGCCGGCCGGCCTGGCAGGGTTTCCTCCCACTGACAAAATCCCCTGCACCACACAATCCTGTAGATGTTTACTGGGAAGTAAGTCCCACTAGAATCAACGGAGCTTCCACTAGACTAACTCCTGATCAGTCCGGCTGAGTCATTTAGTCGGGATCTCAGTCAATTTTCACGTCCTAAAAGAGTACTATTCGGGAGTTACTCCAGAGGGTTCCTAAATTTCAGCGGGACTTCCTCCTCCAGGGACTTGAGTTCGGATCTCAGCCCCCGGCCGTTGTGTTTTGAGGTTACTTAGGAATCCGGATTTATTTATTTATTTTTAAAAACGGCAGGATGAGGAATATCACTCCACATTGCCTAACTTGTCCTTTTAATTTCCTGGGGCTGCTTGGAGTAATTATTCCCCTCGTCCTGTCAGCCAACGGATTAAGCGAGGGGTCGCAGGCGGGTCTCCCCGCATCAATTTCTTTTTCTCTTGGGCCTCGAGAAAAGGCTTACAGCGGTCTCCTTCGCAGCCCGGGCCGGCTCCTGCGCTCCTAGCGGGCCACATCCGATCCTTTCCGGTCCAAACTTCTTTCTCCGGCCATGGACACATCAGCCCTGTCTGCTGATGAGGCGGCTTAGAAATGGGTGTGTGTGTGGGGGGGTGTTTCTGTTTTGTTTTGGTTTATATTTGCCTTCTCCCATCCCCCCCCCCAAACCCCATAATTTCCTGCATTATGTTTGATGGCAAACTTTCCCCAGCATTCTCCTTTGATGGTCTATTTCTGGCTCTTCAGCTGCCAAAAAGTGGGTAATAGATAAAGCAGGTGATTCGTGATTGATGATGGACCGATCGAGTTTTTTTTCTTTCAGTTCTGCCCTCCCTCCCTCTCTCTCTCCCCTCCCTCTCTCTCCCTCTCTCTTTCTCTTCCTTTATTTTTCTCCACCCACAGTCTTTGTCTCCCCCTCCTCCCTTCTTTCTTGGTTTCCCTTCACTCTTTTCTCTGCTTTATCTCCATTTATCCTCTCTCTCTCTCTCTCTCTCTCTCTCTCTCTCTCTCTCACACACACACACACACACGAACTTTGTTTTTTTTTTCCCCACGGCCCCTCCCTCTCCATTTTGCAAATCTCGACCCCCTTCACCATGCATTCTTTCCCCTCCCGCGGCAGGATCAGACCGTTCCTCATCTTCATGAGCCTTAAAGTCCTTTTTCTCCAGCTTTGCCATCAAAAAGTCTTATGAACCCTGGAGTTGCGCTCTCTCTCTCTCTCTCTCTCTCTCTCTCTCTCTCACACACACACACACACACACACACACAACTAAATATTCTGCAGGAGTCACAGGCCTCTAATTCCACGCCCCCACTTTTTAAAGGGGGGCGCAGAGAGCTAGAGAGAGAGCGAGCGAGCGAGCGCGCGCGCAAGGTTGTTTGTGCCGGCCTCCCTGCAATGAAAGAGCATCTCATGTTTAAGAGAATATTCCGCCGGTCCGAGGTTTCTGGATGAAGGGTTTCCCCCTTCCCTAGTGGCTCAATTAAGTGGATTATTGTCTTCCTACAGAGAGAAATCAACTCGCGTGGAGGCTGCGCCTTGTCGCTTCTAAACCCTTCCACAATGCGATTTAACATAAACCCCTGGTTTTTTTGGTGTTTTTTTTTAAAAAACACACACTAATGCGGCCCATTTCTATAAACCGATGCGGGTTTGCGTGGCCTGTTTTAAATAAACATAATCTCTTTAAGAGCAGAGAGAAAGGGGCGGGGGGGGGAAGTAGGCAGAAGAGAAACCTGGGCCTTTCCTGAGAGGATCTGCCCACTTCTTTGTGGGTCCCCGCAGCCGTGAAAGTCCTTGCGCTCGGAGGGACTCGCGTCTACACGACCCAAATCCATTCCAAACTGGATTTCATAGGCAAGGCTCCCGGGGGATCCGCGGACGGCAGGTTTGGGCAGGGCAGCGAGAGATTTCGGAGCCCCAAACACATCCCTCCCTTTCTTTCTGGAAGCGTCACCTTTAAGACACTTTCCGTGCGTAAAGGCGCATCTCGCAAAAACGGCGCTTGGAATACGGCCTATTCTTAAAGGGTATGAAAGAGAGGGACGCGGGGAGGGCGACGGCTAGAAGATTAATGTTTCTGCTTCTTAAATTTGGTGATCCCAGCCCCCGCTCACCGCGCAAAACAACAACAACAACAACAACAACTTTCCCGGCTATTATTGTCTGCTAGCCATCTGAACTCTGAGCGAGCGAGTGTGCGAGCAACCTTTTTTCCGACAGTGCTGAGACATCTTTTTGATGACCGGGAAAGTTAAGGCGGTTCAAAAAAAGAAAAGAAAAGAACGAAAAAGTTGATGTAGCCCCCCCTACTCCCGCGACAAGTTGCTCCTAAGGATAGGAAGGTCTCTGTATTGGTTAAAAAGGAGAGAGAGAGAGAGAGAGAGAGAGAGAGAGAGAGAGAGAGAGAGAGAGAGAGAGAGAGAGAGAGAGAGAGAGAGAGAGATGGGCAGACAAATAGAGGAATGGATGGAGAGATCGATCGATAGATAAGTTTTCAGATCAAGGCTTTCTTGGGTAAGGCTAAATTATATAATAATAATAATAATAATAATAATAATAATAATAATAATAATAATAATAATATTTTCTCTACAAGAGAGGTAAAAATGTTCACCCAGTACCATAGCAATAGGGAGTAGTGGTTAGACCTCCAGATGTCACCAGGGAAGGTCTCGGAGTTTTTATCTTCGGCACACCCCTGAAGTTGTGTAGCACCGTTCTGACATTCTGTTGTACCCGAGTTCGGATGTACACTTTCCTGTGTATATGACTGCACTGCGCTCATTTTAAAAATTGAACCTGAGTCCAGGCCCCTGAAAAGCAGGCTGCAGCGTTCTGACCACTTTCAAAAAGCCTCTTAAGGACCCATTTATTCATCCACGCTTTAAACTAGATTTGCAGAAATGTGGATCTGTTTCAAAGTCCCGTTATATTGCTTGTAAACCTCCCAGAGACGTGAGTTTGATTTTCTTATACAGAGCTAAAAAGCACAGAAATGTATTTTCCATTCTTGTGAGTGACTCGTTATTGATAAACTGAGTGTTGCCTATAACGTGTGAAAAGAGGGCTTGCTAGTTTAGAGTCCTCTCAGCATAACCTACTTCACAGGGTTGTTGTGAGACGAAAATTAGATGTGTCCCTCCGCTTGTTGGCTGAGACAAATGTGATCATCATCATAGTTAATGAACCATCCCCTCTTGACTTGGCATCTCAGTGAATTTGCATTCAGCAGCGTCGGGTAACAAATGAAACCGGATTTCTTTAAAATTCAGCAGAAATCTGAAATAGAGTGTATTTCCTTCGCTTGAAAATGAAGATTGCGTCAGCGGAGGAAAGACAGGTCAAATCTCAGCCATAACAGAAAGAAAGAAAGAAAGAAAGAAAGAAAGAGGGGAGAGGAAGGAAGGAAGGAAATATGGGTTTTCAAAGAATTTTGAGTAAAATAGACAACCCCAAGAGGCCCCGATCCAGCCAAACGACAGCCACCTTTAAGCTCAATTGATTTCACCGAGAGAGATTTCAGCGGCAATCTTAGGCATGCTTACTTGGAGTGAACCTGACTAAAAGTGGGATTTACTTCCAAGGAGACGCAGTATGCAGGGGCTGAACTCACACATGGGGTGAATAGAGCTGGAATAAGTGCCACTGATTTCAACAAGGCTTACTCTCAAGTAAGCGTGAGTAGTCCAGTTGCGGCCTTTGGCCTTGGAGAAGTACTCATACTGTACCGATTCTCCTTCTGCAGGGCCGGCTGAGGGGTGGCCCCTCAAGCCGCCCTCATTGAAATCAGGGGCCACCCCCAAGCGGCCCTGCAGATTTTTTTGAGGGGGAATATCTTCTTTAACTCTGGAGAGGGCCTCTGTCTGTCCTTTTGAACGGTAGTGTCTGGATTTAGGATTCCCAAATGAAACGTCGTTTGCCTAGCTGGAAAATGAACGGTAGGATCACTAACCTCATCCTTCAGAGAGCCGAGGAACTCATTGCCACTGTAGATGAGGAAACCGAAAGAGCCTTATTCCTGTGAGCCCAAAGACTAGCATGGCGTCCACAGTGATGCGGAGCCGAGTCGGGACGCCCTCCCAAGATGCGTTTGACATTTCTTGTAGAAAAAACCAAGTACATCTCGAATGTCTTCTCCGTAGTCCGTACAATCCTATCCTAGGCATGTTTACACGGAAGTAAGTCCTACCCTGTTCAGTGCCGGGGTTTGCTTCCAAATAAACGTGCCCAGGATAGTAGCACGCCAAATTTCCTCTTGCCCCGATTCACGTTTTACTCGCGAGTAATCTCGAGGATTCGGAGCATTGCCTCCTACATTGTACTGTTTAGTCTTAAGTTAGTTCTTCTCTCGCCGACCTTTCTTTATTCATTCTGAAAAGCTCTCATAGAATCTCCGCTTTCAGCATTTGATCTTATGTTGAAACCTCGGATACTCTGCTAAGCAGTAAGCACGGCTGATGGGCCTTCTCGTGTTTACTCAGCAGTAAGTTCCTCAGAGCTCAGTGGGCCTTACTCCTGAGAAAATGTACCCAGGATCGCGTCCCTAGGCGATGTTCTTCGAATGAAAATGCTGGTCCCCCCCCCCCCCTTGTCCTCTATTTCCCCCTGTCTGTTTTCAGGTTAACATTTATATTATTTTACAGAGCGACGTAATCAATTAGGGTCCTTCGCTTTTCATTTAAGAAAAATAAAACGGGGGTGCGGGGGGGGGGAGGACGGGGCCCGATGCTCTTTTTAAAAAACAAAATGCAAACTATATATATAAATTAAACGTTAGACCTTTTGGACAGGATCCAATCCAAGGCTAATAGTCTAAGGGCCGTTTGATTTTAACGCGAGAGATTTAAGCACTCCTGAGTCCTACCATTGACTTCCAAATGCTTAACTCTGGATGGTGTCCTATATATCTACATAATATATTACATTGCGTGTGCGTGTGGTAACTGTGGCATATAGACTTTTACTGTCACATTATATATTATAAAATCTTTTTTTAAAAAAATAAATATTGACGATAAATGACATTTCCACCCGACTCTCAAACATCCTAGGAAGAGGCTAGCGGGAATTTAAGCTACTAGTTCTCATGGCAGTTTAAATCCAGTTGAATGGATTTAGAGATGGAACTAATATTACTGTATTTATAAATGTAGGGCCTTTTAAAAAAAACACACCTATGTTTGATTCCCCCCACCCGCAGCCCTATGTGAAATCCTCAGAAAACGGGGGAAAGGGGTGAGACCAGGACAAGCAGATTGTCATTATATTTCAGTGTGGGGTTTGTTTGTTTGTTTTTTAACGTTTTGTATTCACCTTAAGTGGCGCAGTGGGGAAATGCTAACAAGCAGAAAGTTGCCGGTTCGAACCCCCGCTGGATTGTTTCCCAGACACTTATATCGGGCAGCAGCGATATAGGAAGATGCTGAAAGGCATCATCTCATCCTGAGCGGGAGGAGGCAATGGTCAACCCCTCCTGTATCCAAAAGAAAACCCCAGGGCTCTGTGGGCACCAAGAGTCGAAATCGACTCGACGGCACCCTTTACTACTTTATTCAGCCCCACGGAGCAGAACCAGAACCCAAGAGGGAAGTTCTCCTGCGCAAACCTCCACAGCGAGCTGCTTAAGTCCACGACCTAGCCTTTTTAAATCGTCCTCTTCTTTGCCACGGAAGTGGCGTACAAATGTACACACGATGCACCTTTGAACACACACGTGTGTTCAAAGGTGTGACGTGTGTACGCCTGTGTGCATGTATAATCGCATCATAAAGAGGGGCCCGATTCAATCAATTGAGGCCGCCTTGTTTCCCTTGTGAGTAAGGAGTAGGGCTCTCATCCGAGTAAACAAGGATAGGATCGCGCTGCGCCTTCCTTTCACTTCAAACTCTGCCTGCTTACACGCAAGGAACACCCATAGAGTCCCGTGGGCCTTCTTCCCAAGTAAGCATGCACAGAACTGCAGTCATTCAGCTCTATGCACCCTTATTCGATCCGTTGCCTTGGTCCATTTTCTGTTTTCAGCTGTTACGCAAGAAGTGAGTCCACTGAATTCAAGCTGGCTTACTCTCACGTAAGTCTAATTAGGATGCCAGCAAGTGAATCTGGTGGGTGTCAATGGATTTTATTCCCAGTGAGTTTAACAAGGACAGGACAATCTACCCGTTCTCAGTCGGATTGCTTGCTTGATTGGTTGATTAAGTGCCGTCAAGTCGGTGTCTACTCTGAGCGACCCCATAGATAGATTCTCTCCAGGATGATCTGGCTTCAACTTGGCCTTGAAGGTCTTTCTCAGTAGCTCCTTGTTTTCTAGGTCATGGACTGTAATACTAGGCAAAGAGGCACCTTTTAACGTGATTCTCTTTATTTAGCAGGGGGAGAGTAACTGGCCCTATCCACCCCCAACACAGCATCCTTCCAGTGACTGTTGCTGGGGTCTATCTAAGGTTTCTTTTTAGATTGTGTGAGCCCTTTGGGGACAAGGAGCCATCTTATTTATTTATTATTTCTCTGTGTAAACCGCCCTGAGCCATTTTTGGAAGGGCGGTATAGAAATCGGAATAAACAATTAGATAGATAGATAGATAAATAGATAGATAGATTTGGTCTCTCAGTGGTGCTTTCATGGCTGTCATAATCGAGTCCATCCACCTTGCTGCTGGTCGTTCTTTCCTTCTCTTTCCTTCCCCTTTCCCCAGCATTAGGACTTCTCAAGGGAGCTGGGTCTTTGCATCATGCGTCCCAAGTATGATCGTTTGAGCCTGGCCATTTGTGAAAATTCTGGGTTGTTTTGTTCTATGATCCACGGAGAACATGGATTTTACCCCCAGCGGATTTGCCTAGGACAGGACCACCAAACTCTCCAAACCCACTTGCATGGGAACAGGGCAGTCTGTACAATCTATACACACACACACACACTCCCCTGGGGGACACACACAGGCCTGACTTCCATCGCCATGGGAACTGCAGAAGCCATTCCTAGCTGGCGGTGCCCATCCCCTTGGCTTCTGGCCTGCTCCTTCTTCTCTCTTGAATGCGGTTGTGGGTGGTTTGTGTGTAGGTTTGGCGGTCTCCTCCCCCCCAAGACTGCCCCGATGATGGCTGGCTTTCTCTTTCTCACTGCTCAGTGAAAGAAGAAGGGGACCGAGAGATCTCCAGCTCCAGGGAGAGTCCTCCGGTGCGGCTGAAGAAACCCCGAAAAGCACGTACGGCCTTCACAGACCACCAGCTTGCCCAACTGGAGCGCAGCTTTGAGCGGCAGAAATACCTGAGCGTCCAAGACAGGATGGAGCTTGCAGCTTCGCTCAACCTCACCGACACCCAGGTGAAGACCTGGTACCAGAACAGAAGGTAAAGGAGGGGGAGGACCAGGCTGCGGGGTGTCCTTCAGCCTCCCTAATGCGGGGTAATTACCCCGAAAGTTCTCTACCCCTGAAGTTGCACCACTGTTCCGGAAAGGCTGCTTTTTCCTCCTCTTGCACACGAAGTGGAGGGGAATTAGAATCGGCCTTAGGAGCTGTGGAAAGGAGGAAAGGCGTGGGAATGATTGCTGGGCAATTACTCCAGAATAAAATGATGACCTGTTGTTTAATGGGTGCAGAGGTGTAATGGGTGCTTCCACCACGGACTGCGTTGGGGTTGCTACTCTTTCCGAACAATGAGCGAGAGGGGAATATGAGATATTGAAGGAAATATTGTGCTGCTGCTAGACTATGCAAGCTTTCTAGCCTCACCAAACTCCACAAAGACGCTCCTCTCCTCTGACAATAGGCTGGCCTTCCGATTGTCGATAGGAAAATAGGAAGCTGCCATATACCAAGTCAGACCCTTGGTCCATCTTGCTCAGTATTGTCTACCCAGACTGGCAGCGGCTTCTCCCAGGCTGCAGGCAGGAGTCTCTCTTGGAGATGCTGCCAGGGAGGGAACTTGGAACCTACTGCTCTTCCCAGAGCAGCTCCATCTTTTAAGGGGAATATCTTCCCTCCAGTGCTCATGCTCACACGTGTAGTCTCTCATTCAGATGCAAACCAGGGTGGACCCTGCTTAGCTAAGTCATGCTTGCTGCCACAAGACCAGCTGAGCTCTCCTCAGAGCTCTTCACCAGACTAAGGCAAGAGAGAATGCACACAAAGTCTTTGAACCCATACAAGCGCTACAGAAATGCTAGAGGGAGTCTCAGGCGTATGCAAGCCGAGCAAAACTAGTTACCAACATATTTTTAAGGTGGGCAGGAGGAAATATTTTGGGGAGGGGAGGGGATACTTACAGACACTGACACAACCGAAAACTGGGAGCACACTCCGCTCCCAACCCTGGGTAGAACACCGTTTTTGATTGTGCGAATGACCTCACTGTGTTCTTGCTAGGTTTGGAAGCTGTGTGTGCTCCCACTTTTTAGTTGTGTGGAAGAAAGTTAGGTGGCTTTTCCTCTTCCCTTTTTTCCACACAAGCACTTCGACCCTCCTACCTCGCATCCACACAATCAGAAACTGGGAGCACACACAGCACCCAAACCTGGGCAGAACACAGTTCTTGATTGTGTGAATGGCCTAGTTCTCTGTTTCAGCCAAACACTCCTCAAGTAATCCCAAATCATTTGTTTACAAATTAAGATCCAGCCATCATTTCCCACGCTTTGACCTCTGGGTGCTGAACACACACATGCAATTAACCAATTGCAAAATATATTTCTCGAAGCCAACATCTTCTTCTTCATGAGCCCCCAGATCATCCGGAGATCATCCGGAGAGGTCCATCTGCAGCTGCCTCCAGCTGGTCTGGTGGCTACACAGATGCAGAGAAAAGACGGGGCCTTCTCTGTCGCTGCCCCCAGACTCTGGAATGCATTCCCTGTTGAGAGGAGAGCCTCCCCATCTGTGAGAGGAGAGCTGGCCTTGTGGCAGCAAGCATGACTTGTCCCCTTAGCTAAGCAGGGTCTGCCCTGGCTGCATATGAAAGAGAGACTAGAAGTGTGAGCACTGCAAGATATTCCCCTTAGGGGATGGAGCCGCTCTGGGAAGAGCATCTAGGTTCCAAGTTCCCTCCCTGGCAGCATCTCCAAAATAGGACAAGATTTATTTATTTTTTTGAAATAGGACAAGATTTTTTGTTTGTTTGTCCTATTTTGAAAAAGGACAAACTACCAAAGCATACAGTACGTTATCAAAGCACAATTATATACAAAGTGGTTGTTTGCACATCATATATCTACAAAGATTTACAAACAAGGATTTGGTAACCCACAGGGCTGAGAGAGATTCCTGCCTGCAACCTTGGAGAAGCTGCTGCCTGTCTGTGAAGACAATACTGAGCTTGATGGACCAATGGTCTGACTCAGTATATGGCAGCTTCCTATATTCCCGTCTCTGACAACCTGCAAAAAGTCATTAAAGACTTACCTTTTCACCCAGGCTTTTAAATCGCATTGTGGTTTTAAATTGTTTTCAAGTTTTTAGTTTTATGTTTTGGCTTGTTTTGATGTTGTTGAAAGCCACCCAGAGATGGAAATTTGGGGTGATATACAAATTGGATTAAGAAAATAAGTAATAAAATAAATTCCAAGCAAAATGTGTGGACAGCCAGTGCAGGATTACCACTTTCCTCCCTTAGCCCTGTGCCTTTATCACAGGGGGTTGTCAGCCTTGGTCCCCTGTAGATGCTATTGGACTACAACTCCCATCAGCCCCAGTCATGCCGGCTGAAGGCCCCTGGGAGTTGTAGTCGAGCAATATCAGGGAGCCAGCTCTGAGAGCCCCTAATCAGGAGCAAAGCCCTTGGAGACTATGGAAACCCAAAGCCAGCGTGGTGTAGTGGACTAGGACCCGGGAGACCCGAGTTCAAATCCCCCTTCAGCCAGGAGACTAGCTGGGTGACTCTGGGCCAGTCACTTCTCTCTCAGCCTAACCTACTTCGCAGGGTTGTTGTGAAAGAGAAACTCAAGTATGGATCACACCGCTCTGGGCTCCTTGGAGGAAGAGCGGGATATGAAATGTAAAAATAAATAATAATAATAATCTTCAGACATGGTTTGATTTGAGCTACTGTACTGGTTTTTCCAGGTAAGAGGCAACTACCAGCTCAGCAGGACAAAGAAGAGTGCCTCTGAGCATGTCCCTGCACATCTGAGTCAGAGAGAGAGAGAGAGAGAGAGAGAGAGAGAGAGAGTTTAAACTAGAGCAGGAGTTCCCAACCTTAGGTCCCCAGATGGCATTGGACTACAACTCCCATCATCCACCACAGTTGGCCATTGCAGCTGGGGATAGTGGGAGTTGTAGTCCAACGCCATCTGGGGACCCCTGAACTAGAGGAAGTGACCTCATGCCAGACACAGTTGGGGGTTCCTCAGAATGCACCCCCTCAAAGGTTCCTCCTTCCAAAGGAAGAAGATTAATATTGCCCTAAGTGGGTGCAAAGACCCAAAGATGCAACTCAAGAGAGCCCGATCCACCGCATAGTTTCACTCCAAAGCAAGCCCCAGAACGGCTAGTAGGGCTTACTCCCTGGTAACGACGCCCCAGGCATGCAGTCTAAATAATCAGACACACTTTCTGGCTGGTCGAGAGAGCATCTTGGCTACCAGAGGTTAGCGGTTCCATTTAACTTGTGGAGGTTTCTCTCCTCCCTCCCTCCCTCCTCAGGGCTCCGTAATACGTTCAGTGATCACTCACAGCAAGCCATTCCTAGACTTCATCGGGAAAACGGTGGTCGCTTACAGAAAGGGTCAGAAATGCTGAAAGAAGAAAGAATCCGTTCACACGTGCCTGGACCTTGCTTGATAGGTGGCAGTAGCACGTGCGAATCTATTACTTCCGATCCCTCCTCAAACTCTCTTTCTATGAGAAGCCTGTGGTTTAAGGAGCCAACGTCCCCCGAAAATAAAAGATGCAGCTCCCCAATCCACACAGCTACTCCCTTGTTACCTAGCAGTTGTAAGCTCCTCGGAGGCAGAGACCTGTGTCCCTTTTGCTTATGTCACTCATTCAACTCCATGCAATATACAATTATTTGTCAGCGTTTTATCCTAAGAAAATAAATACATAAAGAATAATAAAAAATAAAATAACGTAAAATAAAATAAGTAAAAATAAATGAATGAATGAATGAATGAATGAATGAATAATGAAAACTAACACAAGGAGAGAAAATCAAGTTGAAAGCCTTGCCAGTACAAATGAACTAAGAAGAGAGGAGGGAGAAGTTTTCCACTGTTTCTGTTTTCCACCCCCGAATCCGCTATTGGACTACAACTCCCATCATCCGCTGTCTTTGGCCATTGTGTCTGGGGATAATGGGAGCTGTAGTCCAACAACTTCTGGGGAACAAAGTTTGAGAACCCCTGGTCTTGCCGATCAAGAAGCTCTACGCGTTTCTCAATCTTTAAAAAGATTTAATTCAATGTAATTCAATTTAGCTATACTTAAAACAAAATAAAAAATCAAAACCACCACACCCCCCGCGATTATTTATCCCCAATGTCCGTTTCCAACACGCCCCCTAGAACCAGGCATAGTTGAGATTTTAATTAAAAGGAACCAACTATTTAATTTGGGAGGGAGAAAGAAGAGAGAGAGCGGGTGAAAAAATCTAGTTTTTAAGCTAAACACACAACAGCGCATAACACACTGGCCCATTAATAATAAATACCAATTACTGCTTTGGGCATCAATAATTAACAGCAGTTACAGTAATTACACAATTATTATGATGATGAATAATTTACTCAGGAAAATAGGTCTTAAAACCCTTCGGCAGCAAACGCAAGAGAAAGGGTTAGAAACGGTTTGATTTGGATTGGGGGGGGGCGGTCAGAGTCCTGTTTGTCATACACAGTTTAAGGCAACACGTGGAATTCATGATAAAGGTACAGTCAAGAGCCTGGTCTTTTCCAGCCCCCTCCCGCCATTGGCTTGCACGCGAGTAAACCCCTCCGCACATTTTCTCTTTGTCCAAAAAGTCAATTTAAAAACAAAGAAGGAGGGATTAAATCCACACTGTCCTTTTCTGGATCCTTCCCCCAAATTTCCCCACCTTTCCCCCAAATTTCACTGTGTCCGGTGAAATCCAGGATCACAGAACGTCAGAATTCTTTCTTTCTGTACGAAAAACGAGTTAAACATCAGGTACTCTGGGGCGTCATCTTTTCCTTCTCTCGCCCCTGACCTATACAAGTTTACTCAGAATTAAGCCCCATTGAGTTCAGAGGGCTTACTCTCAAGTAAGCGTCCCTAGCTGTAGCTCTGGAACGCTTCAACTGATGAATGAAAGTTGTTGCAGCGTTCTGTATAACCTGTAGGCTTGCACAGCCTGACAGAAGCCTCTCTTTCGAGTAAATCCGGTACTTCCCACGGATAATCCTAATGAGTTGCGATCCCACGTATATTTGCTTAGAAGTAAACCCCACTGGGCCAAATGCCAGTAAGCACACACAGGATCGGGTTGCAAATTTAGCCAGACTGGCATGCTTCCCCCTAATATACCTGGGGGGTTGTAGATCGGAGAAGAATTAGTACTAGACAGAGAACTATTTGTAACACATTATTTGTGGTTTTTAAGGAGAACCGGAGTTTGAAGGGTTAAATTGCTGCCTCCTTACTGGAAATCCGTCACCGGATTGTAAAGTAAAGGTAAAATGTGCCGTCAAGTCGATTTCGACGCCTGGTGCCCACAGAGCCCTGTGGTTTTGGTAGAATACAGGAAGGGTTGACCATTGCCTCCTCCCGCGCAGTGTGAGATGAAGCCTTTCAGCATCTTCCTATATCCCTGCTGCCCGATAGAGGTGTTTCCCATAGTCTGGGAAACAGACCGGCGGGGATTCGAACCGGCAACCTTCTGCTTGTTAGTCAAGCATTACTGGACATATTTAATCAGATTTCTTTCAAACATTTTGTTTCTTTTAAATTCCTTCCTTCAGGGAACTGAAACAGCCCTCTTTAATTTCAGAGCTGAAAGTATACCGGGTAACTTTACAACCCCGCATGGATTTATGTATTTTTTAAGTTATAGTAACAACAAAAAAATAAAGTTATGCTAATTTTTCCTGCTCCTTTAACAGAACAGGATGTCCCACTCCTCATTTATTCATTAAGGGCTGGGCTGGGCTGGGTACCTCTCTCCCTCCAGCTGTGTCTCAAAAACTGATCAATGTCTCAAAAACTGATCTAGCCGCCTAAATTCGATTTGCGCGCTGGAACGAGTTGCGTGAACTTGCGTCGAAACAGAAGCATTTCCAATCGGTTCCTGTCCAGACCAACATTCAAAGACAGGCTCTTTCCTTCAGCACGCAGAACAAGGCAAGCCTATGCTGCCGGCATCTGCAACCTCGGAGGCAATCAGAGCAGGGAGGAGCGACTGCTGCCAGCCAGAGCAGACCTTCCTGAGCTAGCTGGACCAAGGGTCAGACTCAGTAGGCTGCTGTGCACGTGCGGCTGTTTCGGTGGGCGCAGGGCTACTTGAGCTATCCCAATTCTCTGTGGTTTTACAAGCGCCTTAGGATAATAATCTACTGAAGTGGCCATGATCGCATCTGATGTAATAAAATGCCACACGTGTGTGAAAACGTCACGGCCTTGTCTTCACGATCTCTTTCTCCAGACCTGCATAGTTTTGTAGACCTCTATCGTCTTCCCCACTTCTCGGGTCGTTTTTTCTCCTCTGTTTTAGGATTAGTCTTTTCTCACAAGGAAATATTCTCCCCCCCCCACCCCGCCCCCATGCATGTTTTCCAAAAGTGATATAGAAAATGAAACCAAGAAGAATTCAATAAAATCTCTTTACTTCAAGCCTCTCTACTAGAAAATGCAGCTTTTATTTATAATATCCCCCCCTGCCCCACTGGAAGGCCTGCTGTAAGATCGGTTCTTAAAATCACATGTTGTGATCAAGAATCTGGCCCCATTTTCTTGCAGAAGGGAAAAATAGCCCCCCACAAATTTTTGAGGACTATTGTTTAGTAAGTCCTTTTTAGCCCTTTAGAAGCTTTAACATTTTTTTAAAAAAAATATTATTTTATTATAGAGTGACCAAGAGTCGGACACGAGTGAACGGATAGAGAGAGAGATTTTATTTTATTCGATTTTATTCGATTTCTATACAGCCCTTCCAAAAATGGCTCGGGGCAGTTTACACAGAAAAATAACAAATAAATAAGATGGCTCCCTGTCCCCAAAGGGCTCACAATCTCAAAAGAAACGTAAGATAGACCCCAGCAACAGTCACTGGAGGTCCTGTGCTGGGGGTGGATAGGGCCAGTTACTCTCCCCTAGCTAAATAAAGAGAATCCCCAAGTTAAAAGGTGCCTCTTTGCCAAGTTAGCAGGGGTGAGAACCACATTATATGTCAATCTCTCTTATTGTATACCTGTGATTATTAAGCCTGCAAATACATCACAAATTAGCTGGGAAGGTATATAACCAAACCACTTGTATGGATATAATTGAGGGGAAATTAAACATATTTTTCAGTCCCCCATCCTGAAACATGTGGATGACATAAAAGTACGTTTCCTGGCCTAAGGGTAATAAAGCATTCATGACAGGGAGCAAGTATAGTATTTGATTTAATTGTATCTGGGAAAGGGCTGGTCTTTAAAATTTTGAGAGCAACTTCGCCTCCCACATATCACCCCGCGTTGGGGTAGAATTAATGAAACAATTAAATCAAACTAATCAGACAAAGAACAAGTGATGCTAGACATTAATTCTCCCATTGATTATTGATTTCAGTGGCAGAGGGGTGAAACTCAGAAAGAAGCCCCGCTGAGTTCAGTAGGGCTTACTCTCAAGTAAATGTGCCTGCACTCACATCATACACCATGATTTCAGGGAGAGAGAGTTGTTACATCGGATCCTTTGCAGACGTATTCATTCCCAAGGCCATAAGTGTATAGGGCTTCACCCATGCAGGGGTATAGCTATAATTGAGCTGATGGGTTCAAAGACTCCTGAGGGGGGCCCAGCTCCACCCCTTCCCATTTTCTTCATTATCTCTCTCATTCCAAGGGGCCGCTGGGGAGTGGGGTGAAGTGAACACGGGCCCCCTATACCCCTGGCTACACCCCTGCACCCGTAAACACATGCTTAACTGTTCTCCAGACAGCAAAGGGACTTAAACATGGGACACCCACACAGCCAGAGAAGACTGTTCATTCCAGCAGGCCAAACACTAAACCCAAGAGAGAGGTTTCGGTCAGACAGTGCATGCCTACAGATTATACAGAATGCTTCGACAGAGGAAGGCGAGTGGTCAAAGCGTGCTGTATAACTTGTAGGCTGGCGCAGTCTGACAGAACCCCCCCTTTCGAGTAACAGGTTATACAGAAGGCTTTGAATACTCATGCACTGTCTGACCTTTAAGAAATGCATGGAAGAGGGAATTTCAGCGGGTGCCTGTTGAAGGAAAATGCAGGGGAAAGAAAATCTAAAGTGGCTGGAAGGCTGGGTGTCCTAACCCTGCCTGCAGAGGTGCACCTAGGTAATGTTGGAGCCTGGAACTTAAAGCACTCGGATGCCACCCATGCAAGCAGAGACACAGCCCTCCCCCTCCTCCGGGGCCTTTGCCATGCCCACCACCTGACAGGCCTCTTGCTAAACTATACCTGCTTTCAGCCTTGGGAGCCCGGAGCACTGAGGCTCATGTTACATTGATGGCAACCCGGTGTTGAGGCATTTCGCCTGTCATGTCGTACACCCCCGAGGAAGCCTTTTACACTTGTCCCTTTTTCCGCCTCGCTTCCCCCAGCCTTAAGATGGCTCAGGCTGAACGTCTGCGGGGCAACATCTAACGTTCTTAGGCCTTCCCACACCTCCGATGCAGTGGCACATAGGAAGCTGCTGTATACTGAGTCAGACCCTTGGTCTATCTAGCTCAGGATTGTTTCACAGACTGGCAGCGTCTTCTCCAAGGCTGCAGGCAGGAATCTCTTCCAGCTCTGTCTTGGAGATGTTGCCAGGGATTTGGAACCTAGATGCTCTTCCCAGAGCGGCTCCATCCCTTAAGGGGAATATCTTACAATGCTCACATGTGGTCTCCCATTCAAATGGAAACCAGGAGGGACCCTGCTTAGCTAAGGGGACAAGCCATGCTTGCTACCACAAGACCAACTCTTTCCAAAAAAATGGGGAAAAGATAGGAACATAGGAAGCTGCCATATACTGAGTCAGACCATTGTCTATTTAGTTAAGTATTGTCTTCACAGACTGGCAGTGGCTTCTCCGGGGTTGCAGGCAGGAATCTCTCTCAGCTCTATCTTGGAAATGCTGCCAAGGAGGGAACTTGGCACCTTCTGCTCTTCCCAGAGTGGCTCCATCCCCTGAGGGGAATCTCTTCCAGTGCTCACACATCAAATCTCCCATTCAAATGTGACCAGGGCAGACCCTGCTTAGCTAAGGGGACAAGCCATGCTTGCTACCACCAGACCCTTGAGAATGCCACCCAGAACAAAATCCATTCCGGGGGAAAAATTAAGAGAGAACACTGGTCGGGGTGACATTGAAGAAAGCGCTTCTCCCTCACCCGACCACGAGGCCTTTCAAGCCAGCCCGTTCACACGTGCAGCTGCCAGCCACCCTGTGGCGAGACATCCGCTGCACGTGTGAACACCCCCTCCCTTTTCGACATCGCGCTTGCAATGCCTGGGCTGCGTCGAGACTGATCGAGGGGTCTTCTGTCTCCACCCCAACCCCCCTTTCTCTGCCCTCCCCCACCCCCTTCCAGGACCAAGTGGAAACGGCAGACGGCGGTGGGTCTGGAGCTGCTGGCCGAAGCCGGGAACTACTCAGCGCTGCAGCGGATGTTCCCCTCGCCCTACTTCTACCCGCAGAGCCTGGTCTCCAACCTGGATCCCGGGGCCGCGCTCTACCTCTACCGCGGCCCGAGCGCGCCCCCGCCGGCCCTGCAGAGGCCGCTGGTCCCTCGGATCCTCATCCACGGACTGCAGGGGAGCAGCGAGCCCCCTCCGCCCTTGCCCCCCCTGGCAGGAGTCCTCCCCCGGGCGGCTCAGCCCCGGTGAGTGGCGAGGGAGGGGGCGCCGCCGCTTCAGGAAGACTACGCCCCCACCCCCGGGGGTCCCTCTTGCACCGCCTTTGCTCGCCAGCCACCACCCAATAGCTCGGATACAGCCTGGAAAAGGGGGGGTGGGAGGGGAGGGAAAAGCAGATCCCAGCTGGGCCGGGGGGTGGGTGGGCTTGGCCACCCGCCATCATGCACGCGTCAGGGGGCGTTCACACGAACAGCCGGCGCTCGCTTTCCCCTGAGCATTCACACGAGCAGCCCGACCTTAACGCAAGACAAGATTCCCACTTTGCGCGCCGCTCCTCCTCTGTCTCTCTGGCGCGCAGGGCTTCGGACACCTCCTTAAGCGCATTCACACACAGACACACACATTCTCTCTCTCTCTCTCTCTCTCTCTCTCTCTCCGTTTGCCTTCTCACGAACACCTGGCACAGCCACTGTCTCTGCCCTAACCCACTTTCTCCCAGCTTCCCGTGTGCATTTCATAGCTGTACCGTCCGCAGGTAGAAATTCAAACAGATGCAGCCTGATCCCCGCCTCCAGTGATGGAGGGAGCGCACCACCTGTTGGAATGCCTGCCTGGCCTTTCTGGACAGTGGCCACTACATATGCCCCCAAATCCCCACCCCCACCCTCGTCATCTTTCATGGTACACCCTTTCCACACACATACACCACTCGATCTCGATCTGTTATGCACGGACTCGATTCCAGCCAAGGCGAAGCACTTTTGATTTCTTGCAAACGGGAGAGAGGCGCGCGCCTGCCTCAGTCTCTCCCACGGAAACCCACCGCCGTTCCTGCGCCCCAAATGCCACATTCACACATGCAGATGCCCCATCACGTCCTCTCCCGCAAACACAGCCAGAAACTCTCCCGTGTCTTTAAGGGTTGTACAGAACAGAGAACCTGGGTTGGTTCAGCTTGCCCCTCTTCCCTGCACCCTTGGGTCGTGAGAAGCTGCACTGGCCAGAATTCCCTGTCTCCTGCCGATTCCATCTGGTCACGCAGGCAAGGACAAGCCAACACGTGTTTAAAGAAGAGGCGATCAGAGAGGTCTCCATCGTCTCATGAAAACCATCCTCCCAACCTAGAACCGCGGGACACGTGTCTGCTTGGAAACCAGCATCATACATAGAACCGACCTACATATTTTGCTATTTATTTCTAAACGGGTTTACAATTTCTCTTCCCCCGTCTCCTCCACCCAAGCCGGACTGTTACACAAGCAGCTGGCCACCATGCCTTCTTCCGGCAGCCAGGAAACATTCAGAGCTACTTCCGGCTACTGGGGAAAGTGAAAGTGAAAGTGAAAGTGAAACCGACAATTATATAAGTATCTCTCTTGACACTTTTAGAAACAATTGATTTGGGGAGGGGGGGTTCACAGCCTGTTTCTGTGCATGTTTACTCGGAAGTAAGCCCCACTCTTTTCATCACGACAGACATTGCACGTACTGAGAGTAAGCCCTGTGGGGCTGAGTGGGGCAATCCTCAGAGCATGTGTTTGTGTGAATGACACTGTACCTGCGTTTATTTTAAAAAGTGAACCTGGGTCCAAGCCCTCTGAAAATGCAGGATATACAGGTAGGAAGGGGACCACTGTACTGTTGCATTCAACATCATTTGTGAATAATTGTGCATAATGAGGGCTATGCATGCATTGCATTAATTGCCCGCATTGCATTGCATTAATTGCATGCATGCATGCAATTAATACAATGGGCACGATCCACCAAAAATAAGTAAGCCCCATAGACTTCAGTGGGGGGAGTGAGGACCACTAATAATCTATACACATGCACACAAGGGAATCAAGTCACCCGCGGAATTCAGCAGGGAGTGTTTCTGAGTAAACATTCACAGGGACTAGGAGGCTGAGGACCACACTGTAAGCGCTTAGCCTTGGCTGGATCATACCAAGTAATACCCCCCCCCTTTCCTCTCCGCCTTTATCTGTCGGTGAGATTTTTCTGTCTCTTGAGTTCCCTCCACCCCCTCCTTCAGTCCTTAAAACTTTTGCCAAACACGGAGGGATTTGAGGCCAGAAAGAGATAGACTCTCAAAAAGAAAGAGGAGTGTGTAATCCATAGTTTCTTCCCCCCCTTCTTCTCTTCTCTCCCAAAGACTGAGAGAGAATGAAAGCAACATTAGAAAAGCAACCCCCCCACACACACACCCTCAAGAGCATAATTTTCACGTCTGAAATTAAAATGTCTGAAAAATTAAAATGTCTGGAAAATGCAACGTTTAAATAGCCACCGTTATTTGGGTGAGCTGAAGCCCTCTTGGATGTAAAATTTAATACTCTTGGGCTTGCTTTTCGTTCCAGAAATATGTCACGGCACGCAAGCTCCATTTTGAGTGGCATACCCCTTGAAATTCGCTCCCTTTCTCTCCTTGTGGGGGTCAATCCATCCCTTCTTTCCAGTTGACCTGGAAAGAAGCCCCCTGAGCAGAAAAGTTGCCTGTTTGAACTCCATACTTCTAATGTATTTGGACTCTCAACAAACCTGTCAGCTCAGGATTCTTGTACCTTTAATACAAAAATATCTAAACTATGTGTACCAGGAAGGGGTGTGCTGGGAGAAACAGATTCATTGCACAGTTCAAGGCCCTGTCTTATCCACAGAGGAGGTTGCCCACTGCAGCTCTGCATGATTCACTGTTCTAGTCTTGCCTCCTTCCAGTGTTCTTCTACTCGGAGGACAAGCCATTCTGTCTCCATCACTCCCATCTCAGACAGGCAGCAAAATCATCTACTGTCAGAGGAGAATGCCTTATCATGTCCCTGCATGAGTCTCTGCAATGCCTCCTTCCAATCATCTTTGCTGGGAGAGCTGTGGCAAATTTCTGCCATGGCTCTGCATACAGTGCGAGGAAATAATCTAATCAGGGCAGATCGCAGGAGGGTTCATTCTCAGAGGATGCTGTCTGCTGTGTCCCTGCATGAGTCACTGCGCTGGGGCTCACCTCCTTCAAATCACAATGCAGGTGCAGAATAGGGACTCCTGCGAGATCTTACACAGCATTCTCTTCCTCTTGAAATGAGTCCTGAAAGTAAACTTTTTTCCCCAGTGTTAGTTGGTCAGCCATGTTAATAGGTCTTCTGTCCTGGATGCAGAAACTGAAGCTATCAAGAGGGACTCCGCCAAAGCAACACAAGAGGAAGATGGAGCCCTTTGCATATGTCCCTGCCTACAATGTTGCTTGAGAGCTCTTTGCTTATCTTTCAGTGGGGGTTGTTGAGGCAGGTCTCTCTGAAACCCATTTTACAGGTAGGGAACCTGAGGCAGAGCTGTATTTATTTATTTTTTAAATCGTTATCCTTGTGGCTCTGTGGCTGAGGCAGGACTTGAGGACAGGTCTGACTCCAGCATCTTCTGGACCACATTGAGGTCATTCACACAATCAAAAACTGTGTCCTACCTGGCTTTGGGAGCTGTGTCTGTGCTCCCAATTTTCAGTTGTGTAGAAGCAAGGTAGGAGGAAAACCTGGGTAGAAGTGATTGTGTGGAAGCAAGGGAGGAGGAAAAGCTATCCAGGTTTTCTTCCTCCCTTGCTTCCACACAGTCACTTCCACCCAGTTTTCCTCCTCCCTTGCTTCCACACAACCGAAAATTGGGAGCACACACCGGTCCCAAGCCCAGGTGGTACACAGTTTTTGATTGTGTGAATGACCTCACTGAGTAGGACAAGGGTTCTCCATCTTGGGTCCCCAAATGTTGTTGGACTACAACTCCCATCATCCCCAGCCGCAATGGACGATGGGAGTTGTAGTCCAACAGCATCTGGGAGCCCACGTTTGAGAAATTCTGGAGGGCATTTGAGGGGATGGTGGGAGCTGTAGCCCAACATCTGGGGACCCAAATTTGAGACACCCCCACAGAGGACATTGAAGAAAGGAGAAAAATACATATCACCTCTCTCTGCTTTAAATAAGTGGTTACTTTCCAAAGAACTGTTTGTGGGAGCAATTGGAAATCAGCTGCCACAGGATCAGGGCCCTTCTGTGAGTAACAGTCATACTGGTTTGGGGTTGTGGTGAAGATGGGGAGAAGATATAGCTTCTTGTACACTTACTTATACCCAGTTCTGGAACAAGCCCTCTCTCTATGCGGGAGGGGAAAAGAAAAGAAAAAAACCATGTTTTATCCCTGTCTAGTGCAAGAGGAATCCTTTTATGCTAAACCAAGAATTTTCAAAAGTATGTAACTTTAAAAAAAAAAGAGAGAGATTTTTGTTTTTTTGTTTTTGTAAATACTGTGTGCAAAAATGTATATGAATTATTTATTGGTGAACCCTGAGGGCATATTTGTGTAAGTGAGTCTTATAAGCCGATATATCTGTGGAATTCTCTTTTCCAGGCTTTATAATGAAAAAGAAGAAGAAAAGGAGAATTCTGCTTTAGAAGCTATCAAAGCTCTCTCTCTCTCTCTCTCTCTCTCTCTCTCTCTCTCTCACTCTCTCTTTCTCTCTTTTTTAAATGTGGAAATAAACTTCTTTACAAAGAGATCCAGTCATTTTCAAGCTTTTCTTTCTCTCTCTCTCTAATATAAGATCAAAACACCCTAGAAAGGATGAGAGCGTGGAGGGACAGGGTGGTGGGTGAAAGAAGGTGCTTGTAATTCTTCTCATTCACAGGAGAATATTTTGGCTACTCATATAAGAAGTTTGTTTAAGTTTACACCCCCTCCGCCCATTGATATGGATGAATCTCCATGGCAGTAGTTACTACAAGATTAAAAAATATATGATTAAACTACTCCTGTTATGGCAAATATTTATATACTGCTTTTCATCAAAAGTTCCCAAAGTGGTTTACATAGAGAAATCAGTAGATAAGTAAGATGAATCCCTGTCACCAAAGGGCTCACAATCTTAACAAACAAACAAACAAACAAACAAACAGAAGATAGATTCCAGCAACAGCCACTGGGGATGGATAGGGCCAGTTGTTCTCCCCCTGCTAAATAAAGAGAATCTCCACTTTAAAAAGGTGCTGCCTTTGCCCAGGTAGCAGACTATCCAAATCATTAAAGCCATTCAGTTAAAACATGCAATAAACTCTGTGCTGGTTCGGTCTTTTAGGAAAATTTAATATATCTCTCTGGGCATTTCTCTCCTTCCTGTGAACTTCCTTGGAACTGCCAACTGACCAGAGGGGGGGGAAACAGCCTGGCCTGCTCCTGTGCTTTTAGTAGTGGCTTGATCTGCATTTTCAGAAATCAGCAACTGAAACTGTCCACATCACAGAGATGAAGAGTTGTCTGCTTCCAGATGAGGCAGCCAGGAAAGGCGGAGGAGCTGGGTCAACTGAAATTCTGGCAACCATACAACTCTTAGACATCCATTCCCCTACATATTAATGCACACACACACACACACACACACACACACACACACCACCTTTGGAGCAAATTTCCAAACACTAGGGCTAATACGATGAGCAAAATTACTCAAAGTAAAGTAAAGTTGTGCTGCCGAATCAGTGTCGACTCGGGGCGACCACAGAGCCCTGTGGTTGTCTTTGGTAGAATACAGGAGGGGCTGACCATTGCCTCCTCCCGCGCACTATGAGATGATAATGCCTTTCAGCACCTTCCTATATTGCTGCACCTATATATTGATATAGGTGTTTCCCATAGTCTGGGAAACATACCAGCGGGGATTCGGATCTTGCTCCCTAGGCAAGTTACCTCCCCACTGCACCATTAGGTGGCTTTATTCGAAGTAGTTCCACGGAAATTAAAAGGACGTGTTAGGCAATGCCTTTTGAGTCAATGGGACTACTTTGAGTAATTTCCCCCAACATGCCAGCCACACTATTTTATTTTATTTTACTACGTTTATATCCCACTCTTCTTCCAAAGAGCCCAGAGCAGTGTACATGGTTATCTAGACCTTCACAACACCCTTGTGAGGTAGGTTAGGCTGAGAAATAAGTGACTGGCCCAGAGTCATCCAGGATTGAGTTTCATGGCTAAATGAAGATTTAACTCAGGTCTCCTTGGTTCTAGTGCAGCACTCTAACGATTACTATTTATATAAACGGCTTTTCAACAGAAGTTCTCAAAGCGGTTTACAAAAAAAAATAAAGTGAATAAATAAGACGTCTCCCTGTCCCCAAAGGGCTCACAGTCTAAAAAGGGACATAAGGTCAACACCAGCAACAGACACTGGAGGGATGCTGTGCTGAGGATGGATAGGGCCAGTTGCTCTCCCCCTGCTAAATAAAAGAGAATCACCACTTTAAAAGCACCTCTTTGCTCAGTTAGCAGGGGAGTAACCACTACACAACACTGTCACACTGTCTTTCCCATGGGGAGAAGGTACATGCCCACCTTTGGAGACCCCTCTGGCATCTCATATATTTCACCCTTCAACAAAAAAAAAGCATCACCAAATCAGGCACACCTTGTGGTTTCCCCATCCAACGACCTCTTCTACTGTGCACACATCTACCTTGAAATTCTGGGAAATATGGGCTTCAAAACTTTGAAAGATTTGAATGTGGGTCTAAAAATTATAAATATAAATATAAAAGCTCTCTCTCTCTCTCTCTCTCTCTCTCTCTCTCTCTCTCTCTCTCTCTCAAAAATTAGCAATTCAGGGAAGCTGTGTAATCTCATTTTCTCCTCTCCTAGAGAGGAGAGCTGGTCTTGTGGTGGCAAGCATGGCTTGTCCCCTTAACTAAGCAGTGTCTGCCTTGGTTGCATATGAATGGGAGACTAGAAGTGTGAGCACTGGAAGATATTCCCCTCTGGGGATGGAGCTGCTCTGGGAAGAGCATCTAGGTTCCAAATTCCCTCTCTGGCAGCATCTCCAAGATAGGGCTGAGAGAGATTCCTGCCTGCAACCTTGGAGAAGCGGCTGCCAGCCTGTGTAGACAATGCTCAACTAGAGGGACCAAGGGTCTGACTCAGTATATGGCAGCTTCCTAGGTTCCTAGGTTCTTTCAGACAAGAGAAAGCACTCTAGGCTTGAAATGTCTGTTTTAAAAACAACAACTCTTTTATCTGCAAACAAGCTCGCTGACTGGGGAATGCCATGCGGTGAAAGGCAAGGAAAGATTGTGCCATCTAGTCGGTGTCAACTCCTGGCAACTAGGAGGGGTTGACCATTGCCTATTCCCATGCAATAAGAGATGATGATGTCTTTCAGCACCTTCCTAGATCGCTGCTGCCCGATAGAGGTGTTTCCCATAGTCTGGGGAACACACCAGCGGGGGTTCGAACCGACAACTCCTTGCTGCCTAGGCAAGTGACTTCCCCACTGTGCCGTAAGCCTGTCCTCCACCACTCAAGAGACCTCAAGATCTGGGGGAGGTGGGGTTTCACCTCTCATCTGGAAATTTATATCACAGTGGCCCCCTCCACAGTTTGAAACAGCATCACTTATAATAACAATAATCAATGATCAATAACACACTTTATTTGTGAGCCGCCCCTTAACAAATTGTTCTCTAGAAGGCTCACAACAACAACAACAACAACAACAACAACAACAACAAAACAACCATCCAAATAAGCATATAAAAGAAGACAAATTACAACACACATTTTTAAAAAATACAATACAGAACCTTTAAAAAACTATTTTTAAAAAATCAATTTTTGATTATTATTTTTGAGAGCTGATCTTGTGGTAAAGGTAAAGGTAAAGGTAAAGGTAAAGGTAAAGGTAAAGGTAAAGAGTGCCGTCGAGTCGATTTCGACTCCTGGCGCCCACAGAGCCTTGTGTTGTCTTTGGAAGAATACAGGAGGGGTTGACCATTGCCTCCTCCTGCACAGTATGAGATGATGCCTTTCAGCATCTTCCGATATCATTGCTGCCCAGTATAGTACCAGCGGGGATTCGAACTGGCAACCTTCTGCTTGTTCATAAAGCATTTCCCCGCTGTGCTACTTAAGGTGACGGGTCTTGTGGTAGCAAGCATGAATTGCCCCCTTTGCTAAGCAGGGTCTTCCATGGTTTGCATTTGAATGGGAGACAACATGTGTGAGCACTACAAGATCTTTCTCTTAAGGGATGGGGGTCTCTCTGGAAAGAACACCTGCCTGCCTGCATGCAGAAGGTTCCAAATTCCCTCCCTGGCAGCATCTCCAAAATAGGGCTGGGAGAGAGACTCCTGCCTGCAACCTTGGAGAAGCCGCTGCCAGCCTGGGTAAACAATCCTGAGCTAGATGGATCAAGGGCCTGGTTTGATAGAAGGCAGCTTCCTACGTTCCTATGCATCTAAAGCCTGAGTGAACCTGAAATCACCCTGACATTTGCTTTTGCACATCCTAAAGTGGGATTTTAAAATGAGTCTGCAAACTTCACCTGGCAGCATCACTTTGTGTTTTTAGATGCCTGTGAAGAGTTTTCTGTTCACTCACGCTTTAAAAATTTGATTTTTAAAAATTGATTTTTTAAAAAAAGTTCTAAAATTGTTTTGTGTTGTGTTTTTTGTGTGCGTGTTGTGATTTGATGTGTTTTGGTGTGTTTTTATTGGATGCTTTAATGTTGAGTTGTGAGTCACCCAGAGAACAATTTGTTATGGGGTGGCTGATAAATAAAGTTGTTTTGTCTTGTGGTCTTGTGGTAGCAAGTTGTGGTTTTGTGGTAGCAAGCATGACTTGTCCCCTTAGCTAAGTAGAGTCCGCCCTGGTTGCATATGAATGGGAAACTACATCTTTGTTAGAAGAAGCTAGGCGGGAGGGGCATAGAAGGACATGTGGCCATGGAGGCTGACTGCAGGAGGATGACTGCAGTTCTTGGAAGATAGAACTGCAGGAGCTTGATTCTCAACCGGAATTTGGTGAATTCAAGGAAAAAGGAAGCCAAGACTGGTGGCTTCAGAAGTTTAGGGCTGGAGAAAGTGGTTTAGCAATAGTTGGCATTAGAATTTCTATTTCTTTGGGAGGGGGTGCTTTTGCATATTCCTGATACTGGTCTAGTATTGTTTACCTGTACCGTAATTCAAATAAGAAGCACTAGCCTATGCCAATCCTACCTAGGGCGTTGCAAAAGATTTAAAACATTTAAGCATGCATTAAGACAACCTATTTTTGTAACCTGCTAAGTATTTTTAACAGTATTTAAAAACTGAGAAAGTCTCAGATGGAAGCAGTCTGTAGTAATTGAATAAAACTTTTTAAAAGCTCTTTTCTTTTTACAAGCCTCTCCGAGTTGATTTTTAACTCAGGAAAAGGGAAGCTGAAGGGGTTTTCTCTGGTGCAAACATGTCCTCAAACTGTGAGCAGCCATCAGTTATCTCACCACATGTAGGCTTGCACGTGGAATATTTTTGTACTGATCTGATAACAAAACACAGAGAGTTTTCCCTGGGATTCCACTCCAAGCCCAGGGAGGTTCAAGCTCTGTCGATAAGAGGGGTGGTGGCAGCGGCAGCATTTTGAACCTACCGAGAATACAGAATGGTTTTAGGAGAAGCCTAGCTAAGCAGCTCACCAGGGATGATTCAGCATTTCTTTCCCTCATGTGAGCTTGCTCTGAGACAAAGGCTTTAATCCACTACAGGTGATAATGCAGAGGAAGCTGGAAGTGCAAGCTATCACCTATCTTCCATTTCTAGTGAAGAAATAGCTGCCAAAATCACCCTGAACATTCATCCCCTGGGATGGTGCCCTTGGCCAAACTTTGTGGGTCCGGCTTATGGGACATCTTATGCAAGCACAGTTCTGATAAATCCCATAATTTAGTACAATTACGTGACCTTCTAGAAACACAGGAAGCTGCCAAATACTGAGTCAGACCCTTGGTCCATCTCGCTCAGTATTGTCTACCCAGACTGGCAGCGGCTCCTCCAAGGTTGCAGGCAGGAATCTTACTCAGCCTTATCTTGGAGATGCCAGAGCGGAAACTCGCATGCAAGCATGCAAGTGCTCTTCCCAGAGTGGCCCCGAATATCTTACAGTGTTCACATGTAATCTCCCATTCAACTGCAAACCAGGACGGACCCTGCTTAGCAAAGAGGGCAATGCATGCTTGCTACCACAAGACCAGAGACCGACCGACCACGGAGAAGCCTGTTTGCAGTAGCTCTATATTGCAGGAGACCTTCCGCAGCAAAGGGAAAAGAGCAGCAGCCCCCACTTTATTTGTGAGCCACCCCCGAACAAATGGCCCTCCGGGCTCCTCCGGAGGCAGCCAAACGGGCGCTTTATAGGGGCAGAAGCATTTGCGGCCTTTTATCCCGCGCAGGGCGGGGGCGAGCGGGGGGGGGGGGCAAGCTCTGCCGCTCCCGTGCTGGCATTCGCGGGCTGCCCTTCCCGACCCTTCTCCGTGGAGGGGCGGGGGGTGTGTGTGGGGGGGGGTGGCGGCCCTTCTTTTGCCTCGTCCTCCCGCCGCCCCCGCCCGCTTGGCCCCTTCCATCCTTCTGGGGCGCCGGGGAAGAGAGAGGGACGCAGCCGGCCAGGCCGGGCTTTGCTGCTGCGGCGGCGGCTGCTGCCTGCCTGTCCCTGCCGGGGTGAATTATTAACGCCCCCCCCCCGCCACCCCCGCCCTTCAAGGGGATAATTGCCTGAAATGACCGCGGTGGCAGAAGGGGGGGGGGAGGCGGCGCGGAGGGCGCCCCTCCCTGCCTTTGCCACGCTGGGCGGGGGGGCTGGAGGCAGACCAGAGAGGAGCATCGGGGCGGGGGGGGGAGGGAGGGAGGGATCGCCTGCCCCCCCCCGCCCCCCCCCAGCAGCTGGTGCCCGGACAGCCTGGGAGCAGCGCCCCGCCTGGGGAAGCCGACAGATGGAGAGCGAGGCCGAGCGCGGCGGCTGCCGCCCGAGGAGCCTCCTGAACTTGGCCAGGCTGCGGGGGAAGAGGCACGGAGGAGGGCACGCGCCCAGGGAGGGAGGGGGCTACACAGAGCTCTTCATCGAGGAGGAGGGAGGGAGGTCTTTTCTTGGGGGCTACGCAGAGCTCTTCATCGAGGAGGAAGGAGGGCGGGCCAGCAAAATGAGTTTTAATAGGGGCTACACAGAGCTCTTCATCGAGGAGGAGGGAGGGAGGGAGGGCCAGCAGGAGGAGGTCTTTTCTTGGGGGCTACACAGAGCTCTTCATCGAGGAGGAAGGAGGGCCAGCAAAAGGAGGGTTTTTATGGGGGCTACACAGAGCTCTTCATCGAGGAGGAGGGAGGGCGAGCCAGCAAAATGAGTTTTAATAGGGGCTACGCAGAGCTCTTCATTGAGGAGGAGGGAGGGCGGGCCAGCAAAATGAATTTTTATGCGGGCTACACAGAGCTCTGTCTTCATATAGGAGGAGGGAGGGAGGGAGGGCCCCCGCAGAAGGACGTTTTTCCATGGGGGCTACACAGAGCTCTTCATCGAAGAGGAGGGAGGGAGGGCCAGCAGAAGGAGGCGTTTTCAGCCCACGATGTGTGTTCAAACCCACACTTAGACTATCTGTCTGTCTTCACCCTCACTAGTTCGAAGTCTAGTTTTCCTCTCCATCTTGGCCAGCAGGTAAGGTGGACAGAAGGACTCTCCACCCATCCATGCCAGCTTTCTCCCACAGGGCAGGACATCTCCACATTGAGAAGATACCAAAAGAAACACATACCACCACCTAAGTCACCCTGCTGGATCTCCACAGCCTTGAGGGCTAGAAACTTGGAAATCTCAGGATGTTTAAATGATGTGGGACAGGGGCCAGAGGCCATGGCGGCTCTCCTCCAGGGCCTCATTTCCAGCTTCAGCAAGCCAGATGCCTCCAGCAAGCCCACAAAGGAAGGGAACAACCTTCCTTCTCTCTTCACCCGCAGTAATGGGTATTCAGAGGTAGACTGCCGCTGAACATGCAGGTTTAAGTACTGAACAATGTCACTATTACAGCTAATCTATCTGACATATTCTCCATAAATTTTCCAATCCAAAATGGAAATTTTTTATGCAGTGGCCACAATCGCATCCTTTGGCAGTGAATTAATTAATTGTTGTTGTTGTTACTACTACTACTACTTACTATTATTACTATTACTATTATTATGATTACTACTAATAATAATAATAATAAAAAACTATTTGTTAAACTCCCCGTAACTATATGATCTCTAGGTGGCTCACAACCCAACATTAAAAAACATCCAGTAAAAACACACAAAACACAACAAACAAATCTCAACACAAAACAGAAAATGCAAAATAATATACAATTTTAAAAAAAAATCAATTTCACAAATCAATTTTAAACCAGTTTTTTAAAAGCCTGAATGAACAGAAAGGTCTTCACCAGATGTCTAAAAGAACAAAGTGACAGCACCAGGCGAGCCTCATTGGAAAGGCTGTTCCATAGACGGGGTGTCACCACTGAAAAGGCCCTCTCCTTTTTAATGTATTGCTGAATGATGATGGAGTGTGTGGCTAGGCACAGGTGAACGCAAGCTCCTGTAAAGGTAGGGGGCATTTGGGGATATTGGGAGGGACCACAGGGTGTGTCTGAAAGTTTTCTTTGTGGGCAAGCGGGAGCCTAGACTTCTCTCCCAGACCAAAAACCACCTCGAAGAAGCAGAGAGCTCATACATTTTGCAGCCATGGAATGTTTGAACAAAGATTCTCCTCCTGTCAATCAACAGGGCATAGCCAATTACATTGGGAGTTTTGCGGGGAGGCGGGTAAGAGGAATAATTTGGAAGAAGTGGAGCAGGGAGGGAGGGAGGAAAACCATTAGCACTGGGAGGCAGCTGGTGTTAACAGCTGTATGACACAGGCAATATCAAGGGGTGGGGGGGAAGGGGGAAGAAAATGCCAGACACAAAAACAAAGAGAGGATGTGGTGAGGAGAGCTGGTCTTGCAGCAAGAATGGCTCCCTTTGCTAAGCAGGGTCCACCCTGGTTTGCATTTGAATGGAGACTAGGTGTGTGAGCACTGTGAGATATTCCCCCCCCCTTAAGGGATGAGCCATAATAATTCATGAGAAGAGCATCTCCATGCTTTTATGCAGAAGGTTCCAAGTTCCCTCCCTGGCAGCATCTCCAAGATAGGTCTGGGAGAGATTCCTGCCCGAAACCTTGGAGAAGCTGCTGCCAGTCTGGGTAGACAATCCTGAGCTAAATGGACTGATGTTCTGACTCAGTAGACAGCAGCTTCCTATGATGGCCTAAAAATGAAAAGAAGGAAATGTTAAGCAAGGGTTCAGAAAATAAATTGTGAAAACAACAAAAGATGGCAAACAAGGACACAAAGAAAACTATGCTGACATGACCTGTTTCCAGCCTCACATTTCACCTTCCTGCTGCCCATTAATGTCCTAGTCTGTCCTTTCCTCATCAATAAAGCATCTCATTTATTCATTTATTATTTATAGTTTTATACTGCCCTTAATCCTCAGACCCCAGGGTAGGTAACAGCAAGATAAAAACAATAATCAAATTTCAATTAAAACAACCTGAAAATAAAAGCAAACACAGCTACGTCCTTAAAAGAGAGCTGGAACCTACCTATTGGCCAAAAGCCTGGATAAAAAGGTTAGAGGTGGGCACAACGCATTCGATGTCGAACCAGTTTGCATTGAACTGGGCTGGTTTGGCAGTTTGATTGCGAACCGAACCAGGGCTGCTTCGGTCTGTGATCGAACCGGACCAAGCCCAGTCCGATGCAAACCACTTCTGCATCAAGGGGGAGTGGACTGGGAGTGTGGGAGTGGCGAGGAAAGTTGTTTACGTCTCTAACCCAGCTCACCACCACTCGTCACCCCCAACCCAAGCCGAATCGTGGACCAGATCATTCTTAAAACACAAACCGCCTGCACAGTGGCAGTGCAGTTCTGGACTCAGCACATGTGAGGGCAGTGAGCGGGGAGTGGCGGTGAGCCAGGTAAGAAGCTTAAACACATTTTCTCCCTGTTCCTTTACTTGCCTCCTCACCAGATTCCCCTTTACAGACTGGACCGGCTGGTCTGTTCAACTGAATTGGTTCGGCCGCATGCGGTTCGGTTCGAATTGATTCGAATTCGAAGTGAACCACGTTTTATGGCTCGTGCACACCCCTAAAAAAAGGGCTGTCTTCATATTCCTCCAAAAGGCTGCGAGAGAGGTAGCCATGCAGATCTCAACTGCGAGCAAATTCCAGAGCCTCGGGGCAATCACAGAGAAGGACCTTCCCTATGTGCTTGACAAACTAGCCTCCACAGGTGAGCGTTTAGAGCTGGTGCAACATTTTTATCATGGATTCCACTCGTGCTACCTAATGTGAACAAGTACATAGTAACATAGGAAACTGCCATATAATGAGTCAGACCATTGGCCTATCTAGCTCAGTATTGTCTTCACAGACTGGCAGCGGCTTCTCCCAGGTTGCAGGCAGGAGTCTCTCTCTCTCAGCCCTGCCTTGGAGAAGCCAGGGAGGGAACTTGAAACCTTCTGCTCTTCCCAGAGCAGCTTCATCCCCTGAGGGCAGACCCTGCTTAGCTAAGGGGACAAATCATGCTTGCTACCACAAGACCAGCTCTCCTCTCCTAGATCTCCTTCTTTACATCTTCTTTAGTCTGACCTGAACCGTCCTGTATCAGTTTCTGCAGACAATCAGTTCTGTCGAGTGATCTCATTGGGAGAGAAATTTCTCTTCTTACAGGTCACGTTTCGTTCCATAAACTTCCATGATCTCCCCACACAACTTGACCATCACGTGTCTAAACTAAAACAGTCCCCAAATGTCCTTCCTCACTGGGAGAATGCTTTGACTCATCCATCTCTGGGGTTGCCCTTTTCCGGCCCCTTTCCCAGCACGGCACAATATTTTTAGGGACGAGGCGACAACAGTGCGCAGGGTTCCAAATGTGGCCACATCTGGTCACCAAAAGCCAGCCCAGATGAAAAGCTCCCCTAACAGGCTTCCCAACAATGTTTGAGCTCAAGCTCTGGCAGTTTTCCAAGAGAAGGAAACAGCAGAGCAGTCACCGAGAACATCCTCTTAGGGGGACATGGACGATTCAGCGTATGGCCACCATGACTCAGGTGAAAATGCATCTGCATGCAGACAATTCAGCATATGGTCAGGAGTGAACCCTGGACAGTGTTAAATCCTGCCCTGTGAAGATTGGGGTCTTGCCCAGACCCTCCTTTGGTTTTCAAGATCCCCCCAAGCATCTTTTATTTATTGTGAAGATTTGTTTGTGGATTTATTTACGCAAAATAAAGTCACACCTCCTGATTACCAGCAGAGACCATATTTTGGATGAGTAATCCTGCCAGTGGAATATTACAGTGGAATATTACAGTGGAATATGCCAGGCAAAAGGTTCAAATTTTATTTATTTATTTATTGGTATTTTAAAGAAGAAAATTCTGAATATAATTATAGCTTCACTGTTATTGTGGGTTTTTTAAAAAACAACAACAACAACCACCACAAACAACAACACTCAAGCATCAGATCAATAATTCAAAAATGACATCATCATGCCCAAGAGAAGATGTTTTCCAGATTAATATTTACTATGTTATTATAAATAAAAATGGCTTCCTGTCCCCAAAGGGCTCACAATCTAAACAAGAAACATAAGAGAGACACCAGCAACAGCCACTGGAGGGATGCTGTGCTGGGGATGGATAGGGCCAGTTGCTCTCCCCCTGCTAAATATAAGAGAATCACCACTTTTAAATGGTGCCGCTTTCCTCACTTAGCAGGGGGATGCATCTGTAGTATCTGTCTGGGTAATGTCCATCCCAGCAATCTGTGAGGAGGAGAGCTGGTCTTGTGGTAGCCAGCATGACTTGTCCCCTTAGCTAAGCAGGGTCCACCCTGGTTACACATGAATGGGAGACTAGAAGTGTGAGCACTGTCAGATATTCCCTTCAGGGGATGAAGCTGCTCTGGGAAGAGCACCTAGGTTCGAAGTCCCCTCCCTGGCAGCATCTCCAAGATAGGGCTGAGAAAGATTCCTGCCTGCAACCTTGGAGAAGCCGCTGCCAGTCTGTGAAGGCAATACTGAGCTAGATAGACCAAGGGTCTGACTCAGTATATGGCAGCTTCCTAAGTTCCTATGATTGCCCAACATTTTGTTTGACTTCTGAGCAGCCAAGTGGATTGGACGGTTCAGGAGATGGTGAAGGGTCTTGGAAACCAAGTCCTCTGTGGGGAACTGTTGAAGGAGCTGGGTATGTTTAGCCTGGAAAAGAGACGAGGGAGGAGACAGGATATTTATGCTAGAGATGAGGAAGAATTTCCTAGTTGTAAGAGCTGTTGGACAGTGGAACAGCCTGCCTCATGCAGGAGTGGACTCTCCTTGGCTGGAAGTTTCCCAAGAGAAGCTGGACGGCCATCGTCCAGCGATGCTGTAGGAGTTTCCTGCCCTGAGTAGAGGGGTGGACTAGATGACCTCCAAGGACCCTTCCGACTCTGACATTCTATCATTCGCCATCGGGTGAGGTTAGCTGAGCCGTAATTGGGGAGAGGACTCTCCCTGTTTGGGAAGGCTGTTCCACAGAAGGGGCAGCCTTCCCCAACAGGTGAGAGCATCAACAACACTCTTTAATAATCGAATCGAATTGAATCGAATCGAATCGATCAATTGAATTTATATACCGCCTAATATAGAAATCTCAGCGTGGTGTACTTTTGCCATTTCAACAGCAAGGAACGGCCCATCCTGTCCTCTTCTCTGCGGACAACCACTTTGGATTTTCCTGAGCGCAAAACCACCGCTGTATATATCGACCGGACATGAGATGTCTCGAGCCCTCTCTCGCTTTTACGTTTCCAAGATCTGACGCAGTGCTTGTCTGGCTCGCCTTCTCCGGTTTCCCTGCTTCTTTGCAAGCTGCTGTGTGTGTGTGTGTGTGGGTGGGGGGGTGTTTTGTGAGGAGGGCAGCCCAGAACGATTTTGAGTAAAATAAATATGATCCCTGTTGGCCCAAAAGGGCAGCAGCAGCCATTCATTATGTCAAGCAGTTCCCTGGGCATTGTGAAGGGGCTGGTTTTGCATGAGAAAGGAGATGGGAGAGGGGATCTTGGTAACCCCCCCCTTTGGAGTGTGTGTATGTGTGTGTGTGTGTGTGTGTGTGTGTGTGTAAGAAGCAGGGTGTGTGTGTGTGCAAAGATTGTCCCCAGTTCAGGGTTAATGAAGTGGGAAAGGAGTCTCTCTCAGAAGCCCTGCAAACAAAGTTCCCCCTGCTGCCCCCTTGCAAAGGGGCCCTGGTCCCAAGGCCTACATGAATTGACTTAAACCCAGGGGATAAGTGCTTTAAATTAATCTCATTGCCTAAGAATGAGGCCAAACAAAACTCTTTTAAAATCATATTAAAAATCTATCAAAGGAACAACTTGCGCTTTTCATTTTCAGAGAGAGAGAGAGAGAGGATGGGGAGGGGTTTGTGGGGGGAAAGGAGAAGAAAAATAATAATCCAGTAAGCGTCGGCTTGACGTTTGCACAGCCCGAAATGCAAATGAAAGACATTCTGTGTGATTTAATTGTCCTTGTACTTTCCAGCCAGAGCCACCTCGCACGATAATGAACGACAACCCTTTCGAACACGATTTTGAAGACAGCAAGATGGGAATTTGTCCGGGCACATCTGGGAAGAAGCGTGAGGGAGGCCGAGGGGAAAGGCACTGGAAATCCATTTCCGTCATGCTTAGACAAAGACACAACAAAAGGGTTTCTGTTGGGTTATTCCAGGGAAAAAGAAACTTGGGTCAATACCGTAAGGATAGCTGCTTAAAAGGTGGGCTTTGGGAACTGCTCTTGTGGTAGCAAGCATGACTTGACTACTTAGCTAAGCAGGGTCCACCCTGGTTGCATTTGAATGGGAGACTAGAAGTGTAAGCACTGTAAGATATTCCCCTTAGGGGATGGAACCGCTCTGGGAAGAGCATCTAGGCTCAAAGTTCACTCCCTGGAAGCATCTCATCTAGGTTCCCAGTTCCCTCCCTGGCAGCATCTCCAAGACAGGGCTGAGAGAGATTCCTGCCTGCAACCTTGGAGAAGCCGCTGCCAGTCTGGGTAGACAATACTGAGCTAGATGGACCAAGGGTCTGACTCAGTATATGGCAGCTTCCTATGTTCCTATGGAGCTGTGTCCTGGGGAAGGGTTTTGAGGCTGATGGGGGTGCTTGAAAAGAAACTCACCCAGTTAGTCATGAGCAAGAAATACATGCCACAAGAAACAGAGTTCAACCATTAGAAGCACATGTGAACCCAAAATATCCAGAGGAGGAGGTTGCACACATAACCTCTGTGTGACTTACTGGGAAAGGGCATGGGCAACGTAATCAGCCTCTGTAAGGGCTGGGAGGAGAGCTGGTCTTGTGGTAACAAGCATGAATTGTCCCCTTTGATAAGCAGGGTCTGCACTGGTTTGCATTTGAATGGGAGACTACATGTGAGCACTGGAAGATATTCCTCCCTTAGGGGATGGGGCCGCTCTGGGAAGAGCATAGAAGGTTCCAAGTTCCCTCCCTGGCAGCATCTCCAAGATAGGGCTGAGAGAGAGACTCCTGCCTGCAGCCTGGAGAAGCCGCTGCCAGTCTGGGTAGAAAACCCGGGCTAGATGGACCAAGGGTCTGACTCAGTAGATGGCAGCTTCCTATGTGCCTATGTTCAATATAAGAGGCGACTGAATGATCAAACTACTTCTATTTATTTATTTGATTTATATACTGCCCTTCCAAAAATGGCTCAGGGCAGCTCTTTCTGAGGCAGATGCAGCAGAAATCCCTGCCCCCAGCAGAGGCTTTCTGTTGTCTCTGTGCTACTCCATAAAGGGGCCAAGCTTTGCTGGTCGTTCTTACTCTTAAAAGTAAACCGAGGGGAGATATGATAGAATTCCCCAAAGATCTAAGGGACTCGAAGAAGGCAAATACCTGTTCTTTGTGGCTCTGAAGGGGAGGAGTTGGTCCAACAGGTTCAAGTTACAGGAAGGCAGATTTTGGTTAAACATTATGAAAATCATATTCATTCATTCATTCATTCATTCTTCTATTTATTTAATTAACCTGGAAGATGCTAAAGAGTGGCAAGTGGCGGTGAACCAGAGGCCAAAGATTTTAGGTTGGGATGGAGCTTCTCAGGACGTGACAGTTCCACGCTAGGGATCATTAGGAAAGGGATTGAAAATAAACCTGCTAATATTATAATACCCTTCTACAAAACTATGGTGCGGCCACACCTGGAGTACTGTGTGCAGTTCTGGTCACCATACCTTAAGAAGGACATTGGAGAGCTGGAGAAGGTGCAGAAGAGGGCAGCCAAGATGATCAGGGGCCTGGAGCACCTTCCTGATGAGGCCAGGTGACAACACCTGGGGCTTTGGAACAACTGGAAATTGGCTCAGCTCCCAAACCCGGGTAGAATACAGTTTTTGATGGTGCGATTGGCCAAGTAAAGTGCATGCGCTCCCTCCTGAAATAAGAGCATCTCCTTCTCCGTTTGCTTTTCGAAGGACTCTGAAGACGTACCTGTTTTCCCAGGCCTTCAACCGAGATGCGATTTTTAAATTTTAGTGTGTTTTTATCTATCTATTTTTAAATCTTTGAATGAATTTTAAATGTGTTATAGTTTATGTTTTAATTCTGTACACCGCCTAGAGAGTTTTATACTAGGTGGCATATTAATTAATTAATTAATTAATTAATTAATTGCATGAATGAATGAATGAATAATATATAAAGTTAATAATCTCCACCATAGCCCAAAGGTTTGGGTAAAGAGTGCAGCCTTAAGCTGCCTATGAGAAGCCATGAAAGACGTCTCCACACCCAGGGTGGGGTGGGGGGCAACAACTGAGAAGGTCCTGCCCCATGTGGGGGGGGGCAATCCGGAAATAGCAACAGCGCCCCCATGTGGCTGAGACTCATGAGAAAGCTGGACCCTGAAGGTTAAGAACAGAAGAACAGCCCTGCTGGATCAGGCCCAAGGAAGCCCATCTAGTCCAGCATCCTGCTTCACACAGTAGCCCACCAGATGCCTCTGGGAAGCCCACAGCCAAGAAGGCAGGCCCTCTCTCCTGCTGTTGCTCCCCTGCAACTGGTACTCAGAGGCATCATGCCTCGGAGGCTGGAGGTGGCCTATAGCCCTCCGACTAGTAGCCCTTGATAGACCTCTCCTCCACCAAGTTGTCCAAACCCTTCTTAAAGCCATCCAAACTAGTAGCCAACACCACATCTTGTGGCAGAGAATTCCACAAGTTGATTATGCGTTGTGTGAAAAAGTACTTCCGTTTGTTAGACCTAAATTTCTTGGCAACTAATTTCATGGGATGACCCCTGGTTCTAGTGTTATGTGTGTGAGAGAGAAATTTCTCTATCCACATTCTCCGCACCATGCATAATTTTATAGACCTCTGTCTCCACGCAGTCGTCTTTTTTCTAAACACAATAACCCCAGGTGTTGTAGTCTTGCCTCATAAGGAAGGTGCTCTAGGCCCCTGATCATCTTGGTTGGCCTCTTCTGTGCCTTTTCCAGTTCAACAATGTCCTTTTTAAGATGTGGTGACCGGAATTGTACGCAGTACTCCAGGTGTGGCCACACCATCATTTTGTATAAGGGTATTATAATATTAGCAGCGTGGTGTCGTGGTTAGAGTGCTGGACTAGGACCGGGGAGACCCGAGTTCAAATCCCCATTCAGCCAGGATACTAGCTGGGTGACTCTGGGCCAGTCACTTCTCTCTCAGCCTAGCCTACTTCACAGGGTTGTTGTGAAAGAGAAACTCAAGTGTGTAGTGCACCGCTCTGGGCTCCTTGGAGGAAGAGCAGGATATAAATGTAATAATAATAATAATAATAATAATAATTTTCAATCCCTTTCCTAATGATCCCTAGCATGGAATTGGCCTTTTTCACAGCTGCCATGCAATGAGTCGACACATTCAACGACCCCAAGATCTCTCTCCTGGTCAGTCACTGACATCTCAGACCCCATCAGCCTATACTTGAAGTTGGGGCTTTCCTCCCAATGTGTATCACTTTACACTTGCCAACACTGAAGGTTCTATGGGGTGGGGCCTTGCTATCTACCTACCTACCTATCATATTTCTTTACCACCTGACATGTGCATCCCTTATGTACATAAGTGAAAATACAATATAAAAATAGGATAAAATGATTAAAACAATTACAATATGAAATAAATTAACATTAATTAAAAGCCTGAGAAAACAGGTGCATCTTAAGCATAATTTTTAAAAACAGCCAGAGACGGAGAAAATTCTGATTTTATCAGGGAGGGCATTCCCAGAGACCCGGGGCAGCCACAGAAAAGGCCCCAGTCCGAAGCAGACACCCAGCAAGCCGGTGGTAGCCGTAACCGGATCGTAACCATATGCCTTGTTGTGGCCCAATGCTGTCAAAGCATTCAGTCTGGCTGGTTTTCTCATAGTTTCCCACTTTATCCAGAGCCAAATGATGGTGAAGATTCTCTTCCACTGGGATACAGTCCCTCTGATCTCAGGGTCCTCTCTTGACTTGGGATGTCAGGTCCCCACCCACCCATCGAGTTGATGTTGACTCCTGGCGCCCATAGAGCCCTGTGGTTGTCTTTGGTAGAATACAGGAGGGTTTGACCATTGCTGCCTCCCGCACAGTATGAGATTATGCCTTTCAGCATCTTCCTAGATCGCTGCTGCCCGATATAGGTATTTCCCATAGTCTGGGAAACATACCAGCGGGGATTCGAACCGGCAACCTCTGGCTTGCTAGTCAAGTCATTTCCCCACGGCGCCATTAGGTGGCTTCGATATACAGAGACATGTACCAATTTAAGGCAAGCCGTAAGCTTGTGGGTTGGAAAGCACCCGAGATGCGTATCCATTCGAACCAATCCAGTCACTCGCTTTTACTTGTCTGCTGCGCTGTTTGTGTTTCAGTGACTGCAAGTTCCCCGCTGAAATTTGTAAGAACGCTCCACCCCCAGGCTTTATTCTCATAGGCAAGCAATTTGGAGCAAGACTGCAAAAACAGAAAACAGCTTGAGAAAACGTGTTTTTAATTGCAGCATAGTTCCTTTGGCCGAGAACAGCAACGTTTAAATGTTAAACTTAATATGTTTCTTTTCCTTTGGCGAAACAACTCCCACTTCTCTGCAAGGTTCCTGGGTTTCCCCGGGCAGTTCTCTCTGTCCTCAACGGCAGCTATTCTAGAGTGTCCTCGAACTGAGAATTCTCAGATCAGTTTTGCAGGGTTTGGAGTCCAGGCCACTCGCGTATTCAGACTGCAGCATTTCAGCCAGACGGTGCTTGCCCGAGGTCTTTTGGATATGATCAGGCCTGTGAGGGAGGGAAAAGGAAGGGGCAGAGAGAGAAAAGGATTTGAAGGTTTGCAGTCTCCCAATAAGACATGATTGAGTTTTAAAAGCTGCAGTCTTGAGCACACATACTGGGGTTGTGCACAGAAACAGGAGGGGAGGCGGGGAGGGTGGGTGGGACGGAAGGCAGGGGTGAACCGACCTTGCCCCCAGATGATCCATGCTCTTGTATTTGGTGTGCGGCCACACACCCACACGAGCAGCATGGATCTCTGGAGGCCAGGAAAACGAGGCAAGAGGTATGTGCATGCCCTCTCTCCGGCTGTCGCTCCCCTGCAACTGGTATTGAGAGGCATCCTGCCTCTGAGGCTGGAGGTGGCCCACAGCCACCAGACTAGTAGCCACTGATAGACCTGTCCACCATGAATCTGTCTAAGCCCCTTTTAAAGCCATCCAAGCGGGTGGCCATCACCACGTCCCGTGGCAAGGAATTCCACAGATTAATTATGCGCCGTGTGGAAAAGTACTTCCTCTTGTCAGTCCTACTTTCCCCAACATTCAGTTTCATGGGGTGACCCCTGGTTCTAGTGTTGTGAGAGAGGGAGAAAAATTTCTCTCTCTCCACTCCATGCATAATTTTATACACTTTGATCATGTCTCCCTGCAGTTGTCTTTTTTCCTAAACTAAATAGCCCCAGGTGTTGTAGCCTAGCCTCATAAGGAAGGTGCTCCAGGCCCCTGATCATCTTGGTCATCCTCTTCTGCACCTTCTCCAGTTCTACAATATCCTTCTTAAGATACGGTGACCAAAGCTATACGCAGTACTCCAGATGTGGCCGCACCATTGATTTGTATAAGATTTGTATATTCTTATGTGTGAGCACAGTAAGATATCCCCCTCCCTGGCAGCATCTCCAAGATAGGGCTGGGAGAGATCCCTGCCTGCAACCTTGGAGAAGCTGCTGCCAGCCTGGGTAGACAATGCTGAGATGGACCACCAGTCTGACTTGGTATATGGCAGCTCCCTACGTTGCTCTGACCCAAGGTTGGGAACCACGACTGTATGTATGCAACCCAGCTGTTCACAAACAAAGAAAGCATAGCTACAGACACAGTTCATACTTTAACTCTACGGCCATGCTTTAAAAAGGTTCCCCTCTGTCTTGCTACTTTGGAATTCTGAGGCCACCTCCAGCCTCAGAGGCAAGATGCCTCTGAGTTCCAGCTGCAGGGAAGCAACAGCAGGAGATGGAGCAGGCCTTCATCTCTTGCCTGTGGGCTTCCCAGAGGCATCTGGTGGGCCACTGTGCAAAACAGGATGCTGAGTTAGATGGGCCTTCTTGGGCCTGATCTAGCAGGGTTGTTTTTATCAATGGAAGAGGCTGCACCTCCCCCCACCGCCATCTGCAGGGCCTTTCCCAATGGTAGTGCCATTTGGAGCAGATCCTACATTTGACAATGGGTTTTCCAGTGCCGCTAATCTGCTGGACAAATATTTATATCCACGTGCCCAGAAAAGGAACATTCAGCATTTTCTTTTTTAAAAAATCTAGGACAACAGTATTTCCAGAGACCTACAGAGACCTACAGTCACTTCCGCCCAGGCTTTCCTCCCGCCTTGCTCCTGCACGGTCACTTCCACCCAGGCTTTCTTCCCGCCTTGCTCCCGCACGGTCACTTCCGCCCAGGCTTTCCTCCCGCCTTGCTCCTGCACGGTCACTTCCGCCCAGGCTTTCCTCCCACCTTGCTCCCGCACGGTCACTTCCGCCCAGGCTTTCCTCCCGCCTTGCTCCCGCACGGTCACTTCCGCCCAGGTTTTCCTCCTGCCTTGCTTCCACACAGTCACATCTACACAGGTTTTCCTCTTGCTTCCACACAACCAAAAATTGGGAGCCCACACAGCTCCCAAAACTGGGTAGAACACAGTTTTTGATTGTGTGAATGATCTCATTGCATACAAAAAGAAATAGTATCAAGAGGGATGGATAAGCCACACAAACAAACAAAAACAAATCCCAATCATGAGGATTACGAATTTGTTCTCTTTCAACAAAATTCAATTTCTGGGCAATTTCAAGAGTAGCAGAATCAGGTTTTCCCATGTCTGCAGAGATTTTTCCCAAAATCTGCACAGATTTTCAAGTGGAAAATTCATGGCTGGAATCCGAGTCAAAAATTCATCCATATATTCGCTGGCCAGAGAACATCTCTTACTGTAAGGCCACATTCTTACAAAACCCTTAAATATTATAGTGTGTGAAACATGCAAAATACATTGGTAACGGAATCCAAACTTTTGGGCATCATTTCTGATTTCATGTACTTTGCACTTTTCAGACATATTTAAGGGTTTTGTAAACATATGGCCTTAGAGTAGGAGATGTTCTCTTGTCAGTGGGTATAGGAACATAGGAATCTGCCATATACTGAGTCAGACCGTTGGTCTATCTAGCTCAGTATTGTCTTCACAGACCGGCAGCGGCTTCTCCAAGGTTGCAGGCAGGAATCTCTCTCAGCCCTATCTTGGAGATGCTGCCAGGAAGGGAACTGGGAACCTTCTGCTCTTCCCAGAGTGGCTCCATCCCCTCAGGGGAATCTCTTCCAGTGCTCACACTTCTAGTCTCCCTTTCATATGCAACCAGGGCTGGCCCTGCTTAGCAAAGTGGCAACATAGCTGGTTCCGTTACCCTTGGGATTGCATTACTGCCACTACTACTGTAGTGACTAATCTTTAAGAAGTCATCTTTAATTTTTAAGCCAAGAGAGCCTGATGCAATGGATTCTGTGCTGGGAAGAGTCAGAAGAATTAGAATCACGTTGCTCTCGCTCGCTCTCTCCAACGCTGAAGCAGAGAAGCCCAGGAAGAGACAGCTGCCTCGCCATCAATAATTTGCAGCACACAAGGCTTAGAAACTCTCCTTTAAGAATAAAAGCGGAGATGCTTGGGAACTGGAGGGATGCACCAGAGGATTAGAAAACTTGCTCACTTAAGAATTCAAAGGAATCTGACAGAGGTTCGGGATTATGCGATTTGCATAACATGGGAGACCATGCCGTGGCAATGCAATCCCGAGCCCAGGGGTGGAGCAGTTAAGGAGGACCGGGCCTGAGCCAGGAAGAGCTGGGTTCAGATCCCACCTCAGCCACGAAGGTTGCTGGGTGACCTTGGGCTAGCTTTGCTCTACCTTACAGGGCTGTTGGGAGGATAAAATGAGGCGACTCCCACATATGTCAACCTGAGCTCCTCCGAACAGGAAAAGTCTGCAATTGTGACTGAGGTGAAGACTTAGGAACATAGGAAGCTGCCTTTTGCAAGAGTCAGACACTTGATCCATCTCGCCCAGTATTGTCTACCCAGACTGGCAGCGGCTTCTCCAAGGTTGCAGGCAGGAATCTCTCTCAGCCCTATCTTGGAGACGCTGCCAGGGAGGGAACTCGGGACCTTCTGCTCTTCCCAGAGCGGCTCCATCCCCTGAGTGGGGGAATCTCTCGCAGGGCTCACACATCCAGTCTCCCATTCAGATGCAACCAGGGCGGACCCTGCTTAGCTATGGGGACAAGTCATGCTGGCCACCACCAGACCAGCTCTCCTCCCTTTAAATGGAAAGCAGCAGAGGGATGCAAATCAGGAGATCCAAGAGTGGAAGCTGGGACAAAAAAACCATCCCCAGCTTTCCCTCAAGCGGGCGGCCTGCCAAGGGATGCAGGACGCAGGCGGCCCAAGCCCAGCCAAGAAGCCGTTGTGGCCGCGGCGCCGGCTCCTCGGACCCACGGCGCAGCACTGGAGAGGCGGGGGCCATTTGTCAGGGCCGGCTTCGAGACGGATCGCGCCGTCAATCCATCTGACGGCGGCTCCCGACTGCCTGCCCCATCCGGCGGCTGACCGTGCCAGGCGGCAAGGCAAGGAGGCCTCTGCCTCGGCGCGGGCTCTCCACCTGCTTCCCTGCCCGCCGAGGCCAACGAGCCATCTGTGGCCACCGCGGCTCCTGGCAGGAACGTGGGAGGAGGGAAGGGGCAGGGCATCCATCAGAGGAGCTCCTCTCCTCACTGCCACGTCGCTGGTTGGCGCAAGTGAAGATTCAAAAACGGGGCACATCGCATCCGGCCGGAAAGCCAACCCTGACCAGCTCTGGCAGAAGCCAGCCCCAGCAGGCAGCCAGGTGGAGGGGATGCGAACTCACGGATCTCATCTCCTGCCCCTTTACACGGGCGTAAACGCCCCCCATCAAGCGCGACGGAGCTCCCCTGCTGGCCGAGCAAAGAGGCGCCTTCTAGAGCGGCGGTGCTCTTGGCCTTTCGCACTGGGGGAGCAACTGGCCCGATCCGGCCCCAACGCAGCGTCCTTCCCGGGGCCGCTGTCGGCGCCTGCCTTATGCTTCGTAGATTGCGAATGAGATGGCTCCCTGTCGCCAATTGCTCTGCGTAAACCGCTTGGGAAACTGTGGTGGAAAAGCAGTATTACTCTATTTTTTTATTTATTAAATTTATACCCCGTCCAAACTTAAGTCTCTGGGCAGCTTTTCGTACACAGGAAGCTGCCTTATACTGAGTCAGACCCTTGGTCCATCTGGGCCAGTGTCGTCCGCACTGACTGGCAGCGGCTTCTCCAAGGCTTCAAGGCAGGGGTCTTTCCCACCCTGACTCGGAGATGCTGCCGGGGATTGAAGCTGGGACCTTCTGCATGCAAAGCAGATGCTCTCATCACGGAACTAGGGGCCCCATCCTCAGCTACGGCCACATCCCCAGCCAGAATAGCCGGAGGCCACGGGGGATGATGGGTGCTGTAGTCTGACGACGTCTGGGGATCAAAGCCTGAGTGCTGCTGGGCGAGGAAAAGAGGGAGCTGCAGAAGGCCGGCGGGTGTGTCTGTGTCTGGGAAAGAAGAGCTGGGACCTAGTTCAGAAGAATGAGAAGACGACAGGGCCAAAAGGCGGCAGCGGCGGGGAGAGAAAATGGCAAAGAGCAGAGGTATTCCAGGCCAGGAGCTGCCTGGGCAAAGAAGGCTGAAGTTCACAGAGCCTCTAAGGGGCTCACGAACCCCTTTCCTCCTCTTTAACCCCCCCCCCCCGCCCATCATCCCTTTCCTTGATCTTACGCTTGGCCCGACTCGGCTCGCTTCCTCCGAGCCGCCTGCCCGCCTCCGCCCCAGCCAAAATCCCTTCCGCGGGCCGGCCTCCAGCTTTCCCGGCCGCTAATTAAGTGATATTAAGGAGGCTGCAAATGCCACCAGGAAATTGGCAGGCGAAGGGCTCCCGCCGACGGGGAGGCGGCGGCGGCGGCTTTGCAGGGGGAGCGGCAGCTGCAGCTGCGCCTCGGAGGGCCAGGAGGGCGGACGGACGGCCCGGCCCAGTGGCCTCTCTCGCCCCCTCCAGCCGGGCCAGGGAGGAGGCTCAAAAGGCCCGGCTGGAAACCCGCGGGCTGGGGTTCATCTGGCGGACCCCCCGGAAACTCCTCCGTCTCCTGCATTGCCGGGGATCTGGGGGACCAACGTCCGTCCGACACAAAGGCCAGAGAGCTGCCCCGATACGGCGACCCCAAGACAGTCTGCGCCGAGCCTCCCCCTGCCCCGCCCGAACAGCTGAATTCTCTTCTAAATTATGCGAGCATCGCAGAGCTGGGAGAGGAGGAGAAACATCGGAAGCGGCCTTCTACAGAGTCAGGCCCGTGGTCCATCTAGCACAGTATTGCCAGCACTGGCTGGCAGCAGCTCTCCAAGGTTCCAGGCAGGAGGCTTTCCCAGGCCGACCTGGAGATGCTGCCAGGGATTGAATCGGGGGACCTTCTGCATGCAAAGCAGATGCTCTGCCACTGAGCTACATCCCCTCGGGACTGCTGTCTACTGAGGCAGACCCTTTGGCCCATCTAGCTTGGGACTGTCGACACGGACTGGCAGCGTCTCTCCAAGGTTTCAGGCAGGAGTCTTTCCCAGTTGTACCTGGAGATCCTGCCGGGGGGTTGAACCTGGGGCCTTCTGCATTGCAAAGCAGACGTTCTACCACTGAGCTGAAGAGCTGCCAGATGCATTGCAGTGGAGCGAAAGACACCCACAACTGGAGGACCCTGGAGGACCCCAGGGACACGGAGCACATGGAGCAGGGGGGGCGATGAAACTCAAGGGCCGGCGACTCTGCAAGAATCACTGTTCTGGGCTCACTTTCTAAGGGAGAAAATCCGGCTGTAGGCCTTTCCCTGGAAGTGGACCATTCCCGAGGAGCCTCTATTTGGGGGGGAAAAGTAGAGATGTGGGCAGAACATTTCCCATTTCTAAGAATTCGTTGGCCTACAGTCGGACTAGCACTGCGGACGGGAAGGAGTCCACCGTCTAGATCACGGCTGTATGTCTTTTGAGGGGTGGCAATTCTGCTGATCTCACCTTCACAGGAACAGAGGAAGCTGCCTTCTACTGAGTCAGACCCTTGGTCCATCTCGCTCAGTATTGTCTTCACAGACTGGCAGCAGCTTCTCCAAGGTTGCAGGCAGGAGTCTCTCTCTCAGCCCGATCTTGGAGATGCTGCCAGGGAGGGAACTTGGAACCTAGATGCTCTTCCCAGAGCGGCCCCATCCCCTAAAGGGAAGATCTTATAGTGCTTACATGTAGTCTCCCATTCAAATGCAAACCAGGGTGGACCCTGCTTAGCTAAGGGAACAAGTCATGCTTGCTACCACAAGGCCAGGTCTTCACGCACACACGCACACTCACGCTTAGGAACATAGGAAGCTGCCTCATACCGAGTCAGACCCTTGGTTCACCTAGCTCAGGATTGTCTACCCAGACTGGCAGCGGATTCTCTGCGGTTGCAGGCAGGAGTCTCTCTCAGCCCTATTTGGAAATGTCAGGGACAGATCTTGGAGCATGCAGGTGCTCTTCCCAGAGCGGCCCCATCCCCTAAGGGGAATACTTTACAGTGTTCACAGGTAGTCTCCCGTTCAAATGCATACCAGGGTGGACCCTGCTTAGCAAAGGGGACAAGTTGTGCTTGTTACCACAAGACCAGCTCTCCCACCTAAAGGAGAGGCCTCCTTCTGAAGCCTAACGTTGCCACCAAAATATCAAGCCATCAAATCTCTCAGGCCAACTGCTTGGCTACTTGAAAAAAACTGTTGAGAGACAGCATGATCAATTAATGTTTTTGTTTTTACTAAATAAATCAGTCAATAACACCTTTGAACATATTCTTCACTATGAGCCCCGCGGCCGAGGTCATCCGGCGAAGTCTATTTGCAGTTGCCACCCGCTTTTCTGGTGGCCATTCAGGGATGGGTCTTTTCTGTCCCCAACCCCACAACCTGCCCCCCAGCCTTAGGAATGTGCTCCCTGCTGAAATAAGAGCCTCCCCATCTCTGACGGCTTTAAAAAAGACTCTCAAGACAGATTTACTCACCCAAGCTTTTAACTAGATTTGTAGAATGGTGGCTCACTTTTAAACTGTTTTTAATGTTTTGATTCCTCTTATGTTTGTTCTACATGGCCCACACGACGTTTGGGGCAGTATACAAATATACCAAATAAAGAAATAAACAAGCGAAATCAAATCACTATCTATTAGGCTGTCAGGAAAAATGGCATAGTAAAGTTTTTGGAGGGGGGAAATGTTAGGCACGAGAAAAAAATCTGCCTGGGAGATTTCTCCAAAAAGGTTCCAATCCAAAATGTTCAGGGGGGAACCCCTATTTTTGTGTAATGGTGAACTGGAGAGTACTTTCAAATTTTAATTCCAAAGGGGGTGGGAATCACATGTCCCAAGGGCAAATTACAAGACGAAGTGGGGAGATCCATGGTTGGATCTACCAATTTTGTTTGCTTAAAGTTTAAAAAGCGATTGTGGGGTTAGGATCAGGGTTGCACCATTGAGGTATCACTAAATGTCGCTAGGTTTTGTTTGATTGCAAGTAAAACCATGCAACAAATGCCAGCTTCTGCATAGTGAGCTCAGTAGTGAAAGGGGTATGAATTTTACTCTGCATTGTACAGATATCGTTATAATTCTCTCCTGCTTACCTACTTGTTCTTTTTGTTTGGCTCACACGGTCTGCTGGTCTGTGACCGTATCTGTTAGGGAGAACACACACACTGGAACTCGGGTCTTTCTGAGTCCCTAAATCCTTGAGTTTTTCAGTCCAACACAGTGTACCCTCTAACTGGGGTTCCCATCCCAGATGCGGTTGACTACAACTCCCAGCATCGCCAGCGGCAATAGGCTTTGCTTGGGGATCATGGGAGTTGTAGTCAACAGCATCCGGGGATCCCTAAAAGAGGGAACACTGATCCAACATTGCAACTGTTTCTGGCTCACTTTTGATTAGGGCGCACACACACAAACACACACACACACACACACACAGAGGCTATTCCCACGATCATGCGCTCTGTTGACCTCATTTGGTTGCTCATGTGTCACCATGGCGCACGGCGACACACGAGTAGACCCCCGACTGGGAGGCTGCAAGCAGCCTCCAGGGCTCGGGGGTCTCTCGAGGATGCTCTGCACGCTCGTACGGGGCATCCGGGACCTTTCCAGGGGTCACGTGGTCCCCATTCCCCGCCGCCCCATTCCCCGCTCTCCCCACAGACCACATCGGGGTGCTTCGCAGCAACCGTGTGAAGCGCCTCACCCCCCCCCCAGTGCCCTGGCCCTCATCGGCCGCTGTGGCTGTGGATGATGGGAACCGTAGTCCAACAACTGGATGTTGAGAACCCCGATCCTAATCTAACCCAGAGGCTCTCGGCTAGTTCCAGAAGTTTGGGGAAATGCTGCTCCAACTGCAACCCAGCTGTAATTGGGCGGGGAAGAGGAACAAGGACCCCCCCCACACCACCACCACCACCACCAAAAAGCAAAAAATAAAAATAATAATAAAAGGAGCCCCTTAACAGAGTAACAACATCTCAGGAACAGAGGGATGCATTGTCGCCGGCTGCTGTAATCCGGTGACACACTGGTGTCAGCCGTCACCCTGTTCCCTGCTGGGCCAGCGAGACATCAAAGGTTGCCCCAAACCATCTTACATGCTCTTTATCGGCTAATCAGGCTATTCTTTGGGAAAGAAAGCCCGGCTAAATCCCCCGCTCGCTGGGGCATTCGGCTCCTGCTGCCCATCTGCTGGCGAGGGTCAGCCGAAGCAGCCGGCAGTGAAAAACACAGCCCTTCCCTGGTGGATTCCCAATGCGGGCACAATGCTGCCCCCCCCCACTCCCTCGGCTTTTCTTTAATTTTGTCTCTTGCCTGGGCTGAGCGAAAGATGTCAGAGGCCTGCAAAGCGCGAGGTGGATTAAGGAGGCTTTAATTGCAGGGCTGATACTGGCCGGGCGGAGTTTGCAACAAGCCCAAAAGAAGGGTGGGGGGAAATGCCCCCCCCCAGGAAAGAAAGAAAGAAAGAAAGAAAGAAAGAAAGAAAGAAAGAAAGAAAGAAAGAAAGAAAGAAAGAAAGAAAGAAAATTTCCAAGAGAACAGAGAATTAGATTTGTTTTTAATGACCACGTTTCCTCCCTTTATCCTGCCTTTCTTCAAACTGAAGTTACCCGTTTTTACCTGAACAGAAGACGGCCCTGAATTTAAGACGCCCCCCCCTTAAAAAAACAGGGGTTAAATATGGGTTATATTCATTATCCAAAAGGAAGAAGATGCTAAATCTAAGGCGACACCACCACTACCACTATCCCAGTTTCTAACATCAAAGAACTTGGAAAAAACTAGTCTTGGATTTAGGTAAATACAGTAAGGCAACTGGCAAACACGAAAGTATTAACTGATTGATTGACTGATTGATTGATCAGTTGATTGATCAATCACATTGATTGATTGATTGATTGACCCTTCTAAAAATGGCGGTATATAAATAATTGTAGACCGTCCTTCTAAAAAAAGGAGATATATAAAAATTAAAAGCATGATTACATAAAACGCAGTCTACAACTGTGTTCGACCACAACTCCCATGACCCCCAAGCAAAAGCGATTGCAGCGGGGGATTCTGGGAGTTGTAGTCTACAACAGCTGGGAACCGGCGTTCGATTTTTAAAGCGGTCCTTTGAAGGCCTGGGAAAGCCTCCCGGGTCAACAGGAATGAGGAGAGGCAAAGGTATTTGAGGGCTTTCAGTCTAAAAAAGAGGCTGCACAGAGTGGGAACGGGAAGAGGTTTATAACACGGTGGAAAGGGGACATTTTTTCTCCGTCTCTCCGGATACTAGGGAGAGTTTGGGGTCAGCTGGAGGGGCAGCAGATTCAGGAGAGAAAAGAAAGTCCTTTTTGACCCCATGCGTAAGTAGCTTATGGAATTTGCTGCCCCAAGATGAGGTGACGGCCACTAGCTTAGATGGTTTTTGAAAAAGGAAAAGGGGGAAAGGATTCGATGCGCTCACAGGGGATAGGTCTATCAGTGGCAGCAGATGGAGCCTCCATGCTTAATGGCAGCAACCTCCAAACATTCTGGGAAGAAGCAACGGCAAAGGTCACAGAAGCCTGGAGCGTTAGGAGTTGGAAGGGGACCCTTGAGTTCCCCAGCACTGCGCAGGGAAATCACCTTCAGCCTCATCAGGCTGACCTCTGTTGGAAGCAGAACAGTTAGCTAGACAGACCTGCTTGGTGTGACACAGCAAGGCAGTTCCTAAGTGTTTAACTTGTTGCTTCAATGGGACCAAAAGAAAAAAGAAAAAAGGTTTCCTTTTCCTTGAGAGGGTCTTCACGAATGTCCCCTCAACACAGGGATTCCCAGATGTTGTTGACTACAACTCCCATAATCCCCAAGCAAAGGCTCTTGCAGCTGGGGATGCTGGGAGTTGTAGTCAACAGCATGTGGGAATCCCCGTTAGAGGGAACACAGGTCTTTGCCTTGTTTCTAGACCCTCACAGACATTATTTTCCGGGGGGGGGCCTTAAGATGAAAGAGGCAGGCAGGCTCATGTGGGGAAAAGAAATGCCCAAAATGCGCTGCAGCAGAGAATCCCCAGATGCTGTTGGACTACAACACCCATCATCCCCTGCCACAGTGGCGGCTGCTGCAGGCAGAGGCGTATCTAGGGAAAATAGTGCCTAGGGCAAGCACTGAAATTGCGCCCCCTGTCCAAACATCTGACACCCATCTGATTCTCTGTACATAGTGCCAAACTGAATATGTGTACAGTGACTTATATTATATTATTTTTTTTAAAAAAAATTAAATTTATTTATTTATTTTTAAAAAAAATTAAAAAAAAATACCTGTAGCCCCTTCGGGGGGCTTCCTAAAGGCTGTGGGGGGGTGTCTGCAAAGGTTTCCCCTCCCCTCTCTGGCCTCGCAGGGACTATTTCAGCATGTGCGGTGGCCATTGTTTTTTTGTTTTTTGTTTTAATTTTTAAATGGCCACTGAAAACAAAATGGTGACTGCGCATGCTCAAATGGCCTCTGCGAGGCCTGGCATGGCCTAGGGCCTCACAGAGGCCATTTGAGCATGCGCGGTGGCCATTTTGTTTTCAGCAGCCATTTTAATTTTTTTTTTTTTGAAAAATGGCGCCCCCCTTTAAGTGGCGCCCGGGGCACGTGCCCTGCCTGCCCTACCCTAGATACGCCCCTGGCTGCAGGGGGTGATGGGTGCCATAGTCCAACAACATCTAGGCACCCATGCTTGAGAACTGCTGTGCCAGAGCCAAGCTCTTTAGGGACGGACAGGTTTAAGCGGCCACCTCAGATTAGGCCGGCCGCGAATCAGAAGCTGCGTCATGCTACCTTTTCGGTTTCCGGCTCTTCCGCTGATTTGGGAGAGCGGAGGCGCTGAGGTTGCTGGGGGCGTCTCGGAGACCAAAGCTCTTTGCCACGTGGCCCAGATGGAGCGAGCGAACGTGGAAGACGTGCTTGAGGCTGGCGGGGTAGGCGGCGTACGACCGAATGAAGGACTGCAGAGCTGAAAAACAAGAAAAGGAGGAGACATGTTGGGGTTTTCCTTGAACTGAAGACCAGAATGGCTTTCCTCACCTCCTGGCCTTTCCCTTTGGACACCCCCTTGGCAAAGTTTGACCTCCAGCTCAGCTCCAAAACAAAGACGCCACAGCCGATACCCTGACTAAAAAAAGCACTTGCAGAATTTATTTGTTTTTACATTTCTATCCCGACTGTCAACAATCAAGGATCCAGCAGTCAAGAAATACGCTGCAGACTAGCACTTGGTAGGGTTACAATGAAGGCCTTGGAAAGGATATTGAGATGCCATGTTGTGTCTACACCTACAAAGATTAGAATCGTCCAGACAATGGTTTTTCCCACGACACTCTATGGATGTGAAAGCTGGACCTTGAAGAAGCAAGATAGAAAAAGTATTGACGCTTTTGAACTTGGGTGCTGGAGAAGACTTTTGAGGAGACCATGGACAGCCAGGAGAACAAACCAATGGATCCTAGAACAACTCAATCCAGAATTTTCACTCGAGGCACAAATGGCCAGGCTCAAACTATCAGACTTTGGACTCATTATGCGAAGATCCTTGAGAAGTCCATAATGCTTGAGAAGCATCCCTTGAGAAGTCCATAATGCTGGGAAAAGTTGAAGGCAAGAGAAGAAGACGACGACCAGAAGCCAGGTGGATGGACTCGATGACAACAGCCATGAAGGCACCACTGAGAGACCTTCAAGGCCAAGTTGAAGGCAGATCATCCTGGAGAGAATCTATCTACACTATGTGGTTGTTAAGAGTTGACACTGACTTGACAGCACACACTCACTCACTCACTCCTGCTCTTCCTCCAAGGAATCCCAAGCTGTGTGTGTGGTTATGTTCACCCTCACAACAACCCTACGAGGTAGGACAGGCCGAGAGAGAAGTGACTGGCCCAGAGGCACCAGTGAGTTTCACATCCGAATGGGAATTCGAAGCTGGTTCTCCCTGGTCCTAGTCCAACGCTCTAACCACTGGAGCTTTGCTGCACGGTCGCACTTGCGCTATAGTGATTTGATGACATCCCTCCGCTTTGGGGGAGTTGTCCCCTGCTAACTGAGCCAAGAAGCACCTTTTTAAAGTGGCGATTCTCTTTATTGAGCAGAGGGAGAGTAACTGGCCTTCTCCATCCCCAGCAAGGAATCCCCCCAGTGGTTGTTGCTGGGATTTCTCTTACGTTTCTTTTTTCAGACTGTAAACCCCTTGGGGGACAGGGAGCCAATTTCTTTATTTATATCTATGTAAACCGCTTTGGGGTCTTTTGTTTAAAAGCAGTATGTACATATTTGTCATATTTGTACTTGCACGAGATTTGTTCGGAACAGTTACCTGGCCACCCAAGTTGGCACGGCCCCAGTAATCTGAATGCTCATCTATTTGCATACGAGATATATTTGCATGCTACAGCACTCGGGACTTTATAGTCTGGAAAAGAGGCAACTACGGGGGAACATGGTAGAGGTTTATAAAATTCTGGACATGTGGAATTCTCTGCCACAAGATGTGGTGACAGCCAACAACCTGAATGGCTTTAAGAGGGGTTTGGATAACTTCACGGAGGAGAAGTCCAGCAACGGCTACTAGTCGGAGGGCTATAGGCCACCTCCAGCCTCAGAGGCAGGATGCCTCTGAGTACCAGTTGGAGTAACAGCAGGAGAGAGGGCATGCCTGTAGGCTTCCAGTGGCATCTGGTGGGCCACTGTGGGAAACAGGATGCTGGACTAGATGGGCCTCCTTGGGCCTAATCCAGCAGGGCTCTTCTTATCAGTAGAGAGCATATATATAGAGAGAGAGAAGTTCTCCTCCTCTTGCATAACACTAGAACCAGGGGTCACCCCATGAAACGGATAGCCAAGAAATTTAGGACCGAAAAAAAGGAAGTACTTTTTCCACACAACGTATAACCCACAAACTATGGCATCCTCGGCCACGGGATGTGGTGATGGCCACCAGCCTGGATGGCTTTAAAAGGGTCACACAAATTCACGGAGCAGCCACGCTTCAGAGGACTATAGGCTACCTCCAGGATGGGGAGAGGTCCGGTCTTCTCTGCTCCACCACAGCCCAGAGGCTCCTTCCAGAGGAAGGATGCTTCTGAATCCCAGCTGCAGGGGAGCAACAGCAGGAGAGAGGGCCTGCCTTCACCTCTTGCCTGTGGGCTTCCCAGAGACACCTGGTGGGCCACTCTGGGAAACAGGATGCTGGACTAGATAGGCCGATTCTGGACAGGGATTCTTACGGCATGGAGGCTCATCCACACCCCTGCGATGCTGCTCTGGACCGCTCCCTCGCTGATCACCTTGGCCTCATTGCAGGCTGACTTCCGCCCCACCAAGCCTCCCCCGCCTGCGTCAAAATCCGAACCCACCCCCCAGCCCCTTTTGCCCTTCCTTGCTGAGCCACTAGACCGGCACGTTTGCCCACAGCTTACGGCTAATCTCTCAGCGGTGGCAGGAGATTGGGGTTTAGGAACAGTAATAAAAGTGTCATTTTAGCGAGATCAGTTCCTGGAAGGACCCTGGGAATCCATCAAAGCTCTGTTTGCCAAGCAAAGCGAGCTCCATTTCCCAATCAATGAGGGAGGAACGGAGGAACGTGATTCTCAACCCCTCTTCTCATTTCACAGCATCAATTTTTTAGAGATTCGTCTGGAGGTGGGGAATGGGGTGTGTGTGCGGAATTCGAAGGGACCAACCTTTCCGAAGGTAATGTTTGGTATTTTGAGATGCTCGGTCACGTCTTTCGGTCCAACTTTTCATCACACAGGGAGCTCTCAGACACACACTCCAGCCACACACTCTGGCAGGGCGGAGAGCACAGGAATGTGCCAGGCTGGTCGAAGCATCTCCTCCCCCGTCCTGCCTCCAAGGTCCCTAGTCCTCATTGATCACACATACTGCTTAATCAGGCTTTTAATCTGTAGCTTTGGCGTTTTCTTTTTAAGTTTTAGTGTTTTTAGAAATCTATCTTTTAAATTGGTTTAGTTACGTTCATGTTTTTTGTATTGTTGTCATGTTTAAAATGGTAAATGGCCCGGGGATTTTATATGGGGTGGTTTTATTTAATTTATTTATTTACATTTATGTCCCACCCTTCCTCCAAGGAGCCCAGAGCGGTGTACTACATACTTGAGTTTCTCCTCACAACCACCCTGTGAAGTAGGTTAGGCGGAGAGAGAAGTGACTGGCCCAGAGTCACTCAGCTAGTCTCATGGCTGAAGGGGGATTTGAACTCGGGTCTCCCGGTCCTAGTCCAGCACTCTAACCACTACACTACGCTAGCTCCATTGATATAGAGATGTTCTACATAAATAGACAGACGTGTTGAGCGATGGGCGGCTGGTTCGTATGTGCCAATTTGATTATCGCAAGGGTAGTTTTGCTCATTCATGGGTTTTCCCGTTAGGAAAACCGCTTTACCCCTAACTAAATTGGTATCTTTATTTTTTATTTATTTTATTCCATGCCGCCCTTGGTCTGAAGACCCCGGGGTGGTTAATAGCAAGATAAAAATTCAATTAAAAACATAAACACAGATCAAATACAGCGAAAAGTGTTCAAAGGGTGTAGGACTGCTCACTGGCCAAAAGCCTGGATAAAAAGGGTCAATCTTCAGATTCCTCCGAAAGGCTGGGCGAGAGGGAGCCGTGCAGATCTCAGCCACAAGTGAGTTCCACAGCCTGGGGGCAACCCCCGAGGAGGCCCTGTCCCACGTGCTCGACAAACGGGCCTCAGTAGGGGTTGGCACGTAGCGCAGAACCCTCCCAGCCGATCTCGTCAGGTGGGCAGATTCAGCTGGGAGCAGGCAGTCCCTAAGGTATCCGGGGCCCAATCCATTGAGGGCTGTATACAGCACCTGGAGCAGACTCCATGCAAACTGAGAAGCCGTGTGCGGTCTGCTCCAGGAGGTTCAAACCCACTCTCAGGCTGCTTCTCAACCGGCACAGCCTGTGTGCTTCTCAACTGGTGCACAGAGAGCCAGCTAAGGAACCTTAACCCTCTTTTTTGTATTATTATTATTGTTGTTGTTGTTATTATTATTATTATTATTATTATTATTATTTACATTTATATATTACTGCTACGAATATGTATATTTGTACTCTTCAACAAAATATGTATATTCGTACTCTTCAACAAAATTCTCAAAGCAGTTATTTATTATTATTTATTATTGTTATTATTATTATTTCGATTTCTATACCGCCCTTCCAAAAATGGCTCAGGGCTGTTTACACAGAGAAATAATAAATAAATAAGATGGCTCCCTGTCCCCAAAGGGCTCTCAATCTAAAAAGAAATACAAGTTAGACACCAGCAACAGTCACTGGAGGTGCTGTGCTGGGGGTGGAGAGGGCCAGTTACTCTCCCCCTGCTCAATAAAGAGAATCACCATGGTAAAAGGTGCCTCTTTGCCCAGTTAGCAGGGCTTTACATAGAGAAGTTAATAATTCATAAATAAAATGGTCCACTGTCCCCAAAGGGCTCACAGGCTTAAAAAGAGACAAAAGGTAGACCCCAGCAACAGCCACCGGAGGGATGCTGTGCTGGGGATGGATAGGGCCTGCTGCTCTCCCCCTGCTAAATGTAAGAGCATCACCACTTTAAAAGGTGTCTCTTTGCTCAGTTAGCAAGGGTTATTAGGTCTAGTACGCGAATATTGTGGCTTCAGTGGTCATGGAATTTCCCGCAAATGTGATCCCCTGTATACGACTTTCCAACAAAGATGTCCTTAAGTTTATTTTTTGTTGTCAAATCTCTGGGCGGTTTACAGTAAAAACCTAAAATCATGTCAAACAAATTAAAATAACCGCATAGCAAAACGGGAAATGACTTGACTAGCATGCTGTCCAGGGCCTCCACAAACCCTCTTTCGTCTGTCCCAGGTGGTGTGGTCATGCAGTAACACTGGCCGGCACGGCACCGGGAAATGTTTCTGCAAATGCCTATCTGCCTAAATTTTTTAGAAAAATCTTTAAAGACACATTTTTTCCACCCAGGCTTTTAATTAAATACCAGTTTAATAGTTTTGACCTTGTTTTAAAATACGATTTTAAGGTTTTAAATTGTTGTAATGTTTTAACTTTTTGCTGTCTTTTCTTTGAACCAATGTTTCAGTTTCTTTGTTGTCATTTATCTGGTTTAACTAATGTTTTAACTCTTCTGTTTTTGTTGTAAACCGCCCAGAGACGTATGTTTCGGGCAGTAGAAAAATATGTTCAAACAAACAAACAAAGAAGCCCGTTTTATAGCCCGATGTTCTTGTGAGTTCACAGTTGCTGTTTGTGTCCTCAAGAAGCCATGTGTTAAAAATACTGTGTATGTGTCACCGTGTGTGTGTGTGTGTGTGTGTGTGTGTGTGTAGGAGAATGATGCTTAACTTGCGGAGGTGGGGGTGGGCGCACCAAAGGCCTTTAGGTTCAGGCTCCAAAATTACCTAGACGCAGCTCTGGTGACCTAAGCTATGGCCCGTCCCCATCACCCATGCCAGGGGTTGTGGGACTACAACTCCCATCATCCCCCCGCCACAATGGCCAAAGGCCACATTAAAGGAGCAACATGTCAGTGCTGTAAGAAGGAGCAGCCTTGTGCTAAGAACAGAAGAACAGCCCTGCTGGATCAGGGCAAGGACTATCTAGTCCAGCATCCTGTTTCCCACAGTGGCCCACCAGATGCCTCTGGGGAGCCCCCAGGCAAAGAGGTGAGGACCTGACCTCGCTCCTGCTGTTGCTCCCCTGAGAAGAGTCTTGTCTGCTGCTTCTGAGAAGATTGGAGCCATTCCAGAGATTCAAGCAGATTCAGGAAAGACATGAGGAGGACATCCCTGGCTGGAAGAGCTGTTTGACAGCGGAACAGCCTGCCTCATGCAATGGTGGGGTCTCTTCACTGGAGGCTTTCAAAGAGAGGCTCGGGGGCCATCTCCCAGGGATGCTGAAGCAGATTCCTGTGCGGAGCAGGGGGGGTTGGACCAGATCAGTGATTCTCAACGTTGGGTCCCCAGATGTTGTTGGACTTCCAACCCCATAATCCCCAACCAAAGGACACTGGGGCTGGGGATTATGGGAGCTGGAGTCCAATAACGTCTAGGGACCCAACGTTGAGAATCCCTGGACTAGATGACCTCAAAGGTCCCTTCCAACACTTAACCCTCTAGGATTCTGCTGGGAAGGAAATGGGTCGTGTTCGCTACATTCCAACCAAGGATGCTGGATCCAGAGCAGGGTGATGAAAGCACCAGCCACAGCCCCATTCTCTTCAGAAATAAATCCCACTGGAGCCACTGGGACTCTTTCTCGAGTTCAGAGCAGAGAATTCTGTTCCTGCCCGCCCAGCCGTTCCTGCCCAGTGGTTTTTGAACAACAAACCCATCCTTTCGGAAGGAGCACTGAGACTGAAAGAGCAGCCTTGAGGTTAGCTGGTCTGGTGGTAGTGGGCAAAAACTGCCCACTTTGCTCAGCAGGGTCTGCCCTGGTTTGCATGTGAATTGGAGACTACATGTGTGAGCACCGGAAGAGATTCCCCTTAAGGGAGAAGGTCATAGCTCAGTGGAAGAGCATCGGTATGTCTGCATGCAGAAGGCCCCAGGTTCAATACCTGGCAGCATCTCCAGGTAGGGCTGGGAGAGACTCCTGCCTGCAACCTTGGAGAAGCCGCTGCCAGTCTGTGAAGACGATACTGAGCTAGATAGACCAAGGGTCTGACTCAGGATATGGCCGCTTCCTCTGTTCCACGTAAGAAGAGGATCCTGAGGTCAGAGGGATTGCAGCTCAGTGGAAGAGCGTTTGCTTTGTATATGAAAGGTCCTAGGTTCAATCCCTGGCAGCATCTCAAAGTAAGCACATAAGAACAGCCCTGCTGGATCAGGCCCAAGGAGGCTCATCTAGTCCACCACCCTGTTTCACACAGTGACCCACCTGATGCCCCCGAGAAACCCACAGGCAGATGGTGAATAGGGCTGGGAGAGACTCCTGCCTGACACCTTGGAGAGCCGCTGCCAGTCAGAGCTGGCAGTACTGAGCTAGATGGACCAAGGGTCTGACTCAGTAGACGGCAGCTCCCTATGTTCTAAGATGTGGTTGGAAAACCACAATTTCAAATCAAAAAGTCCCCAAATGTTTCAAGTCTTTCAAACCAACTTTAAAAACAAGCAAAAAGAAAGAAAGGTCCAAGTTTGAAGGACAGTCAGTCGCAGTCGAGAAAAAGCAGCACCTATGATCCAACATTGGTTATTAACGCTGACGAGGTCAAAAAATGGAAGAGGAGGGCGGAGGGAGGTCAGGGGAGAGAGAAAGCGAAGACGCCACGGTGTCTTTGGCGCCCGTTTCTGTTTGATTTTCTGCCATCAGAGCAGAAGCCAGCTGCTGCGTTAATTATTCACCATTCCTGGCTCGGGCCGAGGAGGCAAAGCCGGGCGGTTTATGGAAGGCAGCCGGCACTGGCGGTTCTGCATATGCGGAGAGGAGAATATGGAGCGAGGGAGAGATGAGGCGCCTCGTGCGGAACACAAATGGGAAAAACACAGAGAGGCGGCATTTGGATGTTCGGCGCAAAACACGGGCGGCTGTTTCCCGGACGCAGCCGCCGGGAGCCGTTGACGCATGCAGACCCTGGCACAGGCACAGAAGATCACATCTGCCTTCATGAATGTCTCAAATTGCATCACACAGAAAGACCAATATGGGTTTGGTCGACACGCTTAGGAACACAGGGTGCTGTCTTGAACCGAGTCTGACCCTTGCTCCAGCTAGCTCAGGGTTGTCTACACAGACCGGCAGCAGCGGTTTCCCCAAGGTTGCAGGCAGGAGTCCCTCTCTCAGCCCCGTCTTGGAGATGCTGCCAGGGAGGGAACGTGGGACCTAGATGCTCTTCCCAGTGCGGCCCCATCCTCTGAGGGGAGTATCTTACAGAGCAAACATATAGTCTCCCACTCAAATGCAAACCAGGGCTGGTCCTGCTTAGCAGAGGGGACGATTCATGCTGGCTACCACAAGGCCAGCTCTCCTCCCTGACCATTTGTGCCATTTTCTAATGCAGGGGAACACAGCAGAAAGGACTCTGCCAACCAGCGTGCTGGATTTTCTTCTCAGCGCTCCTCTTCTCAGTGACCCTGCGTTTCACTGAATTTGCGGGTAAGGTGGGGTTGCCTCAGTCCTCTGAGCTGTAGAAACACAGTGCCCTGGTTGAGCCAGCACAGTGGAATAGTGCTTAGAGTGCTGGGCTAGGACCAGGGAGGCTTGAGTTCAAATCCCCCTTCAGCCATGAAACTTAGCTTTCAGCCTAACCTACCTCACAGGGTTGTGGTGCGGATAAACTGCTCGGGGCTCCTTGGAGGAGCGATGTAAACTGGTTTTGGGCAGCCGGCAGCCATGTTTACCATAGAGTTTGGTGGACGCTTGCGTTGATTAAGTCCCTGCCCTTTATTACACACTGCCTGTTGCTACTACCAACTGGCTGGTTTAATGAGGTCCTCGGATCGGCCCCGCTGGGGTCAGACACGGCCCTGGCGGGGCGCCGAGAAGACGGTCGAACTTGACTATCTAGAGGAATTAAAAGTCCTAACAAGGTTACGACTACTACCGATTGCATGGTTTAGTGAGGTCCTCGGATTGGCCCTGCCGGAGCGCCGAAAAGACGGTCGAACTTGACTATCTAGAGGAAGTGAAAGTCCTAACAAGGTTACGACTACTACCGATTGCATGGTTTAGTGAGGTCCTCGGATTGGCCCTGCCGGAGCGCCGAGAAAACGGTCGAACTTGACTATCTAGAGGAATTAAAAGTCCTAACAAGGTTACAACTACTACCGATTGCATGGTTTAGTGAGGTCCTCGGATTGGCCCTGCCGGAGCGCCGAGAAGACGGTCGAACTTGACTATCTAGAGGAATTAAAAGTCCTAACAAGGTTACGACTACTACTGATTGCATGGTTTAGTGAGGTCCTCGGATTGGCCCTGCCGGAGCGCTGAAAAGACAGTCGAACTTGACTATCTAGAGGAATTAAAAGTCCTAACAAGGTTACGACTACTACCGATTGCATGGTTTAGTGAGGTCCTCGGATTGGCCCTGCCGGAGCGCCGAGAAGACGGTCGAACTTGACTATCTAGAGGAATTAAAAGTCCTAACAAGGTTACGACTACTACTGATTGCATGGTTTAGTGAGGTCCTCGGATTAGCCCTGCCGGAGCGCCGAGAAGACGGTCGAACTTGACTATCTAGAGGAATTAAAAGTCCTAACAAGGTTACGACTACTACCGATTGCATGGTTTAGTGAGGTCCTCGGATTGGCCCTGCCGGAGCGCCGAAAAGACGGTCGAACTTGACTATCTAGAGGAATTAAAAGTCCTAACAAGGTTACGACTACTACCGATTGCATGGTTTAGTGAGGTCCTCGGATTGGCCCTGCCGGAGCGCCGAGAAGACGGTCGAACTTGACTATCTAGAGGAATTAAAAGTCCTAACAAGGTTACGACTACTACCGATTGCATGGTTTAGTGAGGTCCTCGGATTGGCCCTGCCGGAGCGCCGAAAAGACGGTCGAACTTGACTATCTAGAGGAATTAAAAGTCCTAACAAGGTTACGACTACTACCGATTGCATGGTTTAGTGAGGTCCTCGGATTGGCCCTGCCGGAGCGCCGAGAAGACGGTCGAACTTGACTATCTAGAGGAATTAAAAGTCCTAACAAGGTTACGACTACTACCGATTGCATGGTTTAGTGAGGTCCTCGGATTGGCCCTGCCGGAGCGCCGAAAAGACGGTCGAACTTGACTATCTAGAGGAATTAAAAGTCCTAACAAGGTTACGACTACTACCGATTGCATGGTTTAGTGAGGTCCTCGGATTGGCCCTGCCGGAGCGCCGAAAAGACGGTCGAACTTGACTATCTAGAGGAATTAAAAGTCCTAACAAGGTTACGACTACTACCGATTGCATGGTTTAGTGAGGTCCTCGGATTGGCCCTGCCGGAGCGCCGAGAAGACGGTCGAACTTGACTATCTAGAGGAAGTGAAAGTCCTAACAAGGTTACGACTGAGTGGAACTGCTGCAATACTGAGGGCTGTCTCTTGGCTGCTTGCACTGAGCATTCTGGGATATGGGGGGGCCCCTACTCCCGTTTTCAGCAACGGAAAAGACTGCTGCGGCGTTCATGTGGGCTCATGAGCTGCAGAGCCCAAAGGAGGCTCTGGGCATCTGGAGTAGGAGGTAAGAATGTGTCTTCCCTCCAGCCCACTCCCATATGGTCGTGAGAACGAGCTGAAAGATTTCCCTTAACCAAAGGAAGGGAACTGACTCCAAGGAGGGGAGGGGAAGGCACAAACATTATGCCGTACAAGGGTACAGATGTCTGTACAGATTAGTGTATCCAGGTACATTCATTCACACAAACACTTGTATGGGTGTACAAATGTTTGTGTGAATGAGTATACCTGGGTTCATTTTAAAAGTGAACCCAGATACAAGCCCTTCAAATGCATGGTACAGACAGGAAGTGCATTTCTGCACCTGCATTCAGCATAACATGTGAACGACTGTACCCGTGTACAGATCTGTACCTGTGTAACTGTACACTCTTTGTACGAGCGTTGAACATAATGTGTGAATGGGCTTTTAGTCCTGAGGTAGGTTCCTGATATTGATATTGAGGTAGGTTCCTGGTTAAGAGAGCGGCAAATTGGTCTCAGGCTTTTCCACTGGCGATGCCTACCTTGAAAGATTCCCCTCCCTCGTTATTTCAACTAGAAGCCGCTGCCAGTCTGGGTAGACAATACTGAGCTAGATAGATCAATGGTCTGACTCAGTATATGGCAGCTTCCTATGTTCTAAGTTTCTGCAGCTTAAGAGAAGTGATTCTGACCTTTTTTGGCCCAGCGGACCATTTCCGGGTTGGAGTGCACGTGGTTTTCGAATTCGGTCTGCATGACAGTGGCTCTTCGGCGCACCTCCTGAGGATCCGTGCCACAGGACTTCTGCAGCAGAGAGGAGGGAAGGGGAGGATTAGAAGAGGGGGAGGACTGCGAAGGGGTTGCAACAATAAAGCGGTAAGGAATAGAAGAAATTGAGGAAAGGAGCCCAATGGGATCTGGGTTCCAGAAAAACAGATCTATAAATGTTGGTCTTGCTTCAAAACATCTTTGAGTCACTTTTTGAACTTTTCGCAAAGTGCGAGCTCAAGGTAACAGACTCAGATTCAAGCTCCCAAACACTGAAATGGGATCCAGCAGTGAACTGAGAAAAACAACAACCCACCAAACACAAATTTAGCAGCAATACAGACTGAACCAGTCAAGACGGGCAGAAGGAAAACTGCACTTGTTAAATGCGTTTCCCATCAGCTTATTAAAGGGGCTCTCAACCATGGCTCCCTAGATATTGGAGGACTACAACTCCCATCATCCCCTGGCACAATGGCCTTTGGCCAACATCTAAGGCTTGCTAAATATTTTTATTTATCCCATTTATATGTTTATATATTTATATAAGGCTTGTTAAATATTTTTATTTATTTATTTATCACATTTATATACCTCCCAAACCTTCGTCTCTGGGCGGTTAACATAAAACAATTAAAACACAGATAAAAAAGTTAAAACAATTCAACAATTCCAAAAAAAATAAAAAAAAATCACAAAATTAAAACCAGCACATTTTAAAAAGCTGAGAAAGCTTGGTTGAAAAGATGGGTTTTCAGACATTTTTAGAAAATGGCCAGAGATGGGGAGGATCGTATCTTAATAGGGAGCACATTCCACAATCTCGGGGCAGCAACCGAGAAGGCCCGTCTTTATGTAGCCACCAGACGGGTTGGCGGGAACTGGAGACGGACCATATGAGACCCTTAATGGCCTGGACGGAGCCTAGGTATCAAAATGTCTCTGTTGAGGGGGTGAAGTTATATATAATGGGCCCTTTTCTCACAATCGGGGACCTGGGGTGGGAGGGCGTGTAGGGAGGAAGGCTACAGACGTTTGCCTCCCCTGCAGACAACTGGGTCCCAGTTGCCGGGTGCGCGGATCGGACGCCCAGATGATCCACTGCTGCCCCAGAGCCCCGCATCGTCCCAGCCGCCGGCAATCCCATGAGTGTACAGAAAGCGTGGCAATTCCGCGAGTGCACGGTGCATTGTGGAGATCCCCCCCAGCGATGGGTGGATGCCCCTCAGTGTCTCAGCACGGACACAGGGACAGTCAAACAGGGTTAAGGGAGCGCTTGTTCCCTTGACCTCATTTAAGAGCCGGGTTTCAGAGCCGGGTCTACCGCCGAGAGCCGCGGGACTCCCGGTGATTCTCACAGTCCTGCCTTGGCTGCTCGTGAGAACAGCCTCAAAATATTGTATAGGGCAGCCAAAGCTGAGCTGGTCATAAGAACATAAGAGCAGCCCTGCTGGATCAGGCCCCCAAAGGCCCATCTAGTCCAGCATCCTGTTTCACACAGTGACCCACCAGATGCCTCTGGAAGCCTACAGCAGGAGTTGAAAGGGGCCTGCCCTCTCTCCTGCTGTTACTCCCCTGCAACTGGTACTCGGAGGCATCCTGCCTCTGAGGCTGGAGGTGGCTTATAGCCCTGGTCTATTTCAATGGTCCCACTGAAATTGGTGGGATTTAGAAGTGCTTCATATTTGCTGGATTGTGCCCATGCATGCTGGAAGGCCGTAGCTCAGTAGTAGAATCTCTGCTATGCATGCAGAAGGGCCCAGGTTCAATCCCTGGCAGCATCTCCAGGTCGGGCTGGGAAAGCCTCCTGTCAGAAAGCTTGGAGAACTGCTGCCCGTCCGTGTAGGCAATACTGAGTTGAACAGAACAAGGGTCTGACTCAGTAGAAGGCAGCTTCCTGTGAACCAAGTCCAAACATTTTAAAACCTGGATCTGTGAACTGCTGGTGGCTGTCACTGTCTGCGTCTTTCTTGAGCAGATGCTCTCACTGTTTGGGATTCTTGCTGAAGAGGCGATTTGTAACATTTATGAATGAATACATTTCAATGGGCTCTCCAGGGTTTCCGGCAGGAGTGTTCCCAGCCCTACCTAAGATGCTGCCAGGGACGGAAGCAGGGAACGTTTGCAAGGAAAGCAGATGCTCCATCCACCACGGAGCCATCGCTTCACTACAAAAGCTGCCTCCTCAACTGAGTCAGACCTCTCAGTCCATCTAGTGCAGTACTGTCTACACTGACGAATCTCCAAAGTTGCAGGCAAGAGTCTTCCAAGACCTACCTGGAGATGCCAGCTAGGGAGTGAACCTGGGACCTTCTGCATGAAAGCAGATGCTCTACCACTGAGCTCCGGCTCCATCCCTAACAGTATGGGCACAATCCAGCAAATGTTTAGAACGTCTACATCGGTTTCATTGGGACTCGGACATGCCTAACTTGGGCGGCATTTGATATATTATATATATAACGGCACCGCCTCCGCATTTTTCAGGCACTACTTAAAAACTCATCTTTTCGAGAGCCTTATTGACTTGTTTATCCTCGCCTGTTCCAGTGGGTTTTTAATTTGTAAATCTGGTTTCAACTGGCCATAGTTTTGACTGAGCTTGGTTCACATGACTGGAGAACCTCATTATTTGTGAATCCATGTATCCGCGGGGTAGCTCATTGACACCCGTTTCAGTATCCGCCGATACGGACCACCCATGTATCCATCGTCCCTAGAGGGCTGGAAGTGACCGCTGAGGTCATTTCTGCCCACCATTTTGTCTCCGGGGAGCCATTTTGTGGCTCCTTTCCTCACAAAAATTGACTTTTTCCAGCTGTTTGTGGGGTGGGCACATACAGACCCAGCCACAGTAAGTATTTCTGTGTTATTTTGCTGGGTGGTTTTTTTCTTTTTTCTTTCCCTTTTTCGCTTTTCCCCTCCCCTGTGGAACCGACCCCTCTTTCCCTGTAGCAATAATGACTCATTACTTGTGCATCCGTTCCTCATGGCCAAGGAATGGGACCCCTGCAAGCAACGGGGTTCTCCTGTATACTGCTTTACTGTTGTGAGCCCCGAGCACTATTGAACTGGAAGAGCACGATAGAAATATGTTAAATAAATAGATATATACATTTTCTTAAATCGACGCAGACGTGATCTAAAGGACGCAGGACCACTTAACAGAGCCTGAACAAAAATCTCTCTCAGCAAAACGTTCCTTGCCCTTTAATACAGAACTTTTCTCTTCCCTTCTTTTGATATTAGGAATTGTGTGCAAAAAGACGACGACGACGAGAGAAATGGTAGGGAATATGCTAACAGCAGCTAACAGCAGCGAAAACCAGCCGAGAGCTGGAAGAAGAAAGCTATACTGCTTCGGCTTCAAAAGTGCTGGCAGGTTATGCCTGTGTAAAATCACAAAAGTATCACATCTGTGATTAGGGGAGCTGACGGCCACGCAGCCCTTTTTCGGAAAGATGGCAGCTGATTTGCGGTTTGGAGAAGAGGGGGAAATACTTCAGGCGGCGTGCATATGTAAATATTGTCAGCGCCATCACTAAGACGAGCTTAAGACGGATTTTTTTTTTTTTTAAAGAAGCTATACTTTTTATGGTTGGAGGCAATAAGAACACTGCTAGTGTTGATTTTGGTTATACAGGAGAACCTCGCTATTCGCGGATCCGCGGCCGGGTAATGGACATCTGACCTCAGATTTTTACGTGGTAAAAGTCTGGGGGGGAAAAAGGGGTTAAACTCGCAAATCTGCAGATCGGGGTGGCCAGAAATGACTTTAGGGGTCATTTTTGGCCACCATCTTGAGATCAGGAGCCATTTTATGACTCATTTCCCCCAACCCCCCCACGATTTTTGGCCAATTTTCAACTCTTGGGGGACACTGCAGGACTACTGGGGACCTGCGGAACATAATTGACCACTCCCCCCCATGTTTGGGGGCCATTTTACCAATTTTTCCAACCTTTGGGAGCCTAACCCCCAGATTTCCATTGCCCCAATAATACGGTATTCATGGTTTCCATCTCCATGGTAGTAGCAGAGAATGGAACCCTGTATACGAGTACTCCTGTGCTTATATACAAGAGGGGACATTCATTCATTAAAGCTGGGTTTTTTTGTTTTAAGTCTAGGGATGGCACAGGTGCTAGCCAATAGGTGCCTGTGCCACTCACTCAACCGTATTCTAAATGAGTGGTTCCCAACCTTGGGCTGCCAGATGTTGGGTGACAAATGGCCTTTGGCTTTTGTGGCCGGGGATGATCGTCCAACAACATCGAGGGACCCAATACTGGGAACCCCTGGTCTAAACAGCACGCACTTTTGTGACAGAAGCGCTAACTTTGATAGGTGGAGTCCAGAGTTTCATTTATTTATTTATTCATCAACATATTTTTATACTGCTCTCTGGGCGGTTTGGAGAACCTCGTTATTTGTGGTTCCTCAAATAACGTTTTCTGTAATAGGGATTCCCAGATGTTGCTGGCTAAAACTCCCAGCATTCCCTGCTGCAATGGCCTTTGGGTGGGGCTTCTGGGAGTTGTAGTCGACGTCATCTGGGAACCCCTGTTACAGGGGAACACTGCTGCAAGTTTTACACACCCGGCTTTTAGTTCACATTTCCTCCAGAATGGAGGGTGTGCTTTCACATATCGGCCAAATTTACCCCGAAGTCCCTGTGAGCTATCAGGGAGTACTCCACACGCGATCCGGGTTTTTCATTGTGTGTTAAGAATGTAGCTAGATTTTTATCTGGGGCAAAACAATCCAATTTTTGCATCAGTTTGGGGGGGGCAACTTCAAACTCACAGTAAAGCCTCGCAGAAAAGCCACCGTAATGCCTGATGTTGGGGAAAGCCCCTGGAGGCTGTTTTCTTGGGCTGGCAATTTCTTGGGCTGGCAAACTGATTTATGTGTACTGGGGGAAATGTGATTTCCCTCTTGCAGAAGTGTTGCCTTACGAAAGGTCTTGCACAACACTTGAATTGTTGTCTTAAATTGGCAACGGTTGCCACAGTCTTTCTAAAAGGAGGGCCCATATATTCCAAAAGGCTCTCTGCAGATATGGAGTTCTATGGATAATGGTGCGCGCTTAAATGGGCAATTCGAACCTTTGCCTCCTGCTGTTTATTTTGCTTACACTGCAATCAATTCTCAGCCCAGGCAGCAGCAGAGTAATGGGTTACATGGCGAAGGGACAAGGCAAATAAATAAAATTGTAGAGCAAAACCTTGCGACATAGGACTGAAGACTGAAAGTTAGTCTATAAATGGTAACCAGTTTCTAGAGTCTCAAGATTTAAGTAGCAAAACTGATCCTGGGTGGTACCATTTTAAGATGCAGGTGCAGATTAGTTAGACCAATGGTCTGACTCAGTATATGGCAGTTTCCTATGTTCCTATGTCTTAACACAAGAACAGCCCTGCTGCGCCAGGCCCAAGACCCATCTAGTCCAGCATCCTGTTTCACACAGTGGCCCACCAGACGCTTCTGGGGAGCCCACAAGCAAGAGGGCGAGAACATGCCCTCTCTCCTGCTGCTGCTCCCCTACAACTGGTATTGAGAGGCATCGTGCCTCTGAGGCTGGAGGTGGCCCACAGCCACCAGACTAGTAGCCATTGATAGCCCTGTCCTCCATGAATGTGTCTAAGCCCCCTTTAAAGCCATCCAAGCTGATGGCCATCACCACATCCTCTTGTCAGTCCTTGGCAATCAGTTTCATGGGGTGACCCCTTGTTCTACTGTTATGCGAGGGGGAGAGGGGGAAAATCTGTCAGCCATCAACCTGAATGGCTTTAAGAGAGTCTTGGATAACTTCATGGAGGAGAGGTCTATCAATGGCTACTAGTCGGAGGGCTACAGGCCACCTCCAGCCTCAAAGGCAGGATGCCTCTGAGTATTGTAGGTATGCCCTGAACTTCTGCCTGTGGGCTTCCAGAGGCATCTGGTGGGCCACTGTTTGAAAGAGGATGCTGGACTAGATGGGCTTCCTTGGGCCTGATCCAGCAGGGCTGTTCTTATGTTCTTTCTCCACACCATGCATGACTTTGCAGACCTTTATCATGTCTCCCCGCAGTCGTCTTTTTTTCTAAACTAAATAGCCCCAGGTGTTGTAGCCTTGCCTCATAAGAAAGGTGTTCCAGGCCCCTGATCATCTTGGTCGCGCTTTTCTGCACCTTTTCCAGTTCTCCAGTGTCCTTCTTAAGGTATGGTAACCAGAACTGCACACAGTTCTCCAAGTGTGGGCGCACCATCGTTTTGTATAAGGGCATTATAATATCAGCAGTTTAATTTTCAATCCCCTTCCTAATGATCCCTAGCGTGGAACTGGCCCCTGGTAGCCACCTAAATGGCGCAGTGGAGAAATGACTCGACTAGCAAGCATGAAGTGGCCGTTTTGAATCCCCGCTGGTTTGTTTCCCAGACTATGGGAAACACCTCTATTGGGCAGCAGCAATATAGGAGGATGCCTCATCTCATACTGCGTGGGAGGAGGCAATGGTCAACCCCTCCTGTATTCTAGCAAAGACAACTACGGGGCTCTGTGGTCGCCACGAGTCGACACCGACTCGAGGGCACACTTTACTTTACTTACTTCTTGGAGTGGAGCCGTAGTTCAGCGGTAGAGTATCTGCTTGGCAGGCAGAAGGCCCGAGCTTCAATTCCTGGCAGCATCTCCTGATAGGCCTGGGAAAGACTCCTCCCTGTAACCTCAGAGAGCTGCTGCCAGTCAGTGTAGACAATCCTGAGCTGGAGGGACCAAGAATCTTCCTACGTATGTTCTCAACATACATATTTGCACACTGCTTAGTGTGCGGGTTTTTGTTTTTGTTTTGCAGACAAAGCAGTATACAAATTTTTTTAAGAGAAAGGAAAACAAGTAAAGTTTCCCACTGTTGTGAAATACTAAAAACTTTATTTTCTCTCCCGTTTCCCCCGCGCGCGCGCACACACACACACACACACACACAAACACACCACCCTGCCACCGGAAGCCTTTCTTCCCCCGCGTACCCCAATCCACCTTTTTCTTTCGTTAAGCCTCCTGGGTTGCGTGGAGTGTCACCTTCCTGGCGTTTTTTAATATGAATGTGAAATTAAGCGAAGTTGCCCTTTCCCCCAGCGGACAGAATCCTCTGTTATTAAAAAGTAAAGCACTTTAATAATGAAAAACTTTTTCCCTCCCCCTCCCCGTGTTTTAACTGTTTAAAATTAATGAGAAGGGCAGAACGGTTGTCAGCGCGTTATTGAAAGCGGGCAGCGAGGACCAAATAAACCCGAAAATCCCTCCAGAGTGTTAAATAAACAGAGCCTCAGCCCTCACCAAATCCCTCTGTTGGTTATTGTATACATTCTGTATCGGAGCTCAGAATAGATCTGAGCACCGGGGAAGGCAGGAAAGGTTTCAGAATTCCAATAAAGGCCTCAAATTAAAAGACAGCCCGGCGTGAATTCCAGGAGAAAATTAAAGAGACCTCAAACTTAAGTGACAGCTGACTTGCTTCTATGCCAGAACTGTCTAGGGATTTAGTGATAATATGGCAATATATTACAAAGGACTTCTCATTCTCTCCTCCCTCTCCATCCCCACCATCCTCACCCTACCACACACCCCCACCTTTTAGGTTTCAAAATGAGGCTTCTCCTCTTCTTTCTCGGGGAAGGAAGGTGGGGGGGGGGAAGCAAAGGAGAGGGGGGGGGATTTTTTCCCCCTTAAAAAAAAGAAAAAGGAAAGATGATGATTAAACCAAGGGATTCAAAAGAAGAAAAAGCCACCCGATGTTCACAGGGGTAGGGAAGCACAACTGGAGGTCAGAGTGAGACAAACAAGGCGAGAAAAGAAAAACAGGAAGCAGCAAATCGGAGAAAAATAGAAAACCTTTAGAAAACAGAGCAGTGCCCTCTTTTCCTCCCTTCTTTTCACACCTCTTCCTCATCCCCCTGGAGAGCGATTTTATTTTTATAACTGCACCCTAATGGGCATGTTTTGATTCGGGCTTCCAGGGAGGCTGGTCTGAAAAAATGTATATCTAAATTTAAAACTGACTCAGAGCTGGAAAGCAGAGGGGTGGGGGAGAATGAATATATATATATATATATATATATAGAGAGAGAGAGAGAGAGAGAGAGAGAGAGAGAGAGAGAGAGAGAGAGAGAGAGCGCGAGCGCTCTCTGGCACTCTGGACACAGGGCAGACACCACGAGCGGCCACTGATCCCGACGTCCTCACGAGTGCACCTGCATCCGTCGCATTCATTTTCAAGTGTGCGTTTAACACATCCTTAGGTGCGGACCTAGATATGCCATGTTTGGAATGGCTCTCACCGAGGGGTCAAACTCCCCATAAAACACAAGTCCACTAAGCGGCTCACATCGACAAAGATGCCATAAATACACAAGGCAGCTGCCGGTCCACAAAAGGCTCGCAAGCGAAGAAGAAACGCCAGGGAGACGCCAGCAACGGCCACGGGAGGGGTGCTGTGCTGGGGTTGGGTAGGGACAGTCAGGGCTGTCTCTCCCTAGGTGGGTGTGGGGCCCAGGGAAAATCCCGGAGGGGAGGCCTTAACAAAGAGCTGTGGGGTAGCAAGGAGAGATTTGGCTCCAAGACCCACTGGGGGCATCTCTCTCTCTCTCTCGTCCCCCGCCCCCCATATGACAAATATTTATATACTGTTTTTCAACCACAGTTCCCAAAGCGGTCTACAGAGATATAAATAGATAGATAGATAGATAGATAGATAGATAGATAGATAGATAGATAGATAGATAGATAGGCTCCCTGTCCCCAAAGGCTCACAATCTTAAAAATGAGCATAAGAGAGACACCAGCAACAACTCTCTCTCTCTCTCTCTCTCTCTCTCTCTCTCTCTCTCTCTCTCTCTCTCTCACACACACACACACACACACACACACACACACACACACACACACAACCACACATATACCCCTGCCTCACTTAGACTCCCTTCCAGTATTCTCTCTAACAGATGTTATTCTCCCTTCCAGTATTCCCTCTAACACAGGGGTTCTCAACCTTGGGTCCCCAGATGTTGATGGACTTCAACTCCCATAATCCCCAGCCCCAATGGCCTTTGGCTGGGGATTATGGGAGTTGAAGTCCATCAACATCTGGGGACCCAAGGTTGAGAACCCCTGCTCTAACAGATTCCCAGATGTTGTTGACTACAACTCCCAGAATCCCCAGCTACGATGGCTTTTGCTTGGGGATTCTGGGAGTTATAGTCGACAACATCTGAGAATCCCTGTTAGAGGGAACACTGATGCAGACCATATTTGGGAGATCACCAAATTCCTCTCTCCCAGATGTTGTTGACTGCAAGTCCCATATTCCTCAGCCAAAGGTCACTGCAGCTGGGAATGCTGGGAGTTGTAGTCAACAGCAGCTGTCAATAGCAGGCCTGCTCAACTTTGCCGCCGCCCCCCACCAACCCAAGTGTTTCTGGACTATCACTCCCATAATCCCCAGCCACAGTGGCCAATAGCCAGGGATAACGGGAGTTGTAGGCCAGCATCTGCAAGAGCGCCAAAGTTGAGCAGGCCTGTGTAATAAGGAACACTGCCTCAGATTCTCAAGGAGTTGCCCCTTCAAAATGAACGCCAACATTTGAGATGGCGAGTTAGGAACATAGGAAGCTGCCATATACTGAGTCTGACCCTTGGTCCATCTAACTCAGTATTGTCTACACCTGGGATTCTCAACGTTGGATCCCCAGATGTTATTGGACTACAACTCCCATAACCCCCCAGGCCCAGTGGCCTTTGGTTGGGGATTATGGGAGCTAAAGTCCAACAACATCTGGGGACCCAACGCTGAGAATCCCTGGTCTACACGGACGGCAGCGGCTTCTCCAAGGTGGCAGGCAGGAGTCTCTCTCTCTCTCAGCCCTATCTTGGATATGCTGCCAGGGAGGGAACTGGGAACCTCAGATGCTCTTCCCAGAGCAGCACCATCCCCTAAGGGGAATATCTTACAGTGTTCAGACATCGTGTCTCCCATTCATATGCAACCAGGGTGGGCTCTGCTAAGCTAAGGGAACAAGCCATGCTTGCTACCACAACGCCAGCTCTCTTCTCCTGGACCCTTGGTCTATCTAGCTCAGCATTGTCTTCACAGACTGGCAGCGGCTTCTCCAAGGTTGCAGGCAGGAATCTCTCTCAGCCCCATCTTGGAGATGCTGCCAGGGAGGGAACTGGGAACCTAGATGCTCTCCCCAGAGTGGCTCCATCCCCTCAGGGGAGTATCTTACACACGCCGTCTCCCATGCAAGTGCCAACCAGGGCAGACCCTGCTTAGCAAAGGGGGCAATCCATGCTGGCTTCCACAAGACCAGCTCACCATCCCAGTTAAATTGGCTACTTCTCGAACAGATGTAGCGGGCTACTGGTCTAGTAGAGCGACCAAAGCCCGGAAGAAGCGATAGAAAGCACTCTACCACCTTCAGGCTGTGGCTGGACCAGCACATTTTTGGGTGCTCACCCTTAACTCGAAGATAAGCTGCAAACAGTGAATCAGCACAGTGGGCAAAGTGCTAGCTAGAAGCCTGAGGTGCTGAGTTTTTGTTTGCAGGGCATGTTTATATACTGCGTCAGCTGCCCTGGCTCCCAATCCATTTCTGGGCCCAATTCAAAGTGCTGGTTTTAACCTTTCAAGCTCTAAATGGCTAGGGACCAGGTTACTGGAGAGAACGCCTTCGCCTATGTGTCCCAACCCAAACCTTAAGATCTTCTTCGGAGGCCCTCCTCCGGGTGCCCCTGCCAAACGAAGTGAGGCAGATGTCTACTAGGGAGAGGGCCTTTTTGGTGGTGGCACCCTGTTTTTGCAATAGCCTCCGCAGTGAGGTTCGCCAGACTTCATCACTTTGTTCTTTGAGACGCCAGGTAAAGACCGTTTTGTTCACTCAGGCCTTTTAAATTTTTGATTTTTAACTGTGTGTGTGTGTTTTTTTTTAAATTAAAATTGCTTTGTATTGCATTTTCTTTTTTCCCTTTTGGTCTGGTATGATTTAATGTGCTGTGTGTTTTTATTGGATGTGTTGTGTTGTGAGCCACCCAGAGAACAATTTGTTATGGGGAGACTAACAAATAAAGTTGTATAATAAATAAATAAATAAATAAATAAATAAATAAATAAATAAATAAATAAGAACGAACAAATGCAATAAGAGCAAAAGTTGAAAAATCCACCACAAACAGCAAGTGCCGCCTTTGTAAAGAAGCAGATGAAACCGTGGACCACCTAGTCAGCTGTTGTAAAAAGATCGCACAGACTGACTACAAACAAAGGCATGACAAGGTTGCAGGGATGATACACTGGAACATCTGCAAAAAATACAAGCTACCTGTAGTCAAACATTGGTGGGACCATAAAATTGAAAAAGTTGAAGAAAATGAAGATGCAAAAATATTATGAGACTTCCAACTACAAACAAACATCTGCCACACAATACACCAGATATAACTGTAGTCGAGAAGAAAGAAAAACAAGTCAAAATAATCGACATAGCAATACCAGGGGATAGCAGAATAGAAGAAAAAGAAATAGAAAAGATCACCAAATACAAAGATCTACAAATTGAAACTGAAAGGCTGTGGTAGAAAAAGACCCAAATAATCCCAGTGGTAATTGGCACCCTGGGTGCAGTTCCAAAAGACGTTGAAGAGCACCTCGACACCAGAGGGGCCACAGAAATCACCATCAGCCAATTACAAAAAGCAACTTTACTAGGAACAGCCTATATTCTGCGACGATATCTATAATAACAACAAGAACAATATTGATGATAAAATTCAGCCATCCCAGGTCCTTGGGAAGGACTCAATGTCTGGATAAAACAAACCAGTCAATAACACCTGTCTGACTGTGTAAACAAGAAATAATAATAATAATAATAGAAAATGAAGATGCAAAAATATTGTGGGACTTTCGACTACAAACAGACAAACGTCTGCCACACAATACACCAGATATCACTGTAGTCGAGAAGAAAGAAAAACAAGTGAAAATAATTGACATAGCAATACCAGGGGATAGCAGAATAGAAGAAAAAGAAATGGAAAGAATCACCAAATACAAAGACCTACAAACTGAAATTGAAAGGCTGTGGCAGAAAAAGACCCAAATCATCCCAGTGGTCATTGGCGCCCTGGGTGCAGTTCCAAAAGACCTTGAAGAGCACCTCAGCACCAGAGGGGCCACAGAAATCACCACCGGCCAATTACAAAAAGCAACTTTTCTGGGAACAGCCTATGTTCTGTGATGATATCTATAATAATAACCACAACAATATTGATAATAAAATTCAGCCATCCCAGGTCCTTGGGAAGGGACTTGATGTCTGGATAAAACAAACATGCCTCCATTTTGATGGCTGTCTAGTCCCAACCCCAATGCACAGAATTATGAACCAGGAGGACCCTCATTCAAATCTCAAAAAGGACATTATAGACCTAGGGAAAGTGCAGAAGAGGGCACCAAAAACTATTAGGGCCCTAAAGCACCTTCCTTACTAGTCAAGGCTACAACATCAGGGGCTTCTGAGTTCAGAAAAAAATACGACTACGAGCAAACATGATAGAGGTCTATAAAATTATGCACAACTTGGAGAATGTGAATCGAGAGAAGCTTTTCTCCTCTCGTGACACTAAAAGCAAGGGTCATCCCATGAAACGGATGGCTAGGAAACTGAGGGTCAACAAAAGCAAGTACTTTCCCACATAGCACACAATCACGCTGGAATTTTCTGCCACCAGTTTGGATGACTTTAAAAGGGGTTTAATCACATTCATAATAGGTCCATCACTGGTTATTAGTCCCTCTGGGCTCAGAGGCAGGAGGCCTCCGAATACCAGTTGCAGGGGATCAACGGCAGGAGAGGGGGCACGCCTTCATCGGTGGGCTTCCCAAAGGCATCTGGTGGGCCACTGTGGGAAACAGGATGCTGGACCAGGTAGACCTAAGGTTTGATCCAGCAAGGCTCTTATGTTCTCTGCCATGAACCTGCATCAATACCCTGATTAGCACCGATGCAGTTGCAGGAGTATAACAGGCTTAAAGCAAACCGCTAGAGGGAGAGCATCTGCTTTGCATGCAGAAGGTCCCAGGTTCAATCCCTGGCAGCATCTCCAAGATAGGGTTGGGAAAGACTCCGGCCTGCAACCTTGGAGAAGCTGCTGCCAGTCAGTGTAGACAATACTGAGCTAGATGGACCAAGGTTCTGACTCAGTATAAGGCAGCTTCCTAGGTTCCTAGAGGTGATATTTTGTGGATGGGGCTATAGCTCAGTGGTACAGCCTCTGCTTTGCATGAATAAGAGGCTTCTTTCTATGACACAGAGTGCAAACTGCCCAAAGACATGTTTGGAGCAGTATATAAATTTATTAGATAGATAGATAGATAGATAGATAGATAGATAGATAGATAGATAGATAGATAGATAGATAGATAGATAGATGCTGCTGCACAGATTGTGTTAATATCACAATACTGAGCGAGACGGACCAATAGTCTGACTCGGTATAATGAAGCTTCCTATGTAGAATCTGCTTGGTATGCCAAAGGGTCGCAGCTTCAATCTCTGACCTCTCCAGGAAGAGCTGGGAAAGACTCCTCTGAAACGCTGGAGAGGGGCGAACGGTCAGTGTAGACCAAGGCTGCTCAACTTCGGCCCTCCTGCAGATGTTGGCCTACAACTCCCATAATCCCTGGCTACTGGCCACCGGGGCTGAGGATTATGGGAGTTGTAGTCTTGGAGGGGGTATTTAGACGCCGTGACGGGTCTACACCTACAAAGATTAGAATCGTTCGGACCGTGGTTTTCCCCGTGACGCTCTATGGATGCAAAAGCTGGACTTTGAAGGCGCAAGATAGAAAAAGCATTGACAATTTTCAACTTGGGTGCGGCAGAAGACTTTTGAGGAGACCATGGACAGCCAGGAAAACAAACCAATGGATCCTAGAATAAATCAATCCAGAATTTTCACTCAAGGCACAAATGACCAGGCTCAAACTATCAGACTCATTCTGCAAAGACCCAGCTCCCTTGAGAAGTCCATAATGCTGGCTGGCAAAGTTGAAGGAAAGAGAAGAGGAGCACGACCAGCAGCAAGGTGGACGGATTCGATGACGACAGCCATGAATGCACCACTGAGAGACCTTCAAGGCCAAGTGGAAGACAGATCATCCTGGAGGGAATCTATATGTGTGGTCGCTAAGAGTCAACATCGACTTGATGGCACTTAATCCATCAATCAGTCAGTCCATAAACAGCAGATGGGTGCGGGGCACGCTAAGTTGAGCAGTCCTGGTGTAGACAGTAGTGAGTTAGATGAGCCAATGGTCTGATTCGGTATAACGCAGCTTCTTATGTGGTGCTTGCAGGGTGCGGGGAGTGTATGAGTGATTCCAACACAGTCCCAATCTGTTAACTATAGTCAGGGAGCCTGGGAACGTGGCGTCAATACACCTGGGAGAAGGGGGGGGTGGGGCGCTGAAAAAATCCTGTTCAAAAAGTGCAAACGTTGACCAGAAAGATGAGGAGGCAAGCGGAACGTTCTGCTGCCATTCGGGCGGTGGGCGAGAAGCTGCGTGGCCTCCTCCAAAAGAGACTCGGAGCCAAAATGAAGGCTTTTGTTTTGAATAACTTTCTGCCCAGTGCCTTCCAACCCCACACACGGAGTCGTCGCCCCCCCCCCCGGGACTCTTTCCCAGCCGCCCCCTTCCTCCCCTGAAGGAAGTGCACAGATCAAATGTATTCTCTTTGTAGGCAGGTGAACATCCGCGCACCCAGACACATATATATTTTATGGGCCTAAAGATAAAAAATACATTTTACAGGTATCTCTTTGGCATCTTTTCCCCGCCAGCGTCACAGAGAAACACACACACACACACACACACACACACACTCACTCTCCAAATGCTTATTTATAATGGACATCAGGAGAGACAGCCAGAAGAGAAGATCATCGTCACGAAAAGGTTCACTGCACGAGGTTTTGTGGGGTATTCAGTGCTTTGAAAAAGCAGAAAACATATTGGGATGGGGTGGGGGGAGAGAAAAATCAGAGTCCTCGTTATCCAGGCAAAGCTCTCTCTCGCCTCTAAATGCCCCCCATCTGCAGTGAAAGTGTTTAACACAGAGCTGCACAAAACCGAACCTCCAGCCGTTAGGAACATAGGAAGCTGCCTCATACTGATTCTGACCCTTGGTCCATCCCGCTTAGTATTGTCTACCCAGACTGGCAGCGGCTTCTCCGCAGTTGCGGGCAGGAGTCTCTCCCAGGCAATATCTTGGAGATACCGCCAGGGAGGGAACTTGGAACCCTCTACATGCAAGCCTGCAGATGCTCTTCCCAGAGCAGTCCCATCCCCTAAGGCAGGCCTGCTCGACTTAGCCCCCCCCAACTGTTTCTGGACTACAACTCCCATGATCCCCAGACACAGGGATAGCCAGGGATTATGGGAGTTGTAGGCCAACATCTGCAGGAGGGCCGAAGCTGAGCAGCCTGCCCGAAAGGGAATATCTTACAGAGCTCATATGTAGTTTCCCATTCAAATGCAAATTGCTGGGTACAGAAGCCTCACTCGCTCCTCTACCCCACAACAAGCAGCAGGTGCCAGTGAAGCTGGATAGGGAAGAGATTCTTGCAGCCTCCCAGGAACCAGGCCAATTCCTTCGCTGCCTTCCTGATGAGGCCACATGTACATAGCAACATTTTTTTAAAAAAATTATTACTTTACACAGTCAGACAGGTGTTATTGACTGGTTTGTTTTATCCAGACATCGGGGGAAAAATTATTATTATTATTATTATTATTTCTTATTTCTTATTTATTTGTTATTTCTCTGTGTAAACCACCCTGAGCCATAAAGAAATCGAATGAATGAATGAATGAATGAATGAATGAATGATTTCTATATCGCCCTTCCAAAAATGGCTCAGGGTGGTTTACACAGGGAAATAACAAACAAATAAGACAGATGGATCCCTGTCCCCAAAGGGCTCACAATCTAAAATCTAAAAACCTAAGAATAGCCCTGCTGGATTGAGCCCAAGGAAGCCCATCTAGTCCAGCCTACTGTTTCCCACAGTGGCCCACCAGATGCTGCTGAGAAGCCCACAGGCAGAAGTTCAGGGCATGTCCTCACTCCTGCTGTTGCTCCCCTGCAACTGGGGTGTGCAGGAGTGTGTGTGTGTGTGTGTGTGCACATGCAAGGTCATCTGCTTTGCGGATTTCAACTGGCCTGCTACTGACCTCTCTCCCCAGCCCAGGACAGAGAGCTCCCATGTGGTCTTGGACAGAAAGAGACAACTCGCCTAGAAAGCAGACTGGAAGATCTGGCCTAATTGAAAAAGATACTTCCTAAGAGGAATCCGACCCATTTCCTGAATCAGTTTGAAAGTGCCAGTTATAGGAACATAGGAAGCTGCCATATACCGAGTCAGACCCTTGGTCCATCTAGCTCAGTATTGTCTACCCAGACTGGCAGCGGCTTCTCCAAGGTTGCAGGCAGGAATCTCTCTCGGCCCTATCTGGAGATGCTGCCAGGGAGGGAACCGGGAACCTTCTGCATGCAAGCAGGCAGATACTCTTCCCAGAGCAGCCCCATCCCCGAAGGGGGATATCTTACAGTCAGTGTTCCCTCTAATGCGTGCGCATGTGCATGCGCTCACACATTCTTTGATGTCCGCTCAGTTCATTTTAGATCCCGCTCAGGTTGAATCAGGAAGGCCCCGCTCTGAATGCAGGTGCGCACACACGGCCTTGATCCTGCCACCCAGAATGAAACTCACTCTGCACACAGATGCAAAAAATGAGAGGGAACACTGCTTTCAGTGCTCACATGGAGTCTCCCATTCAAATGCAACCAGGGCGGCCTCTGCTTAGCAAAGGGGAGAATTCATGCTTGCTACCACAAGACCAGCTCTCCTCTCAATAAGGCAAATAAATGAACATTACCTACCTTATTTCTAGAAGTATTCAGTGCATAGCAAAATCCTCGCTCCCCTAATAGAGTTCTTTGCCACCCCCCTTTCTCCCCCAAACCAGCTGTTTCTAAAGTTCCCCCTGCCATTTACTGACCAGCCTTTCTTTCATTTCCCCCCATCCTTAGAATAATGGGTCGGGGGATCAGATCGGAGGTCCACCTCGTCCAGCATCCAATTTCTAATAGCGACAGCCAATCCCGCCAGGAAGCCCGCAGGGAGGAGAGAAAAACGCTGACTATTTCTTTTCCCATCTACATTTGCTCGATTCCAGTTCTGGATTGACTAACCTATTGGCTGGCAGAAACCTGTAAAATTTCTGCACCTGGATGAGAGGGGACTCTCCATAGGGGGTGAGAGGAGAATCAAGGTAGCCTTCCCGGAGAACTGACCTGACGTCCGCACTGGCTTCCCTGGAAACGATCATCTTTCATCAAGCTGGACAAGACATTTTCCATCTTCATCTCTGAAACACTGGAAGTTGTAAAACACGGAAGGAAAAATTACTTAATGCCTCGGCAACTTAGGAGTGGAAGCATCGATGGCGATAAATATTAATGTCTGTGCGAAGTGCTTTGATGTTGCTTCTATCATCAGTTTAACCTCCTGGTATTTTTCAACGGACCTTTGCCGTTGGTAGAAAACTTGCCCGACCCTACCATTTCTATCCTGTCTTCCACATGCAGACTGGCAGGCTTCAGAAAGCACTTGAATTATGGAGGAGAAGGTATTCATGAAATTCCCAAGCCCGACGCTCTATCTTCCTCAATTTCAGCCCAATCTCAGCCCTCCTGTAGGCAGTAACGAAGGGGAGGGCGGGGTGGTGGGGTTGACCATCCCTTAAGCCCCTTTCGAATTCAGACACTCCGTTGGAAATAGGATTAGATACAGAAAGACCCAGAGGGCAAATCATTCTTCAGCTATATTGGGGAAGTGGGCTTTGAAACGATGATGCTCAATCTACGAGGCTGTGAACCCTCATTCTGTAAGGAATGGCTGAAGGCAGGTATCTACAAATCCACTTGCCAGCTCACCAGTGGCAAGTACCCCCAGCCCGCTGGTGACACCCAGCACCACACAGATCTCCTCCCCAAAGGTCTCATTTCCACTGCCGTTTTGAGAAGATAAGAAACAGCAGGAACCCCTTCTGAGCTGTCAGCAAGGGCCTCTCACTGTCCCTCACTTTCTCCACATTCCAATGCACATGACAGAAGATCCACTACTCTCCTAAGCCTTCTGCCTGTTTGCCAAAAAAAAAAACAACCCACAGAAAGGATTTGAGGTAGGGATGTATGAATCACACCGACGTCGAATCGATTCAACTCAAATCTGGTCGATTCGAGTGATTCGACCTCAAAATGAATCTGCCCACTGCCCAGTTACCCCTGGCCAAATTGGAGCTTGAATCCTATCTCCCCAGATTTGAATCAATTCGAGATTCCAGTTTTGAGCTTCCCTTATTCATTCCCCCTGATTCCCAGCTTTCATTAAAAAGAAAAAAGGGGAGTGGGGAAAGCTAAGCTCCAGGCCTTGTAGAAATGAAGCTATGGAGCAAAATGTGTGGTCACTATATTTGAAGTGTTTAGACTCTTTGGTGTGTAATGACTTTTCCTCATGAATGAATCCCTATGAGGATTCATTACACACAAAGACTACACTGCAAAAATTCCTAAAAAATGAACTGAGAACCCCACTGCCTTGTGGGGGGGGATTAGTGGCACCCCATGTACCAACTACCTCCAAACCCACAAGCCAGTGGGGTACTTGGTTTATATTTTAGGAATTCTGAGGGGTTTAGACTCTTTGGTGTGTAATGACTTTTCCTCGTAATGAATCCTTACAGACCAGAATCTATAAACACTTCAAAAATAGTGACCGCACATTTTGCTCCATAACTCTACTTCTACAAGGGCTAAAGCTTAGGGTTTTTAAAAAATGAAAGCTGGAGATCTGGGTTAGGGCTGCTTTGAATCCCCATTATTCCCTATGGTAGAAATATACAAAATCACTAAAAACTAAATCACTAAAAAAACTAAGTCACTAAAAAAAAAAAAACATTTAAAAAAAGCAACCAAGTGCCCCACCACCCTGAAAATTGGTTGGTAGGTGACACCCAGGGGGCCCTACCCACCACCCCACTTTGGTGGCCCCTGAACCTTTAAAAGTGGCCCGAATAGATTCAAATCCGAATAAAATCTAATTCAATTCGAATTGAATCCGATCCGATTCAAGTTTGAATCTAATCTGAATCGATTCACAAAAACAGATTTGTGCACATCCCTAATTTGAGGGAAGAGAGGAGGTTGGTGGCAACCACAAATTTAGAGCGACACCTAAATTTGTGGGTCCTTAGCTGATGGAGCTGGGCAGATTTCGTCTGGAGAAAAAGACGACGAAGGGAGATATAAGAGTCATTTTCAAATATCTGAAGGCTGTCATGTAGAAGGAGGAGGAGGATGGGAGACAACAGGCAAGCACTGTAAGACAGTCCCCTTCGGGGATGGGGTCACAGCTCAGTGTAAGAGCATCTGCATGCTTGCAGAAGGTCCAACGTTCAATCCCTGGCAGCATCTCTCCCAGCATAGGGTTGCGAGAGACTCCTGCCCGAAACCTTGGAGAGCTGCTTCCAGCCAGTGCAGGCAACACTGAGCTAGATGGACCAAGGGTCAGACTCAGTATCTGGAAGCTTCCTCTCTTCTGATGTCTTTCCTTTTGCGGTTTCTTTTTTCAAGCCTCCGCGGCAGAAATTAAAATTTTTAAAAAATCAACCCACGAATGACAACTGCTGAACAAGAGGGGGAGAGGCACCATCCGCGCGCCCCTGCAAAGCTCGCTCCGGCACTCTCGTGAATGGAAATGTCACCGCCTTTGACAGTGATCTGCCCGAGATGTCACTCTCGCTATCCCGCCACCGCCCCGGTTCCTTCGCTCGGCTGGCGTGCTGTCAACTCACCGCCCTGCAGATAAGCGAACTTCGTTTGCCCAGCAGGGAGTGTGTCACGGAGAAATGGATGGGGTCGGTGGGCGGGGGCACGGAGACGGGGGGGGGGCTCGTGCCTTCGTGGGGAGCTGCTTTCTTTTCTAAGTTCGTTAAGCAGCTGTTAGGAAAAATAAAGCAAGGCTCTGATGAGCTGTCTGGAGGAAGCCAGCCAGCGCTGTTCTGATGACAACGCTGCGTTTTTAAGCCCCCCCCCCCCCGCCACAAGTCTCATTTGAAGGGACCAAGAAAAGAAACAGAAGCAAAAAGAAAATTAAGCCTAGAATTGGCTTTCCTTCCACTTTCCTCATTTCTTTCTCCTTTGAAGGAAATCTGTTAAGTCATCCGCGGGGCAATGCTTTGGTAAAGTAAAGGTAAAGTGTGCCGTCAAGTCGATTTCGACTCCTGGCGCCCACAGAGCCCTGTGGCTGTCTTGGGTAGAATACAGGAGGGGTTGACCATTGCCTCCTCCCGCACAGTATGAGATGGTGCCTTTCCGCATCTTCCTGTATTGCTGCTGCCCGAGACAGTATCAGTGGGGATTCGAACCAGCAACCTGCTGCTTGTTAAGTCAAGCAATTCCCCGCTGCGCCACTTAAGGTAACTAACTTTAAAAAGCAGGGAGAGGATGGGGTGGGGTACGGCAGGGGAGAAGGAGGTAGAATCCCCCAAAATGCTACGAGCATTGGACAGTAAGAGAAAAAACTTGACATAAAATTCAAAGAAAAAAGTTGCACAGAGCCAATATGCAGGAAATACCCCTGCTAACTTGGCAAAGGGGCACCTTTTAATGTAGTGATTCTCTTTATTTAGCAGGGGGAGAGTGACTGGCCCTATCCGTCCCCAGCACAGTACCTCCAGTGACTGTTGCTGGTGTCTATCTTGCGTTTCTTTCTAGACTGTGAGCCCTCTGGGGACAGGGAGCCATTTTGTTTATCTTATTTATTTGTCATTTCTCTGTGTGAACCACCCTGAGCCATTTTTGGAAGGGCGGTATAGAAATCGAATGAATGAATGAATGAATAAATGAATGAATGAATGAATGAATGAACGGATATTTATATCAACTCTAGAAAGAACTGGGAATGATTTCATTGTTAACAATAAACCCAGGGTATTTGAGAGCGCGCCTTCTTCTTTATGAACCCCGCCACCTATTAAGAGCTTCAGGGGAACGCCGGTTGTGGTCAACACCAGCTCGTTTGGTGGCGACCCAAAGCTGGGCCTTCTCTAGGGTGGCCCCAGGGCTCGGTGGCGGGGAGGAAAGGTTGTGCTGCCGAGCCGGTGTTGACTCCTGGCGACCACAGAGCCATGCGGTTTTCTTGGTAGAATACAGAAATATCAAGTTTTCTTGGTAGGGGTTGACCATTGCCATCTCTCGCGCAGTGTGAGATGATGTCTTTCAGCATCTTCTTATATCACTGCTGCCCAATACAGGCGTTTCCTACATTCTGGGAAACACACCAGTGGGGATTCGAACTAACAGCCTCCTGCTCTCTAGGCAGGTTGCTTCCCCGCTGCTCCATTTGGTGGCGGAGGGCTCTGGAACACGCTCCCAAGTGAAATCAGAACCTCCCCATCTCTGGTGTGCGTGGTGTAGTGGTTAGAGTGCTGGACTAGGACCAGGGAGACCCGAGTTCGAATCCCCATTCAGCCATGAGACTTGCTGGGTGACTCTGGGCCAGTCACTTCTCTCTCAGCCTAACTTACTTCACAGGGTTGATGTGAGGAGAAACTCAAGTATGTAGTACACCACTCTGGGCTCCTTGGAGGAAGAGCGGGAGAGAAATGTAAAATAAATAATAATAATAATAATATTTTTAAGCAACTCTTGAAAACACACCTGCTTTATCAGGCTTTTCGTTTATAATGTTTTAAAGTGTTGGTGGTGATTTCAATTTGTTTTATACGATCTAAGGTTTTACCTGTTGTTGGCTCTTAATTGTCAACCGCCCCGAGATTTTATATGGGCCGGTATAGAAATACGACAAATAAACAAACTGCCTTGAGGACATCTTTGTGGGAAAGTGGTATACAGGGAGGCTCTCCATTTGTGGAAAGTTCCGTGAACATTGAAGCTGCGATATCGGAGGACTAGACCTGATTTTTAAAGTTTAAGGTTTTAATTGTTGTTGCGTTTTAATTTGTAAACGGACTAGAGATTGTATATAGGGCAGTATATAAACAAACTAACAAGGCATTTTGACATCCATAATATTGAGGTTTTTTGACATGCTTTAAAAACCTTGGAGAAGCCACTGCCAGTCCGTGGTCCCTCTAAGGCGTGCGCATGTGTGAGTGCTCACACATTTTTTGACGTCCGCTCAGTTAGTTTTAGATCCCATTCATGTTGAATCAGGAAGGCCCCCATTCTGAATGCACGTGCGCGCACACTGCCTGGATACTACCGCCCAGAACAAAATTCATTCCATACAGAGATGGAAAAAATTAGAGCGAACACTGCTGCCAGTCTGTGAAGACAATACTGAGCTAGGTAGACCAATGGTCTGACTCAGTATATGGCAGCTTCGTGTGTGTGTGTGTGTGTGTGTGTGTGTGTGTGTGTGTGTGTGTGTAAAAAAAGAAAAAAAAACATAAGCTAGACACCAGCAACAGCCACTGGAGGGATGCTGTGCTGGGGATGGAGAGGGCCAGTTGCTCTCCCCATGCTAAAGAGAACTATAATAGCAATGGTTAAAGGTGCTAAAGTAATTATTAAAAAATGGCAATATTTATTTCACCTGCAGGACACGATATCTTGTAAGTGTCAGGGGCTATCTATCTATCTATACATACATATACATACATACACACACACAGACACTCCCGTTAGTCTTTAAAATCTAGCCCAGAAGTATCTGGATGCTACCTCTCTGGAACTTTCTCAGTGATTTACTCGACTGATATATAAATTTCCCTCCATCAGTTCTCTCTGAGAAACTCTCTGTCTCAAATGGGCTTAGAAATACAATAAATATACTGCAAAAAATATAAAAAATAGAATACCAATTAATTAAACTGGATTATGCAAATACAGAAGTTGAAAAAGCTTTCCTAATTTAGTGAAGAGCTTTGCTTTCGATGCAATGCTTACGTGCCAGACCAGCACACGGTGAACCTTCTGCCTCGTTTGCCACCACGAATTTGTCAGGATACATTTCCGCACGGCTCCATTTACAAACAGAAAGGGCAATTAGATCTGATGCCACATGCAGCCCTGGGCTGGAGCTGTCTGTCCAAATCTGATTTGTAATCCATTAAGCCTGCATCCTGCTAATGGATCCCTCCGCGCACACGCACACACACACTCACACACACACAAACACACAGATGGCTGTATCATATATCTGATTTACACGAATCAGACTCTCAATTTACATTTACACGACTTGGACTCTGAATTTAAGACGGCCCCCTTAAAAGGTATGAGGTTAAATACATTTAGACCTGCCTTTGCTCGAAAGGACGAGGACGCTGAATTCAAGACGGCCTTCTGATCAGTGTTCCCTCTAACGTTTTTCATTTGTGCGCGGATTGAGTTTTGTCCTGGGGGGCAGTATCAAGGCAGTAGGTGCACACATGCGTCCAGAAAAGGGCCATCCTGATTCAACTTGAGCAGGAACTAAAATTAACTTGAGGGGACATCAAAACACTTGTGAGCATGCGCACATGCGCACGCCTTAGAGGGAACACTGTTCTTATTATTTATTAATTTGATTTATATACCGCCCTTCCAAAAATGGCTCAGGGCGCTTTACAATTAATTGATTTCTTGATTTCTAATATCAAAAAAACGCGCGGAAAACCTAGTCTTTGATTCAGGTGAATACAGCAGCAGAGAACATCCACTCATCTCAATCAGACACACCATTTCCAAAATCACAACTCCAGGCCTTCAACGTCGTCATGCACTGGAGGGGTCTCGTGTCTCCACCTCCTACCCTATGGGCTCAGGGCCTCTCGAGGGCTGGGCTTATTCAAGGAAGGTGGTAAGGCTAAGGCTTCTAACCGAGAGGCAGGGGGAAATCCTAGCTGTCCAGGAAGGAAGGTACCTTCCTAGGGGACGGCTGGTCTTGTGGAAGCAAGCATGAATGGTCCCTTTGCTAAGCAGGGTCTACCCTGGTTTGCATTTGGATGGGAGACTGCATGTGCATGCAGCATAAGACATTCTCTTTAGGGGATGGGGCCTGTTCTGGGAAGAAGCCCTGCCTGCTTGCATGCAGAAGGTTCCAGCATCCCTCCCTGGCAGCATCTCCAAGATAGGGCTGAGAGGGACTCCTGCCTGAAACCTTGGAGAAGCCGCTGCCTGTCAGTGCAGACAATACTGAGCTTGATGGACTAGTGATCTGACTCTGCAGAAGGCAGCTTCCTAGGTCTGTCTGTTTTTGGAAGGAGGAGGGCTGGTCTTGTGGTAGCGAGCATGACTTGTCTTCTTTGCTAAGCAGGGTCTGCCCTGATTTGCATTTGAATGGGAGACTCCATGTGAGCACTGCAAGATCTCCCACCCACCCCCGCCTAAGGCGATGGGGCCGCTCTGGGAAGAACACCTGCCTGCTTGCATGTAGAAGGTTCCAAGTTCCCTCCCTGGCAGCATCTCCAAGATCAGGCTGAGAGAGATTCCTGCCTGCAATCTTGGAGAAGCCGCTGCCAGTCTGTGAAGATGATACTGAGCTTGATGGACCAAGGGTCTGACTCAGTAGAAGGCAGCTTCCTATGTTCTACTAACAACTCAAACCAGGATGCACCTAGATGTTACTACAGGGGTGGGTGCAGTTCTTCACATTTAACAGTTGCACGCAAATCTTCATGAGCTCAGGCAGCCTCTGCCATAGAGTTAAGGCGAAAGCAGAAGACCCAAGCCTCACATCTGGTTCCAATTTGGAAGCTGCAACTGGGATGGCAGGATCCATGAGACAGAGGGAGACGTCTTACCCCAGTTGTCTGGATTCAGCCACAAGCTCCTATTTTAACAGCAAACTTCAAACTGTATCATTTCTAGGACGTGGATAGGAATATCGGGAGCTGCTGAATGCTGAGTCAGACGCTTGGTCCATCTAGCTCAACTCTGCCTACACTGACTGGCAGCAGCTTCTCCGAGGTTGCAGGCAGGAGTCTTTCCCAGCCCTACCTAGAGATGCTGCCAGGGTTTGAACCTGGAACCTTCTGCAAGCAAGCATGCAGGTTGTAGCTCCAATGAGCTACAGCCCCATCCCCTAAGGGGAATATTTTACAGCACTCACATGTAGCCTCCAATCCAAATGCAAACCAAGGTGTGTTCTGCATAGCAAAGGAGACCATTAGCGCTTGTTACCACAAGACCAGCTTTCATCCCTACTGGAATGTACTGAGTGCTGTATACAAGGATGATGTGGAACCAGATCTGCAGCTATAAGTAGATCCCATCTTCTCTAACATATGCTGACATATCCTCTCTAATATATCTGTCCCCTGCTACCAGAGCAAAGAAGCACCTTTTTAAAAGTGATGATTCTCTTTATTTAGCAGGAGGAGAGCAACAGGCCCTATCCGTCCCCAGCACAGCATCCCTCCAGTGGCTGTTGCTGGTGTCTTTCTTTCCTTCTTTCTTATTGTGAGCCCTTTGGGGACAGGGAGCCATCTTTGTCTGTTCATTCATTCATTCATTTCTATGTACACTGCTTCGGAAACTTTTGTTGACACACAGCATATCAATATTTGTCGTATTCGTATGCACGGAAAAATTGCACACAACTGGAAATCTGCTGAACTGCCCAATATGAAACCATAATACCAACAAATAGCAAGTCTGCTGGTTCGAATCCCCGCTGGTGTGTTTCCCAGACTACGGGAAACACCTATATTGGGCAGCAGCGATAGAGGAAGATGCTGAAAGGCCTCATCTCATATGGAGGGGTGAACCCCTCCTGGATTCTACCAAAGACAACCACAGGGCTCTGTTGTCGCCAGGAGTCACACTGACTCGATGGCACACTTTACCTTAACAAATTTGAGTTCACACTTTGATAGAAAAGATCACACGCTGAATCTCATTGTCCCGAGGCTTAATCAAGCCAGACTCAAGCACGGCAAAATGGCGAACCGTTTATAACATTAAAACTGCTTGGTCATATCAGCTGGGAAAGTCTGTAAGAACATGGTCAAAAGCCTTGTATTCCATTTAAAAATAGGGACGGCCTCACTATGGCCGCCTTCTCTTAACATATTATCCCGGAAGTACAGCATGACTGTGTAACATTCTGTGTCAATTATACGGCACAACAGCCATGCTCTCGATTTAAAATTGTTTAATTTACCTGTATTCACCTGAATTGACGAACACGCTGAATTTAAGACGATCCCCCCATTTCTAATATCAAAGAACCTGGGGAGGAAATACCGCAACGAATATTTATATCCCGCTCTTCAACCAAAGTTCTCAAAGTGGTTTACGTAGAAAAACAAATAATACATCAATAAGATAGTCCCCTGTCCCCAAAGGGCTCACAATCTAAAATGAAACATAAGGCAGACACCAGCAACAGCCACTGGAGGGATGCTGTGCTGGGGTCGGATAGTGCCAGTTGCTCTCCCCCTGCTAAATATAACCACCACTTTAAAAGGTGTCTCTTTGCTCAGTTAGCAGGGGTAACTGAGCAATATTTATATTCCGCTCTTCAACTAGTCTTGGATTCAGGTAAATACAGTAAATTAACTATACTATGCTTAGTTAACCTCTCATACTGCATTCTTTATACAGCACGTGGCGCTTTGATGCCTTTCATAAACACACACACAAAAAAATCCTTTTCTTTTAAAACTGCGCTCAAACTTTTGCTTAATAATAAGAATAAATAAAAGAACCAGCTTTTACTGACACAAGATAACGAATCCCATCTGCTCACAATGAGGCACCACGCGCCGTTTATTAGCCAGGGCTGGCTACGAAGTTTGGTTCGGGAAGGGAGTTTGTGACTCACTTAATCTTGTGAGAAGCCAGCAAGCTGACATATTCTGCTTCTGAAGGTGCAAGGAAGAGCAGACTGTTCCCGTGACTGCCAATCCGGGCTGTCCTCCCGATTCGGTGGACGTATTCGGCAAGCGAAGCGGGAGGATTGTACTTCAAAAAGGATAGAGAGGGAAAGAAAGATGGGGGTGCGGGGAGAGAGAGAGAGAGGATGGAATTAACCGATGGGGTGGGTGGTTAATTATAACAAAGCACTGTTATCACATCCGAGAAATAAATCCACCCCCCCAAACACAGAGGCACATAGCTTCCGTTTAAAAGCAAGGAAATAACTGGTTCTCAGACCCATCACATCCATCCCGGAAACCATCATTCACTGCTGCAGCCATAACAAGTTCTCCTGACATGCGAATATGACACATTGGCCAAGCTGAAGATAATAGGACAGTTCCCGCCATCTCACTGTGTCTCCTCGCTATTTTCCTTAAAAAAAAAAAAATCATTTCTCCACGGGGCTTCTTCGCGATCAATTTGCTTCCTTTCTTAATGCGCGTTTGCTGCTTGGGGTAAATAAAGCAGGGAAACGGGAGAGGGGAACCTGCGTTGGGGGTCTGGAAATTAAGTAAGCCTAGGGGGGGAAGAAAAAAAAAGCAACTTCTGTTCGTTTAAAGCTCTGAGGACCAGTTAACTCAATAAGCAAGCTGAATTAGAAAAGCAGGGTGCTTTTAGGGCCCATTCACACATTACGTTTGCACTGAGAATTGTACGCGCATGCCCGATAACCTGTGTTTTAGACATGCTTGTTCGCATGCACACTCATCACTGGACGTTGCAATCATCCAGTGATGACCTACGACAAACGACATGAATATTCTTTGTACTGAATCCAAATAAGACGGGAGTACTGACTCTTGGGGACCCAAGAGATGGTTTAGATCTGCCTATTCTGGATGGGATCACACTCCCTCAGCAAAGATCAGGTACATAGCCTGGGAGTGCTCCTGGACCCCAAGCAATCCCTGGTTTCTTAGGCTGCAGCAGTGGCCAGGAACGCTTTTTATCAGCCTCGGCTGATTCGTCAGCTACGTCCATTTCTAGAGCTGAAATGACCTTAAAACAGTGGTACGTGTGCTGTTTCCTGGCCACCGCTGCAACCTGAGAAACCAGGGATTGCTTGGGGTCCAGGAGCACTCCCAGGCTATGTACCTGATCTTTCCAGAGGGAGTGCAATCCCATCCAGAACATGGCAGATCTAAACCATCTCTTGGGTCCCCACCGTCAGCACTCCCGTCTTATTTGGATTGAATACGAAGAACGGGCACCCTCCCTGCTCCTCAAAAAGACAACCCCGCCCCCGCCGCTGGATCGGTTCGGTGGTCCGCAAAAGGGCGGCCGGACCATTTCGTGCACATCCCTAACGTGATGCATGAAATGGCCTTCAGGCCCTAAACCCCATGACTTTTCTTCCCCCGTACCTTTTCAGCAAATCTACTGAACTGGGGGCGGAGACAGAACACGCCTCCCCAGAGAGGACCGGTGGAAAAACAAGCACCCAACTCAAACCTTCTTCGAGCATTTCTGCCGGGGCCCTCTGGCCAACCTGCTCCGTGTGGGGCCGAGATGCTCCCCTCAGGTTGCTGCACACGGGCGTGCCGTTCCTTCCAACAGCCCTCACAGCCGCCAAGCTAAGCCAAGCTTCAGGACACACGGAGAGGTCTTATGAGGTGGCGAGGGCCCACAGCAGTGAAGTGTGGCAAGTGGCTGAAAACTGTAAACACACATGGCGGGGGGTGGAGGGGGGACGACGCAAGGCAATGCTTCCCACTTGATTGCCACCCACCATTCCAGCCAAGCAACACAGAGCGCCCTGCCCAGGAAACTGCTCTCATGGGTGCCAGATTCCAATCATGCTGCAGATTCACGTAACACTGGTGTGGGCATGGGGCAAACACAGGACAGCAAACTTACCTGTACAATCCAGGTAACTTGGGGCAGGTCTAATCCACGAGCAGCCACATCCTTAAAAAAAACAACCACACAGAACCGTCCATTACACAATCTTTATTATGGTCAATGACCAACCTTAAAAAGCACTTATAGGTTTTTTGTTTTTGTTTTTTAAAAGCAACACACACCAAAACAATGTATAGAAATATTATTATTATTTTTATTATTATTATTTTACATTTATATCCCGCTCTTCCTCCAAGGAGCCCAGAGCGGTGTACTACATACTTGAGTTTCTCTTTCACAACAACCCTGTGAAGTAGGCTAGGTTGAGAGAGAAGTGACTGGCCCAGAGTCCCCCAGCTAGTTTCATGGCTGAATGGGGATTTGAACTCAGGTCTCCCTGGTCCTAGTCCAGCACTCTAACCCTGCAGGCAGGAGTCTCTCCCAGCCCTGTCTTGGAGATGCTGTCAGGAAGGGATCTTGGAACCTAGATGCTCTTCCCAGAGCAGCTCCATCCCCAAAGGGGAATATCTTACAGTACAAACACTTCTAGTCTCCCATTCAAATGCAACCAGGGCAGACCCTGCTTAGTAAAGGGGACAATTCATGCTGGCTACCACAAGACTAGCTCTGGGAGAAGTCCCATTGTGTGTTTCTGTCTTTTGCCAGGGTTTGGTTTTTCGGTTTTTGTTTGTTTTGTGCCAGGGCTTGCTTTGGTGGCTTTGTGATTTTCAGTTTTAGTTTTTTTTATTTATTTAGAATTTATCTATTTATCATATATCTCTAGACTGCCTGGCATGTACATCTCTGGAGAAAGACAGTGGGAGGAGCCAGCTAGGGCTAAGCGATATTACACCTGGTGGGAGGGGCCACATTCCTGTTGAGCTTGAAGCCTACTCTCCACATAAGGGAACTTAGCAACCAGAGATTAGTGAACAGGAATTGGCAAACAGGCATCACAGGAGTTTTGTGAGGTGTTTAGCGGGGAAGCGTGCAGGAGAGCTTGAAAGGAGCCCCTCGGGAAGAGAAGGTAAGTACTACTTCTTCTTTCATATTCTCTGGAAAGAAAGTTTAAACGGTTGAATAGCTGACAACTTCAGAGAAGACCTGTCAAACAAACAATCTCCAAATACCATTCATGTAAGTAGAAAGCCAGCAGGGAAGGGGTCGCTTCCCAGTGTATTGCACAGAGTGTTGCGTGTATGACTTGTTTGGTGGGCAGAAGTGGTGGGTGTGTGCTCGGTGCAAGGAGCTCTTGGCTCTCGGGGAACAAGTTCGTTTCCCCATAGCCAAGGTGGCTGATCTGGAGGAGCTCAGATACACGGACAAAACCTTCAGGGACGTGGTAGAGGCATCCCACTCCTAGGCTGATGGCTCCTCTGCTGTTATAGAGAATGGAGGTCTTGGGGAAGGACATCAGTCTGAGGAAGAGGGAAACACTCCCTTAGAAAGGACCCCTCCCGTGGATGATGAGCCCACATCTTCTTGCACAGGGGATACTCTTCTGGGCTGGGTGGGGGCCTCCTAGTAGTGGGCGACTTGATCATTAGTGGTACAGAGAGATGGCTTTTTAACCCATGTGTAGTCCGAACAGTGATTTGCCTGCCTTATATGAAGGTTCATGGCATCATATAGAGTCTAGATAGACTGTTAGGCAGTGCTGGCAAGGAGTCAGCTGTTGTTGTGCCCCTCGGCACCAACAATGTTGGGAAATGTAGTCAGGAGGTCCAGGAAGCAAAGTTTGGGCTGCTAGGTAGCATATTGAAGCTCAGGACCTCCAAGGTAGCATTCTCAGAAATGCTACCTGTCCACGTGCAGGGCCAGCGTGACAGGCAGAACCGAGGGGGTCTCAACTTGTGGTGGTGCCGGGAGGAGGGGTTTAGATTTGTTAGGCACTGGGATACATTTTGGCGCAAGCGAAGCCTGTACAAAAAGGGCCGGGCTTCACTTGAACCAAGATGGAAACAGACTGCTGGCGCTTAAAATCAAACAGGTCACAGAGTGGCTTTTAAAGTAACGCCTGGGGGATAGCCCACAGGAGCTGGGCATTATCTGGTTCTGCAAATGCCATCCCTTAAGATGTGAGGGTGTAAACCAAGCCTGCTCAACTTTGCCCCCCCAGCTGTTTTTGGACTACAACCCCATAATCCCCAGCCACAGTGGCCAATAGCCAGGGATTATGGGAGTCGTAGGCCAACATCTGCAGGAGGGCCAAAGTTGAGCAAGCCCTTCATGCTTAAATGCTTCATACTGTATAAACCAGATGGGGACAGAGTAGAACTAGGTAAAGAGCAGACAGAAGGATGTGCTAGCAGATTAAAGAGATCAAATGGCCAGAAGAAAGGTAACACACTCCAGGTAAGAGATTCAGCATATGGGTGCTTATATGTCAGTGCCACTCCAAGCCAAGATGGGTGAGCTTGGTTGCTGATTAAAACATGGTGGAACAGTGAGAACCAGTGGGTCACTGTTATCCCTGGATATAAACTCTATAGAAAGGACAGGGAGGGGCGCCTTGGAGATGGAGTAGCACCGTATGTTAAAGAAGGGATAGAATCTCACAAGCTAGAAAACCTAGGAAGACCAGAGTCCTCCACAGAAATTCTGTGGGTGACAATACAAGGCCTGAACGGAAATGTGCTACTAAGAATGTGCTATCACCCTCCTGATCAAAACATTGACAGTGACTGGAAAAGGAAAGGAAGGAAATCAGGGAGACGTCAAAAAGAGACAGAGCTGTAAAAATGGGTGACTGCAATTACCCACACTGGGTAAATTCACATTCAAGCAGTGACAAAGAGGCCGAATTTCTAGATTCGCTGAATGACTGTGCCCTAGAACGGCTGGTTATGCAACCAACCAGAGAGAAGGCGACCTTGGACTTAATCCTGAGTGGTGCCCAGGACATGGTGTGAGATGTCAGTGTCATGGACCCCTTAGGGAATAGTGACCATAGTGTGATAAAATTCAGCTTATATGCTTATATGATCGCCCAGGCAGTCTAACACAGACAATTCTCTAAAATGAGGAGTTTGGTAAAGAAAACTGAAAGGGAAAAATCAGGAGAGTCACTTCGCTCCAGAATGCATGGAATTTATTTAAAACTACAATACTAGAAGCCCAGTTAGACTGTATATCAAAAAGGAGGAAAGATATCACTAAGTCCAGGAGAATTACAGGCAAAGTCAAGGAAGCCCATAAAGGAGAAGAAAACTTCCTTCCGAAATTGGAAGGCCTGCCCAAATGAAGAGAACAGAAAGGAGCACAAAGTCTGGCAAAAGAAATGCAAGGTGACAATAAGGGAGACAAAGAGAGAGTCTGAGGATCATTTAGCTAAAAGCATCAAGCGGAGTAAAAAAAACTTCTTTAAATACATCAGAAGCAGGAAACCTGCCAAGGAAGTGGTTGGTCCATTAGCTGAGGGATTATTAAGGAGGATATGGAGATTGCAGGGAAACTAAATGAGTTCTTTGCATCTGTTTTCACAGCAGAGTGAACATATACCCTGTACCTGAACCGAGCTTCTCGGGGACAGAGGCTAAAGAACTGAGTCAGATAAAGGTGACAACAGAAGACATTCTAAACCGTCTGGAAAACATAAAAATTAACAACACACCAGGGCCAGACGGCTTCCACCTGAGAGTCCTGAAAGAACTCAAATGTGAAATTGTCAACCTCCTTGCAAAAATATGTAACTTATCCCCACAATCAGGCTCTGTACTAGAGGACTGGAAAGTAGCCAATGTAACACTGATTTTCAAAAAGGGATCTGGGGGGATCTGGGAAATTACAGGCTGTAGGGTTGTGCATTTTGGTTTTTTTCTGTTTTGTTTTTGGCCCGAATCCGAAACAACCCCATTTTGTTCTTTGTTCGAAATCAGCCAATCCGAAACACCCCAATTTTGTTCTTTGTTCAAAATTGCAAAATCCGAATCTGAAACGTTTTGGATTTTTAAAAATGGCCCCAGGGAAAAACTAGTGGGTGGTGGTAGTGCCTGATGGGTGGAAACTACCACCCAAGTTTCAGAGGAATTGGGCAAAGGGCTGGTTTTTGGTGAATTTTTGAAGTATAGGATTCTTCCCATAGGGAAGAATGAAGGTTTCAGCAAAAGTATAGCTTCATGTTGGGGGGAAAGGTGTGGCCCAGAGTGGGTGGGTGGTAGTGCCCAGTGGTGGCAAGGAAGCTGCCAGAATTATTTCAAAGGAATTGGGCAGAAGGCTGATTTTTAAAGATGTAATGGAGTTTCTGCATCTGTAAAGTTCTTCCCCATAGAGAATGATGGACCTCCATAATTCCTGCCCCATAACTGCACTTGGGGGGCACCAGGGTGTCCCAGAGTGAGTGGTGGTATAGAGCACATAGGGTGCCAACCACCCCCATGGGTTGCTAACCCATGGGGTACTGGGTTCTGTTGTTTCTGAGATGTTTTGAGTGCAGATTCAGATTGTCTGGTAGCATATGAGAGTGGATTCATGGTTTGTCGTTGAAAATCTCATATGCTACCAGAGAATCTACACTCAGAACACCTCAGAAACAACAGAACCCTGCAACCCCTGGGGGTGGTTGGCACCCTATGTGCACTACACCACCACTTGCTCCCGGTCACCCCAGTGCCCTCCAGGTGGAGTTATGGGTCTGCTGAAACCTCCATTATTCCCTGGGGGGGGGGGACCTTAAAGAAGCATAAATTTCAACAATTCCTAAGAAATCAGCCCTTTGCCCTATTCCTTTGGAATCTGGGTTGTGGCAGGCACCCCTTGGGGCACTGCCACCCAACTCACTGTTTTGCCCCTCAGGCCCCCTTTCTGCCCCTTTTTCAAAAATTCTTTAAAAATAAGCCCTTTCCCCAATTCGTCTGGAATCTGGGTGGCCGCAGGCACCCATTGGGGCACTACCACCTGAACCACTCTTCTGCCCCCAAAGCCCCCTTTCTGCCCCAAATCCACCCCAAATAACATCACACATCAACAACAACAGAGCTTTGGAAGAAAATCAGGCAGATTTCCAAAGGTCATCCACATCCACATCCCTCCCGCCTGAAATGCAATTGATCTACACACAACAGTGTGCAACAACAACAATGAAATGCACACTGCCCCACTGGCCAATGAGGGTAAATGCACACTGCCCCACTAGCCAATAAGGGTAAAATTTACCCTGAAATTTGCTTAAAGGGAATAAGGAGGCAATTGCCAGCAGATCAGCCCATGCTTTTGCTGGCCAATCTGCGGGCTGGAAATTCAAACAGATGTCAAAACTCAAAATGCAGACTGAAGGAGAAAGACTTTTTGCGATTGCAAAATGGAGTTCCAAAACAGCTGAAACAACAAAACGTTTTGTATCCGAAACATGGACGTTTTGTTTTGGCTACAAAATTTTCTGTTTTGAGCATTGGGTGTTTTGTTTTGGCTACAAAACAGCCGAAATGGCCTGTTTTGTACACAAAACGTTTTGTATCTGAAACGAAACGCACACCCCTAACAGGCTGTCTGTACTGGGCAAGTTGTCTGGGCAAAAGGTCTTTACTGGGCAAATTATTATTATTACTTATTCAATTTCTATACCGCCCTTCCAAAAATGGCTCAGGGCGGTTTACAGAGAGAAATAATAAATAAATAAGATGAGTAAATAAGATAAAATTGATGGAAAGCACTATCAAAAATAAAATTGTTAAGCATACAGAAGAACAGGCCCTGCTGGGAGAGAACCAGCATGGCTTCTGCAAAGGTATATCTTGCTTCACGAACCTTCTGGAGTTATTTGAGAGTGTCAACAAGTGTGTGGATCAAGGTGATCCAGTTAGTATACCTGGACTTCCAAAAAGCTTTCAACAAGGTTCCTCATCAAAGACTCTTGAGAAAACTAAGCTTAGCAGTCATGGGATAAGGGGACAGGTTCATGTGTGGATTGGTAACTGATTGAAGGACCGGAAATAGAGGAATAAATGGACAGTTCTCTAAATTGAGGGAAGTAAGAAAGTGGGGTGCCCCAGGGATCTGTACTGGGACCGGTGCTCCTTAGCTTGTTTATAAATGATCTAGAAGTTGAGGTAAGCAGCGGTATGGCCAAACTTGCAGACGACACCAAACTATTTAGGGTAGTGAAATCCAAAAGAGATTGTGAGGAGCTCCAAAAGGATCTCTCCAAAGGGGGTAAGGGGGTGACAAAAATGGCAAATGTGGTTCAGTGTAAACAAGGGTAAAGTGATGCCTATTTGGGGCCCCCCCCCAAAGCCCAACTACACATATATGCTGATGGGGTCTGAGCTGTCAGTGACTTACCAAGAGAGGGATCTTGGGGTCAAGCTTGTTAAAAGTGTCAACACAATGTGCGGCAGCTGTGAAAAAGGCCAATTCCATGCTAGGGATCATTAGGAAGGGGACTGAAAATATCATCATCATCATCATCATGCTCTTATACAAATCGATAGTGTGGCCATATTTGGAGTACTGTGTACACAGTTCAGGTCACCATACCTCAAAAGGGACATTGTAGAACTGGAAAAGGCGTAGAAGAGGACAACCAAGATGATCGGGGGCCTGGAGCGCCTTCCTTACGAGGCAAGGCAACAACAGCTGGGGCTTTTTAGTTTAGAAAAAAGACGACTGCGGGGAGACATGATGGAGGTCTATAAAATTCTGCTCGGTGTGGAGAGAGTGGAGACAGCGTTCCCTGTTAGAGGGAACGCTGGTACGCTCCCAATTTTAGATTGAGCGTTTGATAAAAGCAAGGTCGGCGATGGGGAACTTGCTCATCTCTTCAGCTGGGTAGGAGGACGTTCCCGCTCCGCCTACCTTGTTCCGGAGGTAGAGATGGAATCCGGGGTTTGACAGAGGAACAAGCTCCCCACCTCCGACCTTGGTTTTATTGAGCACACGATCAAATACCAGCAGTGCACACAACTCCCAAACTTCGCCCGCGTTTTCACCTTCTGAGCTTTTGTGCTCTTGCTTTTATTTCCTTTTTAAACTTCCAATGGCTAACCTGGCTGGAATGTTGATCTCTTTTTCTTTTTTTTAATCATGTGTTAATGGTTGCTAGTATCTGCAGTTGTGACTTGAAAGCTGCCGCGCGGAAGGAAGCCCTTCGGAAGGTGAAAGGGAGGGAAAATGCTGCTCTTATGGGAGCAGAGCTGGTCTTGCGGTAGCCAGCAGGGATTGTCCCATGCTAAGCAGGGTCCACCCTGGTATGCATTTGGATGGGAGACCACATGTGTGAGCACTGGAAGATGCTAACTGAACAAAAGAGGCACCTTTTAAAAGTGGCGATTCTGATTTCTTTTAGAAGTGGTGATTCCCGCAGCTGCTCTACGGGAGCCCTTTGGAAGGGGAAAGGGAGGGGAGAGCTGGTCTTATGGGAGTAGAGCTCATCTTGTGGTAGCAAGCATGACTTGTCCCCTTAGCTAAGCAGGGTCCGCCCTGGTCGCATAGGAATGGGAGACTACATGTGATCATGTAAGATATTCCCCTCAGGGGATGGGGCTGCTCTGGGAAGAGCAGAAGGTTCCCAGTTCCCTCCCGGCAGCATCTCCAAGACAGGGCTGAGAGAGACTCCTGCCTGCAACCTCAGAGAAGCCGCTGCCAGTCTGTGCAGACAATGCTGAGCTAGGTGGACCAAGGGTCTGACTCAGTATATGGCAGTGGCCTATGTTCCAGGTTCGAGAGAAACATTTAAAGAAGAGAGCCATTTTGGAAGGGCGGTATAAAAATCAAATCAAATAAATAAATAAATTCTGAACATTGTTACAGCTACTGATAAGAGATATGTTTTGTATGCTCCAGGATAAAGACTATCCCCCGAAGAGGAGGATATTACTCGAAACACATAGGGACTTGTTTCTCATCAAGCCATTTTGCATCACTGAACATTGTTTTGGGAAATCTAGAATTCTAACACACACGTCATGTGTGCGCCCGCACGCACGCACACACACCCTATGGTGTAGCTATGCATCTTTATGCAAAGCCTGTGAAAGGCATGCCTGGGAAATGTACAGTGGACTTCCTTTGCAGCATCTTGGGTTAGCAGCCAGGAAAATACTGCACATTCAGAAAATTATGATTCAGATATTTACATACCACATTTCAACAAGAAGTTCACAAAATGGTTTACATGACAAAAAGAACCTGAAGATAATTTCCTGCGGCAAAAAGGCTCACAATCTAGAAAGAAGGACAAAGGAAGACATCCGCAACAGTCACAAGGATGGATGCTGTGCTGAGATGAATAGAGACAGGTGTTCTTCACCCTGCCAAATAGAAGCCATCGCTTGAAAAGGTACCTCTCGCCTAAGTCCGGAGGGGCTTTTCCGAATTCTGCATTCTACAAATGCATTCTGCAAAGATTTCCAATTCTGTCAATAAAAAAATCTCTCCATCCCCAAAGTATCATTTTGCAGAGTACATCAGAAGAGCCTGATGGATTTAGATCAAGGGCCCAGCACCCTGTTTCCAACAGTGTGCAGACAGATGTCCCTGTGAAGCACCACAAATATAATCAAGTCCCCCCCACGCTCTCTCAATCCCAGAAGCTGAGCGCTGAGGTTGCAGAACCGGCAATCTGCAACTCGTGCTCACCTCTGAACACTTTGCCTTTCAATCTGCATCGGGGGAAATGCCTACACCGCTGGTGATTAACAATCGCCTAGAGAAGAATTTTGGTTCTCCCATACTAACTGTAATCACCCATCTCTTCCAATTTAACCAATCTTCCCTCTAGTTCTGCTTGCCTTTCGGGGTGCCAAAAAGGGGGATTTAAATTGGATTTGACCGATCACTTGAGCTTATTAGATGCCATTATGCCAAGATATTGGATTCAGTATTAAGGAGCCGGCAACTAAGGACAGGGATTTATTACACCCAGCAGCGATGGGCGAAAGTTGTCGCCTGTTCCCAGTCCACTTGATGAAGCAGATACACTGCCAAAAGAGGTTATTAGTTTAAGCAGATCAAGGCAGAACACCATGCAAAGCAGTAATGAGTATGCAAATACATCATCACTAGTTACAGCCGTTCACCACCACGGTTTTTCACTCTTCTGGTGCAATTAAAGCCAGCTGCCTCCCAAAACGATCTCTCTCTCTCTCTCTCTCTCTCTCTCTCTCTCTCTCTCTCTCTCTCTCTCTCTCTCTCTCTCTCTCACACACACACACACACACAGTTGCTCCATTTCTGCTGGTGCAACTGTGCGGTTGCAAACCATTTAAAAAATCCCCATAAACCGCCCTCAGACTTCAAATACCATGCGTCTCATTTTTCTGAAATCCCAGGAAGGGGAGAAGAGGGGTGGCACAATGGGAACCAGCGGTATCAGGTAAGAACTAAACTGCCTTCTCTCCATGCGGCCGCCATCTTGGATTGAGATGCACGACATCACACACCCGGGCTTTGGGGTGGTTTGGCATGCTAGCTAGGCAAGCAAAAGAACCCGTGTCCCAGGACGACATAACTTTCAGCATGGGCCACCCCCATGTCCCGGCTCGAACCAGGAACCTCACGACCGGTGGCCGAGGTCTCGCCTAGCGAGCCAGCTGGGCCTGTGTGAGCTCAGACCCGAGAGCCCTCTTCAGGCACAAGAGGGGACTGCACTCTCCATCAGCTGCTGCAATTGGCAGGCCGTATGGAGCCTCCGGATTGGCCAGGGCGCCTATAAATAAGAGCAGCTTGGCCGCCGGGTGGTCAGTTGAGCCGTACGTTCCACTGGCTGCACTTCAGACCGCAGCGGAAACCCTCGTTCCCATTCCAGCTCCGTTAAGGGACTCTGTGGACCCTGATTTGGAGAACCAAATTCTCCCCTTCTGGATCCGGGCGTAGCCACCCACAGCCCTAGGCCGGTCCCGATCCTCGGGTTCCTCTGCGTCCCAACTGTGGGTGGAAGAAAGGGGGCAAAGTGGTTTTCGAGAGGGGCTCGGTGGCGAGGCTTTGAAGGCCTCAATCTTGACAATTTGGCAGGCGCCGTGAGGCCTCGAAGTACAGATGGGAAGCAGCTTCGTTCAGGTGCCAGGCTGTCAGTTGGATTAAAATGACTCATTTATTTACCAAAAGAAGCACACAAAGTGCTTTAGCTAAACAGAGGGAGAGAAAAGCGGGCGAGCGGGCGAGGGCCAAGCGGAGGTAGGAGCTCTCGCGCCTTCTCAGCCTGCCAAGAGTCATTACAGCCGAGTGTGGAAAGCCATCAGCGGGGAAGAGACCCCCGTCGGCCGGGTGACAGATTGGACTGCGTAATCAGAGGAGGAAGGGGGGAGACGCAGAAAGCTGTCAGAGAGCGAAAGCGTTCTGGCCGCGCCCGCCAGAAAACTGGCAAGAAGAGTTAGCGTGACAGAGTTAACAGGCAAACAAGCCTCCAAAATGATCTCCCCTCGCCAAACGCGCTTTCGAAAGGGCACCTCCCTGAGAAGGGGAAGCAAAAACTTTGGCGAAGGAGAAAGAGGAAAAGACGCAGAGTCATCTGAAAAAGGAAGACCACGGAATTGTTGGGTTTTTTCAACATTAGAAATTGGTTACTCAACTGGGCGGGGGAAAAATGGCTACCTCAAGATCTTTGGTTTCCGAAGGTGGTTTTTGACATATGCAGTATGTGTGTGGTAGGGAGGAGTGTTTAGAAAGGGAACAGAAAGAGGATGAAGGCAGACATCTTGGCAATTTCAAAAATGGACCAAGGATGAACAAGCTCTTCAGGTCTGAGGAGCAAGTCTCCATCTCTTCAGGAGAAGGCCCAAGACATTTTGGGACCCTAAGCCGAGTTCAAATCCCCATTCAGCCATAGTACTTGCTGGGTGGCTCTGGGCCAGTCACTTCTCTCTCAGCCTCACCTACTTCACAGGGTTGTTGTGAGGAGAAACTCAAGTATGTAGTACACTGCTCTGGGCTCCTTGGAGGAAGAGCGGGATATAAAATGTAGATAGATAGATAGATAGATAGATAGATAGATAGAAAGATAGATAGATAGATAGATAGACAGATAGATAGATAGGCAGGCAGGCAAGCAAGCAAGCAAGCAAGCAAGCAAGCAGAATATCCAAATGGCACCACCTGGGCTGAATAGTGCAGCAAGTCCGGCCTGCCTCTGAACTTTTGAGCACTTCGATGGCTTCCATTGCTGGCTCTTCTCCTCCAGCTTTCGGGAAAGTGAGCAGGGAAACAGCACTGGGCTCTCTTCTCAAGGAGGCCTTCTTCTAGAAGGTTCCAAACAAGCTTAAATATCCCCAGAATGCACTCATGAACCGACAACCACCACGAGTCCAAAAGGTGGAACAGAAGTCGATATACCATGTGGCAAGGTGGAATTATCACCATGGGCAGCGGATAAGCAGCGTCCATTATGGTATCTGAATGACTTGGAGGGCGTCCCCTGCTAACTGGGCCAAGATGACCCTTTCAACAGTTCCCCCCCCGCCATTTAGCGCGGGGGGGAGCAGCTGTCCCTATTTGGCCCAGCACAATATTCCTCTCAACGACTGTTGCTGGTGTCTAGTCTACCATGTGTGTGTTTTAATTATTATGTTCTTCTTTGGAACAGGGAACCATCTTTGAGCGTTCCTGAAGCACACAGTTTGGGAATGACCCAGTTACACTTTTCAAAATGGCGGTTCTCTTATATTTAGAGAGGAAGATAAAGAACCATCCCTTGTTGTGAAAACCACTTTGGAAACTTTGCTGTTGAAAGGCAGAATAATAATAGGAAAGGTTTCTTCCTCTGTCTGAAGGAAATTAAATCGACGGCCTCACCCAATGGGATTGTTTGGCAACAGGTTCAAGGCAAAAGGAAAAACTTATCTTAAAAACAAAAACACAGAAAACTAACACACAGTATTCAGTACTGCAGCCTTAAAAGGATTAGACCTGGGGTTCTCAAGGGTTCCCTGCTACCTGGGCAAAGCGGCACCTTTTTAAAGTGGTGGTTCTCTTTATTTAACAGGGGGAGAGCAACTGGCCCTATCCACCCCCAGCACAGGACCGCTCCAGTGACGGTTGCTGGTGTCCCTCTTATGTTTCTTTTTTCAGTTGTGAGAGCTTTGGGGACAGGGAACCATCTTACTTACTTACTTATTTTTTTTCTCTGTGTAAACCGCCCTGAGCCATTTTTGGAAGGGCAGTATAGAAATCGAATAAACAACAACAACAACAACATTGATAATAAAATTCAGCCATCCCAGGTCCTTGGGAAGGACTCGATATCTGGATAAAACAAACCAGTCAATAGCACCAGTCTGACTGTGTAAACAAAAATAATAATCTTACAACGGAGAACGCATGGTTGAGAATCCCTGAGTTCACAGACTTATGGAAGATCAGATCGACACTGGCTATGATAGCTAAGCCAGTCCACCTAATGGTGCAGCGGGGAAGCAACCTGCCTAGAGAGCAGGAGGCTGTTGCTTTGAATGTTGTGTTTCCCAGAATATGGGAGACTCCTATATCGGGCGATAGAGGAAGATGCTGAAAGGCATCATCTCATACTGCGTGGTGGAAGGCAACGGTCAACCACTCTCCTGTATCCTACCAAGAAAACCACATGGCAATGTGGTTGCCAGGAGTCGATACCGACTTGATGGCACAACCTTTCCCTTTCCCTTTACGATAGCTAAATGGAAGAATTATGTTCAGAGTTAGGCTACCTTTGGATATCGACCCTGGACCAAATCTATTATGCGACAGAAAGTCATAATTCCCGATGACCTACAGATGCTAAATTCTGCATATGCAATCCTGCCACTGAAGTTAGCTAAATGAACTATTTCATATGCCGGCATATGTTGGGGGAAAGGTTTTTTTGTATTTGTAAGAAGAAATTCTGAATAAAAGCATCGGATTATAACCGTTACTGTTCTGAACAGATCTTTAACACTCAAAAATCAGGTCAATAATTAAAAACAAAAAAAGACATCAAGCCCAAGAGAAGCAGGAGATCTTTCTCAGATACAAAGTTACCATAATTCAAATTTAGCATATACGATAATTAGTCAATAAAATGACTAATGCTTGAAGTTGACATCCTACAAATTTCTCTTCTTTCACTTTCCTTTTGCAAGCCAATTAAAAATCATTGATATAACTTATTAAATATTTAATTAAAAATAACTATAAATTATAATAATCATAAATATAAATATAAACACACACACACACACCCCTAGAGCCTTTGGTCAGACAGTATATACATTAAATAAATATAATAAAATATGTTATTTATTTATTTATTTATTTACATTTTTATTCCGCTCTTCCTCTAAGGAGCCCAGAGCAGGGTACATAGTTATGTTTCTCCTCACAACAACCCTGTGAGGTATGTTAGAATACTGAAGAGTTTGTGGGTATGTTTGTGCAAAATTAAGTCACATTTCCCAATTACAGATACCAAATTTTGCATAAAACAATCCTGCCCCTTAAAAGCAGCTGAATTGACTACTTTTTTACACAGGAATATGCGGGAGGAAAGTTGTAAACAATTGTTTAAAAATGCAAAATTAGCTTCGCCAACAACAGGCCTCACCTACTAGTAAATGAATAAACCGGTTGTCTCAGTGGCCTGTTTAAGCAAGAAGGGCAGAAGATGGCAACCAAAGTGATGGCAACCAAGGGGCCTAGAGCACCTTTGTTATAAACTACAACACCTGGGGCTTTTTAGTTTAGAAAAAAAGATGACTGAAAGGAAACATGATAGAGGTCTATAAAATCATTCATGGTGTGGAGAAAGTGGAGAGAGAAATTTTTCTCCCTCTCTCACAACACTAGAACCAGGGATCACCCCATGGAACGGATTACCATGAAATTTAGGGCTGACAGAGGAAGTACTTTATCACACAGTGCATAATCAACCTATGGAATTCTCTGCCACAAGATGTGGTGACAGCCACCAGCCTGGATGGCTTTAAGAAGGGTTTGGATAAATTCATGGAGGAGAGGGCTACCAACGGCTACTAGTTTGGTGGCTATAGGCCACTTCCAGCCTCAGAGGCAAGATGCCTCCGAATCCCAGTTGTGGGGAGCAACAGTAGGAGAGAGGGCCTGCCCTCAGCTCTTGCCTGTGGGCTTCTCAGAGGCATCTGGTGGGCCACTGTGTGAAACAGGATGCTGGACTAGATGGGCCTCCTTGGGCCTGATCCAGCAGGGCTGTTCTTCTGTTCGAGGCATCCGACTGGTTGTCAGAAACGGACCTTTGGTCCGAATAGCAGCGGGTTTCTCCCTCCGTACACCTTGATCCTTCGTCGCAACCTCGCAACCCCTTCCCAATTAAAAGAATCTCACCAAGGGAGCCAGCAAGCTAAACCACTCAGTGGCAACCCAAGGCGCGTCAGAGGCCAGCCAGAGCTTTTCAGCTCTAATGCCCCCCGATGGCTGTAATTTACACATTTGGAGTGGGGAGCCATCACCGAGACATGCGTGTTTCCCAGGCCAACAGCTGCTATGATTAGTGAGCAAAATGCGCAGTGATGCAGTAGCCTGAAGCCACCGGGGAAGCCAGCAAGCAAGAGGAAGCAGACAGACATTGGCCAGGGATGGCGGCTTCCTTCCTGCCCTTGAAGGCAGCCTGAAGTTCAAACTACCAGAGACAGCACTGTCGAGAGTCCTTTTACAACCATGCAGGTTGCTGAGCTTTGACTCAGCTCCCAATGTACTTTCGATTTTCCGTGGCCATCATGAGGACTAGCCACATTGTGCAGCAGCCATGGGAACTGGAAATCCACAGGGAATGAAGGCATACCCACCCCATTTTGGACTCCACTTACTCCAATTCTCCAATTCCCTGCCTTCCCCACCAGATGACGGAATGAACAGGACTTCATTTACACCGGGGTGACGCTCAATTATATTTCATAACTTACAGTGCAGAGTAAGACCCCAGTCTTTGATTGCAAGAAATCCTGGAAGACAGACGTCCTCTCCTAAGGGAGGCAAAAATAAGACAAGCGTTACTGAGGCCTGTCAGTGTGGCTGAGTCTTTTTTGGAAGGGCGGTATATAAATCAATCAATCAAATCAATAAATAAAACTATGACCACTCTAGTAAGGTAAAATACTGCACTGCAAAAGATTACCAAGGAAGATTTTCATCTCCAGATGTTTTGGAACGCAGGAGCATAGGAAGCTGCTATATACGGAGTCAGACCCTTGGTCCAGCTAGCTCAGTATTGACTACCCAGACTGGCAGCGGCTTCTCCAAGGTTGCAGGCAGGAGTCTCTCTCAGCCCTCTCTTGGAGATGCTGCCAGGGAGGGAACTTGGAAGCTCCTGTATGCAAGAGCGCTTCCCAGAGCAGCCCCATCCCCTCTAAGTGGAATATCTTCTAGTGCTCACACACGTAGTCTCCCATTCAAATGCAAACCAGGGCAGACCCTGCTTAGCAAAGGGGACAATCCATGCTTGCCACCACAAGACCAGCTCTCCTCCCAACAGTACTGTAGTCTCGCTCAGAACTTCTCCCATTCTTATCTAAGAAATTGTTGACAGCTAAGGAAGATAGAAAAAGCATTGATGCTTTTGAACTTGGGTGCTGGAGAAGACTTTGGAGGAGACCATGGACAGCCAGGAGAACAAACCAATGGATCCTAGAACAGATCAATCCAGAATTCTCACTCCAGGCACAAATGACCAGGCTCAAACTATTATGCTTTGGAGATATTATGCGAAGACCCAGCTCTCTTGAGAAGTCCCTAATGCTGGGGAAAGTGGAAGGAAAGAGAAGAAGAGGACGACCAGCAAGCAAGGTGGACGGACTTGATGACGACAGCCATGAATGCACCACTGAGAGACCTTCAAGGCCAAGTTGAAGACAGATCATCCTGGAGAGAATCTCTCTATGGGAGTCGACACCAACTTGACAGCAATCAATCAATCAATCATGGACAGGCAGGAAAACAAACCAATGGATCATAGAACAGATCAATCAGGAATTTTCACTCGAGGCACAAATGACCAGGCTCAACCTATCATACTTGGGACACATTATGCGAAGACCCAGCTCCCTTGAGAAGTCCCTAATGCTGGGGAAAGTGGAAGGAAAGAGAAGAAGAGGATGACCTGCAGCCAGGTGGATGGGCTCAATTACAGCAACAATGAATGCACCACTGAGAGACCTTCAAGGCCAAGTTGAAGACACAGATCATCCTGGAGAGAATCTCTCTATGGGTTGCTAGGAGTTGACACTGACTTGACGGCACTCAATCCATCCATCCATCCACCCATCCATCCATCCAAGCAATACAATTACCAGACATCCCAAGCTCCGAGGCTGGCTCAGTCTTCCTCCCTGGGCACGCCACCCCGAAGGAAGGGGCCAAGCCCAGCTCTCCCCCTCTGCCCAAACGGCAAGGCCATCGCCCTGCCTTGCTGACAACAGCTGTGCCCAGCAGCACCATATGGGAGAGGCCATTTAGCTCCATTAATGCTCTTAATCTGAAGACGCGGCACGCAAACGACACACCGGGCGGCGCTCTTCCCCGGGTGCCGGCTTCCAAGCGGCGTTCCGGTGGCCACAACAGCTGGCCGCTCCGGCCGGTTCTGCCTCGCTCAGGCTGAGGAGTGGATGCCACTCCGGGGCGAGGAGAGCACATGTTCCCCAGCCCGGCGGGGAGGGAGCAGCTGAGGACAGACAGCAGCGACTCTGCCTTCCGCTGCGGCGGAGAGAGGCTCCGTATCGGTTGCCGTCTGGCAGTGCCGCCGGGCATCGAGGCAAAGCCCTCCCGGAGGCCCACAAGGCTTGGCTGAAGTATAATGCACTTGCCGTCACTTAAGCAGACCTCCCGCCCGGCTAGCCACGCCTGGTTGCGCTTGAAGGATATTTAAGAGGCCTTTAAGAGAGCCCTAAAAAGCTATTTGTTTGGCCTGGCCTTCCGAGGCTTGTAAAGAGTTGTTTTTTTTAAAAAAGGGATTTTAATCGGTTTTGAATGCTTTTAAGTGTTTTTGAATTGTTTTTATGTTATTGTTAACCGCCCAGAGAGGAAAGCTTGGGCGGTATACTAGATAGATAGATGGATGGATAGATGGATGGATGGATGGATGGATGGATGGATAGATAGATGGATAGATTGGCTTGCTTAGCCGACTGAAGTTAAAAAGGATTAAGTCGCTCTTTTCATTTCAGTGGGACGACTCTACTAGCTCTGAGTCATCTTCTTCATCCTGTCCGCTAGGGAGAGGGGTGCTGTGAAACCCAACCTTGCCTTGTGGGTCTTCTTGTAGCTCTGAAGAGAGGGCTCTTTGCCTGTTAAAGGGCCCTCCTCGAGTCCCAAGAAAAGGGCAGTTCACTGCGGAAGTCAGCCAAAGCGGCCCCACTTGAAAAATAGTGAAGGTCACCGGCCTAGAGATAATCTGAGTGTATGGTATAGAAATATAAGGGATGAACATACGAACGAACAAAGAAACCAAAAATAAATCCTTGGGAACACCATTTCCTGAGGCCGACAGGAGGAAAGGCAAGATTTATTTTTATTCATTTATTTAATTTAAAATATTTACACACTACTGCTGGGGGCGGCTCGCAACAATAAATTAGATACAATATACAATAAAAGAAATAGAATTAACCAAATTGAGTAAGCAAGTTAAAAGTCAGGTTAAAAACCACAAGCGGTATTAAGTTCAAATTAAAAGTTATTTTAAAAGCTAAACTCTAAAAATTATAAAAAGCTAAAGAACCTACCAGATATAACAAAGAATGAGCATTAAAAAGCCTCCTTAAAAAGGTGTGTTTTAAGATGTTTCTTAAAAACATTGAGGGAGGGAGCATGGTGAAGCTCTTCCGGGAGGGCCTTCCAAAGCCGAGGGGCCACAACCGAAAAGGCCCTGCTCTAGTCCCCACCAACCACTGGTAACCAGTGAAGCTGCCGATTTCTCCCCAACTCAAAACCCTGCTGCCCATTTAACCTTTTTGCATTTCCTGAATGGGCTCCGTATCGGGCTCACCTTCTGCTGCATGTCGCCGTGGAGACATGCAAACGTCCGAGGCGGCGAACGTTCCGACCCGACGGCCCTCCACTCCTCACCCAGGACCTTGCAGAAGAGCGCGTGGTGAAAAGCCACCTGCTCGCAGCTGGAGAAAAAGACGATCGTCTTGTGGCGTTTCTCAAACTGGCCGGAGAAGAAAACGCACATTAAGATCAGAGCTGTGAGCACCCTGCAATTGCGCCACAGAATGAGATACTGGGCACAGAATTCAGCAGCACAGGAACTTCTGTTTTCTTCCCCCCCCAATCCAACCCCTTTAAAAAAAAAAAGAAGCAAGTCATAGCTGTGAAGGAGGAGCGTGGAAAATGTCACGTAAGAATTTAGACGCTGGAGAGAAGAAGTGTCTACTGGAAGCTAGGCTTCTCCAACTATCTCCATGAGTGACAAAACCAAAATAGTTACATGGAACATGGCAGATCAGAACACTTGCAGTATTCAGCTTTTCTTGGATTTTTAAAAAACAACTGATTGTTGTTGTTTATTACAACACGACAAAACTTAGGCACATAGGAACCTGCCTTCTACGGAGTCAGATCCTTGGTCTGTCTAACTCAGTATTGTCAACACTGACTGGCAGCAGCTCTCCAAGATTACAGGCAGATTCTGCCAGGGTCTTCTGGGAACTTCTGCCTGCAAGCATGCAGATCGTCTCTCAGTGAGTGATGCCCTGACCTTCCAATGGGAATATCCTCCGGGACTCATACATGCAGTCTCCCATCCAATTGCAAACCAAGGCAGATCCTGCTTAGCAAAGGGGGACAGTTCATGCTTGCTACCACAAGACCAGCTCTCCTCCCCTGCTACCTTAAATGAGCAGCAGGAAAAGCAATCAAGAGTCTAGTGTCACCTTTGGTGAAACTCAGAGGATGGAGGTCTGGGTCATGAATGCTCAAGTTTTCTATGTTGGAGGTTAGGCAAGGGTTGGGTCAGAGTCCGGGTCATACAGACTGGGGTGGAGAGCCGGTCTTGTGGTAGCGAGGAGGAATGGTCCCTTTTACTAAGCAGGGTTCACCTTGGTTTCAGTTTGGATGGGTGAGCAGTTTAGGGGATGGGGCGGTAACTCAGCGGGAGAGCATCTGCTTTGCATGCAAAAGGTCCCAGGTTCAATCCTTGGCAGCATCTCCAAGTAGGGCTGAGAGGGGTTCCTTTTGGAAACCTTGGAGAGCCAATTCCAATCATTATTATTAATTATTATTATTATTATTATTGTACATTTTATATCCCACTCTTCCTCAAAGGAGCCCAGAGCGGTGTACTGCATACTTGAGTTTCTCTTTCACAACAACCCTGTGAAGTAGGTTAAGCTGGGAGAGACGTGACTGGCCCAGAGTCACCCAGCTAGTCTCCTGGCCGAAGGGGGATTTGAACCTGGGTCTCCCTGGTCCTAGTCCGGCACTCTAGCCACTACACCACGCTGTCTCCTTCCAATTCCAATAAGAATACAGATACGACAAATATTTATATGCCGCTTTTCAACAAAAGTTCCCACAGTGGTTTACACAGAGAAATAAAAATAAATTAGCTGGGCTGGGCACAGAGCATCTGCCGTTGCCTTCTTCTTTGCCCGCCTGGAGCAGCCTTCTTCCTCTTCCCTGCCCGCCCCAATCTTCTTATTTTCTGCTGCCCTCCCGCCAGCCGCGGCCCCCCCACCCTCCCACCCATGGGCCAGCTGCCACCACTGCCGCCATATTCTTCCTCTTGCCCGTCCCCGTCGCTATCAGCAACTGCTCGCGAACTCTCCATATATATGATGAAGAAGAAGATAAAGATGGCTCCCTGTCCCCAAAGGGCTCACAGTCTAAAAAAGAAACAGAAGACAGACCCCAGCAACGGCCACTGGAGGGATGCTGTGCTGGGGACGGAGAGGGCCAGTTGCTCTCCTCCTGCTAAATACAAGAGAATCACCACTTTGAAAAGGTGCCTCTTTGCTCAGTTAGCAGGGGACAGCAGGGAATGTCAGAACAGCCCAGCTGGATCAGGCCTGAGGCTCATCCAGTCCGGCATCCTGTTTCCAACTGAGGAGCCCACAGGCAAGAACATGCCCTCTCTCCTGCTGTTGCTCCCCTGCAACTGGGATTCAGAGGCATCCTAGAGGGCCTGTAGCCACCAGACTATTATTATTCATTATTTATTTATTACATTTATAAACCACCCCATCCAGAAGCTCTGGGCAGTGTACAACAACTGATTAGCCACTGATAGACCTCCGTGAATCAGTGTAGACGACCCTGAGCTAGACGGACCCATGGTCTGACTTGGTGTAAGGCAGCTCCCTATGTTCCTAAGAAGAAATGAAATCAGAAATACTGATCAAACACATTGTAATACGTTACTGGGGACTGTTGTGTACGTTAAGGCAAATGTTCAGTGACTAGTAATTAAAGAAATATTTTAATTATATGGCTGAGACCAGAGTAATAACTTCTAAACTACAGATATTGATCTATAGCCCTCAAATAAATTTCAGCAACCTGCAAGGTGGTCTCAGGGGTTCGAAATGTTGGGGCCCTAGACGTGCCCGGACTACAACTCCCATCATCCCCAGCCACAATGGCTGAACGCTGGGTGATGGGAAATGTGGTCAGCCAACTGCTAGGGACCCAAGGTGGAGAATACCTGCCTTGAAGGGTTTTTTTGCCGATTCGGTGTTTGGAACATTTTGCCGATTCGGTGTTTGGAACACTTTGCCGATTCGGTGTTTGGAACACTTTGCCGATTCGGTGTTTGGAACACTTTGCCGATTCGGTGTTTGGAACACTTTGCCGATTCGGTGTTTGGAACACTTTGCCGATTCGGTGTTTGGAACACTTTGCCGATTCGGTGTTTGGAACACTTGCCGATTCGGTGTTGTCTGGGGGACAGAGGTCATCTCTGGAAGCAACCATTTTCCTTTCCCAAAGAATATCCAGAGACTGGGCACCCACCACGGAGACAAGGCCAGAGGCACTCACCTTGCACTTCCCGAGGATAAAAGCCGCCAGCGTCACGAGCCTCAGCTTGTACGGGATCACCACGACGTTCTGCTGGAGTTTTTCCGGCACAGCAAAACCGTCCAGCTCCGCTCCCTGGGGAGCTGGGCCAAATGCCTCCCCGGCACACGGTTTCACCTCTGGGGCGTTCGAGCCGCCAGACTGTGCCGTGACAGAGACGCAGACTGGATCCTGCAAGCTGATACTGGCCAATCTCGAGACTCCTGTGGTGGAAGGAAAAACAAACTTAGCATGCACGCTCGAGGCAAAGGGACAAATCTCCTTTGCAAGCTCCCAAAGTCAGCCCTGCCATACAGGCAAACCATAGGAAGCGGCCTTTACTGAGTCAGACCCGTGGTCCATCTAGCTCAGTACTGTCTACCCAGACTGGCAGCAGCTTCTCCAAGGTTGCAGGCAGGAGCCTCCCAGACCTGTCTGGAGATGCCGTAAGGGGGAATTCGGAACCTTCTGCATGCAGGTGTTCTTCCCAGAGTGGCCCCAGCCTCCTGATGGGAGGAGAGCTGGTCCTGTGGTAGCAAGCAAGCATTGTCCCTGTTGCTAAGCAGGGTCTGCCCTGGTTTGCATTTGAATGGGATAGTACATGTGTGAGCACTGGAAGATATTCCCCTTAGGGGATGGAGCCGCTCTGGGAAGAGCATCTAGGTTTCAAGTTCCCTCCCTGGTGGCATCTCCAAGACAGGGCTGAGAGAGATTCCTGCCTGCAACCTTGGAGAAGCCGCTGCCAGTCTGTGAAGACAATACTGATCTAGACAGTCCAATGGTCTGACTTGGAATATGGCAGCTTCCTATGTTCCCTAAGAGGAAAATCTTCCAGTGCTCACACACGGAGTCTCCCATTCAAATGCAAACCAGGGCCGACCCTGCTTAGCAAAGGGGTGCCAAATTAGATGGTTCGACTAGGACCAGGGAGACCCAAGTCCCCATTTAGCCATGAAACTCACTGAGTGACCCTGGACCAGTCACAAATCTTTCAGCCTAACCTACCTCACAGGGTTGCTGTGAGGGCAAACCGCTTTGGGAACTTTTGTTGAAATGTGGTACATAAACATTCGCCATATTCGTGTGTATATATATATATATATATATATATTTACCAGCCACTTGCCCTCCTTAAGCGTGCCTGTGCCTGGCCAGTGACTGGAGATACACGGCTTCCCTCATGGCCTCTGCAGCCACAGGCCAACTGCTTTTGCAGTGGTGCTTTCTGGGAAGGAGGGACGTGGGCTGGGGCCACCACCAAGCGGCCTCTGTCCCATTTGACCCGCCCCAGTGGCTGCGTCTGTGAAAAAAATGGCCGCTGTGACCTCGCTTACCTTCCGTAAGGGTGGCTGACAACAGGACATTTTGGCGCTTGTTGGCATCAGCATTTATAGCATTCAAGATGGCAGCAACAGTCTTCTCAAAACCCAGATCCAGAATCCTGCAATACACAAGGCAAAGAACTAAAGTCAGCGATACACCCCAGGCTTCTGGTGTGGGAGAGCAGTCTCTTCCCCCAACACATCAAAGGATGTTGAAGGAGGATGACCTGTCCTCCCCATAGGCAGGTCTTCGTAAAAGCAAGGGGTCTCGAACTCGGGTCCCCAGATGATGTTGGACTACAGCTCCCACCACACACACACCCAACCCAACAGGCGGAGGTCATCATGTAGGGATGTGCTCACCTGTCAGCCTCGTCCAGAATCAGCCACTGGACGCGGCGAAAATGGAGACATTTGGTGGACTTGATGTGGTCCACCAGGCGACCAGGAGTGGCAATAAGGATGTTTAGTCCTTTGCGAATTCTGCTTAGACAAGAGGGAGAGAGAACACGTTTGCAGAATTGGCTGGTTTGGCTGTTGGGGCCACACTTCTGGCCTGCACACTTCCTGTTCCCCATTTCCAAGAGCGTGGTGCAGTGGTTAGAAAGCAATGCTTCCAGTGTACTACAGCAACAAGTATTTCTAGGCCGCTTTTCAACAAAAGTTCTCAAAAGCGGTTTACATCGAGGAATAAAAATAAATAAAGAAAGAGGGCTCCCTGTCCCCAAAAGGCTCACGATCTAAAAAGAAACATCAGACGGACACCAGCAACAGCCACTGGAGGGATGCTGTGCTGGGGACGGACAGGGCCAGTTGCTCTCCCCCTGCTCATTAAAGAGCATCACCACTTTAAAAAGGTGCCACTTTGCTCAGTTAGCAGGGAGGGAGTTGTAATGCCCGCGGGCCAACTGGCAGCCCTCATCTACACTTAGGGCAGCCCCCTAATTGTTTACCGGGCCTGTGTGAAGTTTCAACCAAGGCTGAATCCTCTGCTCAGTTCCCCTGGTACCATGGAGATAAAACACAGCAATACTTGTTTAACAATAATAAACAACTTTATTTGTATGGGTGCCCCATAACAATTGTTCTCTGGATGGCTCATAGCAACAAAAACATACGGTTAAAAACACATTAAAATGACAATAATAAACAAATCAAATCAAAACAATAACATTTAGAACGATTTTAAAGCCTGGGTGTACAAAGAGCTTTTCATCTGGCATCTGAAAGACGATAGTGATGCTACCAGGAGAGCTTCTCTGCGGAGTAGTGTTCCCTCTAAGGTGTGCATATGTGTGCATGCACACAAGTTTTTTTTGGCGTCCACTCAGTTAATTTGAGATCCCGCTCAGGATGAATCAGGAAGACCTAATTCTGAATGCACATGTGCACACACTGCCTTGATACTGCCACCCAGAACACAATTCATTCTGCGCACAGATCAAAACAACTTGTTCTAGTAAGAACTAATCTGCCTATTTTCCTTTCACTATCCCAACAACTGGGCTAAATTTGGTCCAAATCGATTAGGCAGTCCACAAGTTAGCCCACTTGCGCCGTAAACATTTATGCGTCTGCCATCTTGAATTGGGGTGGATGACATCATCACATGTCATCATCAACCTGACTTCCAGCCCCGCCCCCTTCCTGACCTTGCTTCCTGTTTCCTGCCACACCCAACCTAGCTGTCTCCCTAGCTGGCGGTCTCCTGCCGCTCTCCCTGCCTTGCCCTCCCAACCCCCACTGGGATCTGACCAACCTGGACCCTTCTCATCCCTACTGCCCCCTGAAGCAAACGAAAGCCCTACAAGATGCCACGCCCTTCTCCACAGGGCCATCCAAGCATCCAGGTAACATGGCATCCCGACACCAGCACTTTAAAGGTGGCCCTGGAAGCAGACTGGGAGCAGTGTCCCCTCTCATTTTTTTCCATCTGTGCGTTGAATGAGTTTTGTTCTGGGTGGCAGTATCAAGGCAGTGTGTGCACACATGCATTCAGAATGGGGCCCTCCCGATTCAACCTGAGTGGGATCTAAAATTAACAAAGCGGACATTAAAAAAACTTGTGTGTGTGTGCAAATGTGCACGCCTTATAGGGAGCACTTTAAGGTGGCACTGGAAGCCGACTGGGAGTCCAACTGACTATAGTCAACTGACTAAGATTTCTTCAGCTGAGCAACCATCCTAACAGAAATGCAAAGTATATCTATTCTCCGGTAGTGCCCTTCTGGCCGCCCTTCTCCCAACCCTGGCAGTGGGTTCCAGAAGCCAAGAGGATTCCTGAATTGCCCTCTCCCCACCAGATACAAACCTGTTTCGCTCATCGACCAAACGTGCCCGAGGAGCAGGCACGGAGGAGCTTGCAAGAGAGATGGATGGATTGGCGAAGGGTGGGGGAGAGGAGGAACCCCACAGCCGTCAACAGGGATCATCAGCTGAGGAAGCTCATCAACATTTTAAAACCAGGGAAGATGTGAACACATTCCCCGCTGCCCAAGCCGTCCGATGTCTGTAAGATCCACGGCAGGGGTGCTCACAGCCTGATCCAGAGTCGCAAGCTTTCCCCCCACTTAAAAAGGTACTTCGGGAAAGAGTGACAGATGAAAGAGCCCACGAGAGAGAGAGAAAGAGGGAGGGAGGGAGGAAGAGAGAGAGAGGGAAGGAGAAAAACACAACCCACACCACAGAAAAAGGAAGATATGGTTTTATGGAGCCGACGGCCTACCTGGCCTTCTCCGATTTCTTCTTTTCTCCTCCCATCAGCACGCCAGCCACAATCCAGGTAAACGGCTAAACGAGGCAGAAAATGGGGAGAAGGAAAGGTTGAGATCCAGCCATCCTGCCGAAGCTAAGTAGGTCTTGGTCTGGTCAGTGTCTGGAGGGGAGACCATGCAGACCCATGGACGCCATCTTGGCATAGAGCCAGCATGGTGTAGTGGTTAGAGTGCTAGACTAGGACCGGGGAGACCCGAGTTCAAATCCCCATTCAGCCATGAGACTAGCTGGGTGACTCTGGGCCAGTCACTTCTCTCTCAGCCTAACCTACTTCACAGGGTTGTTGTGAGGAGAAACTTAAGTATGTAGTACATCGCTCTGGGCTCCTTGGAGGATAAATAATCTTGAGGTCCAAGATGGAAGAGAGGAAGGACGAGCATGGAAACTGCGGCATTCTGATCTGGGGAACCGAGAGCTATTACTCCTTAACAGCCAAGGAGATTCCCCAAAAGCCAACGTGGCCCTCACAGCCTATCTTCTCCTGCAGTTGCGATGGATATCTTCTAAAGTGCGCTCTCAGTTCATGTGGGTCAGAGGGGTATAAATAACTGTGTGTATTGATTTGCTTTGCAGGCAGAGAGCAGGGGTTCCTAACCTTGGGGCTCCATGTGTCGGACTACAACTCCCATCATCCCCCCATGGCCATTGCGGTGGGGATGATGGGAGTTGTAGTCCAAGACCACCAGGATACTCACTGTTGGGAACCCCCTAGTCTATCTATTATGCCTGGAACTGCCTCCCAGAATGCATTACTGATGCCATCTCATTTCCTTAGGAAATAAATAGTGAGAGCCAGCATGGTGTGTAGTGGCTAGAGTGTTGGACTAGGACCAAGGAGACCCGAGTTCAAATCCCCATGAAACTCACTGGCTGACTGGGCCAGTCACTTCTTTCTCAGCCTAGCCAACCTCACAGGGTCGTTGTGAGAATAAACATAACCATGTACACCACTCTGGGCTCCTTGGAGGAAGAGCAGGATAGAAACGCAGTAACTAAAGATGTAAATAAATAAAATCTCTGCTTAAAAATGCACTTCCTCCATGAAGACTTTGGCCCAGCTCCGCAATCCTCATAATCTGTTGCAATGAACCCTATTACATCTACAGGAAATCATGATTATAACTATATTTTATAAATTGCATATTTTATAATAATAACATATTATAATCTATATATTATAAATGGTATAATTATTATAAATAATAATTTATAATAATATGTATTTGTAATAATACAAATTATTATAACTATATTTTATAAATTGTATAACTTATAATAACATATTATAATCTATATAAGTGGTATAATTATTATAAACAATAATTTATAATAATATGTATTCGTAATAATACAAATAAATATTGTTTTTCTTCAGGTCGTCCCTTCTTCTACTCTCTTTTTCTCTTATTTCCATCACATCAATTTTTCAACTGTGACCAGGAAAGAGCAGAGTATCCTTTGCCCCTGGATTAAAATGGAAGGCACACATCACTTTTACTGATTTACTGAATGTTTAGTTTGCCTGTCCTTCAAGGAGTTTGGGATGGTGTACATAGTTCCTTCTTATATCCTCACAACAGCCCTGTGAGGTAGGCTCAGCCAAGAGAGTGTGACTGGCCTCAGGTCACCCCGTCAACTATATAGTTGAGGGGGAATTTGAAGCTGGGTCTTCCCCATCCAAGACCTACACTAACCACTACACCATGCAGTCTTCTCAAGATAAGAGAAGTATCTTTCTCCGCGGGCAGCCCTATTAATATTGCTTCCCAGAATCTTACCTTCCCTTTTCTGCAGTCACTCAGGGCCTCAAGGGCAGGATTTGCTTTGCAGGCAACGGAGATATTCCTGGCATCCCCCTGCACCCATGGCGAGTGTTACGTCAGGGAATCCTAGGAACTCCCTTCCACTGGATGTTGGTTGCTATTTGTGTACGGCTGGGCAATCTCTGATAAATAGGCCCTCCCGCCCCGATAGCCACAGAGTAGCACGTGCACCAATGCAGTCTAGTGGCTTAATTTGTCACGGCCCCGTTCCTTCAAAGGTGGACCCCAATTTCCCAACCGCAGCTCCTTAAAAAAAATACACCTTGACCAACAACTCAGTTTGAGACCTCCTCTGTGCACCACGTACAACAGGGCTCAATCAAGAGCTTTGCTCCTTTAAATATCTCTCAGTCAGCAGGTAAAGCTTCACAACAGGACAAAATCTAGACAGGCGGCAAAAATCCTGTCTTCCCCCAGTATTACCTTCAACAGTGTCTGGATGGTTTCTAAACTCTGTAGGGCCAGCTGCAAAGAGAGCAAGGAGCAAAATTAACAAGAGCCATGCATGTGCTTTGCATCCAACTCTCTTGAGGATGAACTCACAACTTTTTGATGCTCTCAGCACAGAAAACGCTCGAGGGCGTCTGGGCCCCTTTCCTTGCGTTCCTTTTACATGTTTGTCGTAAAGTGTGTGGGACGTGAGTGTCTCGAACCAGCGACTGTGGCAACACCCGTCTTCGGCCCTACACCCCGGGACAGCTTGTAGAAAAGGAAACTGCCAGCCGATAGTATTTATTTATTTATTTATTCAATTTCTATACTGCCCTTCCAGAATTGGCTCAGAGAATTAAAAACAATGCTGCTCAGCAGTGCCACCACTGCAGTGACCAAAGGGCGGTACTGCAGCCATTACCTCTGCAAGGGTCAGGCAATTCAATGGGCCAACAAAGTTCCATCTGCCGATAGAGAACTGGCAGGGAAACCCGATACATGCAACTCATCACTCAGTGCAGGCTGCCTGTTACAGGGAACACACATGACAAGGAGGGTTTGTTCCGTCATTTCCCTACCTGGCTTCCCTTGGGCCCCAGTACCCGGGACTCATTCAGGCCACCCTGACGGCTCACCAGACTGCCAACGGCCCAGCACCGTGGCCCTCAGTTCCAAAGAAAAAAGTCAATGCTAACACTGAATCAAGAGGATCTACAACCGGGCTACAGAGCATCAGCCCTCCTGCAGATGCTGGACTACAAAACCCATCATCCCTGACAATTGGCCGCTGTGGCAGGGGATGATGGGAGCTGTAGTCCTAAAACGGCTGTGCCACCCTGATCTACAATGTGCAGTAGTCAAGGTGCATAGAAGAGACCACGGGTCAGATAGGAGTCTTCAGATGAGATCTGGGGGACTGTCACGTAGGAGAAGTGGGCTTGTTCTCTGGCGCTTCTAAGGGCAGGATTAGAACCCATGGGCTGGTTGCAAGGAAGCCGATTCAGGATAGACATTGGGAGGAATTTCACAGGAACGCAGGAAGCTGCCAAATACGGAGTCAGGCCCTTGGTCCATCTAGCTCAGCATGGCCTTCACTGACTGGCAGCAGTTCTCCAAGGTTCCAGGCAGGAGTCTTGCCCAGCCCTAATTGGAGATGCTGCCAGGGCGTTTTTTCACACAGCAGGCTTTACTACAAGTTCGAATTTACCCCACAAAAAACAACACAAAAAGTGGATTTTTAAAAAAATATATTTTTAAAAAAAATCCTGGATATAAATCAAGCTACACTCTGACACGCAATGAAAAACCCGAATCGTGTCCCCCATAACTCACAGGGATTTTGAGGTAAATCTGGCTGATGTGTGAACGTACACCCTCCATTCCAGAGGAGATGCCAGCTAATAGCCCTGTGTGGAAAACACCCAGGGAGTGAACCTGGGACCTTCTGCATGCAAGCGGATGTTCAACCCCCTCACACGTGCAGTCTCCCATTCAAATGCAAACCAGGACGAACCCTGCTTAGCACAGGGGACAATTCATGCTCACTACCATGAGACCAGCTCTCCTTTGTGGCCTCAGCCACTGATTTCAATCTCAGAAAGATTCGCCCTGGGAGAGTCTTTTCCAGCACACATAACAAGAGTGCCTAGGAGCAAATTAACCACATATGGGCGAGAACTCACCTCTCTGGTTGGAACCAAAATCAGGGCATATGGACCATCACTGCGCTGTGGAAAAACAGAATAATGTAAGATCATGCCAACACTCTGGAATTCCCGACTCCTGGGATTCTCAATCTGGGGTCCCCAGATATTGTCGGACTACAACTCCCATCATCCCCAGCCATAATGGCCTTTGTGGCAGGAGGTGATGGGGGTTTTAGTCCAACAGCAACTGGGGACTCAGGGCTCGGAACAAAACTGTGTTTACTGAACAGCATCCACAGAGGCAAGGAATGCCCTTTGCTTCCCTGGCCAGCTTCCCTGGCCTACCTCATAGGGCTGTTGTAACAATTATGTGAGGCACTTGGATTGCATCGGAAAAGGGCTCTGTGCAGTCCAAGAATCGCGATATGCTTATTTCCACGGGAAAGAGACAGATAACTTCACTGCAACCCACCTGAATTTTGGGGTCCTTTTTCTGCAAGGATTGAACAAGCGGGATAGCATAGCCGAGCGTTTTACCTTTAGAAAATCAAGTTGTGAAATTTAAAAAACGAAACAAGACAAGACAAAGCGTTTCACTCCTTTCTAAGAAGCGGACCAGGGCGACCACAAACAACCGTTTGAATGCACTGCCTGTTCTCCTCCCCTCCCATTACAGTTAAACTTTTTTTTAAAAAAGAAAACCCCACATATATCTTATTTACCTAAATAGCAGACAACTCTGAATTTAAAACAACTCCTTTTTAAAAAAACAGGTTAAATGTATTTACATGTTTAAATGGGCCTATCTCCACACCCCAAAATCGAACATCAACATACTTGGAAAAAACCTAGTCCTTGATTCAGGTAAGTACAGGAGAACCTTGTTATTTGTGTGTACAAAAATTGTGTGGGGGGGGGGGCGGGGGGGTTGTTCCGCCGATGGGGTGTGTGCGCGGATAGTGAAACTGTGGATAATGAGGCCTTAAAAGTGAATGTAAGAGGGGGGAGGGTTAGGTACCTGAACTGCCCAAAATGGCTCCAAAAATGAGGAAACGGGCCAAATAAAGTGCCCTACTGTGCTCCACTGGCCCTCTGGAGACCCCATGAGCTGAAAACCCACCGAAATTCAGCAGAATATTACTTTTTTTGCCTTTTAAAAAAAAGCCGTAAAATGGCTCTTTCATTCAAAATGGCAGCCGGAAATGACCTCCAAGGATACGTGAACTTAACCCATGTATCCCGAGGCGGGGTGTCCGATACGCGAAAGCGTGGATGCTGGATTGGCAAGTAGTGAGGTTCTCCTGGATGGTAGATTTCCCAACCTGAACTGTGTGCCTGAAAAGGAGATTCTGTTTCCTTAAGGCAATGCAGGCAACACTTGGGTTTCCTTCTGCACAAGCTCCACCCGCCCCGGGATTCCACTGCAACTGGAGCAGCTGCATGTGCTCACCTGAGCCGGTCTGCGATCTCACCAGAGCATCTTTGCCTCGCAGCAGCACGGGGATCGCCTGCTTCTGCACACTGGGCAGCAACGTTGAGAAAATAATTATTATTTTTAAAAGCCGTTCAGAGAAAGCAAATCTTACCACAGGCTAAAGTATAAAGAACTCAAGAACTGCTCTTGCAAGGAGAGGGGAGCTGGTCTTGTGGACGCAAGCATGAGTTGTCCCCTTAGGTTGCATATTGTCCGCCCTGGTTGCATATGAAAGGGAGACTGGAAGTGTGAGAACTGAAGATATTCCCCTCAGGGGATGGAGCCTCTCTGGGAAAAGCAGAAGGTTCCAAGTTCCCTCCCTGGCAGCATCTCCCAGAGAGGACTGAGAGAGACTCCTGCCTGCTACTTTGAAGAAGCCGCTGCCAGTCTGTGTAGACAATACTGAGCGAGATGGACCAATGGTCTGACTCAGTAGATGGCAGCTTCCTCTGTTCCTAAGCTCACGTTGCAATGTTGGGCTGGCCATTAGGATGGACAGAAGTGTGAAGAAGAAAACCATAGACAGATTACTTTCTCGCAATTAAGAATTTAACAAGTAATAAGACAGAATATATATATACACTAATCATTGCAGTGGGGAAATGCTTGACTAACAAGCAGAAGGTTGCCGGTTCGAATCCCACTGGTATGTTTCCCAGACTATGGGAAGCACCTATACTTCTTCTATCGCAGCAGCGATAGAGGAAGATGCTGAAAGGCATCATCTCATACTGTGCGGGGGGAGGCAATGGTCAACCCCTCCTGTATTCTACCAAAGACAACCACAGGGCTCTGTGGGCGCCACAAGTCGAAATCGACTTGACAGCACACTTTACTTTACTTACACATTGCCATTAAAATGAGTATACCACATACTTATATACTATATAAAAGTAAAGTGTGCTGTCAATTCGGTGTCGACTCCTGGTGCCCACAGAGCCCTGTGGTTGTCTTTGGTAGAATACAGGAGGGGTTGACCATTGCCTCCTCCCGTGCAGTATGAGATAATGCCTTTCAGCATCTCCCTATATCGCTGCTGCCTGTTATAGGTGTTCAAGAGCCAAAACAGGTTTCCCTGGTTCGGTTCGAATCCGAACTGGTCATGTTCGGTTTTGCCCCCTCAAACAGGGGGTCCGGCTCATGACCAGCACTCTTTCTCTCTCTCTCTCACCTTCAAACACAGACATGGTTGGAGCTGGAAAGGAGAGCATTGTGGCAAGAAAGAGACGGGGTGGCGAAACTGGATGTAACCACACTGCCCGATACAGCAGGCAGAGACACACACCAACCACAAGACAAAGCGCATGCCCGAAAGGTGAGGGGGAAGAGGGGCGGCATCAGCTCCAGCCTCTGGACTGGCAGGGAGGAGATCTGGGACAGCAGAAAACGACCAGAGGCAGCAGCAGCAGAGGCGGGTTAGGGTTAGGGTTGCAGTGGGGTAGGGCACACAGACTCACTGCCCCACTGCATACCCACCGCCTGAAGTCATAGCCTTGCCTGGCCTCATGGGGAAGTCTCCCTGGACTTAGGTCCACAGGGTCTCAAGCGGCCCTCTGAGGTCTCTTGACACTCAGTGTTCAGTTACAAGATTGCGTGATGTACACACAAATCTCTGTACAGAATTCTGTACGAACAGACTAGGCCAAAGAGGCGGGTCAAGCCACAGGGCTTGCATCTGCTTGGCCAACGGTGACGCACACAAGAAAGCTTACCTGGTCATACTAGACAGTTTCAAGATGGAGGTTATTGTTGAAGTCTGATGGGAAGAAACAAACAACTGCATCAAAGGTGGGACCCTAGAACGGTGGGTAAAGGGTTTTGGCACAGAGGAACCAAAGGCCATATTATTCCCAATATCAATGGGAGAACCAGAAAACAAAATAAGGATTCAGATGGGCTGAGACATTTGGGTGATAGCACCTAGGCTGTGGAATGCCCTCCCACCAGAAATTCACTCAGCCCTCTCACTGGCCTCCTCCTACTGTTTGACCAAGACTTTCCTTCTTTGGCATGCATCTACCGGGCTGAAGCTTTTAGGGCGCTACGAGATCCTTCTCTTTTAGTGTAGTGGTTAGAATGCTGGACTAGGACCGGGGAGACCCGAGTTCAAATCCCCATTCAGCCATTATACTTGCTGGGTGACTCTGGGCCAGTCACTTCTCTCTCAGCCTCACTTACTTCACAGGGTTGTTGTGAGGAGGAACTTATGTATGTAGGAACTTAAGTATGAGCTCCTGGGAGGAAGAGTGGGATATAAAATGGTTGTTATTTTTTAAAGTTAGTGTGGCCTGTTCTTGTATTTTTAGTGATGGCCTTTTATGAATTGTACACTGCTTTGGAGACTACTACGGAGAAGCAGCAGAGAAGTGGAATAAATGCCTCCATAAATATTAGAATAATCTTATTGTTGGAAATTGCTCCAGAAAAAATAGAAAGGTTCTGCTAATCACAGTGCAGAGTACAGAGTTTAGCAAGGTGTGAAAGCTTCTCTCAGTGTGGTCTTCCAAGACATTAATTGGCAGTGCCCCATCTCTTTTCAAGGCCGCTGCGGAAGTCTTCAGAACTAGAAACATGGGTGCTTACAATGTGCTACAGACTGGAATCACCATTTCGTTCCCAGCGTCAGGAGCATAAAGCGAACACTCACCAAGTGAGGGTGGAGGTCTAGCTGATCAAAAGAATCCGAGGTGAACACTTTCTCCTGCACTTGTTCCACTGCAGTTCTAAAGGAGGGAGGAATATATATATATATATATATATATATATATATATATATATATATATATTTATTACATTCAGGTGCTCTTGGGATGTGCAGAATCAGTTTGATTGCGAACCGGACCACCGCGAGCCAGGCTGGTTCAAGTGGTTCGACTGGGAACTGCTTCGAACCGGTTCACACACGCCTGCGGTTCGGCCCAAGTTCGGTTCGAATTCAGATCGAGTCGCACCAAATGGTCCATGCACACTCCTGCCCCTGGCCCCTTTAAGGCATGGAAAGCAGGAGCAACCCCACTGAGCCATGGACCCCTCCACGAAAGGTTAGGAAACACTGACCCAGTTCAAAAAATATATACGGCCAGGCCCAACGCCTTGCACTGCTGCCTCTTGCAATACCTTTGAATGTCGGGAATTTCAGGATTGTTTTTGAAGAGAGAAGAGGTCTTCACAAACGGCCTGCTGCCATCATGGCCACCCGGCACGCCCTCTTTTCCATCAGTCAAGTGCTTCTTTGAAGGAGGCTCTGGCCGCCCTCCTTCCCGGATGCTTTGAGGTCCCTTCCGCGGCTTCTTTGTTTGGGGCAAAGGCAAGTTTGGCTTCCGCTTGGGGGGCGCGTCTTCCGCTGGCCACTGGAATGCTCTTTTCTGAGCCGTAAGCTGCTTTTGAAAGGGAAAATGGAAACGAGATGGAAGAGGGATGCCTCACAGCCCAATGTACCCCGTCACCAAAATACCTGTGCACCAAAAATGTACCCCACCACCAAAATTAAGAGAAGGTGTAGCCAGACCAGGGGAAGTGACAGCTTGAAATGTGAATCACAACTGAGAACCACTGAATACACAGACAGGTTTCAATTCGCCCTGTGTTGGGCTATATAGTACTGCCTGCTAACTGGGCAAAGAGGCACCCTTTTAAAGTGGCGGTCCTCTTTATTTAGCAGGGGGAGAGCAACTGGCCCTATCCATCCCCGGCACAGCATCCCTCCAGTGGCTGTTGCTGGTGTCTATCTTATGTATTTTTTTAGATTGTGAGCCCTTTGGACACAAGGATCCATCTTATTTATTTTATTTTATGTATTGTTTCGCTATGTGTATCTCTTTGGAAACTTTTGTTGAAAAACAGTGTATAAATATTTAGAGTGGTTAGTTTCTATGTAACTGATTATAGCTGGTTGGGTTTATTGGGCGTTGTATTGTATTTTCTGATGTCATGTCATATTGTATTGTATTGCACTATATTGTTGTAACTACTGGTCAGTGACCGGAATAAACTAAAACTAAGACAACGAAGAATATTTTTATACTGCTTTCCAATACAAGTCCCAAAAGCGGTCTACATAGCTATAAATAAATAAAATGGCTCCCTGTCCTCCAAAGGGCTCACAATCTAAAAAAAACCAAACATAAGACAATCCAGCAACAGCCACTGGAGTGATGCTGTGCTGGGGACGGATAGGGCCAGTTGCTCTCCCTCTGCTCAATAAAGAGAATCACCACTTTTAAAAGATGCCTTTGCTCAGTTGGTAGGGGACCTATGGGCTTACTTCTGAGTAAACACCTCTAGGAAGGAGCTGTAGGAGTCCAAACGAAGCCTGAAGGTAATGAGGGGGCTGTCAATATTTCAAGTGACCTCTGCAGCTGTGCCTTTGACAGTCTCTCACTCCACCAGCATGAGCAGATAGAGCAGAGATGAAAAAGCTGCCAGCTGTTAATAAACTGCGGTTCGAGGCATAAGAGCAGCAGCTAATTGAGAAACCTGGCAACCCAAGAGAACATTTCACTACACAGAAATCAGCGCAAATAGATGCCCTGGTTTTAACTCTCTCTTATCTGCGGGATCCAAAGAGATTGTGACCAAATCATGAAAATGACAAAATGGACCAGCTCCAGTTTTTCACCAGCCTCTGCTAAATGGATTCAAAAGGCACACTTCCAGCTAGTAAAGTAAAGTAAAGTAAAGTGTGTCATCAAGTCGGTGTCAACTCCTGGCGCCCACAGAGCCCTGTGGTTGTCTTTGCTAGAATACAGGAGGGGTTGACCACTGCCTCCTTCCACGCAGTGTGAGATGATGCCTTTCAGCATCTTCCTATATTGAAACCTGTGAGCTCATTCAAATGCAAACCAGGACAGGCCCTTCTCAGCAAAGGGGACAATTCATGCTTGACACCACAAGACCAGCTTTCTTTTTCCAGGAGAGTGTTGAGCCACTATTCACTTTAGAAACATAGGCAGCTGCCCTATACTGAGTCAGACCCTTGGTCCATCTAGCTCAGGATTGACTTCACATACTGGCAGCGGCTTCTCCAAGGCTGCAGGCAGGAACCTCTCTCTGACCTATCTTGGAGATGCTGCCAGGAAGGGAACTCGGGACCTTCTGCATGCAAGCAGGCAGCTGCTCTTCCCAGAGCGGCCCCCTCCCCTAAGGGGAAGATCTTGCAGCCCTCACGCATGTAGCCTCCCATCCAAATGCAAACCAGGGCAGACCCTGCTTAGCAACCCCTGCTTGCCACCTCCAGCCCAGCTCTCCTCTCCCAGGAGCAGCCCTGCCCCCCAGCCCTGCCCCCCCCACAATGCTTTCCCCGATACCTGCTTTCCCTTGCCGTGCTGTGGCTTGGAGGGTCCTCTTCGCCCCATGTGGGGCTGGGAGAACCCCGGAGGGGGCAGCAGGGTGCTGACGTTGATGAGCAGCCCTTCCTCTGCGGCCATGGCTGGTCTGCAGGGCTGCCTCCCTAGAGAGAATCAAAGCCAGGCCAAAGAGCCAGGGGCAAAGAGGGCAGCCCCACTGCCAAGAGGACAGGAATGCCCCGCACTCTCACTCCAGCCAGAACCCACGTGTGCCTGTTGCCGTGGAAGGACCCCAAGCATAGGTGGCCAGCGACATGCCTGGCGCCAAGTTGCCTCTCTGCCCTAAGCTGTCTGGCATTAGGGGTGAAGGCAGCTGACTTTGCACCGAGTCGGACCCTTGGTCCGTTTAGGGCTGTGTACTCGGGCTGGCAGCTGCTCTCTGAGGTTTCAGGCAACAGGCTTTCCCAGTGCCCTAGTTGGAGTTGCTGCCAGGGACTGAACCTGGGACAGAGGAACTTAGGAAGCTGCCATATACTGAGTCAGACCACTGGCCCGTCTAACTCAGTATTGTCTGCACTGACAGGCAGCGGCTTCTCCAAGGTTGCAGGCAGGGGTCTCTCTCAGCCCTCTCTTGGAGATGCTGCCAGGGAGGGAACTGGGAACCTTCCGCTCTTCCCAGAGCGGCTCCATCCCCTAAGGGGAAGATCTTCCAGTGCTCACACTTCTAGACTCCCATTCATATGCAACCAGGGTGGGCCCTGCTTAGCTAAGGGGACAAGTCATGCTCGCTACCACGACCAGTTTTCTTCCCCTTGCAGATGCTCTTCCTCCGAGTTCTAGTCCTGCATAGTTCAGTCTATCTGAAATATGGTCTGTCTGGTCAGTGACCATAATAAAGATCTGAAATCTTGTCTGTTTCTATCCACTGTATTTATTTCTCGCATTCATGTACCTCCCCGTATACAAATCTGAGCTACGTGCTTTACAGTATACTCTGTACACTATTTTGTCCTGGTTTGAAAAGCTTCCTTTGTCTCTTGCTGGGCAAAGACCCTCTGAGAAGAGCACCTGCGGGCAGAAGGAGAGCTGGGCTAGAGAGGAGAGCTGTCCCTCCCTGGCTCCCAGATAGGACAAGATTTAAAAAAAAAAAAAAAAATAGGGCAAGATTTTTTTATTGATCCAACAAACTACCAAAGCATACAGTACGTTACCAAAGCACAATTATATACAAAGTGGCTGTTTGTACATGATATATCTACAAAGATTTACAAACAAGGATTTGGTAACCCACAGGGCTGAGAGAGATTCCTGCCTGCAACCTTGGAGAAGCTGCTGCCAGTCTGGGCAGGAAACCCTGCGCTGGATGGACCAAGGACCAGACTCAGCAGCCCAAGGCGCCTTCCCTCCTTGGGACGCCCGCACGGCGAGGGGGACCTTCTTCCGCCTGCTGCCGCTCTCATCCAGCCCAACCCTCCCAGTTCCAGCGCCGACCGGTCTCCTGGGCTCAGGCGGCGCCGTGGCCACCCCCGGCGCGGCCCGAGGCGGGGGTCCTTCCGCGCGGCGCCGCGCCCGGGCGCAGGCGCAGTGCGGGACCGCGGCGGCAAGATGGCGGCTCCGGCGGGGGCCGCCGCTGAGGGGAGCCCTGCCGATGGGCCGCCGCCGCCGCCGCCGCTGCCCGAGGGAGTGGCCGAGGGCGAGGCGGCGTCGGCGGAGGCCGGGCCCAGCGGGGCGGGCTTCCGGCTGACGGTGGGGCGGCGCGAGCCGGCGGTGCGGCTGCAGCACGGGGTGAGCGGCCTGGAGCCGCTGGCCTGGTCGGAGGACCACCGCGTCTCGGTCAGCACGGCCCGCAGCATCGCCGTCCTCGAGCAGCTCAGCGACGCCCGCGGCGGGAGCGCCGACCTGGTCCTCCACCGCACCGCCGTGCCCGCCCCCGCCGCCGCCTGCCATCTCAAGGTGGGTGGGTGAAGGGGGTGTGTGTGAGCTCGGGGGACTCCCCGCCACCAGAGGTGGGGTGCGGGGGAGGGGAGGGGCTGCTCCCGCGCTTATAAGAAAAAGAAAAAGAGGGAGGCTTAAATATGGGAGGCGGTGGGCTTGTGGAACTCACCGCCATGGGATTGGCGGTTTAGGATGATGATGATGATGATGGGGGAGTGTGGGTTCGCGGCTGCTGGAAGGAAGTGAATGGCAAAATGCGGGGCACGGTGAGTGTGTGGGGCTCCCTGCCACAAGGTGGGTGAGGGCTAGGGTGGAGAGACTGCAGGGCTGCTGGAAACCAGTTGTGTTTTTTGTTTGTTTTAGGAAAAGCTTAAACAGGAGGTGTTGTGATCTTGTGGGACTCGCCGCCATCAGATGGGTGGCTGAAATGGGGGCAGTGGGTTCGTGGTTGCTGGAAGGAAGCGAGTAGCAAAATGCGGGGCATGATGAATGTGTGGGACTCTGCCAAAAAGTTGAGGGGTAGTTGTGGTTTAAGATGGGGGTGGCGGGTTCGTGGCTGCTGGAAGGAAGCCAGTAAATAAATTTGGGGTGAGCCGAGCTTGTGGGATTCCCCACCACAAGATATAGTGGAGGCCTACTTGCTTTAAGATGGGTCCCGTTGTGATGTGGAGGTGGCTAAACGGAGCCTTTATCTTCAGGGCTAAATTGATCTCTGGGTACTAGATGGAAAGTGTCCTCCTCCTCCTCTGCTTGGGTGCTTTATGAGAGGATAGAAGCAATAATAATTAAGCAAAAAACTCCACCATCGTCTCTGAATGTGGGGTGCTGGGGACGAATCAGCCAGTGAGCACCCCCCTTTTGCCCCACGTGATGGGCCTGCTGTGGAAACCAAATACTGGATTTAAATCATTGCAGAAAGGACAGAAATCTACTAATAACTAATACATATATAACACTTCTATACGGTCACCCTTAACAACAGCCCTTTAAGGGAGGCCAGTTCTGTCATCCCCATTGGAAGTTGAGAAACTAGTGGCTTCCCTAAAGCCTCCTGGTGTGTCCATGGCAGAGACAAGGTTTGAACTGGCAGGGTCTTCTGGTCACAAGCCTGACTTGTCTCCTTTGCTAAGCAGGGTCCACTCTGGGTTGCATTTGAATGGGAGACTACATGTGAGCACCGGAAGATCTTCTCCTCAGAGGGATGTGTTTGCCTGGGTACTCTGTGGCCTGGATTGAGATCTGGGGCTGGAGGATGAGCCATGTGGATTGAACAAGCTTCAGGCTTGTTCGGCAGCTGCAGCAGAGCTGACCACAAATCTGATAGCACCTGGGCAGTCAGCGCTTTCTTTGGCACAAGCTTGCTTTGTCAGGTCATGCACTAACATCTGTCAGGGAGGCTCTTCCGAAAACCATCTTGTTTGTTAAGATGTGGCCAGAACACTTGCTGTATCTGCTGAAGCATTGTTTATACAAATATTTGTACAACAAATATTTATATACTGCTTTTCAACAAAAGTTCCCAAAGCAGTTTACATAGCTATAAATGAACAAATAAAATGTATTATTTATTATTATTGCTTGTTTACACAGTCAGACAGGTGTTATTGACTGGTTTGTTTTATCCAGTCATCGAGTCCTTCCCAAGGACCTGGGATGGCTGAATTTTATTATCAATGTTGTGATTATTATGGATACCGTTGCAAAATATAGGCTGTTCCCAGTAAAGCTGCTTTTTGTAATTGGCTGATGGTGATTTCTGTGGCCCCTATAGTGTTTCTTCAAGTTGTTTTGGAATTGCACCTAGGGCGCCGTTTGTTTGTTTGTTTGCTACATTTTTATACCGCCTTTCTGCCTTGACAAAGGATCCCAAAGCGGTTTACAATTTTAAAAGAAGCAAATTACAGGAGATTAATAAAACGTTGTCTTGGGCGGTTGGTCTTTTCAGGAGCTGAAGAGAAGAGCTCCCCAGCCTGGGCGCCTCCTTTCTCGCCCTCCTCTCAGGGCACACTGGTCTTTCCATATTCCTGGGAATGTGTGTGGGGGGGGGGGCTGCCCCAACAGTCCTCACAGGCCAGAGCTGGTCTCTGTGGGTCTCTATGGGGCTGATGTTATGCTCTCCCCTGGCCTGGCCCCTCCTGTCTCCAAAGGGCTCACAATCTTAAAAAAAGAAACACAAGACAGACACCAGCAACAGCCACTGGAGGGATGCTGTGCTGGGGCTGGATAGGGCCAGTTGCTCTCCCCCTGCGAAATAAAGAGAATCTAAAAAGGTGGCTCTTGGCTCAGTTAGCTGTTGTGAAGGCCCTGATGAGATGTGCATGTCTGTTCAGTTTCTTTTTTAATGGCTCTCTTTCTGTCTCAGGTTGGCTCCAAGAAAGAAGTTGCCGAGAGCAAGGAGAAGTTTGCGAGTTCGAAGGACCCGGCCGTGAGCCAGACCTTCATGCTGGACAGGGTGTTCAACCCCGAAGGGAAGTCTCTCCCGTCTCTGCGCGGCTTCAAGTACTCCAGCTGGTCTCCGCTGGGCTGCGACGCCAACAGCCGGTGCCTCCTGGCGGCGCTGACCCTCGACAACCGGCTGACCATCCACGCCAACCTGAACAGGCTCCAGTGGGTGCAGCTGGTCGACTTGACGGAGCTGTACGGGGAGCGCCTCTCTGAGAACAGCTACAAGCTTTGCAAGGGCGAGGCCCCCCGGGGAGACCTCGGGGACTTCTCCGAATTCCAGCGCAGGCACAGCATGCAGACCCCGGTGCGCATGGAGTGGTCAGGGATCTGCACCACCCAGCAGGTGAAGCACAACCACGAGTGCCGGGACGTGGGCAGCGTGCTCCTGGCGGTGGTCTTTGAGAACGGGAACATTGCCGTCTGGCAGTTCCAGCTTCCCTTCGTGGGCAAGGAATCCATCACCTCCTGCAGCACCATCGAGTCGGGCATCCACTCCCCCAGCGTCTTGTCTTGGTGGGAGTACGAGCACAGCAACCGGAAGATGAGCGGGCTCATTGTGGGGAGTGCTTTTGGGCCTGTCAAGATCCTCCCCGTCAACCTCAAAGCCGTCAAGGGCTACTTCACCCTGCGGCAGCCAGTGGTCCTGTGGCCAGAGATGGACCAGTTGCCGGTGCAAAGCATCAAGAGCATGCCTCTCTACCACCCTTACCAGAAATGCAGCTGCAGCTTAGTGGTGGCCGCGCGGGGCTGCTACGTCTTCTGGTGCCTGCTGCTGATCTCCAAGGCGGGCTTGAACGTCCACAACTCCCACGTGACAGGGCTCCACTCGCTGCCCATCGTCTCCATGTCTGCCGACAAGCAGAACGGCACCATCTACACGTGCTCCATCGACGGCAAGGTCCGCCAGCTGATCCCCATCTTCACGGACGTGGCGTTGAAATTTGAGCACCAGCTGATCAAGCTGTCCGACGTGTTTGGCTCCGTGAGGACGCACGGGATCGCGGTGAGCCCGTCCGGGGCGTACCTGGCGGTGGTGACGACGGAGGGCCTGGTCAACGGCCTCCACCCCCCGACCAAAAACTATCAGGTCCAGTTTGTCACCCTCAAGACGTTTGAGGAGGCGGCCGCCCAGCTGCTGGAATCTTCCCTCCAGAACCTCTTCAGGCAGGTGGACTTGACGGATCTCGTCCGCTGGAAGATCTTGAAGGACAAGCACGTCCCGCGGTTCCTGCAGGAAGCCCTGGATAAAAAGATTGAGAGCTTTGGTGGGTCCACTTACTTCTGGCGCTTCAAGCTCTTCCTCTTGAGGATTTTGTACCAGTCGCTCCAGAAGGCCCCCTCGGAGGCCCTGTGGAAACCGACCCATGAGGACCTGAAGGTCTTCATCACCCACTCCCCTGGCACAGGCAGTCTCGAAGAGCATCTGCAAGACGAAGGGGCGAGAGAGGGCAGCAAGCCTAGTCAGGGCGACACGGACGTGGAAGACTCTCCGGACGACTCTTTGGCCGCCCCGAGCGACCCAGGGGGAGAGGAGCCCATAGCAGACAAGCTGCGGGAAATCCAGGCCCAGATTGAAGCCGTGGAGATGCATCTGACCCGGGAGCACATGAAGAGGGTCTTGGGGGAGGTCTACCTGCACACCTGGATTACGGAGAACACCAGCATCCCCACCAGGGGGGTCTGTGACTTCTTAATGTCTGACGAAAGCTACGACGACAGGACGGCTCGGGTGAGTAGAAAGGAGCGTTGGTTCCGCAGTGGCATTGCTGGTGCAGGGTTCCCTCGGACAGGGATCCCCAGACGTTGTGGACTACAATTCCACCTCACTACGGCCGCCTTCTCTTAACATCTTGTCCCGGAAGTACAGCATGACTGTGTAACATTCTGTGTCAATTATACGGCACAACAGCCATGCTCTCGATTTAGAATTGTTTAATTTACCCGTATTCATCTGAATTGAAGAGCACGCTGAATTTAAGACGACCCCCCCATTTCTAATATCAGAGAGCCTGGGGAGGAAATACTGCAACAAATATTTATATCCCGCTCTTCAACCAAAGTACTCAAAGTGGTTTACGAAGAAAAACAAATAATAACTAAATAAGATGGATCCCTGTCCCCAAAGGGCTCACAATCTAAAATGAAACATAAGGCAGACACCAGCAACAGCCACTGGAGGGATGCTGTGCTGGGGTCGGATAGGGCCAGTTGCTCTCACTGTGCTAAATATAACCACCACTTTAAAAGGTGTCTCTTTGCACAGTTAGCAGGGGTAGCTGAGCTATATTTATATTCCGCTCTTCAACTAGTCTTAGATTCAGGTAAATACAGTAAATTAACTATACTGTGCTCAGCAACCTCTCATACTGCATTCTTTATACAGTGCGTGGCGCTTTGATGCCATTCATAAACACAGGAGTCCTGTGTTTAGACCCCCAGCAGCAATGGCGTTTGCCTGGGGATTCTGGGAGTTGTAGTCCACAACATCTGGGAATCCCCATGAGAGGGAACACTGTGCTGGTGGAAAGTGGCGGTGGGAATCGGAATAGCTGCCCGTCCGGGGACTTTGTATTGGAATGGGTGAGACCCTGGGGAGGGGCCGTGCCTCCGTGGCGGGGCCCCCGTTTTCCACGCAGAAGATTCCCGTCTTGCTGGCAGCATCTCCAGGTCGGGCAGGGAAAGACTCCTGCCTGGAACTCTGGAGAAGCTGCTGCCCGTAAGCAGAGACGAGACTGAGCTGGAGGGACCAATGGTTGGCTTTAGTGCAGGGCTGCACAACCGCCGCCCTCCGGCTGTTCTTGGACTACAACTCCCATCATCCCCTGGCGCAGGAACCAGACGGCAGCTGTAGCTGGAGGGCCCCAGTAAAAGCCAGCTTCCTATGTGGGTTTTGAGGCGCTAGCCTGAGAAAAGGCCAGAGTTGGACCTTAAACACAGGAAGCAGCCCGTGGTTCTGTTTCGAAGTGGGAAGGGGAGGGGGAGCCTTGAAGTGTGGCCGTTGTGTCGTGCAGGGGTCAGCAGCCTTCCAGAAGTGGTGTGCCAAGACTTCACTTATCCAGGGTTTTGCCAAATCACATTTGATTATGGTCCACGTCCAGCGTTGCAGGGGTCCCCCCGCGCCAAGTTCCAGCCCCTGAAATGGGGGGCTTGGCTCTGCTGGGTGAGTTTCAGGGGCTTCGTACTGCAAATTAGGAGCACGAGGGAGTGGGCCAACCCACCCCCCTGTGGGGGGGGGCTACAGTAAAGTGAGCCCCCCATGGGGGGGTGCGTGTTCCCTTCCTCCCCTCTCTGCCCCCCCAGTTTCCGACATGCAGCCACACCCAGAGCCGGGTCAGAGAGAGACACTTTGGCAGAATAAATACATCGCCATCCCCCCCCCCCCCGCTTTCAGTTCATGCCATTCACGAGTGCCACGGAAGTCATTTTGCCTGCTGCTTTTGCCCCAGGTTGCTGCCCCATGGGGTAGGGTTGATTCTCTCTCAGCCTGACCTACTTCACAGGGTTGCTGTGAAAGAGAAACTCAAGTATGTAGTGCACTGCTCTGGGCTCCTTGGAGGAAGAGCGGGATATGAAATGTAAAAATCATCATCATCATCATGGCTGGGGTGTGTGTGTGTGTGTGTTCTACAGCACCAACAGTGCCCGTGGCACGTTCCAGCCTTGCGTCCCTGGAGGCTCTTGGACTACAACTCCCACCAGTGTGGCTGGAGCTGATGGGAGTTGTAGTCCAACCTCATCGAGGGGCCCAGCGTCCAGAACCCGTAATATAGCGAGTAAGTTCTCCAGGGCAGGGGCCTGGCTTGTTTATGTTGGTCTGTAAAGTGGAGTTGATAGCCGAAATGACACGCGCCGCCTGCCCCACTCCTGCTGGACTATATTGCGCTGTATCACCGTTGCCAGAACTCTTGTGTTTCCCTCCATTGCCTGAGTGGCGACGCCTTGACGCTGCGTTGACATCAGAGCGAGCGTTCAAAAATCTGTTCTCATGTTCTCTGAGCGGTAACACATGCCTTGAGCCAAAGCGTCTCCCTTCCAGCCATCAGCCCTTTGTTTCTTCTGAGATGCAGGCGGGCAATTAAGTTTCTCCGACTTCCTGAGTGGCACGCGGAGAAGTCGCTCACTCCATGCTTTGTGCGCCCGCAAATGCCTGCCTGCCTGCCTTTCCTCTTCCTTCTGTTGTCTTGTGTTCTAAGCAGGACTGGGCTCTTTCAGCGTGCGTTCTTCAGAACGCCCCCCCTACCCACCCACCCCGCTTGCTCTCCTGTGAGATTTCTCCGCCTTTCAGCAGGCAGCTGTCTCTTCCCATAAACGCCGCTGCCGCTGATTGCTGCTCTGTGTTCCCAGGTGCTGATTGGGCATATCTTAAAGAAAATGAACAAACAGACTTTCCCCGAGCACTGCAGCTTGTGCAAAGAGATCCTGCCATTCGCCGATCGCAAGCAGGCAGTCTGCTCCAACGGACACATTTGGCTCAGGTAAGCCCACGGCCGGTGAGCTCTGGGTGGGGGGCGGAAACCTGTCTCTGGCTTGGAGGGGCACTGTGGCAGCAGCGGGGAGAGTAAAAGGCGAGGGCCACATTGTCCATCCTTGTCTGGGGAAAGCTGCAGATAGGCAAGCCGGGAGATGCTGGAGAAGTCCGGGGCGGCAGACTGAAATCTTCCTTCCCTTTGTGTCAGCTGTGCGCCTGGGTGCTGGATTGGTGTCACTTCTTGCCTCTCTCTGCCCCCCCCTCTTCTGACGTACACAGCAGACGTCAAAATGTGGTTTGCCTTTCTGGAAGGCGGCAGGATCCCTCGGGAACAAGCCATTCCTTTCCAGTGCCTTTCCCGAGTGCAACTTGCCGCTCGATATTAGGAAATACTCCCAGTTCTCCGCACCCCGGCTGGCTTTGAAATTACGCTAGAATTTAATCGCACTTAATGACGCTTCCGGATCTCACTGTGCGCAGATTTATGACGTGCGTATTTCATAGTTGCCCTTAACCAGCCTGCTCGCCAGAGGCAATCTGGAATTAAGGCTAGGGGGGTGGCCGCTGGTCCCCGAATGGTCTGGGCTGCCAGTTGCTGCTGGCGACGGCTTGCCCCTCCCATCCCACCAGCGGCAGCGTGCTTCCTATGAAGCGATGGGCAGCGTGCGGGGTTTTTACCTGGATTCTGCCGCGGAGCACTCTTCTGCCGAAACGCCATTTCTCATTCCCTTCTGGTGTGTTTGCTCTGTAGCGTGTGCTGCTTTGGAGGCTTTGGGGCAGAAAAGCAGCACATGAACATAATTCCCACTGGCGTGGTGGCATTCACGAGGGCAAGTATGCACGCTGCCATATTCTGAGTCAGGCCATAGGTCCATCTAGCTCAGTATTGTCTTCACAGACTGGCAGCGGCTTCTCCAAGGGTGCAGGCAGGGATCTCTCTCTGCTCTATCTTGGAAATGCTGCCAGGGAGGGAACTTGGAACCTAGATGCTCTTCCCAGAGCGGCTCCATCCCCTCAGAGGGGGAATCTCTTCCAGTGCTCACACTTCCAGTCTCCCATTCATATGCAACCAGGGCGGACCCTGCTTAGCTATGGGGACCAGTCATGCTTGCGACCACCAGACCAGCTCTCCTCTCCATGTAGTCAACAGCATCTGGGAATCCCTGTTAGAGGGAACATTGTTTGTGGGTTGTGGGAATAGTGAGTAGCAGTACAAATTTAAAGGGTCTCCTTGTACCATTTAAGGGATGGGGCCAGCCCATCTGCCTGAAGCCAGACTGCAGCTGTGACAGATGCAGTTTTGAGATGCTCTAAGTCAGTGCAAAGCATTTCCTCCTCCCAGCCCCACTTTCTGCCTCTTTTGCAGGTGTTTTCTAACTTACCAGTCCTGCCAGAGTTTGGTGTACAGGAGGTGTCTGCTTCGTGACAGCATTGCCCGACATCCAACCCCAGAAGGTAAGCTTGGTCTCGTTAATTTGGGCCCGGCAGCCGCTGCTGGATGCGACTTTATCGCCTGCCGTCCTGGCAAAAGTCATGCTCAGTTCCTTTGAGGATTCCCTCTTAGGGTGTAGCTTGTGCCTCGGCAGCTCCCCAGCTATCAGGGGAACGGATTTATCCTGAACTTGGTGTTAGTGATGGCCCTGTAGAAATGATGTATTTGCGGCTTCATCCCAACAAACGACTCCGAATCTTTTGTTCTCTCTGTGCCGTTTGGTCCTTCAACGCCTTTTCTTCTTTCCAGATCCGGACTGGATCAAGAGGTTACTCCAGGGCCCCTGCACCTTTTGTGACTCTCCCGTTTTCTAGGTGGCCGCTCGTGGTGGTGGGCTTGAAGGCACCTCTGCACAAAACCCGCCCAACTGCCAGACGGCACAGGCGCCTCACCCCCAGAGGGGAACGTTTAAATCGCACGCTGCGCGCCGGAGAAGTTGGGTGGTCCAGTGTCCCGTTTCCAAGGGGAGAGGCAGCCAGGCCTTCTCTTGCGAAATCCCAGCACAGACACTTTGGAAGTGGTTCTGACCCCAGCCCCACTCGAAGATGGGTGCGTGACACGTCTCCTTTTGGAAAGTGGAGTCCGGAGCTGGAGCCGTGCGTGGAGACCTCCCTTCCGCTCGGTGGAGGGATGCGTTCTTGGCGGATCAGCAGGATCGGGGCCTGGGGTGTTCCCCCTTTCTAATGTCAAAGGCTCGATGAGCACTTGCTGCACTAGAGACCGTGACGTTGCTAGAAGCGTGTGGGTTTGAAAACGTCGTTTGAAAATGTCTTGCATGCCAGTTGTCGTCACTGAAGGGAAAAAAAATGGCCATTTCACGGCCGCACAGCCTAGCAGAGAAGCCACAAAGCGGCCTGTGCTTCGTCACAGCAAGCAGCAGACGGCTGAACCAAACGGCCCCCCCCTTGGGCCAACGTTGGGGCACAAAGTTTGGAACAGGCTGTGTCAGCATGGAGGGATGGCATGCAGTCAGAGACCCCCTTCTGGAACTTTAGATTTCTAGTCGGTTTTAAATCCACCTCTCCCCTTCCCCTCTGTGATCTTTTTCATTCCTCCTGTTCTCCCATGATCACCCCCAAATCTGTCAGAGCTTTCCACCATTCCAGTCTTCTTGGGAAGAACTCTCGCTGCACCATTCCAGGAGAAAAAATCTTCTTGTTGCGTCAGACTCTGAGTGGATCCGGGCACTCAGCGGAACGAGGTGTCTTCTTGCTTACATTGAGCATCAAAATGTTGTGGCTCAGCTGCTGTCTGGGTGGTACCAGCCATTCCTAAGCACATTCCCTCTCATTCCGCTGCTGTCTGCTCAAAGGCCAGGCCAGTGATTGTGTATTGTAGCTCAAAAGATTGGCGCTCGTGATCAAGAGAGTCTTTCTATTTCTTCCACGGGGTGAGCCAATTCTCTGCTGGTGGAAGAGGGCATCAGCCGACATGCCCACCCACTCATTCTAAAGGCAAGACTATGTGAATAAGTTGGGGGAGATTCCTTCGAGGCGCTCAGTGTTCCCCCTAACAGGGAATCTCAGATGTTGTTGACTACAACTCCCATAATCCCTAGCCAAAGGCCATTGCAGCTAGGGATGCTTGGCGTTGTAGTCAACAACATCTGGGAATCCCTGCTAGAGGGAACAGTGCAGGCGGTCTATAATGTTTTAGAGCAGGGATTCTCAGCGTTGGGTCTTCAGATGATATAGGACTTCAACTCCCATAATCCCCAACCAAAGGCCACTAGGACTGGGGATTATGGGAGTTGAAGTCCAATAACATCTGGGGACCCAACGTTGAGAATCCCCGTTCTAGAGCAGTGGTTCCCAACCTGGGTTCCTCCAGATGTTGCTGAACTACAGCTCAGCAATAAGTTGTCACTGGGGATGATGGGAGTTGTAGTTCAGCAGCATGTTGGGGAACCCAGGCTGGGAACCACGGTTCTAGAGCCAGCCGCTTCTCAGATGTCCTTCTGCCCAGTCTTCAGGTCTTCCATCACAGGAGAAGCATCGCCATCGGCCGCCCTTCTTGGACTTCTGTGTGACATCTCCCGCCATGGGTTCCCTCTGCCTCCTCCACCAACAGAGAAGAGAATGTTGGGACTCACTGTAAGGGTTCGTTCTTGTGGGTGGAACGGAGGGCATTGGCCCCATCCAGTAGTCTAGGATGCAGTTCTTCTGAGGTGGGCTTACACGTGTTCTCTTTGAGGGTCTTCTTGACCTTGCCCACCTGTCTTCTTTGCCTCAAAGGGCTGCAATCTTTCTATGTTCCCACCATGGTCGTGTTTTTTATTCTTGGAAAGTTGTCTTGGCAGTGTGAGCTGTCTCTGTGTCTGTCCAGAAGTGGGAGCAATCTCTGCTCCCCGAGGCTATTATTGCCCTGGATATTAACATGGTCTACCTCGAGAGCAAGTGGGTGGATGCCCTCCGTTCCACTGACAAAATAGGAACCCTCACCGTGCGTTCCTTTCTTTCTAGTTGTGTGGTGTTTGCCGATTAAAATAATGCACTTAAAAGCCACCGAGGGTTGCAACTATGGCTCCTGATCAACCCGTTTGTGGTTGCTTTTTGGAAAATCCAGGGGTGAGCTGGAAGGGTCTTAAAGGTGGGTGTATTTAACTAATTTATTCTGTTGTCCTTCATAAGCAACGCCTTCTGGTGTCTCCAGTGAATTACTACTAAGCCTGATGCCTCTCTGCTGTCTGAAGCCGTGTCTGCCTTGTGGCCGGTTTCCCAGGATGCTCTAGGAGTGCGTTTCTCTAGGGGACTGTTTCTCGCACCTCTGACTGCGAGGTCCCAGGTTCGTTTCCTGAGCAGGGCCATGCAGCCGGAGACAAAAGAGCCATGCCTTTTTTTGGTCCTGATATTTCACATAAGGCTTCCCTCTCGTTGAAGGGGAAGCTAAGGCCGGGGAAGGCCTCTGCCTGCAGCAGTCTGAGAGCTGCTGCCAGTCAGAGTAGACAATACTGGTCGAAGGCAGCCGTGTATGTGCAGACGCTTTCCTGGGGCGAATGAGTAGAGCTGGCGAAGGAGTGGTTGCCATTCCCTGCCTATCAGTCTTTCTCCCAAGCCTTGCTTGTGGCTGGAGGCAATTCGCAGCCTATTGAGAGGCCTTAATAGTACGTATTAGACAGTACTCTGGGTTAATTGGATTAAAGCAGTGTAAAAGGCTAATTAAATATTGAACAATGTGTTCTTGCTGCGGTAAGGCGAGAGAGCGAGAGGAGCGTGAAGAGCTGAATCTCCATCCATCAGCACTACTAAAGATATCCAAAGAGCCACAAGGGACAGCCAGAAAGGCGGGAGGAGGGGTCACCGGCAGGCCAAGGGCTGCACCCAGCCGGCTTCCGTTTCTCTCCTTAGACTCCAAGCGTCTTGGCTTTCTGCTGTTCCCCCCTCTAGAAATAAGTATCTAGTCCTCATGGCAGTAGAGACATTGAGGAAAAACTAAACCCTCGGAAGGAAGAGGAATTCTCCCCCACCCCACCATTCTGTTTTTCCGTTGATCGGAGTCTGCCTCTTTCAGACCACCGGGCGCCCTTTGCATTCTGAGATGGGCGCCTTCAGCTAAGAGTGTTGGTAGGACGAGCACTCCAGGGGTCCACGATTGTCGTGTGATGTTGATAAAATGAATTTTCCAAGTTGGCGGAAGGTCTCGGGCTCGTGGTGCGTTTCTGGCTGGGCTCTGAGCAAGCTGTACATCCCTGGGTTTCTTCGTCTGCAAGGGACTGCGTATCCCATCACTCCATGACCTGGTGCCCGTAGGCTCACCCTCGAACTCTACCCATACCGTTTGAATGGAGTTGGGGGGGGGGCCAAAATGTGTCGCTCTCTTCCTTCCAGTGTCCCACATCTCACAGAGCAAAGGTCAGGTCACAAGTAAGAGCTCTGTGTTGCTTCCAAATGGGGTAGTCGTCACCAATAACCATTGTCTGGAGCTGAATTAAAAAGAAGACATGCCAGAAAGTCAAGCAATGAGGATAGTGCCTATGATTGACACAACCAGGGGTTTCTCCGCATAATCCCCAGAAGTCCCAGTCCAGAAGCACTGTTCCCTCTAAGAGGGATTCCCAGCTGTTGTGGACTACAACTCCCAGAATCCCCAGCTGCTGTGGTTTTTGCTTGGGGATTCTGGGAGTTGTAGTCCCCAACAGCTGGGAATCCCTCTTCGAGGGGACACTGTCTACAAGCAGCCTTCCAGTGCTCCAGGAGAGAGGAGACTCCCAAACAGGTCGTCTGTCCCTCGCTTGGATCAGGTTCCCATTTCCTCTCCAGCTGTATTGAGAAGGCGGAATAGCTGTTGTCTTATCTCCGGCTTGAGGTGGGCACAGAACTCTGTGCTTGTTGGCTGGCAACATGTCAGCTTCTCTCCAAAGCTGGTGTTGATGGAGCAGTAAGTTGGCACCGAGTTCAGCGCGGATGTCCAGACGGAGGCAGGCTGTTCAGGCTTCTCGGACTTGGGCCCCCAGATGTGGTTGGACCTCAGCATCATTGCAGCTGGGGATTATGGGCGTTGAAGTCCAGCCCAAGTTCGAGACGCCCCGTTCTAAGGGGCTGAGACTCTGTTGAGGAGGAAAGGCCCCCTTTTCAAAAGGGAGGCCCTCTCAGTCTAGTCAGGTTGGGTTCCTTCCATGCAGGGCACGGCTTCATACTCTGCAAAGGAATATGAGCGTGGGGGGCAACCTGCAACTTCCCATGTTGCCTTCAGCTCCCATTTGTACCGAATGTGGATTTAGAAGAAAAAACACAAAGACACCAGAGATTATTCCCAACAGCTGCTTAATATGTAGTCTTCCCTGAAAGACAGGAAAAGCGGCTTGCTTCCATTTTGATGGGTGTGCACAGACACACCGTTCCCCCCAGTGGGATTCCAGGGCTTGGGTGGAAGGCGCGTTTTTGGGGACACTTCGGTTGGGACGGGGGAGCCGAATCGGACCCCGGTGACCCCGCTTAAACTCAGCCATGAAGTACCAAGCCTGTCCCTGTCTGCATAGCCTGGGCGTTCCTGACCGGTGGTACTCCAGATGTTGCTAAACTACAATCCCCATCATCCCCAGCTGCAGCATATTGTGGCTGGGGGTGATGGGAATTGTAATCCAGCAACATCTGGAGTGCCGCCGGCCGGGGACCCTGGCATAGCCCAACCTGCACTCTTTGTGTTGGTCCCCTTAAAAGTCCGACAGAACCTTGCAGCTAAGACGGCTGACTGACCGATTCAGCATCCTTCACACACAAAGAACTGGACTCCTGTGGCCTGGAAGGGTCTTTGCACAAAGACCCCAGTATGGGATGTTGGGAAAGGTGGTGCCACCAGAAGGAAACCCAGCTCAGCTTCCATGTCACAGGCCTGGGGTGGGCAAGCTCTCCCTGAGGGGCGAACAGGCTTCTGACAGCACTTCTTGTGGTCTTGACCCCATGTTGGTTGTCATAACTTTACAGCATGTCCACACAGAAGAGGGAAGTCACCTCAAAAGTCACTGCAAATGACGGATTAGGGCCTTTGCCGACCCGTCTGCCTGCCACCTCAGCATCAAGGTCAAAACGTGTCTGCGTCACTGTGTGGTTGACTTTCTGTTTTCACTAACTGCCTATATGAGCAGCTCTTGGTACTTCTAGCATTATGCTGCAATAAGCCAGTGTGACGAAGGCATCATTCCTTCCTCTAACTGGGCCCTGTGTGTCCGACTGCAAAGGAACCATCCAGTGTGTTGTAGAGAAGAAATGTTAATTGAACTATCCAGCCCTTCTGTTACGAAACAGAATGGACCGAAACAGTGTTATGAAGTTCTCTGGTTCCTCATATTGTCCTGCTCTCTTCAGGACGGTACTGTGAATATTAATGCTGTATATATGGCTGGTTTCTTTTGTAAACATGCAACATAATCCAGAGAATGTGTGGTTTTTTTGTATACAGCCACAGTAGCATTGTTACATGACTCCATTTCTAAATAAAGACCTAAAACAATGTGTGTCTTGTGTTTAGTGTGCCTTCACACAAAGTTAGGAACATAGGAAGCTGCCATATACTGAGTCAGACCTTTGGTCCATCTAGCTCAGGATTGTCTTCACAGACTGGCAGCAGCTTCTCCAGGGTTGCAGGCAGGAGTCTCTCTCAGCCCTTTCTTGGAGATGCTGCCAGGGAGGGAACTTGGAACCTAGATGCTCTTCTTCTAGGGGATTCCCCTAAGGGGAGTCTCTTCCAGTGCTCACACTTCTAGTCTCCCATTCAAATGCAACCAGGTCGGACCCTCCTTAGCTAAGGGGACAAGTCATGCTTGCGACCACCAGACCAGCGCTCCTCCTGGAGAAGTTGGGGAGAAGTTGTCAAGCACCTGCTTCTTGAGTGAGCTAATGAAAATGGCTTTATTTGGCCATCGGCTGAGGGGTCGTGGAGCCAGAAGCGACACATCAGAAGTAACCATACGTTGGGATTCTTGCTGTCGCACTTTCCTGCACGGAGCAGCAGGTTGGACTCCATGGTTCCTTCCAACTCGAAAATCCGATGATTCTAAGTGCAGCACTGAGAACTTGGAAGGTTCCCCCAGAAACCGGCAGAGAAAGCTGGTGGCATTCTTGAGTCCCTGGCTGCTTCTCCATCCATGGGCTCTTAACTCGTCCCGGCCCCCAGGGACAACCTACCCATGAAGGGAAGCTAAGCCTAAACGGACGGCCACAGCTGCTCCTCTTTCCCTGCATTCTTACCTCCTGGCCCTGTGGCCTTCTGTGTCTTTCACAGGGAGCTTCCGGATGCTCCGTGGACAGAGCCTGGCTTCCATGGGGCCACGGTGTGTGTACAGGTTGAGTATCCCTTATTGAAACTGCTTGGGTGTTCCAGAAGTGTTCCGGATTTTGGACTTTTCCCGATTTTGGAATATTTGCATACTTAATGAGATATCTTGGACATGGGATTAAAGTCTAAACATGGAAGGTTACTGTATACTTTTTTTTTTTTTTTAGGTTTTATTTAAAGTATGAAAACCAATAAGCATTGAATTTACGATAACGACGGGTAGCTGTAAATGTAATGAAAACTAGTTGCAAGAAAATTTCAACGTATTTCAACGCAATAATGTTGCTGGTCATGTTAGACTCAAACATGGCATTTTAGGTGGAGAGGAAATTCAGATTTCATGTGAAAATAATGTTCTGTCGGTGCTGCGGGCGCATGCCGTGGTGGTTTCTGGATTTCGGAGCATTCTGGATTTCGGATGTCCGGCTTAGGGATACTCAACCTGTATATATCAGACGCACAGTGTAGCAGCCAGCTAGCCAGCAGATGTCCAGCATTCCAGGGGTGGCGATGGAGGGGGCAGAATGTGTGTGAGAAGCCGGGTCGATCCCAGGCTGACTGCATCAGAGTTTGAGAGCCATTGTAACCCAAGGATTGGGGCCGCAGTTGAATTTCTGAGATGCACTTTCAGCAACGGCATGCCTAGCGATGGATTCTTGGTCTCTCTGGATTTCCGTTCTGGGTTCCGGGCACCCTTTCTGCCTGCCTCTTCAGAAGTTTATATTCCCACCCTACCCAGCGGGGGCTTGACAGATGAGCAAATTCCCCACCTCTGTACTTGTGTTAAACTCACAGATGATCCCAAAATGAGAGCGCACACAGCTTCCCAACGAGGATAATAATAATTGTGAGAACAAACCTGTTGCTTCCTTGGGAGTCTTATAAACAGGGTAGAGGTGAGTAATGACCAGGGTCTTGTCTTGTGTAGGTGTCCAGGGAGTGGAGGGGGGTCCCTCTTGGTGCCCGATATGCTGCTTGTCTCTCTCATTCAAAGGCCTCCCCCCCGGCAGAGCCAGCCAGAGGACTTTTGGTGTCCCCCAGGCAAAGTTTGTCTGGACGCCCCGCCTACCCCCATTCTGTTAAATTATATTCCATACGGCATCCTGTAATTACCTGAATCCAAGGTTTCCCCCAGGTTATTTCAGAGTGCCTGTTCCTTTTGGATAAATACAGGTATAAAGGTAAAGTGTGCCGTCGAGTCAGTATCGACTCCTGGCGCCCACAGAGCCCTGTGGTTGTCTTTGGTAGAATACAGGAGGGGCTGACCATTGCCTCCTCGCGCACAGTAAGAGATGATGCCTTTCAGCATCTTCCTATATCGCTGCTGCCCAATATAGGTGTTTCCCATAGTCTGGGAAACATACCAGTGGGGATTCGAACCAGCAACCTTCTGCTAACCCGTATTTAATACAGTATAAGCTATATTTAATACAGGTATAAGCTCAATTTAACCTCTATTTTTAAAGGGCTCGTCTTAAGTTCAGTCCAGGTCATTTGGATTTCTTTTACCAAAGTCTTTTGCTATCAGACTAGAAAGAGGAGACATCCCTAAATGTCTCCAAATTCTGCTAGATTGCCAGTAAAACCCAGCAACATACATCAGTTCCCGCATAGCGAGCTCAGGTAATGAACTCGGTATAGGGGTCAGCGTTGGATACAGTATTAATTGTGCTACTAAATGTTTGTGTTTAACCATTTCTTCTTTCTCTAACCTGTACTGAGTTTTTTGCTGATCCGTGGCGGTATCAATAAAGATTGGTTGAGTGATCTTAAATTCAGGGTCGTCATCTCCGATTTGGAGGCTGGGGGCCAGCCAAAGCCATAGATGGTGGTCCCTGGAATCACGGATGATCTCGTCTGTGTCCATTTCTAGCCATTCTTTCAGGTCATCCATCTCTCCCTTCCTCCTCCTCCCTCTTGATCTTGTTCCTGCTAGCTTTCCTTCTAGCTTTAGTTGTGGTATTTGATATTTTACTCCTCCCAGGAGATGTCCACGACATTCCAGAGTGGGGTGGCAGTGACGGGCCACTTGATGGATTTTTAAAGGTATGATAAGGTATATTAAAGGTGTTCAATCAATCAAGATAATCTGGTTTCATACTGCCCCCGCCTGCACCTTAGCTGCTCCTGGGAGCCGTGATGAGCATTGACTTCTCCCACCCCACGATTCGGTGCCCTAGGTGACTGTCTCTGTCCACCTAGTGCCCAGGCTGGCCCTCCTCCCTGGTCTCTGTGTCCAGGGCGTACAAGAATGCCATAAGGCCAAAGCCCCGGAAGGACATCATTGCCAGTGTGTCAGCCTGGCCTCTGCTGGCTGCGATTCTGGGTTACATCATTTTCAACCTTTTGCTCGCTTTCAGGGAGGGGCCGGCATGAACTGTGCCAGGCGTTTTAATTTGAGAAGTGGGTGGCGGGGAGGGGTCCCACAAGCTGAAGTTTGGAAAGAGTCGCTCTGGGAAACGCAGGGACAGTAACACTCCAAGAAGGCCCCCGGAAGGGCGGGCCAGGTTGGTGGGGTCTTTCCTGCCCCTTGTTATCCTGGTGACCTCCTGGCCTCTCCTCCGTGATCTCCTTTTTGGCTTGGCCGGAATCAGATGCTAATCCAGTCCAGCTTGGATCCCCAATTGCTTTTGAAGCATCGGCTCTCAATTATAAAAGTCTTAATTCCTCCTGCCGCCTGCCGAATCCTCCTAGCATTAACAAGGCCTCTTACTATGCAAAGTGGATGCAAAGGCCTCTCTCGTTCCCCAGTAATTAAATGAATGTCAATTGTTTTAGTTGTTTCCGAGGGAGAGTCCTACATGCGTATTAGCATGTTCGGCTAACCCAGATGGCCTGCACTCCAGGCCCGGCGGAAGCCCCAGGGGGGTTGACCGCTGACCCGAAACTCTCCGGGCGGACGTACCGGCTGCATCTCAATGAGGGCGGCTCGTTCGACTCGTGTTTCTCTGTGCCCGGCTGAGCGGAACTAATATTGTGGCTGCATATAGATGAAGGGGTGGGGGGGGGATGGGTTTTATGGCTAAATTAATTAAGCAGATGTACCTGTCTAATTAAAGAGCCGCTGTCCCCTTCGTACCCTTGCTTGCACGGCAAACAGTATTTAAATGCGCGGCCGAGCCGTTTCGGCTATCAATATTTAGTAGGAACACTCTGATGGAGGTGATATTAGCAAGATGTACTCTCCATTTATTATTAATCGTGGCCCTTCCAGTTTATGCAGGGGGGAGGCAGTGTATCCTTACAACCATGGAGGGGAGCAACCAGCTGCTTCAGGTAAACGGCCGTGCCGCACGCCGGGAAGGGGAGAACCGTTACATATATCCCGGGGTCAAGCCGCTGTGGCCCTCTGCAGATAACGTGCTGAGGTCATCTGCTTGGAAGCGATCGCTTATCTTCTTGAGGAAGGGTGGCATCAAAATCTGGTACATTAAATTGAGAAAAGAAAGAAGCCGCCAGCCCAAGCATCCCAATTCCGCCTTTTGCTTTTTCCAGTGTGGGTTGGAAATCCGAAACGGTAGGGTTGAATGTTTACAACACCACACCGTCTGCAATCCAACAAAGTTTTAATCGTCAAGGTTGCACATTCCAAAGTAATGACACACCAGGCAAAACTTAGGGGAATCTGATTTACAGTTTACCTCCCAACAATCACCAAGATGGAAGAAGTCAGAAATGGCGGTAGACGGGAAAGATTGTCTTTTCCTCTGACCCACGTGGCATTATGGGCACAAAACCGCTCCTAGATTATTAAAGATGTTAACATCTTACTTTTCCTGTGCAGGACGGAGAAGAAAAAGCAAAAGCAAATCAAATTCCAGACTGTATTCTCAGTGAATATAGTCAGCTCTGACACACCCACCCAAAATGGGGCCATGGGTAGGTCATCTGTGTCTTTGCTGGTTAATTCTGCAAGAGCTTTCTTGCAGAATTTTGCAAGGGAATTCTCTAGGCCTTGGGCCTGATCAGGCTTTCTTGATTATTATTATTATTATTATTATTTCACTATCTTGTAGAGAACAAACTTCTTAAAAACAAAAACAACTGCTTGCCTAGAAGATTTCAAGAAAGTATTTCCAACCAGGATTCAATTTAGCATTTGATTAAGATTTCCCTACCGGTAGGGACGTGAACTACATCGGGCAAGGGGTCCCCTCTCTCCAGGTCTTCAAGACCGGAAGCGGATTGACGACGTAGCTCTCGATGTACTCAAGGACCGTCTGGGGGTCTTGGTCAGCATTGATTGAAATGGCATCTTCGAAGAAGCTTTCCATGTTGCTGGAGAGCCGGAAGTACTTCTCCACCTTTTCCTTCACGGTCTCTTCAACATCCCTTGGGTGTGTAAGGATGCGGTCGTGGGTCTGTTTCAAGACAGCTGGCTTGAACACGGTGTGGTACCTGGACACCCGAGAGAAGCCCTGCTTGAGTTCATGACCAGAAGCTCAGCCATCTGCATGTATGCCAAGTCAATATTTCCACCTCACCTTCCCAAGAAGCTCCGAGCAGCTGCCGATACAGTTCAGCAACAATCGTCTACGGTCTTATAGCAGTGTAGGTTAAAAACCAATCATTGCAGAGGCTCAAGCTGAATGCCGTCAGACCATGTGGCTCCCATAGAAAACCCAGTAGGGATGTGCAGAACCGGTCCGACAGTTTGGTCCGGGGGTTCGTGATCAAACTGACCCCCCCACCCCGGTTCCGTCCGGACCGGAACCGAAGCACCAGTCCAGTCCGACAGGTCCGTGAATTTTTTTTTAAATGCCAGGCCTTGCAGAGGGCATTTACACATGCGCGGCGGTGGCCAAAATGGCCACCGCTTGCCTTTACGGACGCCCGAAAGGACCAAGAATACTACATTTACCCAGCTGCAGCGGTGATGAGGGAGGCTAGCGGGGGAGGGGGAACCCTCGCAGACCACCCCCCCACCCCCACGGCCTACAGCAAGCCCCCCGAAAGGGCTACAGGTAGTTATTTTTCATTTAATATTTTTTTAAAAATTTGCAGACCAACCGGGGGGGATGGGACCAAACTGGCCCGATTCGGTTCGAGGCCACTCCGGCCTCGAACTGAGCCGGGCCAGACGGTTCCATGCACACCCCTAAAACCCAGTCAAGCCCTTTGGAAACAGATGATGAACCTTACAAAGATGCCTAAACCTCGTGAGGCAGGGAAATGTCACCTCCAGTTCTAGGGGGAGGCTCCCATATGAGGCAAGGTGAGATTGGCCACAGCAGTGAATGCACCGGGGACAGTGTCTCCCCCACCACCACCACCACGCAGCTATCACCTACCTGTCCTGCCCACTGCTGCTCCCTCGACCTCCGTACTGCCTCCATCACCCTCCCCAGGAATTGCCCCCCTTTCTGGCCCCCACGCTTGCCTCGACGATGTCCCTCTTCTCCCAGTGTGCCCTGGCCTCTGACTGCCCCGCGCCACGATACACAACTCCATCTCCCTTGTTAACTGGGCAAAGAGGCACCTTTTAAAGATGGTGGTCCCTTTATTGAGCCGCGGGGAGAGCAACTGGCCTTATCCGACCCCCAGCCCAGCATCCCTCCAGTGGCTATTGCTGGGGTCTCTCTTATGTTTCTTTATTAGACTGTGAGCCCTTTGGGGACAGGGGACCATTTTCTATCGATGGGAACCACTTTGGGAACTGTGGTTGAAAAATTGAATTAACGTATCGGTCGTACTCGTATCTCTCCACTGCAGCATCCTGCTGGCCGCTTTCCCCCTCCTCGTATCGCTTTGCTTCGATCCAGAACAGTGAAATCACCCCCCGTGTGGCACTAACCTTTCTCCCGCGATCGGGTCAAGCTTCCGGCAGCACAGGCGTTCCAGAATCGACTCGAGGGGGAGATGCAGGAAAAACACCCTATCGGGGAGGGAGAAAAACCAGTTACCCTTGGGGTGGTAGCACTGAGGTGGTGGGTTCTGTGGGGCAGTCACCTTAGGAAGCAGATTACTGGGGTGCCAGTGAGGGGGCAAGATTTCTAATGGTCCCTGCTTTTAAAAAAGAGAGTATGTGTGTCCTGCCATCACAGTGGAGGATGGCTGGACACCCTCCGTTTCAGGCCCACAGAGCAACATAGGGAGCTGCCTTCTACCGAGTCAGACCCTTGGTCCACCTAGCTCAGTATTGTCCACACAGACTGGCAGCGGCTTCTCCCAAGTTTCAGGCAGACGTCCCTCCCATCCCCACCTGGAGGTGCTGCCAGGGATTGAACCGGGGTCCTTCTGCAGGCAAAGGAAGCACTCTTACCTCTGAGCGACAGCCCCGACCCCTAAGAGGAAGATCTTCCAGGGCTCATAGGAACCTAGGAAACTGCCATATACTGCGTCAGACCATTGGTCTATCTAGCTCGGTAGTGTCTTCACAGACTGGCAGCGGCTTCTCCAAGGTTGCAGGCTGGAGTCTCTCTGCCAGCCCGATCTCGTTGGAGATGCTGCCAGGGACAGAACTGGGAACCTTCAGCTCTTCCCAGAGCGGCTCCATCCCCTGAGGGGAATCTCTTCCAGTGCTCACACATCCAGTCTCCCATTCATATGCAACCAGGGCAGACCCTGCTTAGCTATGGGGACAAGTCATGCTTGCTACCACCAGACCAGCTCCCCTCTCCTGATGTAGTCTCCCATTCAAATGCAAACTGGGGTGGACCCTGCTTAGCAAAGGGGCCACAATCCATGCTTGCTGCCACTAGACCAGCTTCCCCCAACAGGCTTGAGCTGCCCACTATCCTGGACTGCTTCAGGGTGTGTGTGTGTGTGTGTGTGTGTGTGTGTGTGTGTGTGTGTAAAATATTTTCCAACGTGTTTCTGTTTAGATTGTGAGCCCTTTGGGAAGAGGACTCATCTTCCAAGAGGCAGATGAGGGCTCATCTTCCACTTGTTATTATTTTCCTCCACTCTAAAAACTTTTTGTTGCCAAGTAGTAGATAACTAGCCGCCGTCGTGATGATCCCTGGGCAAAAGCTTCCCTTCGAGTAGTAAACGGGGAGAGAGCTACATTAGACCTAGCTTACTACACCTTGTACTAAACAGGAGTGTCTTTTTGTGTGCAGAATCATTCATAAATCTAACCACCATCCTCCAGCCCTGCAAGATGCCTCTGAATCCCAGTTGCATGAGAGAGGGCATGTTCTCACCCTCTTGCCTGTGGGCTTCCGGCAGCATCTGGTGGGCCACTGGATGCTGGACTAGATGGGCTTCCTTGGGCCTGATCCAGCAGGGCTGATCTGTTGTTCTTAAAGTGGAAGAGGGAAGCGTCTCTTGTATGCTACTTTTTGGACTCATCGTCTTTTTCAAAAAGCCACTCCGAGTTCATGCAAATGAACTGGTGTCCAAAAAAGGAATCTTCTGTCGGGTTCCTTCAGAACAGCTTCTCCCCGGGCTGCCTTCATGGCTGTGCTGCTTGGTTTTTATAGATTTGTTTTATTTTATTTTACTTTTGTTGGTGTGTGAGCCTCTCAGAACCGGTTAGTGTAAGCTTTAGACATTCACCAAAGGGAACATTTTCCACTTACTGAGGAGGATCAGATCAGATGAAAGCCGGAGGTTTTGCCGTGGCATGCACGCAACACATTACGCGGCTCCTTTGTAGAACTTAAAGTTATGAAAATCATTTCGCTCGCTCTTCAAATGTTTACAGATAATGACTTCCCTTCGCGTTGCATTTCTTTTTTTAAAAAATAAATAACTCAGCCCGGCAGGAAGGGGGGAAAAAAGTGGAAGATCTCAATGATTCCAAAGACAGGAGAAGAATATAACAGTTTCCAACAGTCTTTTATCCTTTACACTCCAAACATTTTGTTTCTGCTTTGTTTCCGTTGCCCAACAACCGAATGGAAACGTGATTGTCAGAATGGATAACTTGTGATGAAGTGTCTCCAGATGAATATTCTAGCAGCGGAGGGAGAGGGGAAAGAAAGATCCTTGCTTCGGCTGGCCCGATAATTGATACGATTCCCCCTATTATATTCCGAAATAAACAAACAACCCCCCCCGCAAAGGGGAGGGGGGAAGCCAAAGCATTCTAACGTGGCATATCAAGAAGGCTTGTCGCAACTCACAGTTGCTAACTCAAGAAAACGGGAAACAGTCGCATGGAGCGGAAGAGCCGGAAGAATCTACTCCACTTAAAAAGCTGCCAGCAAAATGAACCTTGGAAGCGTCTTGTCGGATATCGTCTTTTTCACAGGAGATGCATCTTATTACTTCAGTCTGGTGTCAGCATTAGAGACAAGTGAAGGCAGGGGGGAGAGGGATGGGCTTTCCAAGAGGGCTTTCCCACCTCAGATGCATTCTTACCTTGGGGTGCATCCTCCCTAGTGCTGGGGGCAGGTGAAGGGCTGGTTCCCGTTGACCCCTTCCTGTGCTCTCGGAAGGGCACCGATCAGCGTACCCGCTGGCCCTCGAGGCTGATCAATTCAGCTTTTCTGAAAGCACATTCAGGGCTGGCGAACCACAGGGGGAGAAGGAGCCTACAATCCCTCCCCGTCTCATCCTGATCTACAAGGGGAGACAGGGCCTTGAACCGGGTCAAGGCCGAGGCACCAGGCCTTGACCCGGTGGTAGGGGCCTTTTGCCTGCTCTCTGCTGTACTACAGTGCCGCCGCCACAGATGGCCAGGGAGCAGTACTGCAGCTGGCCGATCAGCGAGGGCCAGAAGACGCCACTTCTCACAACCCGCCTGCCCTCACAAAGACCAGTGGAATGTCACTGAAAGGTTTATTTAAAATGATGGAAGAACGTAAGAATGTAGTAGTCCTTCATAATAAGTAGTCCTTCCCAAGGACGACTAGAACCCCATAGATGGGTTTTAAGAAAAAAATGAGCATTTCAGGCGTAAGGGAAAGGAAGGCTCGCTTAAAATAAGAGAAGGCTTTTGGGCAGCCGAGGGTGGTAGGGTTGGAGGCAGGGGTGTAGGTAGGGGAGAGGTTGACCTCTCTCCCCGGTGGAGTGAGGGAGAAAATGAAGAAAATAGGGAGGGGTGGAGCTGGGGGCCCGGGCTCTTTGACCCTATCCACTCAATTATAGCTGCACCCCTGGTTGGAGGAGCAAAGGCAGGGATCTCGCAAGAAAAAAAAAGGAAAGGTCACTTTGACCCTTCTGCTGATGCAACTCCAATGCTAAATGGCTCTGGCATTGAAGGGACAAGATGGAGAGACCAGATGTAAGCGCCTCCAAGGACGGAGCTTGAATGAAGGAGGCTGGAGTCGTCTTTGCCCTTCTCGCCAACTCCAAGCGAGCTCTCCTGCCAGCATTCCTGGTCAGCTATAAGCGACTTTTAACATGCCGTTGTTTGCTTTTCTTTTCTTTTTTTAACGATGAGACTGCAACTTTCAAAAATAGAAAGCCATTCGTCTTGCTCCCATTGGCTAAAAGAGCCTATCTATCTTCCCCGGCTACGCAGGACCAGCTGCCTGGTCCCCCATCTGCGTGCTCTGCACTCCTCTTAAGATAAGACAAGAAAAGGGACAAGGAAAGGGTTTAAAATTGGGCATAATTGATCATGCCAGATCTGCCCCAGCTGGGCCTAAACCTCCTCCAGAGGCCAAGCGAGAAATGCACTTGCGGTGGTTGCTGCTGTTAACGACGACATTGCCACACCCCGCAGTTTGTGAATGAACGCAAGGATGAAATCCAGCCGGCTTCTAAGCTGTGGCCCTAAGAAGCCACTATGGAGCGGGCCAGGGATGTTGGGAGCTGTAGTCCAGCAACATCGGGGGCGGGGGGGCACATTTGAGACCCCCGGCAGTAGGCGGCCCTTTTGGAGAGAGATGCACAAAGCCCACCTTTCCTGTGACGCCTTGGGCTTATTTACTTATGGGTCATATTTATTTTATTTTATTTTATTTTAAATTTAAAAGAGGCTCCCAGTCTACAAGGAGAGCCGAGGCAGAGGCCAGCAAGAGAACCCCCATCGGAAACGATTATATATTCTCGGGTCTTCCCTCAGCTCTGCTGTGTCTTACCAGCCACCTGCTTGAATTCTGTTTCTTGAGCATCTTTTGACCACCAGGGCCAGTTAAAGGGGCATTTTAGCTATTCGTTAGACAAAGTCAAGATACAGTGATCCCATCACTCGAGGCGAGGACTGGAGAAGACCACGACTCCCTCTCCCATTTGGCAAATCCCAAACGCATAGAAGAGGTCTGTCCTAAAAATGTTTCGTGGACCAGTAACTATGACTATTTCCCCCCTGCCAACTGAGCAAAGAGGCACCTTTTAAAAGTGGAGATTCTTTTATACTTAGCCGGGGGAGAGCAACTGGCCCTATCCATCCCCAGCACAGCATCCCTCCAGTGGCTGTTGCTGGGTCAACCTTACATTGCTGTTTTAGATTGTGAGTCCTTTGGGGAGAGGGAGCTATTTTATTTATTTGATCAATTGTTTATATCTATGTAAACCACTTTGGGAACTTCTATTGAAAAGAGGTATATACATATTCATGTCTTATTCTTATTCTTATTTACATGCTGCTTTTCAGTCAAAAGGTCACAAAGTGGTTTACACAGAAAAAGAATAAGAATGTTAAGATGCTTCCCTGTCCACAGAGGACTCACAAATAGAGCTGTGCACGAACGGTTCGTTGCCGAACCAGTTCGCCTCGAAACGGGCCGGATCAGAGGTTCTATTGCAGACCGAACCGGAGGGGGGGGCGTTTCGGTCCGTGATTGAACCGAACCAGGCCCAGTTCTGGCGAATCGGTTCAGCAAGGAACAGGAGGTCGGGTGGGGGCAGCGAGGGAGGTAGTAAGATCCTTATGCGGTTGGGGTGGCTGCCAGCACCAACGCTCGCCCTTGGTGTGGCTCCAAGCACGCGCTCTGCCTTCTTTAGGAAACTGCCCGCGTGGCGGGATTCCATCATTTGTGCACGTGCAGACACCATGCAAATGGTCTCCACACATCTGTGGAGGCCAGAACGGCTCTGCCACCATGCAGAAGGTTTCCTAAAGAAGGCAGAGCACATGTTGGGCTACACTCTGAACTGGGCTACACTCTAACCTGGGATGCAAAACCCGAATCGTGTGTGAAGTGCTCCCCAAGAGATTGCAAGGACTTCGGGGTAAATCTGCTCACTATGTGGACACACCCTCCCATTCCGGAGGAGATGCGAGCTAAAGGGCTTTCAAAGCCCTGTGTGAAATACTCCCTGGAAGCCAATTTTAACCAGTGATGCAAATCAGACCTGGGGAGGCTGAGAATACAGTATTTATTTTCCTCTTTTGGACCCCCGGCCTGCTGTGGAATGCCAGAGCAGGCGGAGTTTAAAATTACCTTTTCCCTTTCAGCAACGGGAACAATGCAAGCGAAATTAGGCAGGCTGATTCCAGTAGAAGAGTTAAACACAGGCTGCTTAAATCTCTCCCGCGGAGAGATTAAGTGTTTAAAAGAGCTTAACTCTGCCCACCGATACCACTGTGAAATCGTAAGGGATCTTGCACTAGCCTCACTATCTCCGAGAGGCACACACCCGGAGGTCTTGGCAAAGTGCCCACTTTGAAACGAATAATGGTGCAAATGAGCGAAGATCCCTCCTGCTAACCATCCTTCCGCTGGGCGGGCCGCAGGGGGTCCAACCTGTGCTGAACCGAGTTGTGCTCCTCTGAGGGACCGGATTGCAGCCTGGGGGTGCACCTAGGAACATAGGAAGCTGCCATATACCGAATCCGACCCTTGGTCCATCTCGCTCAGTATTGTCTACACAGACTGGCAGAGGCTTCTCCAAGGTTGCAGGCAGGAGTCTCTCTCAGCCCTATCTTGGAGATGGTGCCAGGGAGGGAACCTGGACCCTAGATGCTCTTCCCAGAGATGCTCCATCCCCTAATAAGGGGAATCTCTTCCTGTGCTCACACATGTGGTCTCCCTTTCATATGCAACCAGGGCAGACCCTGCTTAGCTAAGGGGACAAGTCATGCTTGCTACCCCAATACCAGCATTGGCCAACAGCAACCAGAGGGTTTGACAACCCCCTCCCCACTGTGCATGGTTTTATCCTCACAACAACCCTGTGAGGCAGGCCCGGCGGAGAGAAAGGTGACTGGCCGGTCATCTTTGGAAAGAGCAGTCAGCTCAAAATACAGGTGAACCTAGGAAGCTGCCTTACAGTCAGGCCACTGGGCCATCTAGTCCAAGATCGCCGACACAGACTGGCAGCAGCTCAGAGGCTTCAGGCAGGCCCCACCCTACCCAGAGATGCCAGGGAGTGAACCTGGGAAGAAATCTTGCCCCAGGCCTGGTGCCAACCTTCCTGCACCCCTGGTAATGGAAGAGCACCATAACAGCCCAGAGCAGGGTTTCTTGACCTTGGGCCCCCAGATGTCGTTGGACTACAATGCCCATCATCCCCAGACATGGCCTTTGTGGCTGAGGATGATGGGAGTTGTAGTTCAACAGTCCACCCTGGCCCAGAGAACAATTTGTTATGGGGCAGCTAACAAAGTTTATCATCATCATCATGATCTATAATGCAACTTTAAAAATGCTTCATTGCTCACACACGACAAGTGCTTCTGGAAGGAGGCCCCATGCCTTAATCCTAAATCCAGAGACGCAAGTTTTGGGAGGTACAGAAATGTAATAAATAAAAATTGAATTAAATTAAAGTCTGGGCCAGGCTGCAGTTGCTCAGGGTTGGGTCAAATAATCTTCTGCACTGGCTCAGAGGTCCTGTTCTTGACTTTGCATCTCCTGGTAGGGTCACAGATGAGAGGGGCCTCGTGCTCCAACCTTAGAGCGAAGCGAGGGGGGAAGCCGCCCAGGTCCATGACCCACAGCATTTGCACGAGGGGCCCCCCTCCCACCCACCCCCGCCTGCAGGCGTATCACTAGAACCGAGAGGGCACTGGGATGTCATCCGCTTAGTGAACGTTCTGTCTGGCAAAGGCGCTTTCCTCTGCACACATGCGGTACAAATGTGGCTACTCGCTCCTCGGTTTCCATCACAGCTTTTCGAAAAAAACATAACACCTTGGCTTTTTGCCCAGGGCATTTATTTGATTCTCTGCTGCTGCTCCTTATAATCTCTATTGCTTTTATGCTTTTTGTTTTGAATTTTTTAATCAGATTTGTTTAATATCCCCCCCCCCACTTAATATTTTAATTATGTCTTTTTTACCATCTTGTGTTAAAAATTTTTTTTTTGCTGTAAACCGCCTTGGGATTGCTTTAATGAAAGGCGGTATATAAATTTAACAATCAATCAATGTTCTAAGGGCCTTTTAATGCCTTTGAGAAGCTCCGTTAGAAAAACCACTTCTAACCCCCCCCCCTTAAAAAAAACTGGAGCTGGCGGCATCAGTATCGGCTTCTGAAATGCCTTTACGCCCGCCCACCCTTCCCGTGGCGCCCTCATTTTTATTCTTCTTCCTTGCCGCCGCCTCCTCTTCCCTCTCGCTTGCTATGCCATCATTGCCGGATTCCCCCCCCCCCCCCCGGAGTTCGTTCCGATGGCACCTCACAGATGAGGGAGGGAGATGGCAGCAGCGGGAGCTCCGTCAGCAGACTACTGAGCCCTTTCCTCTAACTGTGGGCTTAATTCCCACACCGCCTCGATGGCGTTCAGGGCCAAGGATCTGGGGGACCTGCCGCACTGCACGATTCGAGAGGAGCACGATTCGAGAGGAGCACGATTCGAGAGGAGCACGATTCGAGAGGAGCACGATTCGGATCCCCGACGACGTCTCCAGCATCTCTTGGGACACTGCAAAGGCTTCTGGGCGGGTGCCTCCTGGAGTCGGTGGGTTCTCCACCTTGGTTCCCCCTACAAGTCCCACCATTCGCCGCCAAAAAAGAGGCCATTGTGGCTAGGGGTGATGGGCGTTGTAGTCCCACATCTGGGGACCCAAGGTAGAGAAACACCTCGGGGATGTTTTAATGAAAGGTGGTATACAAATTTAACAACAGATAAATAAAATAAATAAACTCCTAGATTAGCTGATTTATATACTCTATACCACTTTTCTTTCAAGGAGCCAGGAGCAGTGTAGACTACGGGGCTCAAATGGGGGCCCTCCAGCTGCTGTGGGCCTACAACTCCCATCACCCACAGTCACAGCGGCCAGTAATCAGGGATGATGAGTGTTGTAGGCCCACAGCGGCTGGAGGGCCCCAGTTTGACACACACACAGATACCCTGCCCCGCTGTGCATGGTTTTATCCTCACAACAACCCTGTGAAGCGGCTAGACTGCGAGAAAGGTGACTGGTTCAACGTCATCCCATGAGTTTCATGGGTGAGTGGGGATTTGAACTCGGGGCCCCCCAGTCCTAGCCCAACTCTCTATCCACTACACCACATTGGTTGCTTAACAAGAAAGGTGCCAGAATTCCCTCTGGCTAGGAAGCCCTGCCACACAGTCCCAGATGTGTGACTGCCCTGTGTCTGGGGTGCGGGGCCACTCTGCACATGTTCAGAAGGATTCCATCTAGCGTTCTGCCCTCCGGCAGAGAGCTAGACAGGATGATCTTCAGGAGCCAGGCATCTTACTCAATGGGCCACCAATGGGAGAGGAAAGCTTGTCTTGTGGTAGCAAGCATGACTTGTCCCCTTAAGCTAAGCAGGATCCACCCTGGTTGCATATGAATGGGAGACGCTGTGTGAGCACTGCAAGATATTCTTCTCCGGGGATGGAGCCACTCTGGGAAGAGCAGAAGGTTCCCAGTTCCCTCCCTGGCAGCATCTCCAAGACAGGGCTGAGAGAGAGACTCCTGCCTGCAACCTTGGAGAAGCCGCTGCCAGTCTGTGAAGACAATACTGAGCTAGGTGGACCAAGGGTCTGACTCAGTACATGGCAGCTTCCTGTGTTCCTATGTTCCTAAGAAGAGGAATTGCGAGGCCAGTCTCTGTCACCATGAGACGGTTTCGGGCCAGCACGATCAGAAGTTCAACTGAGCCGGAGTCTTGGCTACCCAGCCTGGCAAATGCATTTCACGTTAGGGACTCTGCCTGGAGGGGGCAACAGCCAGGCTCTTTTGCCATTGGGAGCTGGCATTGGATGCGATGATGTCAGAGAGGCCCATCAGCAGAACCACATGGGTCACTTCAGCCAATCAGATTGTGTGGCAGTGAGGGCAAATGCCCATGGGCAGTGAGGGCAAATGCCCATGGGCAGTGAGGGCAAAGGAGAAGGGAAAGGTCCTTGAGAAGAAGCAACTGCTCACAGAACAAGAATGCGACAGAACACACAAATATTCAGCATTGTGTTCCCCCACCACCGCCATTATTTGTTTGACTATGTCAAATATATGGACTTCTACATGACTACTGAAATGGGAGAATATTCGTGCAGCTGCCTGTAAGCGACAAACCGAGCTCTGGATTCAAATCTTACCCTAGCCACATACTTGGTAGCTATTATACTTGCCGCCTCGGTGCTTTCATCTGTAATTTGGGAGCGATCCTGACCGATCGCAAGGTTTCCTGGGCTGATAATATCTGTGAGGTGTGCTGAATGCTTGAGATCGCGATATAAAAGCTGCCCATTAGTCATGAAAAGCAGAGTTTAACCCTGGCTGTTGTCAGAAAAACCGTGCTAATGCCTTGACCTCTCAAGCAATTCCAGTGGAAATTTTCACGGGTCAGGGCAGCGGGGGGCAGGTACTATGACCCTGCATTAAAAAGAGAGCGAAGAGACACACCAAAAATGCGAAGGAGGGAGAAAGAAAAGAGCCGATTATGTGTCATTTTACACACGTGTCAAAAGTAACCAATTTCCTAATAGGGAATAAATTTCCCCTATTTAAATACTGTCAAATAGAACCTCTTCAGCCTAATAGGGTTCACTTCTGGGGAAACACAAAATAAATCTGATTAAATATTTATATTTCATAGTATTAATTAAGAGGGAGGGAGGGAGGGGGAGCAGTCCATCAAGAGAACCCCAATATGTTTAACGTGTCCCCAGGAAGCCGGGAAAGAAATTTCACAATCAAGTGTGTAAAGTGTTCCAAAAAAGGGTGCTGAATATTTTATGAATATTTGTCATAAGACAGAAATAATAACCACCGTGCAGAGCTATTAGAATTAATATTTATGCTGCCCGCCATGAAATATTCATGGGGACAGAGGAAGGGGGGCCCGTAAGACAAGAAATAATTTACATTGGGTTCGGTTTACCCGCCGGCTTGATGTTTAAAGACGGGTTGACAAGCCTCCGTACGAATCCGTCAGTCACTTTGCCAGCCGGTGGGTGGGGTGAAGGGAGGGGAGGGGGAAGGGAAAGTGGGGGGTGGTGGGGGGGAGAAAGGGCCCGGGCTTGGCAGCTCACAGATTGAGTTTCTGACAGCCCTTTAAAAGAAAAAGAAGAAAAAAAAAACCCTAAACGGCCCCCCACCATATCCTCCTCCTCCGATTGCCTGCGGCAGGCCTGGATGTATCATCCGAGTTCCCCTTCCATCTGCTGAAATTAACGAATTAATGAGCGCGGTCCATTTTACAGTGGGGCCCTCGGAATGTTTACTGGTGATTAAATTATAATGCGGCCGGGGCTGTATAATTCATGAGCCAATTAAAGGAAGTGTTAGTTGATTTGATGGGGAGCGCAAATACAAAAAGCATTTAACTAATAGGGAACCGCGGGCCGCCGTCCGCCTCGGCTCTCTCGGATTACGCGGCTAATTGCTCTGCTTTATAGGGCTGTCACCGATAAGCCATGCATATTTCATCGCTCTCAAATACTTCGATTGTTTGCAAGCATGTCGGCGCTGTAATATGGAGACGGCGGGCCAAACTTCGGTGTAGTTAAGGCACTCCCAGAGTGGTGGACATGGGGGGCTGGGTTGGAGGGGACGGCGGTCGGGCCGCGGCGTAACTGGAAGCCGCCGAATTAAATGTCACTCGGCAATTACGTGATTAAAAAGCGTGGCGCGCCGCCATCTCTTCCGCCACGACTTTTCCGGAGGTTTGGCCGGGTGCGACCCGCTCAAAAGGATGACGGTCCGCTCAAGACTTCCGTTCCCCTCGGCTTACAAACGCGGCCATAGGAAAACGGACAGAGCGGAAATCAGGAAGGGGGGGAAGAAGCCGGGTGGCGGCAGAAAGCGAGGCAAATTTCACAGGGGTTTGCGGCGAAAACCCACCGGCGAGGCAAAAGGCCTGCGGGTGGCATTTCAAGGGCTGCCGAGTGGTGCTGATGGCTCGGTGGAGGGCGTGGGCAGGTGGAAGGCACAGGATTGACTAGCTGGGCTGATTCAGAAAAGCCGCCCACCTGGCAGGCCACCGTGTTGGCAAAAGGGCCCTACTAAGGCAGTGAATGTCTTCTCAGAATCTCAGCTGAAAGTAGGGATGTTTCCCTAATGGGGCGGAAAGAAATGATGGCTGAAGATTGATTCGGGGAAACAAAAACTTCGGAACATAGGAAGCTGCCATATACTGAGTCAGACCCTTGGTCTACCTAGCTCAGGATTGTCTGCACAGACTGGCAGCGGCTTCTCCAAGGGCTGAGCGAGACTCCGGCCTGCAACCTTGGAGAAGCCGCGGCCAGTCTGTGAAGACAAACCTGAGCTAGATGGACCAAGGGTCTGACTCAGTAGATGGCAGCTTCCTATGTCCCTACCTGGAGATGCTGCCAGGGATTGAACCTGGGACTTTCTTCATGCAAAGCAGATGCTCTTCCACTGAGCTGCAGTTCCATCCTGTACAATGCTTACTACTATTTATATATCAGTTTTCATCATCATCATCATCAACAACAACAAAACTACTCAAAGCGGTTTACATCGGAAAAGAATGACGAGCAGATACCTCCCTGCCCCAGCAGGGCTCAACAGTCTAAATGGAACCAGAAGGGAGACCCCAGCAACAGCCACTGGAGGGATGGTGTGTTGGGGATGGAGAGGTCCAGTTGCTCTCCCTCGGCTAAACATTTTAAAAAACCACCACTTCAAAGAGGCATCCTCGGTGTGAGCATGAAAGTGGGAGGTCATGTAAACTGTCCTGAGCTCCTGGAAGGGTGAGAGGAATCGGTTTTAAATAAATACGCCACTCTTCAAATATTGTACGTGACCAAACTGTAGAACAAAACATTTTGGCAGCTGAACTCACATTTTGCTGAGTGCCAGCTTCAAAATCCAAAGAAAATGTCAGTGCTGGCCTCTTTGCTCAGTAAGCAGCAAGTCCTTGTAGCCAAAAGGACTCAAGATTCCTTTTATCTCCTCCATGTCCCTTTGAATCTCAAAGCCTTTTCCATGCCCATCTTAAGATACGGTGACCAGAACTGAACACAGTACTCCAAATGTGGCCGCATCCCCCCCTCAAAAAATGAATCAGTGCGCTTAAATCAAATGGACACACTTGGGAGTTTTCTGGGCCCATCTTGGAAGCATTTCCAGCTGCTAAGGAGGGCAGCTTGAATCACTTCCTTTGGCCTTCACGACGCCTTCTTCTGGACCTCAGGGAGAAAGAAAGGCTTCCTTCCTGGTGTGTCCAAGCGGCTGGAGACCGGCATATGGAAGCCAAGAGACCACATTCAAAGGGGCTGCCCACCAACTGTCCTGGTCCAAGGAGGGATTCCAGTAAATCAACAGCCTTTATACCCAGAGTTCTTAAACGTGAGTCCAGGGGAGCTGGTCTATAGGGAGGAAAGCTGGTCTTGTGGTAGCAAGCATGGATTGTCCCCTTTGCTAAGCAGGGTCCACCCTGGTTTGCATTTGAATGGGAGACTCCATGTGTGAGCACTGTAAGCAATTGCCCCTTCAGGGATGGGGCCACTCTGGGAAGAGCAGAAGGTTCCCAGTTCCCTCCCTGGCAGCATCTCCAAGAGAGGGCTGAGAGAGACTCCTGCCTGCAGCCTTGGAGAAGCCGCTGCCAGTCTGTGAAGACGATACTGAGCTAGATGGAACAAGAGTCTGTTCCATTTGGCAGCTGCCTAGGTTCCTAAATAGATTTGGATGACAATTCCTATCATCCCCTGCCATTGTGGATGATGGGAGTTGTAGCCGGACATGCCTGGGTACCCAAGTTTGAGACCCCCTGCTTTATACAATTAAATAAGCACAGAGCAACTCTAGTTTGTCTAGTTACTCTAGACAAGATTTTGGTTGGGATGAGAAGGAATCCTTCCCCAAAGAAAACTTGGGCTGGGATCTGGGCCCTTAGAGGCCTTAAGCACGTGGGGTGAGAGGCCCAACCCTTTTGGATCTCTGCCTCCCATGCATCAAAGTATGTATGTATGTATTTGTTATTTATTTGATCGTTAAATTTATATACCGCTTTTCATTCAAAACAATCCCAAGGCAGTTTACAAATGTTTTTCTAAAAACACAATAAAAATTGTGTGGCCCAAGAACAGAGTTGGCCAGCAAACATTCAGGACTGTAGACACCCTCACCTTCTGGTTTGCCCTCCTCCGAACCCCTTCCAGCTGACGAGTGTCCTTTTAAAAATGCGGGGCCCAGAACTAGACACAGTATAGTATTCCAAGTGAGGTCTGACCAGAACAGAGTGGAAGGAGGACTAATGCAGAGTTGAACAGCTCCCCTATTAGCGAGTTAGAAGCCAGTTTCTGGGTCATATCAGTAATCGTGCCCTAAATCTGGGGTGGGCAAAAATGTTCCCTCGAAGAGGGATTCCCAGCCGTTGTGGACTACAACTCCCAGCATCCCCAGCTGCAATGGCTTTTGCTTGGGGGTTATGGGAGTTGTAGTCCACAACAGCTGGGAATCCCTCTCCGAGGGAACACTCATAGGCAACCTTAGCTCACCAGTTGCTGCTGGGGAGAATAGATGTATTTCAACAACATCCACCTTAAGTGGCGCAGCGGGGAAATGCTTGACTAACAAGCAGAAGGTTGCCGGTTCGAATCCCCGCTGGGACCTATATCAGGCAGCAGTGATATAGGAAGATGCTCAAAGGCATTATCTCATACTGCGCGGGAGGAGGCAATGGTCAACCCCTCCTGTATTCTACCAAAGACAACCGCAGGGCTTTTGGGGAGCCAGGAGTTGGAATGGACTTGACGGCACACTTTACCTTACCTTATTTCAACAACAGCTGGAGAACCAAGGTTCCCTACCTCTCCCTGAATCACATCTAGGCCTTCTCATGATTCACAGCCAATGCTTTGTAAGCAATGGATTTGGGGGCGAGGGGAAGGAGCACATACATTGGGACTTGCATTCCCGGAAAGGCTGAGATTTGGCATTTTCAACCCTATTTTGGAACACTCGGTTGGAAATGCCTAATTCTAGAGTGACCAGTCGAAGGTTCAATCCCTGGCAGGGCTGGGAAAGACTCCGGCCAGAAAGCTCGGAGAAGCTGCTGCCAGTCAGTGTAGACAAGACTGAGCTAGATGGACCAAGGGTCTGACTCCATAGAAGGAAATTCCCTGTCTCCCTATGTTAATTATTACAGACCATTCTTGCCTGCAGGTCTTGACAATAGTGAAAGGCTCCTGACAACTTTTCCCTGGGATAGAATATACATATATTTGTTTTTTAAAAATGTGCTGGAACTTGATGTGTTCGTTGCATTAACAAATCCTCTCTCTCGATACTCTTATCGCCGCAACATATATAACCCATCGAGATTACTACCCTGAGACTCCCACTCATCCAATTTCCTCTGATCTGCTTATTACTCAGCAACTAAATGCTTCACAAAGCCATTTCCCCGAGAAATATTTATGGCCCTCCAATGTTTATGGAGCCCTCCATCACGATCAAGGTTTTATGAGCACTCGGTATGCAGCTCTGAATTAAAAAACATAATTCTTGCTCTATCAAACCTCTGCTTGATGCGGCATTTGTCTCTATTTTATCAGTCAGCTCCAGAACTCCTCACAGAAGGACTTGTTCGTGGGGGGGGGGGGATATTCCTCCCCTTTGCCGCTCTGAGATTGCCCAAGTACAAGGCAAGCCAGGAAAATCCTAGATCCGAAGCCAAAGTCTTCTGTTTCGTTTCCCCCCTTCTTTTTCTTCTTTTTACATTTCATATCCCGCTCTTCCTCCAAGGAGCCCAGAGCGGTGTACTACATCCTTAAGTTTCTCTTTCACAACAACCCTGTGAAGTAGGCTAGGCTGAGAGAGAAGTGACTGGCCCAGAGTCACCCAGCAAGTATCCTGGCTGAAGGGGGATTTGAACTCGGGTCTCTCCGGTCCTAGTCCAGCACACTAACTATTACACCACGCTGGCTCCAAGACAGAACCAGATGCATCAGATACAATTTGGAGGACCCTCGCTTTTATGCAGTTAACAAGTTTCTTGTACCCTTAGTTTGGGACCGCATCTGTGAACAAAGGTGCTCTTTTTCCCTCCCTGGCTTCTCCAAGACAGGGCTGAGAGAGATTCCTGCCTGCAACCTTGGAGAAGCCGCTGCCAGTCTGGGTAGACAATACTGATCTAGACAGACCAATGGTCTGACTCAGTATATGGCAGCTCCCTATGTTCCTATGTTCCTCTTACCCCTGGACTTTGGGGCTGAAATCCAGGGCCTCCACACCCCCTGGGCCCGCGCCAAATCCTCTTTAGTTTGACCCGAGTGGTGTGGTCAACACTGTGCCAGGCGGCCGAGTGTGATTTGTGACCTGTGCTGGATACCGAGTGTGACCTCTGCTTTAGAGCCGGAGTGGGGAGTGGAGAAAGAAATGTGTGGGATGGGGATAGGTTAAATGGTGTGTTGAAATGTTTCTGCTGATGCAGATGGGCATCAAGAGACCTGTTTTCTATTCTGACTTTGGTGTGAGTTCAGTGGCTGTTTGTGCCCTCAAGCACCCACGTGTTAAAAAGATTGCGTGTGTCACGGTCGGCGTTCCCTCTAACAGGGATTCCCAGATGTTGCAGACTACAACTCCCAGCATCCTCGGCGGCAATAGCCTTGTCTTGGGGATTATGGGAGTTGTAGTCAACATCTGGGAATCCCTGTTAGAGGGAACCCTGGTCATGGTGTGTGTTTCTGTTGTGTGTGTGTGTGTGTGTGTGTGTGTGTGTGTGTGTGTATATAGGGCAGGCCTGCTCAACAGGCCCCCCCCCAAAAAAATTTTGGACTATAACTCCCATAATCCCTAGCCACAGTGGCCAATAGCAAGGGATTATGGGAGTTGAAGCCACCTAATGACGCAGCGGGGAATTAGCTTTTCTAGGAAGCAAGAGGTTGCTGGTTCGAATCCCCGCTGGTATGTTTCCCAGAAACACCTCTGTCGGGCAGCGGCGATCTAGGAAGGTGCTGAAAGGCATCATCTCATACTGCGCGGGAGGAGGCAATGGTCAACCCCTCCTGTATTCTACCAAAGACAACCACAGGGCTCTGTGGGCGCCACGACTTGGCACCGATTCGACGGCACCCTTTATGGGAGTTGTAGGCCAACACCTGCAGGAGGGCCGGTGGACGGGGCGGGGGGAGGGGGGAGTTAGGTCCAGGCTCCAAAATTACCTCGGTGCACCTCTGTCTGTGAAGCTTCCCATTGCAAAGGCAATGCGCTTGGGAAAGAGAGGTGATCTCCCTAGTGTCCTGTCTTTAATTCTGACACATTTTGCTCTCCCTCCGCATAGCCTCTGTGCCTGCCGCCCCCTTTCCTCTGATGCTCAGCAAAATCCTCAGCAAAATCTCCATATTGTGGATATTCTGGGGCAGCCCTGCCAGATTATTCGTTTGGGATCCTCAGAGCCGCAAAACGGTCCCCTTCTGTACAGGACGTTCAGACGGGAGTCAACTCCAGCCACGACTGCCTTCAGTCCAGGAGCAGGAGAACGGCCCCCACTGCAAGAACTTGCCTTCTATCCACAGGCAGCCTCAACGGCAGGCTTATTATTATCATTATTATTATTATTATTATTATTATTATTATTATTATTATTATTATTATTATTGACTGCCCCTCAGATCTAATCCCAAGGTCAGAGTTCCTCCCTTCGCCTCTCCCCAGGAGAGCTGGTCTTGTGGCAGCAAGCAGGGATTGCCTCCTCTGCTCAGCAAGGTCTGCCTTGGTTTACATTTGGATGGGAGACGACATGTGGGAGCACTGTGACGTATTGTCTCTTAAGGGATGGTGCTGCAGCTCAGGGGAAGAGCATCTGCTTGCATGCAGAAGCTTCCAGGCTCAATCCTGGGCAGGGTCTACAGGAGTTTTCCTGGACAGCAGGCTTTTCCACGGGTTTACCGTGAGGCTTTACTGCGAGTTTGAAGTTTCCAGGTGTGGAAAACTTCCCGGTAGGGCATCGGAAGACTCCTGCCTGTAACCTTGGAGAAGCTGCTGCCAGTCTGTGTAGACAATGCTGAGCTAGATGGGCCAAGGTTCTGACTCAGTAGATGGCAGCTGCCTATGTTCCTAAGTTCCTATGAAGGCCAGCTGAGAAGAGCTCACAGGCCAGGATACAACCGGCCGAGAGAGGCGATCCCGGAGATATACAGGTGCTAAGCCCATAAGGGTTTTGTAGATAAGAACCAGCACTTTGAACTAGACCCGGTATTGGGCAACTACCAGTGTAACCTAGGAATGAAAGCTCCTTCTGCTTTAGGTGCTGTTAGTGGTGGAAATTCTCCTTTACACTGAGATATAGCTCTGGTTGAGGCACGTACAAGTTGCAATACGGAGCACAGTCAACCTCAAAAGAACAGACTTCCTCGCACAGTGGCAGCATCTCCTTCATGGAAGGTTTTCAAACAGAGGCTGGAGAGCCACCTGTCAGAGATGCTGTAGCAGGAAAGGTTCCTCACGTTGGGTCCCCAGCTGTTGTTGGGACTACAATTCCCATTGTCTCCAGCCACCAGCCATTCTGGCTGGGGATGATGGGAGCTGTAGTCCAACAACATCTGGTGACATATGAAGCTGCCGTATACTGAGTCAGACCACTGGTCCATCTAGCTCAGGATTGTCTACCCAGACTGGCAGTGGCTTCTCCAAGGTTGCAGGCAGGAATCACTCTCAGCCCTATCTGGAGATGCTGCCAGGGAAGGAAATTGGAACCTAGAGCGGCTCCATCCCCTGAGGGGAATATCTTACAGTGTTCACACTTCTAGTCTCCGATTCAAAGGCAAACCAAAGTGGACCCTGCTTAGCTAAGGGGACAAATCATGCTTGCGACCACAAGACCAGCTCTCCTCAAGTTTGAGACTCTCCGCTGTAAATCCCTCCTCCGAGAAACCCTGCCAAACGAGGTGAGGAGAGTGGCTATCAGGGAGAGGGCCTTTTCGGTGGGTGCACCCCGTTTATGGAATAGCCTCTCCAATGAGGTTCGGATGGCACTATCACTTTGTTCTTTTAGATGCCAGGTGAAGACCTTTTTGTTCCCTCAGGCCCTTGTTAAATTTTTACCTGGTGTTTTTTTTTTTTAATGTCTGTTAAATTGTTCTGTATTGCATTTTGTATTTTCTCCCCCACCCCCAAATATATCTTATGTTTCTTTTTTAGATTGTGAGCCCTTTGGGGACATGGATCCATCTTGTTTATTTATGTTAACTGCTTTAGAAACTTGTTGAAAAGCGGTATATACATATTTGTTGTTGTTGTTCTTGGTTTGTTATGATTTAACGTGTTCTGTGTTTTGATCTCATGTGTCTGTTTGTTTTTGCATTCGTATTTTTATTGGTTTTCTATATACCAATGTGATTTCCAGTTCATCTTTCAACATGGTTATAGTGTAACATCTATATTTGCTCTCATATAAATATTTTCATCATATTTTACCAACATAATCCTTCAGTTTATTTATTATTTATTTATTACTCAAACATGTTTTAATGTGGTGTTGTAAGCTGCCCAGAGAACAATTTGTTATGGGGCGGCTAACAAATAAAGTTTATCTATCTACCTATCTACCTATCTACCTATCTATCTAAGGCTTAGGTCGTACGTGGCAAGCCCCGCCCCCAATAAAGTTGTGACCAATGAAAACACGGGCCCAAGTCTGGAGGAGGAAGAGGAGACGCAGATAGGAAGCAGCCATGGCCGGCGGGATAGCGATGGCAGGGATGCAGCCAGCGGGGTGTGGTGCTCCAGTGGCGAGGGCAGCGGAGAGGGGACACCGAGGCGGGCATGGTGGCAGAGAGAGGAGGGGAAATGGGTGATGGGCGGGGCAGAGAGAGGAAACCGATACGGGGATGGTGGCAGAGGTGGTGAAAGGAGGGGGCAATGGGTGGGGGGAGGAGGAGGGGCAATGGAGGAGGGGGGCAAAGGGTGGTGCACAGTGGGAGGGGCACTGGGTGGGAGGAGAATGGGCGGGGCATGGCACTGGCAGCAGAGAGAGGACTGAGGTGGGGATGGCGGCAGAGGCGGCGAAAGCTCCTTCCGTGGGCCCTCCTGCCGCTCAAATGACAGGTCAGGCCGCCTTCAGCCCATTCCGGGGCTCTCTGCAGACATGCGAAGAGAGCCCCGAAATGGGTGGAAAACAGCCTGGCCTGTCATTGGGGCGGCAGGGGGGCCCACGGAAGGAGCTCTCGCCGCCTCTGCCGCCATTCTGGATGCCAGGGGAAGGGGGGCAGGGCAGGGGGCCAGAGCCAGATCGGCCCATGGGGTTAGAGGCAGGGAGAACTAGTGTGCAGATGCTCAGTGCCGGCCCAGTTATTTTTTATTATTATTTCTTGTTTAAACAGTCAGACAGGTGTTATTGACTGGTTGGTTTTATCCAGACATCGAGTCCTTCCCAAGGACCTGGGATGGCTGAATATTATTGTCAATTGTTATAGTTTATTATATTATTATTATTATTATTATTATTATTATTATTCCCTGCACTGATCAGTGTGCAGATGCTCGGTGCCGGCTCAGTTATTTATTTATTTGTTGTTGTTGTTATCATTATTATTATTATAACATATCCCTGCAGTGAAGAGGGGGCCGGATTCCAAGACCTCCGTGGCCCCTCCCGTCTCTCAAATTCTGTGATTCGAAGACCTGCCCTCTCTCCCCGCCTTCCAGCCGGTGCTCCCACTCAGGCTCCAGCCTGCGACGTCGGGGAACAGCTCCCTGCCCTGCCCAACTTAGCCCGGCACTGGGGGCCACACAGAGTTCTTGCATGAAGCCTCACACAGAGGCCCTCGGACCTCATACACGCGCCAGAATTCTCGTCCTGCACCCCTGGAAGGTCTGCTCGGGGATTGCGGAAGAGGAGCCCACCCTGAGAGTGCTCTAGAAAAGTTTGCCGGCCAGCCGTTTGCAAAGAGCTGGTGGTTCTCCATCAATCGCGCCCTGCTTAAGAGCGGAGCCTCTTACCCTGGCCGGGAAGGGGAGCCATCTTGCCTTTCTGAAGGGCTGCCAAGTGCCATTTCTTCAAGGTAATCAGATAACCGTTAATTAATAAAACTGTCAGATTAATTGTCCTGGCCTGGACATCCTTCTCCGCTCCGTAACACTACCCTGCTAGCTCCCCCCCCCCACTCTCCATCCTATAGTTTCCAGCTCAATTAACTTAATGCTATGCAAATGAGAGGCTCGCGTCCTCGTTAGCTTCTAGCCGGCAAATGTTAATAGCATAATTGGGCCTTCAGCAAGGTAATTAGACACGATCCCTTCCATTAGTCTTACAAGGCTAATTATTGTTGATAGGAGAGAGGGACAAGTCTCCGAGCGGCAGGCAGAGGGGGCATCTGGGTTAAAGCAAATATAGACAAAACATTGACAAGGTAAAACAACCGCCGAGATCTATAGCAAGGTCAGGGAGGGGCTGGGAAGCGGGGGGGGGGTGTGAGGGGGCGGGAAGACGGGGCAATATAGAAATCACAGACGTGGCCCCCGATCGGAGCAGAGGGAGGGGTGGGCAGAGCAGAGCAGATGGGTGTCCTGGCACATAGACGGAGGGCAGGCTGTTGATGCACATGCTCATAAACACAAGCAGAGATCCGCCCTGGGGGAGGGAGCTGGTCTCGCGGCAGCGAGAATGAATGGCCCCCCTTGCTAAGCAGGGTCTGCCTTGGTTTGCATTTGGATGGGCAGCCACGTGTGAGCACTGGAAGCTATTCCCCTTTGGGGATGGGTCCGCAACTTGCACGCAGAGCATCCCAGGTTCAAACCCTGGCAGCATCTCCGGTAGCTTTTTCAGAGGGTGATTTTACTGCAACTTTACTTGGGGGGAGGGGGGTTGGGTGTGCGTTCACACGTTGGCCAGACTGACCCCGAAGTCAGTGCGATATTTCAAAGAGCGCTTCACACACGATTTGGGGTTTCCCCCTCCGTACTGGAACCCAGCCCGATTTATGTCCGGGGTTTAAAAAATCCTCTTTTTGCTTCAGAGTATCTGCTATGCCCCGAACTCGCAGCAAAGCTTTGCGGTAAACCTGTTGTCTGAAAAAGCTCCAGGCAGGTCTGGGAAATGCTCCTGCCTGAAACTTTGGAGAAGCTGCCACCAGTCAGTGTAGCAAATACGGAGCTAGAGGAATCAGTGGCCAGACTCAATAGAAGGCAGCTTCCGAAGTTCCTGGCTGCTGTAGGAAGTCCTCAGACTTACAACACCTCTGGTTCCTGCAAACCGTGTGAAGTCGAAATGTCTGAGCTTGGAACCCTTTTCCCTATAGGAAACAATGTTATCAATGAGGGTTGGGTTCGTGAACCAAGGCTGGAGACCCTTCTTAAAAAAAAAATTCTGCTGCTATCAAAGCTTGTGGTGTGTCAGTCAGGGGCGTATCTAGGGTAGGGCAAGCAGGGCATGTGCCCCGGGCGCCACTTGAAGGGGGGCACCATTTTCTAAAATTAAAGAATTTTAAAAATGGCCACCAAAAACAAAATGGCCACTGCACATGCCTAGGCCATGCCAGGCCTCGCAGAGGCCATTTGAGCATGCATGGTGGCCATGTTGTTTTCAGTTGCCCTTTTTTAAAAAGTATTTTTTTAAAATGGCCACTGAACATGCTCAAATGGTCCCTGTGAGGCCCTAGAGTCCAGCGGGGGGAGGGGGACCCTTTGCAGACCCCCCATGGCCTTTAGGAAGCCCCCCAAAGGGGCTACAGGTCATTTTTAAAAATAATAATAATAATATAATATAAGTCACTGTACACATTTTCAGATTGGCACTATGTATAGAGAATCAGGGCTTCTGAATACTGAGCTGAAGCTAATGAGCTAGGATTGTATTAATTTGCTCTTACTTTGCTTCTTGTGATAAGTGAGTTAAATGTTAAAAGTTTCTTGCTCTCTTTCTCTCATTTTAACTGTCTTTCTGAAATACTAGACTATATTCCAAGCAGTGACACAGTTTGCTCTGCATATCCTTTAATTATTTTCAGAGTATCTGGGAAAAGTCAAATTCTCCATTTGTTTTTAAAACTTACGTAATAGTGATGCTACAATGCATATTAGAGAATTAGACAGGCACTTCTGTTTAGTTTTCCAAGTACACCTCCACATAGTATTTGGGTATTTCATGAGCCCCAGCATACTGACATTCATAGTTTTCCAGCATTTTTTGGTCTGGCTACGTCCACTGCTAAATAGTTTTTGAAATATTAAAAGATTAAGGAGCTTGACTTGTATTTTTCAGCTGATATTATGGTAAAGTTATCTGAAAGGTGGGTGTCAGATGCTTGGACAGGGGGTGCAATTTTAGTGCTTGCCCTAGGCGCTATTTTCCCTAGATACGCCTCTGGTGTCAGTCACAGAAGTGTGGCAGAGAACCTGATGGTGGAGAATCAGGAGTTGCACCCCCTGGCCAGCCACTCTCTTCCTGGCTCCCCCTCACATTTCTGAAGAAAAAAGGGATACAGCTGGGCAGATCATCTCCATGTCCTTCTGGGCAACAATTGGATTGGGAAGGAAGGAGGGGGGACACGAAGCAGCGTGTCAGGTGGGGATGGCCTGGGCCCTCTCTCCCTCTCACTGTCACAGCTCTGCAGCTGATCTGGAGGAGGACGAGGAGGAGTGGAAGAAGCGGTGGTGGTGGTGAAGGAGATAGATAGATAGATAGATAGATGCATAATTAACTTATGGAATTCTCTGCCACTGGATGTGGTGATGGCCACTAGCTTGGATGGCTTTAAAAGGGGCTTAGACAAAGTCATGGAGGACAGGTCTATCAATGGCTACTAGTCTGGTGGCTATAGATGACCTCCAGGCTCAGAGGCAAGATGCCTCTGAATCCCAATTGCAGGAGAGCAAGAGCAGGAGAGAGGGCATGCCTTCAGCTCTTGCTTGTGGGCTTCTCGGAGGCATCTGGTGGGCCACTGTGTGAAACAGGATGCTGGAGTAGATGGGCCTCCTTGGGCCTGATCCAGCATGTTTTTATGTATGTTTTGACAGATAGATAGATATCTATCTATCTATCTATCTATCTATCTATCTAAAACAAAGCAGTACACACCAAAACAATATGAAGAAATAACAGTATGTAGAAACAACAATATATGGAAAAAACAAACAAAAAAGCCTGAGCCATGACTTCCTCCCCCTCCCCCTCCTCCCCCTGCCCCAGCTCCCGCCCCAGCAGCCAACTAGCGGAGCCTCCCCTCCCACCCCCAGGACTTCCACCCACTTTGCCCCATTGTGCACGGCGACAGCAGGTCAATTTCATAACATCTGGATGAGGCTTATGAGGAGATGTTTAGGATCTAGCTAGGATCGAGCATGTCCTTCCAACTAAGGGAGGTTGCCACAGCCAGCCAGGAAAACAAACCAATGGATCATAGAACAAATCAATCCAGAATTCTCACTCGAGGCACAAATGATCAGGCTCAACCTATAATACTTTGGACACATTCGCAAAGACCCAGCTCACGGGAGAAGTCCGTCATGCTGGGGAAAGTTGAAGGAAAGAGAAGAAGAGGATGACCAGCAGCAAGGTGGATGGACTCAATGACGACAGCAGTGAATGCACCACTGAGAGACCCTGAAGGCCAAGTTGAAGACCGATCATCCTGGAGAGAATCTCTCTATGTGGTCGCTAAGAGTTGACACCAACTTGACAGCAATCAATCAATCAATCAATCATGGACAGGCAGGAAAACAAACCAATGGATCATAGAACAGATCAATCAGGAATTTTCACTCAAGGCACAAATGATCAGGCTCAACCTATAATACTTTGGACACATTCTGCAAAGACCCAGCTCACGGGAGAAGTCCGTCATGCTGGGGAAAGTTGAAGGAAAGAGAAGAAGAGGATGACCAGCAGCAAGGTGGATGGACTCGATGATGACAGCAATGAAGGCACCACTGAGAGACCTTCAAGGCCAAGCTGAAGACAGATCATCCTGGAGACAATCTCTCTATGTAGTCGCTAAGAGTCGACACCGACTTGATGGCACTTAATCAATCAATCAAGGGAAGTACGTTTTCACACATCGCATTATCAACTTGTGGAATTCTCTGCCACAAGATGTGGTGACAGCCAACAACCTGGATGGCTTTAAGAGGGGTTTAGGATCTAGCTGATAGCACCCTTAATTGAGGCAACTTCCCATCCATTTAAACAGAACTCCTTCCATAGATTAAGGTCCCCCTCAGCTGTTAAGAGCCTGGCTTTCCATTTTTAATGCCCCGCGTTCCTGGGAGCCAGAAACCATGGGTACAAAGGTAATGTACCTTTTGGATGCAGTGGCTTCAAATGCAATCACTCCAGGGCTCTCGGAAGGCAGGTCACAAAGCTAGTAACAGACTTCCTTAAACTACATCTTAACCCTCCGAGAAGCGAGAACGACCTTCCCACATTTACTCAGAATAATAATATTCCTTGCCATCGCCACCTCAGTGCACAAACACTGGAAATAAATAGTCAAATGTCAACAGCTACAGCTTGAGTTTCTTTCTCGAGTCTTTCTTTTCTTGCTCTGCTTGGCTTCTTATCATTGCAAAATTCACCCCACCCTCCCAACTGTTGACTTCAAAAAACAGGAGACTTCTGTTAATTCAGACGATTCGCTTACGATTGAGGCCTATCATGTTAAGGTAGTTCACATCATTATAATTAAGGGAGGACACTGCTGACTTAATGTACACTTAATTAATGCACCAAATTAATGCACCAAAGTGCTACTTTTTAAGGATGCATATAATGCACAGTCACTGCGAATTATCAGGAGTAAAGCTGAATAATGCCACTGGCTAGGAACGGTGCCTTCTGCCACCGCCCTGACGCCTCTGTAAATGGTTCCCTCATATGAACCATTCCCTCATATGAGAGTGGTGATTCTCTTTCTTTAGCAGGGGGAGAGCAACTGGCCCTATCCATCCCCAACACAGCATCCCTCCGGTGGCTGTTGCTGGTGTGATGCTTATGTTTCTTTTTCTTCTTTTTATTGTGAGCCCTTTGGGGACAGGGAGCCATTGTGTTTATCTATTTATATCTATGCAAACCGCTTTGGGAACCTTTGTTGAAAAGCGGTATATAAATATTTATGAACTCACCCTCTCCAGCTTAAGTGTTGCACTTCCTCTCCCTTCCATCTTGCTTCCCTCGCACACAACCACAAAATGGGAGCGTGCACACAGCTCCCAAACTCGGGAAGGACACTTGGAGCTGGTCTCACAGAAGCATGCGAACCATTCATGCTGGCTACCACAAGACCAGCTCTCCTCCCCTTCGGAAAGTTTTGTGCTTTGCCACCCAGCCTGAAGGCTTTGGCTTAATTTGGGCATCTCCCCAAATAGATGTTGAAGAGCTCGGCTAAAATCCTCAGCCAGAGATTGGCAGAAGCCAGCGTGGTGTAGTGGCTAGAGTACTGGACTAGGACCGGGGAGACCCGAGTTCAAATCCCCATTCAGCCATAAGAACATAAGAACAGCCCTGCTGGATCAGGCCCAAGAAGGCCCATCTAGTCCAGCATCCTGTTTCGCACAGTGGCCCACCAGATGCTGCTGGAAGCCACAGACAGGAGTTGAGGGCATTCTCCCTCTCCTGCCATTACTCCCAGCCATGATACTAGCTGGGTGACTCTGGGCCAGTCACTTCTCTCTCAGCCTAACCTACTTCACAGGGTTGTTGTGAAAGAGAAACTCAAGTATGTAGTACACCGCTCTGGGCTCCGTGGAGGAAGAGCGGGATATAAAATGTAAAAAGAAAGAAAGAAAGAAAAATAGGGATTTGTTCCATTAATGTCAGTAAGACTGTTTGTGAGTGACTTACTACAGTGACTGCAGAAGCCCATCTCCCTAACTGGAACACTTGGATTTGTGTTTTTATGTATCTGTGCACGCGCACACACACACGCACACACACATTTAAATGTTGCAGGTATGAGGTGGGCAACTGGTCATCATCTCTCAATAAGGAAATTGGAGAACTGGAGAAGGTGCAGAAGAGGGCAACCAAGATGATCAGGGGCCTGGAGCACCTTCCTTACGAGGCAAGGCTACAACACCTGGAGCCTTTTAGTTTGGAAAAGAAGCGAACTTGATATACCGGTCTATAAAATCATGCATGGTGTGGAGAAAGTGGATCGAGAACGTCCTTCCAACTAAGGGAGATTGCCATGGCCAGCCAGGAAAACAAAAAAATGGATCATAGAACAAATCGATCCAAAATTTTCACCCGGGGCACAAATGATCAGGCTCAAACTATCACGCTTCGGACACATTCTGCGAAGACCCAGCTCCTTTGAGAAGTCCATAATGCTGGGGAAAGTGGAAGGAAAGAGAAGAAGAGGACGACCAGCAGCAAGGTGGATGGACTCGATGATGACAGCCATGAATGCACCACGGAGAGACCTTGAAGGCCAAGTGGAAGACAGATCATCCTGGAGAGAATCTCTCTATGTGGTCACTAAGAGTCGACACCGACTTGATGGCACACCAATCAATCAATCAATCAATCAATCAATCAATCAATCAATCAATCGAAGTACCTTTTCACACAACGCATAATCAACTTGTGGAATTCTCTGCCACAACATGTAGTGACAGCCAACCACCTGGATGGCTTTAAGAGGGGTTTGGATAACTGCATAGAGGAGAGGTCTATCAACGGCTACTAGTCGGAGGACTACAGGCCACCTCCAGCCTCAAAGGCAGGATGCCTCTGAGTACCAGTTGCAGGGGAGTAACAGCAGGAGAAAGGGCATGCTTTCAACTCCTGCCTGTGGGTTTTTCAGAGGCATCTGGTGGGCCACTGTGTGAAGCAGCATGCTGGACTAGATGGGCCTTGGGCCTATTCTTATGTTCTTATGAACTACAATCACTGGCTCCGATCCAGAGCAAGTTACGCGTCAGCGTAATATTATTATCAATCATATTGAGATCCACAGGACAAATTTGCTTGTCCTATTAATTTCAATGGAAGTACTAATGAGAAATTTAGTAGGGATATAAACCAGGGACTGGAATAGCTGGCCTCATAACGGCAACATTGAAATGTGTGTGCATGTGTGCGCGCACACACACATGCGCGGATACACACACATACGCATCTTGTGGGGTACTTGGACTGAAGATTTGTGACAGAAGGGATCCATTTCTTTAAAAAGTAGCTCCTTCTCCTCAGCCCCTGGGAATGACTTCTCTTTCTCCTATTCCTCCTTTCCCCACGGAGATCTGCACCCCACCACTTCCAAAGAAAGCCTACAGCACGAATCAGTCGGGTATTCGCATTCATCCCGGTGCTAATTCATCCACCCACAACAACCAGTAAAAGAGGTTCCTGGGATTCTCCCTCCCTGGCCCGTGCGGCCGCCTGATTTCTCAGCGCCTTCCTCATTAACTCGATGGGACCTTAATTAAGTCACGTCCCTTGGTCTCCACGTCTGTTTCGATTGGCTGCAAGCTGTGGCAGGTAAATGTTAAGAGGGGGAAGGAGAAGAAGATTTGAAGTTGGGTGATCTTTAACCAAACTCTTTCTTCCAACAGAAGCCAGAGCGTCCGCGGAATACATATTCAGCGATCAATATTCCAGCCCACGTCTGGCAAACTCGCAGATAATGGCACCATGCGAAGGTCACCGGGGTTCTATTAGCTCAATTAATCGAGGAGTAAGATAGGGCTAATACCTAGCTCTTCAAACGGCTAAAGAATAGAGCTGGTAGTAATGGAGTTATTAACCTCTCTCAGCCATTGAATTTGGCGGCTGGTTCAGACTCCATCTCCTAGTTCAGGCCTCAATTAATAGGCTGTTTATTATCCGTAGTCCATCCTGGAAATCAACAGCGGAAAGAGGAAAGCTGAAATAACAATCAAAGGGTCAGAAATGAGATCCCAATCCGTACTCCTCCGCCTGCTTCCGTCTCCCTTCTGAAAATTTCCCTCACATCTAGTTTTAGAAAAGTTCCCCACTCTCGTCTCAGAAAAGCAGGGATGGGGAAATGTGAAGCAGCAAGGAAGTGATGTCACTAGGAGATCCAGGCTGCCGACGGCGCCTTTTAACTGGCTGGCTCAACACAGAAATCAGAGCAGCGATTAATGTTTCTTTGGAATGTTCCAATCTGATAAGCCTCTGTCCGCTTTTCCTTTAGGCTGTCATCTGATTAAAGAAATCTTAGTCGATTAATTGTCTAAGGTATAAAAGTAAAGCGTGCCGTCGAGTCGGTGTCGACTCGTGGCGACCACAGACCCCTATGGTTGTCCTTTGGTAGAATACAGGAGGGGTTGACCATTGCCTCTTCCCGCGCAGTGTGAGATGATGCCTTTCAGCATCTTCTTATATCGCTGCTTCCTGATATAGGAGTTTCCCATAGTCTGGGAAACAGACCAGCGGGGATTCAAACCAGTAACCCCTGGCTTGCTAGTTAAGTCATTTCCCACTGCTCCACTGAGGTATAATTGACCATTAAATCTGTGCACATTTGTACAAAACACCTGATACCTGGGGACACACACACACACACACCCCTCTTATATAGCTCTCTAGCATGTCCTTCCAACATAGCATCCTTCAGTGGCAGCTGATGGTTCTTCTTGTGTTTCTTTCTACATTATAAACCAATCTAGGAGAGGAGTGCTGGTCTGGTGGTAGCAAGCATGACTTGTCCCCTTAGCTAAGCAGGGTCTGCCCTGGTTGCATATGAATGGGAGACTAGATGTGTGAGCATTGGAAGATATTCCCCTCAGGGGATGGAGCCGCTCTGGGAAGAGCATCTAGGTTCCAAGTTTCCTCTCTGGCATCTCCGGATAGGGCTGAGAGAGAGTCCTGCCTGCAACCTTGGAGAAGCTGCTACCAGTCTGTGAAGACAATACTAAGCTAGATAGACCAACAGTCTGACTCAGTATATGGCAACTTCCTAGGTTCCAAGTTCCCTCCCTGGCAGCATCTCCAAGAAAGGGCTAAGAGAGATTCCTGCCTGCAGCCTTGGAGAAGCTGCTGCCAGTCTGGGAAGACAGCTTCCTATTTTCTAATACTTTTTCCCTTATGGAGAAGAGAAGGCTGTTGGAAAACTGTTTGTATTTTCAAGAAAAACACAGGATAGGTCCTACTGCATCAGGCCATAAGATGGGTCCTCCTACATCAGATCGACATGGCCCCATCCAACCCAGTCTCCTGTTTCCTACAGTGGTCAGCATCCAAGAACTCCACAGGACATGAAAACAACAGCCCTTCCTCGTCGTTTCCTCACCACTGCTAGCACGCAGAGGACTCCCCCCCCTTTCGCGGTCATGGCCTTCCAATCAATTTGTCTCGTGTTTTTAAAGCCATCTAGGCTGATGGCCACCTTCTGGCAACTGATTCCATATGCTTAATTTGATGGGCAGTTTCCTAGGACTGGTCCTGGAGAATGCACCTTCCCAGCGAGCACTTTGCATGGCCTCACCGACATCCGATTCCTGAGCCTTCCGCCCGACATTCTCTGCCCGTCTTCAAATGTCGGTTACAAATGTCACGTGGATGTCAGGCAGAAAGCCCGGGAACGAGACTTTAGTGGCTTCACAGAAGATGCACTCCCCAGGAACCAGAATGCGAAGTTGCCCCCCAAAAACCGACGCAAAAAGTGGAATTTTGTTCACCCCACATATAAATCGGGATACACTCTAACAAGCGGTGAAAAACTCGGATTGTGTGTGAAGTGCTCCCCGGGAGCTGGCAGGGACTTCGGGGTCAATCTGGCCGCTATGTGAACACACCCCTTTCATTCCGGAGAGATGTGTGTTCAAAGCCGGGTGTGCAAAATGTCCTAGCTGATGGCCGTCTTCTTGACCAATCGTTTGAACCCGCTCTGTGCTGTGAGAAGAACGTCATTTTGCTTGCCACGACTTCTCGCGCCGGTCTGCTTTCTTGCCTTGTTCAAGACCAACGTTAATTTAAGGAAAATCTAACACCTTCTGTGTTCTAACATCGGTGCGAAATAAATATTTTCCCCCCCTCTTTGCTTGAGAGCAGATCTCTGGATGCTTCCGCTGCGTCTACAAGGGATCTCTTTCTTTTTTATTATTACATATTAAGAAACTTTATAGCCCAATTTGTTTCTTCTTCTTCTTGGGTATTTCCCCCCCCTCCATCCTCAAATAACTTGATTTTTCATCCTTTCCTGCCATCAATTACTGCCTTTGTTTTCTCTCCTTTTCTATAAGACGAAGGAGCCCAGAGACTGATACTGCTCAATGGTATATAATTTAGTATTATTTGCACCGGGTTTATGAGGTACAAGTCAGATAAAACATTGTATTTGAACACTAAACCATTTATTAGTTCTAAGGAACAGACTTATGAGTCGATGCCCTGACAATAATTCTGCTTTTTGATCAGCCGGAGAGGCCAGCTTGGCGTCCCACGCATCAAATAACAGACCTTTCTGCTGGTAACTTTGTTTACTGATGTGACGGGATTTTAATAATAAACTTGATATATATGTAAATTTATTTTAATCTAATTTCATCAACCTAAGCCCACCTCAGAATGGGGTGTGGGGGCGGGGGGGGTGAATTGGTTTCGGCTACGATTTATACGTTCCTGCTTCTATTCCCAGATTGATTTCCAAGGGCTAAATCTATCTGGGGGTTTTTTTCGGTGGGTGTCAGAAACACACTGGGCTGCGGATCGTGTGTTTTATGACCTCTGCTGCAAGCCAGTGAATTATGACCCAGCTTCCACCACGCTGCTAGACGCGCTTCTGCGGATCGTTTCTCTCGCGCCGGGTGCATACTGACAGCAACCTGGTTGGGAAGGTGCTGCCCCCCGAATCAAGGAGGTGTCTCCGCCCCCTAAAACTGGACTGTAATGAAAGCCAAGCCCTCCACTCAAAAACACACACGCAGATGCTCATTACAATAAATGGGGGTGCTGATGCTGGATCAGACCTCTGCAGCCCGTGGTCCTCATTCTGCCTGCAGGTTGTTGGAGCGGGACCTGTGACGGGAAGAGCAGGAGGACCCCAGCCTCCCCCCCTCACCCCCCCCCCCACTGTTATCTCCTTCCCCTTGGCTGCAGCACAATTGCAAGGATGTGGTAAAAAACCAAGCATGCTTGACACGCCCCTTCTCTCACTCCTGTGCAAATATTACACACACACACAGAAACAAACACAGAAACTCTCGTGCACACTTACGTGCACACATTCCCCTGGCACACCCGTCAAGGTTTTCCATGGGAAACCGAGTCTCAGATTTCACCACAGGATTTAGGGGTGTGGAAGTGGGAGGTGGAGAGCATAGAAAAGGAGTATTATGGTTGTTCTTTTTAATGAGGGCATGATTCAAAAAGGCACCTTGAATTGAACACCTTTTCAGCTATCTTGGCTTCAGGAGGGGAAGAGAGCTGGTCTTGTGGTAGCAAGCATGACTTGTCCCCTTAAGCTAAGCAGGATCCACCCTGGTTGCATACAAAAGGGAGACTAGAAGTGTGAGCGCTGTAAGATATTCATTCCCCTTAGGGGATGGAGTTGCTCTGGGAAGAGATTCTAGGCTCCAAGTTCCCTCCCTGGCAGCATCTCCACAATAGGGCTGAGAGAGAGAGACTCCTGCCTGCAACCTTGGAGAAGCTGCTGCCAGTCTGTGAAGACAATACTGAGCTAGATAGACTATGGTCTGACTCAGTATAAGGCAGATTCCTACGTTCCTATGAGGGGAGGGGAGGAGTGTCAGGCAGCATCCCATCCTCTCTCTCTCTCTCTCTCTCTCTCTCTCTCTCTCTCTCTCTCTCTCTCGGGAGCATGCATAGAAAAGGAGTATTGTGCTTTTACCCAGTTCCTTTTAATGAGGGCATGATTCAAAAAGGCGCCTTTAGCTGAAGATCTTTTCAGTTGTCTCTACTTCAGGAGGGAGGGGAGGGGAGGGGTGCCAGGAAGCATCTCCTCCTCCTCCTCTCCTTGTGACTGGCTGGCTGAGACTCAGTGACATTCCCCTCGCCAATCAGTCAGCAGCAACATGCCAGTGGGTCAGGGAGGGCAAGAGTGAAAAGTAAACTCTCACATGGCCAGTTCCTGCCCTCCCTCAGGGTCCAGGGGCACTTGTCCCACCCCAGAGCCCTGCCCCTGCTGGAACATGGCCCTTTCCAACTGGAGACAAGCTTGGCAGGCTCTCATTTAGGGGTCTGGATGCCCCATGTCTGCAGACGAGACTTCAGCCGGCTCCACTGGTCCAAAACACCTATCAGCTGGCTGTGGGGAGGGGCGTCAAGAAGATAACCCTGCTTGATGTGAAACCAGAAGTGCAGCGGGCCTCGGGTGGACGTTAACGGCCACAGGGGAAGAGCCCCAAGATACAGCATCTGCTCTGCATGAAGAAGGTCCTGGTTTAAATCCCTGACATCTCCATCTATAGGACCAGGTAGCAGGTGATGGGAAAGACCTTTCCCCAGTCAGAGTTGGTAAAACAGGAGGGCCCAATGGTCTGACTCAGTATAAGACAGGTTTATATAAAATCATAGAATTTCAGAGCTGGGGGGACCCTTGGAGGTCTTCTAGCCCAACCCCGACTCTGTGTCGGAACCTTGCACCGCATAGCTGACAGATGGCTCTCAGGCCTCTGTGAGAAAACCTCCAGCAAAGGAGAGCCTTCCGTTGCATGAGGCAGACGGTTCCAACAGTATCCAACAGTATCCAACAGCTCTGACGGTTAGGAAATTCTTCCGCATGTCTAGCCTAAACCTGCTGCCTTGCCATTTCGTCACATTGCTTCTAGCCCTCAGGAGCAACACAGAACAAGTCCGCTGCTACGTGACAGCCGATACTTGAAGGTGGCCATCAAATTCCCTCCTCTCAAATCATGGAGAGGAGAGCTGGTCTTGTGGTAGCAAGCATGACTTGTCCCCTTAGCTAAGCAGGGTCCTCCCTGGTTGCACACGAACAGGAGACTAGAAGTGTGAACACTGGAAGATATTCCCCTGAGGGTGCTCACGCTTCTAGTCTCCCATTCAAATGCAAACCAGGGCAAACCCTGCTTAGGAAAAGGGACAATCCATGCTTGCTACCACAAGACCAGCTCCCCTCCTACTAGTATGTGAGGAGTGAATGATGCCTGACGAGTAAAAAAATCCTGATGAGCAATGCACCAACGTAACTTGACGAGTAAAAGTTTTGTCTGGCTCAGGGTTTCTTAACCGTGGGCCCCCAGATGTTGCTGGACTACAACTCCCATCATCCCCAGACATGGCCTCCGTGGCTGAGGATGATGGGAGTTGTAGTCCAACAACATCGGGGGGGGGCACGGGTAAGAAATCCTGGTCTGGCTGATAAACGATGCCAACTTTTCTTCACAATTCCGAGGCAGTCTTTCTCCGCAGTCGCTCATTTAAGGCACTGAAATCCCAAGACTCCCCCATGAGAAGGTGGGGAGGTGCTCTCAGGAGGAGACCGGGTACCTGTTTGGGCTGATATTGCCCTGCAGCATCATCTTGGCCTGGTCCTCGTCCCGCGGGAAACCGTGCAGCACCCAGCCTCTGATGTGGCAGTCCAAGCTGTTCAGCCGTTCCGACAGGACCTTGATGACAATGTTGTCTTCCACTGGAAAGCAAAAGATTGGAGGGGGGGGGAACATATATGATTAGCTGATAGCTGCAGGGGGCCGTAGGTCAGGAGCAGAGCATCGGCTTTGCCCGCAGAAGGTCCCCGGTTCAATCCCTGGCTGGCAGCATCTCCAGGTAGGGCAGATGCTGCCTGCAACCTTGGCGAAGCCTGCTGTGCCGAAGGCACAGGCAGCACCTTGGAGAAGCCGCTGCCAGTCAGTGCAGACAATCCTGAGCTAGATGGACCAAGGGTCTGACTCAGTAGAAGGCAGCTTCCTAAGTTCCTATAACACCTCCACCAGAGTGCTTCATGCAAGGTGCTCTTTTAATAGATTATCAGAAACCTCTTCGGAGAAAAGAACAAGGGGATGGAGCCGTAGCTCGGTGGAAGAGTATCTGCTTTGCATGCATAGGGTCCCCGGTTCAGTCCCTGGCTGGCAGCATCTCCAGGTAGGGCTGGGAGAGAGACTCCTGCCGGGAACCTCGGAGTCAGTCAGTGTAGACCAGGGCTGCTCAGCTTTGGCCCTGCTGCAGATGTTGGCCTACAAACCCCATAATCCCTGGCTATGGGCCACTATGGCTGGGGGTGATGGGAGTTGTAGCTCTAATATCTCAGCAGGCTTTGGGATGGAGGGAGGCAGAGAAAGAAATGGAAATTACTCCCATTTCCCTGTGATTAGGGCAGGTAGCGATATGCGCTCGATCTCCTTCTCGTCCACGTGGGACTTGCGGGCGGTTGTCAGGAAAACGGGCTAGTCTCTGTGATTGCCAGCAGGGCAGGCGAGAAAGCTCGTCCCGAATCCCTTGGCCTCCCGTGTACCCCCGACTCGCAAAGCAAAGTTGAGTTCCGAATCCTTCTGATGGAGCCGTCAATCCGTGCGATTTAAGAGGATTATGACGCGCGAGAATTACAGCCCATCCATTCCCTTTCATCCTAAACATGTGTGAGATTCAGCCCCGGTCTCGGAGCGGAGGGGAAACCGGTCCCTACAGAGAGAGGCTTCCAGTCTTGATGGAATCCCGGAGGCAGATTCATGGTGCTGGGTCCAATGGTCGGGAATGGCAGGGAGCCCTTTAAAGAAAAAGGGTCCGGATCCTATTTTCGGTACCTGCCGTTTGACTTACTGCGGGACAATATTTTTAATTGTGTCTTTTTTAAAATCTCGTTTTTAAATCTTGCTGTAAACCGCCTTGGGGTTGTTTTAATGAAAGGCGGCATATAAATTTAACAATCAATAAAGACGTATTTGGGTCCTGTACCATTACTCTGGGGTCCCATTTAGCGGGTCCCTCCCTACGCATTTCAGAACCCCGCATTCATTTTCAGGGGACGGGCCCCTAGCTCAGTGGCAGAGCATCTCCTTTGCGTGCAGAAGGTCTCAGGTTCAATCCCTGGCAGCATCTCCAGGTCGGGCTGGGAGAGAAACGGCGGAGTGCTGCTGCTGGTCAGTGCCGACAATCCCAAGCCAAACGAACGAATGGTCCAACTCAGTGCAAGGCTGCGGCCTGTGTCTTAACTCTGTTGCCTTGCAGATGGCCGAGGAAGCCGACAGATTTCAAGGGCTTCCCACGGTGGCAGGGAACGGCCCCTCCATCAAGCTGGCAATCACCTGGGCATTAGAGCTAACGAAGGCACAGGCCTGGGGAAAGGGATACAGACGACGTCTCTTCTCGGCTGGCTCTCGGGAAGTTCCATGAAGAGCTCGGAGACCGACCAGAGCCAGCGTGGTGTAGTGGTTAGAGTGCAGGACTAGGACCGGGGAGACCCGAGTTCAAATCCCCCTTCAGCCAGGAGACTAGCTGGGTGACTCTGGGCCAGTCACTTCTCTCTCCGCCTAGCCTACTTCACAGGGTTGTTGTGAAAAAGAAACTCAAGTATGTAGTACACTGCTCTGGGCTCCTTGGAGGAACAGCGGGATATAAAATGTTAGAAAAGGCTGGGGGGGGGGGGGGGGCGGGCAAAACTGCCCTATACAAAACCGGTCACTTCAAAAGGCCCGTTAATGAAGGACACTCTTCGTCCGACTGCACACGTTCCTGCCAAATCACGCACGGCCAGCGCCGCAAGAGAGGAGACCTGTGCCTTCTCCCACCCTGTGCTCTTCCTAGTCACCATTTCAGCCGGAGAGTCAAGCTCTTCAGCAACAAAAATCAGCAAAAGCAAGCCTGTTTGAGCTGCTTTAGCCGCCCGCTGCTGCTATGGGCATGGCCCCATCAGGCCGATGCATTTAAATCACTGCAGGCTGACCTGACCTCAGCATTGCATCAGGCAAGGCCTCGGCTGCATTTCCTCAAGAGGAGAGGGAGAGTCATAAGCAGCATTTCCTGTTACAGATATTTCCAGATCGGCTTTCAGTCCATAATTTCAAAGCTTCGGCTTTTAGAGTTTTTATTGTGTTTTTCAATTGCTCTAATTGTGCTAATGTGTGGATAGTTTTTAGACTGGGAACCGCCCAGGGACCGTTTTTGTATAGGGCAGTGTACAAATGTACTAAAGAAACAAGTAACGAAGGTTGACTACAACTCCCATCATCCCTAGCCAAAGGCCACTGCAGTATTGTCTACACAGACTGGCAGCGGCTTCTCCAAGGTTGCAGGCAGGAGTCTCTCTCAGCCCAATCTTGGAGATGCTGCCAGGGAGGGAACTTGGAACCTTCTGTATGCAAGCCTGCAGATGCTCTTCCCAGAGCGGCCCCATCCCCTAAGGGGAATATCTTGCAGTACTTACATATAATCTCCCATTCAAATGCAAACCAGGGCAGGCCCTGCTTAGCTAAGGGGACAAAGCATGCTTGCAACCACAAGACCAGCTCCCCTCTTCTACATAACATGCAGAAATCCAAATCTGTTCTGGGAATATGCAATCTTTCCCTATCTATCTTAAAACAACAACAACAACAACAACAATAAATTCTGAATTTTCTGAACACAAACATCCAGTTCTGCAGTCAATGCCCATGCACGCCAAAATCCACAGATTTCACGCTTGACACCTCTTCCATTTGAAGCTTTCTGGCCCCGATATTTTTTGCCTTTATAAAAAAGAAGATGCCCCTGACACATATTGACCCGCTCCTGCAAACCTATAAATCCTTGATAACCAAAAGCCATACACAGAACACGTTCTTGGGCCAGGAGAGCCCTTGGTTTATGCTGCGGAAAGTTTGAGGCTTCTTTGATAGTACTGTCCACTTAGCCTTTTCCCTCCTCTTAAAGATTTTTTGCTTCTTTCCCTGTTAGGTCTTCAGCCTTCCACCATTAATTCAGATGCCTGAGGGTTGATCTCGGGGTTTGACAGTTAACATCTTACCCTGAGTATCAGCTACCGCCAAGGGCTACTTTCCACAGCTTGGCCTGTCATCCTTAAATTTGGCAAAGTGCAAGAGCAGAATGCCTTATGATTCCACGAAGGTCAAATGGGCTTAATATTATTTGAGTCCCCCAGGGAAAGTCTCGGTTTTCCTGCTGACCATGGAGTTTCAGGAGTTCAGGCTCTTTTGTTGTTTCTTTTTTTTTAAAAGATAATGGATTCAGGGTGGCTTTTCTATTGGTTACTGCCCTTGGCCAATCCAGTGGAAGAAAACAAGTCAAAGACAGGGCTCTGACCATTGCTGGAGCAGCATCTGCATTCCCGGGGAGCTGTCCCAGGTCCTGAAGGACCCGGTTCTGCCGACCTGCTGCCTAGAAATCTGCTCTCTGCTCCTGGATGCTTCTACTTCCAGCCTGCTACCTGCTGTCTTTCATCCAGGTCAGATCCCTTCAGGTCTTGCCCCCAGACCCCCTGGCCCAACCCAAATAAGACACAGCACATGGTCAGACATTTGCATGGACAGGGATCCACAAATCTAGGCTTAGCTCACTGGCCAGGCTTTATTTGTGGGCACCACCAATCCCCTCTCTTTCCTTCAGATCCTTTTCTGGCAGAGGACCTGGGAAAGAAGCGGGCCTTCTGTCATTTGTAGTGGGATATGGAGATGGGAAGAAAGAGTGGAGGCCCTCTTCCTACTGTTCAGAAAGGCTTCCTGCTCTTTCTTCCTTTCTCAAAAATAGCAATGGAAAGGACAACTCTGGTGAGGAGATCTGGGTGATACTGGGCGTCCCGTTCGCCAGAGGGCTGGGGGAACTCGCCACTGGTGAGCTGGCAAGCGGATCTGTAGATGCACAAATGGATCTCCATTGCCATACATAAGGGATTTGGTTTTTGGAATGCCAGAACAACTGCCCCCAAAGCAACAGTTGTGATGGCACTGTAGTAGTTGAACCACAAATGGCAGCAGGTGCAAATGCCTGACAGCCTACTACTACTGTCAGCAAAAACATTCAGATATTTATTTAAAAAGCAATGAGCATGTGGAGTACACAGTTAACAATCAATGGCGAGACACTTGGACAGGTTAGCATTAGAAGAGGCATTTTCCAAGGAGACTCACTATCCCCTCTGTTGTTTGTAATCACCATGACCCCACTTTCACAAATACTAAACAAAACAGGCCTCGGATACCAAACATCTAAAACATCCAGTCAAATCAACCATCTGTTGTACATGGACGATCTGAAGTTGTATGGAAAGTCCCAGTCAGAAATCGAATCACTGCTAAACACTGTCCGTATATTCAGTAGCGATATAGCAGTGGAGTTTGGACTAGACAAGTGTGATGCATTAATAACGAACAGAGGGAAAATAAGAAAAACAGAAGGCATAGAACTGCCCAATGGAAGCAAGATCAAGAACCTGGAAGAGAAAGAACCTTACAAATACTTGGGCATTCTCCAGGCTGATAACATCGCACACACTGAAGTTAAAAGAAAAATTGGAAGTGAATACATCAGGAGAGTTAGAAAAATCCTCAAGTCCAAACTCAATGGCGGGAACACCATACAAGCCATAAACACCTGGGCTATACCTGTTATCAGATACACTGCAGGGATAATAGACTGGACCCAGGCAGAGCTAGAGACGCTAGATCGTAAGACCAGGAAAATCATGACCATCAATCATGCTCTGCACCCCCGCAGTGATGTAGATAGGCTCTACCTCCCTCGCAGCTCAGGTGGAAGAGGAATGCTGCAAGTCCATCAAACAGTAGAGGAGGAGAAAAGAGGCCTTGAAGAATATATCAAGGACAGTGAAGAAGATGCACTTCAAATGGTCAAGAACGCGAAACTATTCAACACCAATGAAACAAAGCAGGCCTACAAGAAAGAACAAGTCAAGAACCGAGCAGAAAAATGGAGAAATAAGCCTCTGCATGGTCAATATTTGCACAATATAAGTGGAAAATCAGACATCACCAAGACCTGGCAATGGCTTAAGAATGGCAACTTGAAGAAAGAAACAGAGGGTTTAATACTGGCTGCGCAAGAACAGGCACTAAGAACAAATGCAATAAGAGCAAAAGTCGAAAAGTCAACCACAAACAGCAAGTGCCGCCTTTGTAAAGAAGCAGATGAAACAGTGGACCACCTAATCAGCTGTTGTAAAAAGATCGCACAGACTCACTACAAACAAAGGCATGACAAGGTAGCAGGGATGATACACTGGAACATCTGCAAAAAATACAAGCTACCTGTAGCCAAACATTGGTGGGACCATAAAATTGAAAAAGCTGAAGAAAAGGAAGATGTAAAAATATGATGGGACTTCCGACTACAAACAGACAAACACCTGCCACACAATACACCAGATAGAACTGTAGTCGAGAAGAAAGAAAAACAAGTCAAAATAATCAACATAGCAATACCAGGGGATAGCAGAAGAGAAGAAAAAGAAATAGAAAAAATCACCAAATACAAAGATCACCAAATTGAAATTGAAAGGCTGTGGCAGAAAAAGACCAAAATCATCCCAGTGGTCATTGGCGCCCTGGGTGCAGTTCCAAAAGACCTTGAAGAGCACCTCAACACCAGAGGGGCCACAGAAATCACCATCAGCCAATTACAAAAAGCAGCTTTACTGGGAACAGCCTATATTCTGCGACGATACCTATAACAACAGCAACAACATTGACAATAAAATTCAGCCATCCCAGGTCCTTGGGAAGGACTCGATGTCTGGATAAAACAAACCAGTCAATAACACCTGTCTGACTGTGTAAAATAATAATAAATAATAATAATAGGATTAGAATAGTTCAGACCATGGTATTCCCTGTGACACTCTATGGATGCGAAAGCTGGACTTTGAAGAAGCAAGAAAGGAAAAGTATTGACACTTTTGAACTTTGGTGCTGGAGAAGACTTTTGAGGAGTCCATGGACAGGCAGGAAAACAAACACATGGAACATAGAACAAATCAATCCAGAATTTTCACTCAAGGGACAAATGACCAGGCTCAAACTATCATACTTCAGACACATTCTGCGAAGACCCAGCTCCTTGAGAAGTCTGTAATGCTGGGAAAAGTGGAACGAAAGAGAAGAAGAGGACGTCCAGCAGCAAGGTGGATGGACTCGATGACGACAGCAATGAAGACACCACTGAGAGACCTTCAAGGCCAAGTGGAAGACAGATCATCCTTGAGAGAATCTCTCTATGTGGTCACTAAGAGTCGACACCGACTTGACGGCACTCAATCAATCAATCATCATCATCATCATCCTTCAATACCAAAAAGCTCATAATTTCCTAGAGTTCCCACATGCCAAAATAGCATGAGGATAGATCTCCAGCAGTAGTCACTTAGGAGCCCAATCATTATAGATAACTGATTGTCAATCTCTGGCAGGGTGAACCTTCCATAAACATCTGTCTCTGCTTTGGGATGGGGCCCTAGCTAGAGAGCATCTGCTTTGCATGCAGTTGGTCCCAAGTTCAATCTCTGGCAGCATCTCCAGGTAGGGCTGGGGAGGACTCCTGCCTGAAACTTTGGAGAGCCGCTGCTAGTCAGTGTAGGCAATGGAACATAGGAACATAGGAAGCTGCCATATACTGAGTCAGACCCTTGGCCCATCTAGCTCAGTATTGTCTTCACAGACTGGCAGCGGCTTCTCCAAGGTTGCAGGCAGGAATCTCTCTCAGCCCTATCTTGGAGATGCTGCCAGGGAGGGAACTTGGAACCTAGATGCTCTTCCCAGAGCGGCTCCATCCTCTAAGGGGAATATCTCACACTGCCCTCACATCAAGTCTCCCATTCATATGCAACCAGGATGGACCCTGCTTAGCAAAGGGGACAAGTCATGCTTGCTACCACCAGACCAGCTCTCCTCTCCTATGCTAGGCTAGATGGACCAAGGGTCTGACTCAGTATACGGCAGCTTCCCATATCCCTCTGTTTGCAACAAGGTCCTGAGTTCGATCCCTGGCATCATCTCCCAGTTGAGCTGGGAGAGATTCCTGCCTGAAACCATGGAGAGCAGCTGCCAGTCAGTGTAGACAATACTGAGCGAGATGGACCAAGGGCCTGACTCACTCGAAGGCAGCTTCTATGTAGCCTCCCCAAGTTTAACGGGTAAAATCCCAAGAGAAACAGTTTATCTGGCTCCATTCGCTGTGAGACGCAATCAAGAAGGACAGGAACCAATTCAAAGGGGTGAAAGGGCAGAATCACAAAACTCCAAATAATGCCTCAGCATTCTAGCAGGGTAGGCAAATAGCAAAATGCCTGCAAAACCCCCCCACAAAAAACCCATTACGAATATAACAGATATTTATATACTGCTTTTCAACAAATGTTACCAAAGGGGTTTCCATAGATATTAATCAATAAATAAAATGGCTCCCTGTCCCCAAAGGACTCACAATCTAAAAAAGAAACTTAAGATAGACACACCGGCAACAATCACTGGAGGGATGCTATGCTGGGGACGGATAGGGCCAGTTGCTCCCCGCCACTAAATAAAGAGAATCACCACTTTTAAAAGGGGCCTCTTTTGATGCACAAATCAGCCCAAAGGAGAGGGGGACTCCTCTTTCCAGCTCATTGGCAGGCACAATCCAGAAGACGAGCTTGTTACTCCCTTGGCAACTATTCACTTGAATCCAAGACTTATGTTTCTTTTCCCCTCAAGTTTTTAGAGGTTAGAAATGTTGTCTTAATTTACCGCTACTAACTTGGCAAAGAGGCACCTTTTAACGTGGTGATTCTCTTTTATTTAGCAGGGGGAGAGTAACTGGCCCTCTCCATCTCCAATGACTGTTGCTGGGGTCTATCTTATGTTTCTTTTTAGATTGTGAGCCCTTTGGGGACAGGGATCCATCTTATTTAGTTATTATTTCTCTGTGTAAAGCACCCTGAGCCATTTTTGGAAGGGCGGTATAGAAATTGAATAAATATATGAATAAATAAATGAATACATCAATCAATAATCTCAGGGTCCTCTTCTCTTTAGGTAAATACGGTATTTGTGTTGAGATTCACCTAGACTCTGACCCAGAGAAGACCCTCTTTGAGCAGAAGGAGCCCCACCCCCAACCTAAATCCCCAATCCTAGTGACAGCCCTTCAGATCCTACTTGGAGCTAGAGTCACCCCCTTAATGGTTGAATTCTGTTGCTTGTATGTATTTCTTGCTCATGAATAATTGGGTGAGTTTCTTTTCAAGCACCCCCATCAGCCTCAAAACCCTTCCCCAAGACACAGCTCCATAGGAACCTAGGCAGCTGCCATATCCTGAGTCAGACCCTTGGTCCATCTAGCTCGGTATGGTCTTCACAGACTGGCAGCGACTTCTCCAAGGTTGCAGGCAGGAGCCTCTCTCAGCCTTATCTTGGAGATGCTGCCAGAGAGGGAACTGGGAACCTTCTGCTCTTCCCAGAGTGGCTCCATCCCCTAAGAGGAATATCCTCCAGTGCTCACACTTCTAGTCTCCCATTCATATGCAACCAGGGTGGACCCTGCTTAGCTAAGGGGATAAGCCATGCTTGCTACCTCGAGACCAGCTCTCCTCCTTCTAGGGCAACATCTGCAGGAGGGCCGCCGTTTGAGACCCCTGCTCTAAAGCAAACGTGGCCAACTTCCATTCTCTATAATCAACTTCAGGTGGGAAGAATCCAATTCCCTTCCAGAAGGCCAGGCTCCAAAATAAAGCAGTCATCTGCCAGGAATGTCGGAAGCTGCCTTCTACCGAGTCAGACCACCGCTCTGTCTAGCTCAGAACTGCCTACACAGACTGGCAGCAGCTTCTGCAAGGTTACAGGCAGGAGTTTCTCTCAACCCTACCTTGGAGATACTGCCAGGCCGGGAACTAGAAACCTTCTGCATGCAAGCAGGCAGGTGCTTTTCCCAGAGCGGCTCCATCCCCGGAGGAGAAGATCTTCCAGTGCTCACACATGTCGTCTCCCATCCTGATGCAAACCAGGGCAGGCCCTGCTTAGCAAAGGAGACCGCTCATGCTGGCCTCTACAAGGCCAGTTCTGCAACGTGGGCGAAAAACACAGCCTCATTTCTCTTCCCTACGAGCAAAACTACCCGCCAACTTCTCCGTACGGAACCTGGATTTCAATTGGGGCCACCGGAAGAGAGCAGATAAAATGGCTTTGGGGAGGCCACGATCCAGCTGCCAGGTGGCCATTTCCATTCTGAAAGGACTGGAGGCCGCGGGGAAGTTCAGTCCCTGCGCCTTCCAGCCGCGAGAGAGGCTTGCCGAAGGAGGCCTGTGACGATCTCGGTGGCCCGTCCTTTCTCCCCTGCCCTGTGCCTTCCTGAGCAGCGAGATTTACTTTGCCTTGCATCAAAGAAGGCACGGCGCTTGCTGTCCTCCCGCTTGCAAGCCTTGCTTTCGCCCGGCTCCCTTTCATTTGGCACTTTCTGCCTTTCCACGTGTGGCTTTGTCTGAAGAGCTCGCTAGACTCCCCCTTTGAAGTCGGCTTCTAACGCGATGGCAGGTCCGGAGTCCACATTACACGGAGACATGTAGATTACAGTTTCCATTGGAAACCGAGGCGCGGACCCTTCAAAGTGCGGCTAACATAATCAGTACAGGAGATATCTGAGATGATCATTATTTCCTCGACGCCACTGCTGGTTTTCATTGCGTTTGAATCCTGCCAACTGCAGCTCTCCGATGCATGGCAGGCGAACATGGGGCCTGTGATGTACTAATAAACAGAACAGCAGCGGCCAAAGGCACAGCCGCCTAGTGGGGCGGCTTTGTTTATTATGGGGCGCCACCTGCTGGCAACGCACAGTCCCTGCAGCATGGAGCTAGGGGCACAAAAGGCAGGAAAAGTATGCTAAGTCGGGAGTTCCTAATAATAATAATGATTAATAATAATAACTAGCTGGACCGGGTGCAGAGCATCTGTGCCTCTAGGTCTCCCCCTCCTTCCCCCTCCCTCTCAGTTTCCCTCTGTTCTCAGCCCCCTCCGCACCCTACAGTTTTAATTCCCCGCCTGCCCGCTGCCGCTTTCTTCCCCTCCCCCCACCCACCCACCACTGCTGGCATTTTCTTTTTCCTACCACCCGCCGCCATTTTCTTCCCCCACCCACCCACCACCATTTTATTTTTCCCCCACCACTGCCGCCGTTTTCTCCCCCACCCCACCACCATTTTCTTCCCCCCTCACCTGCCGCCATTTTCTTCCCCCCGCCCCCTGCCACTGTTTTCTCCCCCACCCACCTGTCGCTGTTTTCTCCCTCACCCCACCCGTTTTCTTTCCCCCCTCACCCAAAAACCTGTCCACCAGCACCGGCGCCTTCCTCCCCCCGCCAGTAGCTCTATCACAAACTCTCGCAAGAGCTGCCACGCATGGGATTAGCAACGGGTACGCCTTAGAGAAATATATATTAGATCAACAACAACTTTTCATTGGGTTTGTTTTAACTGTTCTACATTGTTTTTTGTTTGTTATATTCTGCTAAAATTTTATTTCGATTGTTTTACTGGTGTGAGCTGCCCCAGCAGTATCATAACGGAGGGGCAGGATGCAAATATTTTAAAGCATAAATAACAGCCACTGGCCGCTGTGGCTGGGGATGATGGGAGTTGTAGCCCAAACACATCTGGGAACCCATTTATTTATGTATTGTTACGTTTACGTCATCACCTTAAGTGGCGCCGTGGGGAAATGCTTGACTAACAAGCAGAGGGGTTGCCAGTTCAAATCCCCACTGGTACTATATTGGGCAGCAGCGATATAGGAAGATGCTGAAAGGCATTATCTTAAACTGCATGGGAGGAGCCAATGGGAAACCCCTCCTGTATTCTACCAAAGAAAACCGCAGGTCTCTGTGGGCACCAGGAGTCGAAATCAACTCAACGGCACACTTTACCTTTAACTTTACATCCAGTTCTTCCTCCAAAGAGCCCAGAACAGTGAACATGGTTGTGTTGATCCTCACAACAACCCTGTGAGGTAAGTCAGGCTGAGGGGAAAGTGACTGGCCCAGAGTCACGCAGCAAGTTTCACTGCTGAACGGTGATTTGAACACGGGTCTCCCAAGTCCTAGTCCAGCAGTCTAACCACAACACCATGCTGGCTCTCTTGGGCAACTTTTAAATTTTGGACTACAACTCCCATCATCCCCACCCTTCAACCAATGTGGCAGTGGACAATAGGATTTGTAATCCAAAACAACCTGTTACCAAGGACTGCAAACTTTGATGGATATTCATGACCAGGCTGAACCCCACCTCACTCCAGGTTGGAGACAGGGGATAGGGGAAGGTGCTTCTGTACAGCCACTGCTACCATCTCTGATCAAGCGGATTGCAGGTTGCTATAAGGCTCCCCAAATCTACCAACCCTGTTTAGCCAGAGACAAAGCAAATGAATGTGTGTACGCTACAGGCCGTGGCAGGCTTTGCTGTGAGTTTGAAGTTGCCCCGCAAAATCGATGTAAAAAGTGGATTTTTTAAACCCTGGATATCAATCAGGCTATACTCTAACGTGCAATAAAAAACCCAAATCGTATGTGCAGTGCTCCCCGATAATTCGCAGGGACTTTGGGGTACATCTGGCCGATATGTGAACGCACCCCTTCCATTCCGGAGGAGATGCAAGCTAAAAGCCCTGGGTGAAAAATGCCGCCTCCTCAGAACTGCCGTTTCTAATCCTAGTCTTTGGGCCCAGACCACTGGAAGGTTTTCCTTCTGAAGCCTTTTTTAAGTGAATGGGAGCAGGGCTGTGGCCCCCACCTACAGATGTTGGACTACAACTCTCATCATCCCTGACTATGGACCACGGTGGCTGGGGACGATGGGAATTGTAGTCCAACAGCCCCTAGAAGGCCAAAGCTGTGCAGCCTGGCTCGAAAGGCATTTCTTTCAATGGGGCTTCCACAGGGGAACTACCGGAGCACGTGTGCCCATTAATATTTTGGATGGTTTCTCTATATGCACAAATCCTTAAATGTTCTGAACGAGCAGGCATTTCTTATTTGGTCTTCGAGAAAAGGAAAGTGGGCTCAATCAATGTCCCACATTACAGAATATTTCTCCCCCATGTAGACCAGCTGATTTATGGGCATCCATACCCAGGTTAGGTAAGGCAGCTGGAGACAGGAGTGCATCCAAGGGAGCTGTTGATCCAGCAAAAGGCTGCTGCCGACTGCAAGCTCCTTCCTGGATTGATTCTTACCGGGGCTGGGAACAGGCCTAGCTCCCACCCCTGTCCGAAACCCAGGCTAACGGATCGTGTGTCAGTGCCACTGAACTGAGCTCACTGCCACTGAACTCACCTACACATGAGTAGCCTCCTGACTGGCGTCGGGAGGCTTCCCATAATTCACCACACACTCACGTGGTGCATGGTGGAATTTCCGGGGGCCTCCCGGTCCCAGAAACCCCCCTGCTGCCGGCAGAAGCCGGCAAACGTCTGGGCGAGCGATCCGCCCAGGGAGAGCGAATCGTCCGTGGGGGAGGTCAGCGTTTCAAGGCTTCCTTCCCCCTCACGCCTTTGGAGCCCATTCTCCCAGTTGCAAGAAACGGCTCAGAGGATGGCTCTGTTTGGAGCCAGCTCTTGAGGCCAGGGGAGTCAGAAAACCTTTGTTTTCTTTCCTAAAGAAGCAAGCGAATGAATGAATGAATGAATGAATCGACAAGGAAAGAAACGGGGAAATGATGAGGTCAGTTTGTTAGGGCTAGTCTTTTCTAGGGTTTCATTTCTGGCTGGCTAGGGATTCAATGCGGGAAGCGAGGCGATTCGAGGCGAGAAGTGAGGCGATTCAGGGAAGTGAGGCGATCCTTAGTGAGGCAATCCTCACGATGGAGAGAAACCAGGCTTTGGGAGCCCGCCCGGTTTCCCCCCCCCCTTGTGAGAACCACCGGGCTCGCAGAAAGCCAGCCCACCTAGAAACCCCTCCCCTAAAACGAGGTTAGCGGAGCCAACACTCTGCTAACTGCATTTTACTGATCGTGTGCCGCCACAGCGTGGCTTCGTGCCACGGCGACACACGAGTAGACCCTGGCTGGGAGGCTACAACAAACTTCCCGGCCTTGGGGGGGTCTCCCCAGGATGCTCCCTGCCGCCTCTACCAGCTCCGTGATGAAGCCTGTAGACGTGTGGGCGCTAGCCTGGGGATTGTCTGCTCTCCCCGCAGAATCGGGGTGTAGGGTGTACACCAATCGTGTGTAGAGCCTCAGTGGGTGGGAATTAGCTGCGGGATGGAAAACCAGCTTCATTATCATCATTATCATTATCATTATCATTAATTCAATTTCTATATCGCCTTTCCAAAAATGGCTCAGGGCAGTTTACACAGAGAAATAATACATAAATAAGATGGCTCCCTGCCCCCAAAGGGCTCACAGTCTAAAAGAAACCTGACACCAGCAACAGTCACTGGAGGTCCTGTGCTGGGGACAGAGAGGGCCAGAACTCCAAGATGCGGATCTATGCTCCGGGCTCTGCTTTCAGCAATCCGGCTTCCCGATGGACCGCACAAGACACATCTTGGGATGCTTGGAAGGTCTCCCTCCAGAACGAGGACTGCATGGACTCCACCTTGGAGAAGTTAGAATACGGGCCAAGCTGAGCTCTGCGTAGGAGCTGCGGTGCTCGGACTTTGGCGGAAAGAGGTTTTGTTGCAGAGAGGACAGACTGAATGCCCCGAGAGCGGTGGAGAGATTGAACTGGCCGTGCAGTTTTGTGTGCATTCTGCGTTACATATTACCTATGCATGCACCTTCTACCCGAGGCCTGAAAAATTAGACCAAGGTGCTCAAAATACTTGACTCGTTCTAAACTGTATCCATTTAGTGACCAAACCTGGATCACTGATCGCTTCACAAACCCCAATATATTGGCTTTGGCATAATTTATTCCTAAAGAGCGTTCTTCACAACAGCTGGCGGGAGAATGTAAAGCCCGAGTCCCCTGAAGGTTGGTCTTTCCTTGGTGGGATGTCCCAGTGCAGGGTTTCTTAACCTTGGGCCCCCAGAGGTTGTTGGACAACAACTCCCATAATCCCCAAGCAAAATTGCAGCTGAGGATTCTGGGAGTTGTAGTCAAAAATCTGGGGGCCCAAGGTTAAGAAACCCTGCTTCAGAATGCTCGTAGGGCTACACACACATAATTTTTGTCATTTTAACGACAGCCCTGCCAAGAAGGCCAGCACTTGAAATCTCCATATAGCTAACCTGAAGTGGGTGGGTGAAAGCCAATTGGGGCTTTGAAGCAAGCTCTGAATCGGGGAATTCTCAGCATGCGCCCTTTACCAGTACATTTCACCAGTAGTGGCTCGCCCAAAAGAGCCAGAGGGGGCACCAAAGGACAGGCCCCCTCTTTCCCTTCTCTCTCTCCCACTCTGCCTGCAGGCCAGCCATTCATCAGGTAGAGCTGCATAGTTAACAGCATCAGCTTCGGCATGACACTAAGTCTTGGTATTATCGACAGGAGGGAGTGTTGGGAAAATGCTGCGTCTCTCACCCTCGCCTGACAAGATACGACAGCCAAAACTCCCTCTTCTTCTCCACGGCATGGGAGTCCTCACATTTTACATCTGCCAAGCTTACACAAAGGTTTTATTACTGAGGAATTTTTTCCCCCAGAAAGAAAACTAAACCCTTCAAGCTCACCAGGGGAACATATTAAATAAACAGGACATGGAGAGCCACGTTAAAATTTTAATCACTCCTGTAATTCAAAAGAAAACCAATAACACACGCGAAATTTGCCAATATATTCAGGAGTCAGTAATTTGGACATTTTTGTCCGTTTTACTGAAAGGTTGGTATCCCTTAATGTATGTTTCATGTACCTTTAATGTACCTTTCAGAGTGGTGATTCTCTTTGTATTTAGCAGGGGGAGAGCAACTGGCCCTATCCGACCCCAGCACAGCATCCCTCCAGTGGCTGTTGCTGGTGTCTACCTTATGTTTCCTTTTAGACTGTGAGCGCTTCGGGGACAGGGAGAAAAAAAAATCTCCTTATTATTCTTTTTCTATGTAAACTGCTTTGAGAACTTCTTTGTTGAAAAGCATTATGGAAATATCCTTAATAACAATGTATAAAAGAGAAAGGAAAAGAAACAGACACAGAGAAATACATAAAATCTATATAAATCTATATTTATGCTCCTGACCATGAACATCACCACCAGTGGAAAAGAGAGGTTCTCAGCCTTTTTTTTTTCTGATGAAGAAAACTTTCCCAGGCGGAAAATGTCAAAAGTTTTGACTCATAAAAAGCCACAGGATGACTGCAAAAGCATTGTCAAAAGGGGCGAAGACCACCCCCCTTTTAAAAATGCATAGGCCAAATGACAACATTGAATAAATAGCCAGCAGCTTTTTCAATGGAGGGGTGTGCATATGAAAAAGAGAGGCATGTTCAAGGGGCAGGTAAAGAGAACTTGAAGAAAATTGGATATTAATCTGTTCTTATTTGGACTCTGTGTGTGTGTGTGTGTGTGTGTGTGCGCGCGTGCATGCATAAAAAAATGAAAGAAAAATGTAGAGGGTTTTCTCCCCCCCAACCCCCCATAATAAAAAGAAAGTGTATCACGGCAGAGCCCCTACAGCTTGTGAAAAATTAAACTCGACGGATTCAAACTGTCCTATTTCCACATCAAAAGAGAAGAGTCACTGAGCTCTTCCCAACTTATCTTCAAACGCCCAGCACCCTAGAAAGTTTCTCGGGGAAAAAAATAATAAAAAAATAAAAACCAAGAGAGAGGGAAAAGAGAACATCTCCAGTTCCCCCAAGCGCTGTACCCGTTACCGTAGCCGCCGTCTCTCTCTCTCCTAATTATACCCCTGTGAGTTTATTAATCAACTTCTAAATTATTTAGAGATCCGTGCGCCGACTTCAGCGAGTACAAACACACGGCATGAGCAGCCTGCCTGCAAACACCAGCGGAGATCCCCCCAAGGAACTCTCGCCAATGTTCAGACAGCTTGAGGCTGGCGGTGGGGAGGGCGGGGAGAAAAAAAGCCCAGAAATAAAACCGAGCTTACCTTCTCAGATGGAAAGATTTACCTAGCCTTTCAACTCAGAAATCCGTTGCAAGTTATAGATTGCCTCCCCCACCACACACACCGTCTCCCCCACCACCACCTCGCAAAAGAAAGAGAGAGAAAGCTGTTCTATTGTCAAATCTTTAGCTTGAACTTTGGAGATGAGAATGATAATTTCGCTGTCAAATTTAAAAAAAAAGGAGCTGTGATCCCAGCCACGGTGGGATACACACTCGGGGAGGCCACCCCGAGCCCCGAAATAAAATAATAGCAACCGTAATAACGGTAATCATAAAATGAGTGCCGAAAATCGTCCCAGTTTAGAAAATTCTGAGAGAAAAGTTAGATGGCGACAGGAGAGACTTTTCTTCTTAGTAATGGCAGGAATTAGGAAATTCCCAAATTCCCCACCCTCTCCCCCTCCCCTGGCTAGACAGACACAAGAATGCCTCTGGGACAGATTCAGATATTACTATTTTATAAACAGAGCGGCCGGGAGAAGCAATGCAGATGGTTTGTTTGCGGCTTATGTGGGCTGCATGTTCTTTGGTTTTTGTTATTTTAATTGTTGGGGCGGGCGGGGGGGTGAGCTGGGGCACAAAAATAGGAGCAGAATTTCATTTCTTCCTGCCTCCCAGAACTCCCCATCACAGAGCAAGGAGAGGAGAGCTGGTCTTGTGGTAGCAAGCATGACTTGTCCCCTTAGCTAAGCAGGGTCCACCCTAGTTGCAGATGAATGGGAGACCAGAAGTGTGAGCACTGTCAGATCTTCCCCTCAGGGGATGGAACCACTCTGGGAAGAGCATCTGAGGACCTAAGTTCCCTCCCTGGCAGCATCTCCAAGATAGGGCTGAGAGAGACTCCTGCCTGCAACCTGGGAGAAGCCACTGCCAGTCTGTGAAGACAATTCTAGTGGGAAGTTCTCCTGCACAAGAGCCAAGGAATGACCATGAGCCTTTGCAGCTCCCACTCCGACTGGTGAACATAAGAACATAGGAAGCTGCCTTAGACTGAGTCAGACCCTTGGTCCATCTAGCTCAGCATTGTCAACACTGGCTGGCAGGGGCTCTCTAGGGCTTCCGGCAGGAGTTTCTCCCTGCCCTACCTGGAGATGCTGCCAGGGATTGAACCTGGGACCTTCCGTATGCAAAGCAGATAAGAATGTAAGAACAGCCCTGCTGGATCAGGCCCAAGGCGGCCCATCTAGTCCATCATCCTGTTTCACACAATGGCCCACCAGATACCTCTGAGAAGCCCACAGGCATGTGCTGAGGGCATGCCCCCTCTCCTGCTGTCCCCTCTCCACCAACCTGAAGAGACACTGCACTCAATGAGCCTACTCCTAAGTAAGCAGGCATAGCCTTGGACAGTTAAGTAGCCCTCTTTTGGCCACCCTCCCTCCCTAAGTAGCCCATGCTCTTCCACTTTCCCTGCGGGCCCTCGCCAGACCATGAATGAATTCTTGTTAGCATTTACTAATGTAAATTAATGCTTTGTTATTCCTAGGAGAGGAGGATTAGAGAAATGATAAGACTTATTATTTTAGGGCTTGCAAGATAAATATTGGCTCTAATGCATTCCTTCATTTTGTCTGCTAGATACACACACACACACACACACACACACACACACACCCCTGTGGGAAATGTATTGGATGAGGATGTAGCTAATGCTGTCCAAGTGAGCACGCCCCAGGTTTACCCCGTCCTGTCAGGAGCTCATGGGGGAGGCGAGATGAGGCAGCCAAGGTTTCAGGACCCTGGAGAGCTCCAGGCAAGCAACTTGCTTCAAAAAGTGCTGGAGCTGGACTGAGGCCTTAAATACCTGCTGGCTCCGCCTACCCCTCCTGGGCTCCTCCTCCTTGTCTGAAAAGCAGAGAGGTTTATGGCCTGGAGTCTATTCTCCAGTCCCTCAAAGCCCTCCTGGCCCATTGCTGGCAGGCTTGAGGGAGGATGAGATACTTGGTGGGAAGAGGCTGGCTCATTAGCAGGGGGCGGGGGGGGGGAGTTCGGACTCAGGCTGTGTGTGCGGCAATTATAGGGTCTTCAGTTCTGGGGTCACTGCTCCCAGGTTTCCCAGCGGGCAAACATAGGTTCCAGTCTGGTGTCAGGGTTGGGAGACGGATCCTCTGGCCTGGCTGCTCCCCACTTCAGGGTCAAACTCTGCCCTACTGCTCAGGCTGGGATCATGAGAGGTTCCGTATAGTCACCGTATAGTGGTTATACTGGCATCCGCTCCACAGTCTCCTTGACAGGTTTTAGGGGGAAAGTAAAGACGTGGCTCTTCACCCAGAAGTATTGATTTTGCTGCTGCTGCTGCTGCTGCTTTGTGTTTTATGTATTGTTTTAAGGGGATATTGATTTTTTAAGTGGAGATATTATTTATTCATTCATTCATTCATTCATTCTTTAATTTCATTTCATTTCATTTCTATACCGCCCAAAACGCGGTTTACAAAAGTTATATGATCTGTACTTTTGTATTTCAATTATGCACTGTGTCAATTATGTTGTCGACACTGACTTGACGGCACTTAATCAATCAATCCAACTGCCTTGAGGTCCTCTGTACTCTTGTATTTGAATTATGCATGGTGTTCATTATATTGTAAACCACTCTGAGATTATTTTAATGGACAGAGGCATGTAAATCAATCAATCAATCAAACAAACAAACAATAAAGAAATAAATAAATAAAAATAGTATCACTATGGCCCTGTCTGGATGTTATGAAAACGGACACTCTCCATGAGCCGTGCATTTCAAGGTGCCCCAGAAGCTCCGCCCCCTCCTGTCACTCACTCCCCTGCCCCATACTGCTCCTGGTTCCAGCAGCTCCATCCGAAGGGGGGAACACTAGCCATGATGGCAGGCGTTTCCATGATTGGGAGGCTGGGGTTTCCCATGCATTACAGAGCCCTCAGGGACATATTTTCAGGTGGCACAGAGGGCTTCGGGGGGCGGGAGAAGGGGAGTCACCAAAATTCACCACCCCGCATTAGTCCGGAACTCAGCAGCACTTGACATAGCACCAGTGCTTTGTCAGTAAAGGAAGTCAACTAATAATTTTCTTTCTTTCTTTCTTTCTTTCTTATTTATTTATTTATTTCGCATATATCTATACCACCCAAAACTTACTTACTTACTTACTTACTTACTTATTTATTTATTTATTTATTTATTTATTTATTTATTTATTTTTACATTTTATATCCCGCTCTTCCTCCCAGGAGCCCAGAGCGGTGTACTACATACTTGAGTTTCTCTTTCACAACAACCCTGTGAAGTAGGTTGGGCTGAGAAAGAAGTGACTGGCCCAGAGTCACCCAGCAAGTCTCATGGCTGAAGGGGGATCTGAACTCGGGTCTCCCCGGTCCTAGTCCAGCACGCTAGCCACTATGTGGTTTGACTGTGCAAGGAAATGTGGGGGACAGAGGCTGTGCCGCAGGGCAGCAATGCACAGCGGTAAGGTCTCCGTGCATGGAGTTGTGCGATGTGCCACCCATTGTTTCAAATGGGCATTGCAATTTGCAAATTGGTGGTGCGCATCCTCCTCGTGGCTGATTACATGTGCTCAGGGGCACGCTGGGGGCTCAATCCCCCTATGTCCCCTTAAGCCATGATTATTATTACTTACTAATGAAGCGCCAGTGCCAAAGCGGGAGGGGGTGTGAATATTGGTGATTTTCTTTTCCCCCAAAAGTCCCCTGTGCCACCCGGAAATATGTCCCTGAGGGTTGCAGAACCCTCAGGGACATATTTTCGGGTGGCATAGAACCCTTCTGAGAGAAGGGGAAGTAGCTGAAATCCTCCCCACGTGAGTGTCGATGCTGCGTTAGTTGAATCCTTCAGCAGACACAGGGGTGCATCTCAGTGGTCTAGTCCACCTGTGTTTTATTTATTTATTGTTAAATTTCTATACCGCCTTTCATTAAAACCCGGGCCCAAACCATTAAGGGCTTTAAAGGTCAAGACCAGCACCTTGAATTGGACCCGGAAACTAACTGGCAGACGGTGCAACTCTTTCAGAATAGGTGTGATGTGATCCCAATTGGCAGCTCCGGATAAAACCGGACTAGCTGCAGTTTCCACATTTTGCACTAGCTGCGGTTTCCGGATATTCTTCAAGGGCAGCCCCATGTAAAGCACATGGCAGTAATCCAGCCGGGACGTGACTAAGGCATGGGTAACCGTGACCAGATCCGCCTTCTCGATAAAGGGACTAGCCCAAGCTGCACATTTGCTCTTCCCTTACTGTCCCCTTGTTTGCAGTATGTCAGCCCATCAATCAAAATGTTTATTATTTATATTATTATTATTATTCATTTCTATCCCGCTCTTCCTCCAAGGAGCCCAGAGCGGTGTACTACATACTTAGGTTTCTCTTTCACAACAACCCTGTGAAGTAGGCTAGGCTGAGAGAGGCGTGACTGGCCCAGAGTCATCCAGCTAGTTTCATGGCTGAATGGGGATTTGAACTCGGGTCTCCCCGGTCCTAGTCCAGCACTCTAGCCACTACACCACGCTGGCCCCCAATATTATTTGTACATTTCTATCCCACTCTTCCTCCAAGGAGCACATGGTTCTATTTATCCTCACAGCAACCCTGTGAGGTAGGCTAGGCTGGGAGAGAGAAGTGACTGGCCCAGAGTCACCCAGTGGGTTTCATGGTTGAAGGGGGATTTGAACTCAGGCCTCCCCAGCAGAGGCGCTCCTACCCCTGGACTTTGGGGCCGAAGTCTAGGGCCTCCACAGCCCCGGGGGCCGCCCAAATCCTCTTTGTCCCAGGTGGTGCGGTCGCCCGGCGGAGCGTGAGGATGCTTAATTTGCAGGGGAGGGGGGCCTCCAACAGCCTTTCGGTCCAGGCTCCGAAATGACTGAGGTGCACCTCTGCCCCCCAGTCCTACTCCAGCACGGTAGCCACGGCACCCTGCTGGCTCCTATTAATAATCCCAACCTTAATCGCTCCCGGGGGATGCAACTTCAGGCCCAAACACGGCACACGGTTCTTTGCTCCTTTCCTCTCCCCCACCCACACCCGGTGGTCCTTTCCTCCCGCAGGTGGGGAGCTGGGAAGGCGACTTACCTGGCCATCCGCCGTCAAAATACGGCTTAATGAGTTCTCCGAGTTTTGTCTCAGCGGCTACAGCTTCCTTGAGCATTTGCCCGCAGGAAACTGAGGGGGAGGAGGAACAAAAAGGCACAAGGTTAATTTTTAAAAAGGAAGCAAGAAAGGACTGGGGAGGGGGGGGAGCGGGGCGGGGAGGGGGGGCGGCAAAGAAGCTGCATATTGGAAAAAGGTCACTGAATAAAAGAAAAGGCGTTGGGTTTCGGCTGGCTTCTTCCTCTCTCGCACGCACACGCGCCCCTCTCCTGGCCTAGCCAAGCAGAAGCAGGAAAAGAATATGGAATAAAAAAGAATAAATTTGGCCAGGAACGTTTTTGGGTTTTTTAATGCAGCGGAGACGGAAAGATACTAATCAAAACCTGGGATCGAAATAATAAGAAGCGAAGGAAGAGCCGAAGGGGCTCTCACTTTCGATAAACTTATAATTACTGAGTAAAGTTGCAGTTTCCACACTGTGCTGCGGCAGAGAAGGATCCCCAAGGACCATTTAACAACGGTGTCAAGACTTCTAGCGGCTGGGAGGACCTTAAAGGTCGTCTAGTCCACCCCCTCCTCCGGGCAATATATATTCGAAGATGAGAGGAAGAGAGGAGTGATGTTTTTCCAGGCCACAGAAATATTTAAGGACTTCCCAGGAATCACACAAAAGCGGTGAAGATTTTACAGAAGTCCAAGTGGGGGACACAATGGAGAACTCAGACCTCTGCCAAAGTTCTTCTGGTGTCTGATGAAAGAGTGCAAATCTACTCTTACAACAACTACTACAACTTACTACTACTACTACTACTACTACTACTACTACTACTACCAACAACAACAACAACAACAACAATTATTATTATTATTATTATTATTATTATTATTATTATTATATATCACTCTTTAACCACTTGATATTTATATGCCACTCAAAGCAGTTTACATAGAAAAATAAATAACGCATAAATAAATAAGATGGACCCCTGTCCCCAAAGGGCTCAGAATCTAAAAAGAAACATAAGATAGACACCAGCAACAGCCACTGGAGAGATGCTGTGCTGGGGTCGGAGAGGGATGGTTCGGTTAAATGTCTAAAGGGTATTAAATGTGATGGCTTGAACTATGTACCGGTATATCTTGGTATTGGTTTGTTTCAAAGTGTATGCTTTTGACTGCTTAATTTTTAAAAATACAATTTTTAAAAAAGGCTGCAGTGAAGGAAAAAGAAAAGCAGCCCAAGTAGGCCAAGATAAATATGAGGGGGGGAGGGAAGGGGAGAGAGGGAGGGGGAGAGGGAGAAAGAAGGAGGGGGAGAGAGGGAGAGGGAAAGGGATGGAGAGAGAGGAGGGAGAGGAGGAGAGAAAGGGAGGGAGAGAGAAATGGGAGAGGAAGAGGGAGGGAGAGAGAGAGGGAAGGAGAGCAGGGGCGTAACTATAATAGGGCAAGGGGAGACCATTGTCTCAAGGCCCCCTGACTCGGGGGGGGGGGGAGAGACATGTCTCCCCCACCCAACGCCCGCCTGAGCTTCCTTTAATATATTTTTAAAATTTTTAGAGGAAGGCAGTGACGGGGGCCCATTTTAAAATTTTGTCTCTGGGCCCACTCCAACCTCTTTATGCCCCTGAAGGAGAGGGAGGGAAAGAGGGGGTAAAGAGGGGGAGGGAGAAAGAGGGGGAGAGGGAGGGGGAGTGAAGGAGAGAAAGGGAGGGAGGGAGAAGGGGGAGAGGAAGAGGGAGGGGGAGACAAGGATGGAGAGGAAGAGAGAGAGGGAGAGAGAGGGAAGAGGGGGAGGGAGAAAGAGAGGGAGGGGAGGGGAGAAAGGGAGAGGGGAAGGGGAAGGGGGAGAGAGGGAGGGAGAAGGAAGGAGAGGGGGAGAGAGGGAGAGGAGGAGAGAAAGGGAGGAAATGCTAGAACTATGACTGAGGGACAGGTTGCATGAACATGAGCTGCTCAAGAAGCAGGGCTGAACGGGGGCAGCCAAGCAACGCCTGCCAGCCGCCCAGCCTCCCCTCACTGGGCTGCCCCCTCCGCCTCCGTAGTGGCTGTTGCACCAATTCTGCAGTCACCATGGCCGCATTACGCTATAACAATGTAATGGTAGCTACTGCAGAATTAGTGGCGGCGGCAGCCCAGGATGGAGGGGAAGTGGCCCCAGGTGAGCAGGCGGCTACAGGGCCTGGGGGTGGAGAGGAGGCAGGTGGTGGAAGCAGCTGCCAAAGTTTGAACCCGGGCCACCGCTGCTGGAGAAGGGGGAAATGGAATGGGAACATACCATTGATGATGCCATATTTCTGAGCTAGTAACGCTGCCTGCAGACTTTTCCCACAACCTGGGGGCCCACAGAGAAGAATCCGGGGTGAAAAGGGGGCCAGAGTTCGAGGCGGACGTTGGACGTGGGTCAAAACTATAAAAAATAAAAAGAGGGACAACAGAAGGTTAGATTATCAGACAGGTGAGTACACACACACACCCCCAACACACACACGCCATGGGCTGGGGAATCGGCCACAGCTAACCATGCTTTGGGAGTCCTACATTACCCCCAAACAGGTATAAAAACATACACAGAATTATGGCAATTTGTGATATTTGTCAAATGGAGAACAGTCTTGGAAACGTTCCATACACCTGACAACAAATGCTCCAAAATCCAATCATGTGTACAGCCACCTCTGTTACTTCTAGAAAATTCACTAAGAGAACCAACGTTTTGGTTCCAAAAAGCTTTTGATAAAGTTTCCCACCAAAGGCTCTTGAGCAAACCTAGCAGTCATGGGATAAGGGGACAGGTTCATGTGTGGATCGGTAACTGGTTGAAGGACAGGAAACAGAGAGCATGAATAAATGGACAGTTTACACAATGGAGGGAGGAAAGAAGTGGGGTCCCCCAGGGATCAATACTGGGACCAGTGCTCTTTAACTTGTTCATAAACGATCCAGAAGCTGGGGTGACCAGCGAAGTGGCCAAATTTGCAGATGACACTAAACTTTTTAGGGTAGTGAAATCCACAACGGATTGTGAGGAACTCCAAAAACATCTCTCCAAACTGGGGGACTGGGAGACAAAATGGCAAATGCAGTTCAATGTAAGCAAGTGCAAAGTGATGCACATGGGGGCAAAAAACACCCACTTCACATATACGCTGATGGAATCTGAGCTGTCGGTGACTGACCAGGAGAGAGATCTTGGGGTCGTGGTGGACAACTCATTGAAAGTGTCAACTCAGTGTGATTCCGAAAAGCTTTTTGGAAGTATGAAACAGGATGCTGGACTAGGTGGGCCTTGTGCCTGATCCAGCAGGGCTGTTCTTATGTTAACTTATTGTGATGTTCTAATAAGGTAAAAGGTTGGCACTCCATAGGCCAAAGGGGTGGAGCAGATGTTCCCCAGCATGATCTTCTGAGCATGACCCTCCAGGTAGGAGCGGTGCCCCCAAGTCCCAATCTGGAGAGAGAACCCAGAAGGATACCATGGTTGATGGTATCGAAAGCCGCTGAGAGGTCCAGGAGAATCAACAGAGTCACACTCCCTCTGAATATCTCCCGGCATAGATCATCCACCAGGGCAACCAAGGCAGTTTCCATCCCGTATCCAGGAAGCCAGATTGGAAAGGGTCTTAGCGATCTTAGATGTGGGGCTGCCTTCATACGCAGTCCAGAAACTGCAGTTGGTACCGAATGAGGCTGCCATGTTGGTCTCGGGGTCATCTCAAAGATACCATATTGCAACTATATAAAAAGAACTACATTGGCTACCAATAAGTTTCTGGGCAAAATATAAAGATGCTGGTGATAACCTATAAAGCCTATAAAGCCGTAAACAGCTTAGGCCCTGGGTTTTTAAGAGAATATCTTCTTCACTATGAGTCCCATCACCCATTGAGATTATCCAGAGAGATTTGATTGTTGTACAGCACCCAGAGCCTCTGAATGGGGTGGTTTATGAATGTAAATAACAACAACAACAATAATACACAGGGACGGGCCTGCTCCATTGTTGCCCTGAGGCTCTGGAATGTGCTCCCAGCTGAAATAAGAGTTTCCCCATCTCTGACAACTTTTTAAAAGTCCCTAAAGGCTCATCCCCCCCCCCACACTCAAGCTTTTTAACTAGATCTTGTGGTTTTAAATTGCTTTACGGTTTTAATTTCGGTTTTAATCTGTTTTATGTTGCTGTGAACGGCCCAGAGACGGAGGTTTGGATGGTGTACAAATATAAAAAAACAAAGAAACAAACAGATAAATATTTGATCCCATTATGAGGTATTTTGTGGGTAATAGAATCAGAAAGCTATGCCCAAAAATTCTGATCCCATTACCACTCCTGATTCCATTTCCGACATATTTTGAACGTTTCAGACACGATCTATAATATGTACGCATTTTGTAAAAATATGGCCTTAGAGTAGGAGATGTTCTCTTGCCAGTGGGTTCATATAATATCAATGTGAAAAATTGCTTATGGCTACAGTCATTAATGCTGCAGTGGGGAAGTAACTTGCCTAGGGAGCAAGAGGTTGCTGGTTCAAATCCCGCTGGTATGTTTCCCAGACTACAGGAAACACCTATATCGGGCAGCAGAGATATAGGAAGATGCTGAAAGGCATCATCTCATGCTGCAATGGTCAACCCCTCCTGTATTCTACCAAAGACAACCACAGGGCTCTTTGGTCACCACAAGTCACCACCGATTTGACGGCACAACTCTATTTTACAGTCATTGAAAAAGTGGTCACACGCCTGATTCCGTTACCCTTGGACTTGCCTATTCAGAATGACACATTTGGGGAAAGGAGGACTGCATGTTTTGTGTCTGGCTGCACGTTTAAAGAAAGGTCCCAGAGCTGGGCTGGAGAACAGAGATGCTACCTTTTAACTGCACTACAGAAAGAAAAAGTTGGAAGGTGAATTTTTTTAAAAAAAATCAAGGAAATTGACAGACAGTTGGGCTTCCCTGTGTGAATCATCAAGTTACCGGAGTCTGGGGTTCTGTTCATTGGCTCCACCTCTTGCTGGTTAAAAAGCCCCCCTGGTTATCTCTTGCCCAAAGACTGCCCCCCTAGGAAATCCTGAGCCAGCCCTGATCATGGTGGGGAACAGCCATCCTGCACATAAGTTATCCCAAATAAATATCAGCTAACCAGAGAGAGCTCTATGCTGTTCTTCCCAGGCCAGCATATCCGCAGCACAAACATAACAGGCCAACCAGCCTGCTTACAAATGATGCTTAATTTGCAGTAAATAACCAAGTTAATTAGGAGTAATGATCCCCCAGACGGTCTCCACATCTAATTATTCTTTAAAAAAGAAGGCAGGCTGCTTGAAGCGTCGGCCAAAAACAACAACAAAAAGTGGGGAAGATCTAGAGAGGATTTTTTTTTCCATCCCCATTTTCAATTTATCTCACTGCATTATTAATTAATAATAATTAATATTCAGCCCGCCACGCATATACTTACAATTCAAGGCATGAATTGTTTATGAATGATGATGTGAACTTTTAAATTTAATTAAGTAATTTAGAGGTAATTAATTTGTAAAACCCGAATATAAACTTGCGACTTGTTTACCTTAGAAGTAAGGGGCGCAGAGGCCTTCTCGAAACGCAAAATATAGCTCGGCTATAAACAGGCCATCGGTAGATTGTTGGGAAAGGGGCAATTAGGCAGGGGGGGCGGGAGGCGGGGAGCAAACCATGCTTCATAGCTGTGGAGTTCTCCGTTCCTCTGTGAAGATCCCAAATGAAAGAGATGATTTATATGCACAGTTAAGTCAGCAAACCAAAGGAAAGGGGGAATCATCACATTCCACACAAAGATGCCTCTCGGAAAGCAGAATTAGAGGTTCTCTGATGCAGCGCATACCATGAAGGTTCTCTGAAGATTTTTAATGTAATGCACTTTTCCCAAGGCTCCTCCGCAGATAGAGGGTAAGGAACTGATCCCCTGGAGCAACAGCTGTTCTGCCATAGCCAGGGCTATGTATGTGGATATGCCATGGTTCTGCAAAACTGAAAAATGGCACAGAATTCCGCTACACCAGCGTGGTGTAGTGGTTAGAGTGCTGGACTAGGACCGGGGAGACCCGAGTTCAAATCCCCATTCAGCCATAATACTAGCTGGGTGACTCTGGGCCAGTCACTTCTCTCTCCGCCTAGCCTACTTCACAGGGTTGTTGTGAAAGAGAAACTCAAGGATGTAGTACACTGCTCTGGGCTCCTTGGAGGAAGAGTGGGATATAAATGAAAATAATAATAATAATAATAATCTGTTTTCTCTTCCTTCCTTCCTTCCTTCCTTCCTTCTTTTTCTTTCTCTCTCTCCCTTCCTCCCTCCCACTCTCCCTCCCTCTCCATCAGAAAAACATAGCAAATGGCCTTCTACTGAGTCAGACCATCAGTCCATTTCGCTCAGTATTGTCTACACTGACTGGCAGCAGCTTCTCCAAGGTTGCAGGCAGGAGTCTCTCTCAGCCCTCTCTTGGAGATGCTGCAAGGGAGGGAACGTGATGCAGGTGCTCTGGAGAACGCACTAAAATGAAAGAAAGGGAAGGCCTCAGAAAAGCCCAGGTTCCTTCCAAAAGGCCATGGAATGCATGGAATTTTCAAATGGCCAATTGCGTCCCTATGGCCCTTTGGAAGGAGGCATATAGGAGCACAGGAAGCTGCCTTCTACTGAGTCAGACGCTTGGTCCAGGACACTCAGTATTGTCTACCCAGACTGGAAGCAGCTTCTCCAAGGTTACAGGCAGGAGTGTCTCTCTCAGCCATATCTGGAGATGCTGCCAGGGAGGGAACTTATTTATTTATTTATTTAAATTTGGAACCTTCTGCATGCAAGCAGGTGGGTGCTCTACCCAGAGCGGCCCCATCCCCTCAGGGGACTATCTCGCAGTGCTCACAACTTCTAGTCTCCCTTTCATATGCAACCAGGGTGGACCCTGCATAGCTAAGGGGACAAGTCATGCTTGCTACCAACGGACCAGCTCTCCTCTCATGTTTTAATGTTGTTTTGTAAGCCGTCCAGAGATCAATTTGTTATGGGGTGGATAACAAAGTTGTTTTGGGTTGTTGTTTTTTTAAAAATATTATTAGTATTTCTTGTTTACACAGTCAGACAGATGTTATTGACTGGTTTGTTTTATCCAGACATCGAGTCCTTCCCAAGGACCTGGGATGGCTGAATTTTATTGTCAATATTGTTATTATTATTATAGATATTGTCACAAAATATAGGCTGTTCCCAGTAAAGCTGCTTTTTGTAATTGGCTGATGGTGATTTCTGTGGCCCCTCTGGTGTTGAGGTGCTCTTCAAGGTCTTTTGGGACTGCACCCAGGGCGCCAATGACCACTGGGCTTATTTTGGTCTTCTTCTGCCACAGCCTTTCAATTTCAATTTGTAGATCTTTGTATTTGGTGATTTTTTTCTATTTCTTTTTCTTCTATTCTGCTATCCCCTGGTATTGCTATGTCGATTATTTTCACTTGTTTTTCTTTCTTCTCGATTATTATTGTTGTTGCTGCTGCTGCTGCTGTTGCTAAGAACATCAGAACAGCCCTGCTGGATCAGGCCCAAGGAGGCCCATCTAGTCCAGCATCCTGTTTCGTACAGTGGCCCACCAGATGCCGCTGGAAGCCTACAGGCAGGAGTTGAGGGCATGCCCTCTCTCCCGCTGTTACTCCCCTGCAACTGCATCCTGCCTCTGAGGCTGGAGGTAGCCCACGGCCACCAGACTCGTAGCCACAGATAGTAGCCACCTGTCCTCCCTGAATTTGTCCAAGCCCCTTTGAAAGCCATCCAAGCGGGTGGCCGTCACCTCCTCTCACAGCCGGCCCTACCTGGGTAGAATAGTGAGGTCAGAGGAGACGCATGCACCTCCTACCTGATGCCATGTGGGCACTCAGGCTGGGGGCAGCCATACTTACCATAGAGCTGGGGGGGAAGAAGGGGCCTGGCAGCCGGAGGATATCCCAATGCACCGTGCCGTGGGATATCTGGCAGCCGGGCTTCCTTCCCCCTGCCACTCCTTTGGGGCACCACTCGCCCCACTTGTGTGGGCATGCAGGCTCTCTTCGGGCCCCAAATCATATGGGGGGAGATAGGTAGGATCCTGCCTTCCCCCAGCCCACACCAGCCCCAACCCCTAAGATCATGTGAACGAGATTGATATCTATCTCCAAAAGAGCTGGAAATGCAATGATCCTTATGGATGCATGAACAGAGCACCCGTGGGTGAGATGAAGGTACTGGCAGACTCAGGGTGACCCGCAGATATGTTGGTCTCATACAAATCTAAAGGGGGGGGCTAAGGGGGCCAAAAAAAACCCATCACACCAAATTGACCCAATGTAACTCAGTGGAGTGGAATGTCCATGGACTCAGGGGACAGTTAACAGACACCCAGGTGGTTGGAGCTAATGGAAGCCAGTGGCAAGGAGTGGAGGAAGTGGACTTGAATTTTTTTTTAAAGCAGGCGATTTATCAAGTTGAAGAATACCCTCACAGGCTGAAGAATACCCCTTCTGCTTTTGAGGGACAAAGGTACCTAAAATGCTCAGTCACCAGCTCAGGTAACACATGCACACCAGGGATGTACTGCATCATTTTGTTGGGGATCCATACAATGTTGCTTCAACACAGGGCTCCCCACAAACTGTTCTCCTCACCCTGGGCCCTATGAAAGCTAGAGATGGCCCTAACCACTTAGTTCCTTGTCCGTCCACATGAGAAAGCCAGAATAAATCAATGTAGATGAGGTTTTTTTAAAGGTGTGTGGGGGGGGATTATGCCAAGTAAGATGACTGATTTCTCATCACTGCCCCCTCCCAGCAAACAGAAACCCCTGGAGCCCTGCTCGGGGGCTAGCCACAGAACCCAAGGGCTAAAACTCAGTTCCTACCCTGAGAGAAGACGTCCGCGCACGGCTGGTCAGCATTGATCAACTTCACCGACTTCTCAAAGGACTGGAGCATTCCGGGAAAATCCCTGTGATATTCCAGCAGCCGCTTTGCCGTCTCCATTTCAGAGATGTCTCCGGGCACCACCAAATTCCGGCGAACGCTCTCGTCAACTGGCCAGTCAAACGTCGTATGGTACACTTCTGGAAAGCAGACAATACTCAGCTGGGTGGGCCCATGGTCCAACTCGGTAGAAGCCAGCTTCCTAGTTCCCTATGTTGGTTGCAACCCAGGATCCTAGGATATGAGTTCTCTGCCCGGCCTTACTCTAAGGAGAAGGGTATTATGTTGTCGGGCCTTCGCTTCTGTCCTTCTTATGGTACTGGGCCTTCCGTCCCATACGAGAGGGAGGTAAAGAAGAAACGAAAAGGCGGAGAAGGCCATTTGGGGTTCTCAGCCTTGGGTCTCCAGATGTTGTTGGACTGTAGGAACATAGGAAGCTGCCATATACTGAGTCAGACCATTGGTCTGTCTAGCTCAGTATTTGCACAGACTGGCAGCGGCTTCTCCAAGGTTGCAGGCAGGAATCTCTCTCGGCGATGCTGCCAAGGAGGGAACTTGGAACCTTCTGCTCTCCCCAAAGTGGCTCAATCTCCTAAGGGGAATATCTTACAGTGCTCACACATGTAACCTCCCAATCAAATGCAAACCAGGGCAGACCCTGCTTAGCTAAGGGGGCAAGTCATGCTTGCTCCCACAAGACCAGACCTCCTCTCCCATCCTTCCCCAGCTACAATGGCCTAGATAATAATATGAGCCAGCTGGGGTGTGGTCAGTACCATCTGGGGGATGGATGGTCCTTGTGATGGTTGACAAGGTCCACATCCCTAAGGATGGGAAAGTGGGGATAACATGGCAAGACATTTCAGCTTTCAATGTGTTATTGTCTGTCTGTCTGTCTGTCTGTCTGTCTACCCATCCATTGATTCATCTCATTTATATACCACTGCACATACAAATCTCTGGGCGGTTTCCAAATTAAAACAGAAGCCACTAAAAGAATAGATCATTTAAAGCAATTTAAAACAGCTATCAATAAAACAACTCTAGAATATGATCAAGTCACTTTAAGTGGCGCAGCGGGGAAATGCTTGACTAACAAGCAGAAGGTTGCCAGTTCAAATCCCCGCTGGTATGTGTCCCAGACTATGGGAAACACCTATATTGGGCAGCAGCACTATATGAAGGTGCTGAAAGGTATCGTCTCATACTGTGTGGGAGGAGGCAATGGTCAACCCCTCCTGTATTCTACCAAAGACAACCACAGGGCTCTGTGGGCACCAGGAGTAGAAACTGACTTGACGGCACACTTTAACTTTAGAATATTATTGATGTTGTCAGAGGAATGGAGATGACAACTGGCAGGAAAGTCCTCCAGAGATCACACCAAGGGGAGAGCACCACCCTTTGTTCATGCTGACCCTAACCCTATCCTAGCCTTTTCCTCTGCAAAATATGACTGCAATTTTACTCGAATCGGTTGGGAGTAGGGATAAAGAAAGGGTGATAACACACTGAAAGCTATACAAGAGGAGCTCGTTACTCGCGGATCTGGGGTCCGCGGTTTCACTTATCTGCTGTCGGATACTTGGCACCTGACTTTGCAAGGAAAAACTGGCAAAAAGGGGATCTGCAGATCAGAGGCAGCCAGAAATTACCACAGTCATTTGGTGAGTCATTTGGTGAATCGGAGCCATTTCGTGGCTCGTCTTATCCAGAAAAAGGTCTAAAATTGTGATTTTTCACAGAAAAAACAATGGATTTGGGTGCTTTTGAGGGGCATTGCTGGAGTGCAATGTACCTGTGGACTACAATAGAGCACCTAATTTTGCGTCCCCCCATTTTGGCCCATTTTGACCACTGTTTCCCATCCCCCGCAACTACATTGACTTCAACGATCTAATATTCTTGGTTTCGTTATCCGCGGCAGTCGGGGAACAGAACGGAACCCCCGCAAATACCAAGGTTTCCCTGTCAGTGCAATAATACCTATTTCCCATCTCTGGAGGAGCCAGGTTAATGTGCCGAAAAATCCCCAAATAGTACCACTGGCTCAAATGCGTGTGCCTGTTTCACTGGGGTGATGGGAGTCCCTGGAACTGTGTGAGGCCCTGCTCGACTGATTCTGGGCCATTATCCACACGTGCAAGGGGCCACACCGCCCTCCTCAGTGGCTACAAGGCTCCGGAGGGAGGAGAGCAGACCCCCCCACACCTGCCTTCCCAACCCCACAGAAGCCGTCGACAAAGCAACACATTCGCTTGCCAAACCGGACTGTGGAGAGCATCAAGCGACAGGTGCAGCCTCACACGGCAGACCCCAGTTCATGGTTCCGCTGTCCCCGGCCGCCATCTCCCCACATCGTCCGCCCGGAAGAAAAGCAATCCGCACCTCCAGTGATGTAATCCACCCTTTTCCCGAGATTCCTCTCAATCAGCACGGTGTCTGGAGCAGACAGCACCACTAGGAAGCAAAAGAGAGGAGGGCAAATACAGGGTCAAGAGGCTTGCGATAAAGGATGCTCTACACAGCTAGAACCACAGCATGTTAGCGCTGGAAGGGACCCTGAAGGTCCACTAGTCCAACCCCTTGGCAGGCAGCCGCCCAGCCTCTCTTGGGAAATCTGCAGTGGAGGGGAGTCCACCACTGCATGAGCTGTTATAATCTGGAAATGTCTTCTAAGGTTTCGCCTAAATCTTGTCATTTTCCCTTGAAATTTTGACCCGCTGAGAACAAGGCCAGCCCTTCAGCTATTTGAAGAGGGCTGCCATAGCTCCCCTCGGTTGATTCTCTTCTCCAGGCTAAACCAAAAAAGACCTCTGTGCACACGACAATGATGACAAAATATTTATAGACCACTTTTCAACCTACATTCCCAAAGCAGTTTACACAGAGAATCAATCAATCAATCAATCAGATGGATCCCTGTCCCCAGAGGGCTCACAATCTAAAAAGAAACAGAAGATAGACACCAGCAGCAGCCCCTGGAGGGATGTTGTGCTGGGGATGGATAGGGCCAGTTGCTCTCCCCCTGCTAAATAAATACTACATGCAGCGACAAGTATTTATACACTGCTTTTCAACCAATGTTCCCAAAGCGATTTACATAGCGAATTAATCAATCAATCAATCAATCAATTAGATGGCCCCCTGTCGCCAAAGGGCCCACAATCTACAAAGAAATGTAAGGTAGACAGCATCAACAGCCCCTGGAGGGACGTTGTGCTGGGGAAGGATAGGGCCAGTTGCTCTCCCCCTGCTAAAGAAAGAGCATCATCACTTTAAAAGGGTGCTTTTTTTGTATATATATATATATGCCCACCTTCAAAATTCACCACTGGTCCTAGTCTAATACTTCAAGCATGATGCTGTTCTCGCAGCTAGACGCTCAGTTCCCAGCTCCCAGCTCCCACCAGACGGCTGCTGAAGGCTACGCTTTGGCGATGGGTCCCTTTCCTGTCTGAGAGCCCCAGCGAATGCCTTGTCTGATTGTTTTTTGCCAGTCACGGGTGCTCCTCCCCCCTGTCGTATCCCGGAACCGATTCGAGAAAGTCAGATTTTTAAGAACCAATAAGCGGACGCTCTTACCAACATGCCTGGGGAAGATACCCAAGGCCTGCACATAGCGCGCCAGTTCTCGGCGTTCGAGAAGCCCTTCAATCACCCAGCCCTGGAGGACCAAGACACGTGACAATTAATTGCTTCAACCAAAGACATATACAAAACTGGGCCATCAGCTACAGTGGCCAGATACAGAGAACTGTGCAGCGTTGTCAGCTCTTGAAATAAAACACTCTGGTGCTGAGCTGAGGCTGGGTGCAAATCCAGTGTCCCCTGTGACAGAGATTTCCAGGTGTTGTTGACTACAACTCCCATCATCCCCAGCCAAAGGCCATTGCAGCTGGATAGGATGGGAGTCGTCGACAACCTCTTGGAATCCCTGTTTAGGAACATAGGAAGCTGCCGTATACTGAGTCAGACCTTTGGTCTATCTAGCTCAGTATTGTCCACACAGACTGGCAGCGGCTACTCCAAGGTTGCAGGCTGGAGTCTCTCTCAGCCCTCTCTTGGAGATGCTGCCAGGGAAGGAACTTAGAAGCTCAGATGCCCATCCCCTGAGGGGAATATCTTACAATGCTCACATGTGGTCTCCCATTCAAATGCAACCAGGGCAGACCCTACTTAGCCAAGGGGACCAGTCACGCTTGCTACCACAAGACCAGCTCTCCTCAGGAAAGATGGTGCGGCACGCACAGTTGATACAATATATGCAGATTTTTCACACACTCACGAGTCTTCTGTTACCAAGCAACTCTGTTCACACATGCTCAGATCCCCACAAATCACAACATTATCCAGACCAGTTGTGCCCAGGGTGGATCGATCATGGTGCAGCTGCGTGCTAAGTACACGAGCCACCAGGGGCTCTGTCCTTCAGATACTGGCTGTCCCATATTGGAAGATGGCTACCATATCTACTTTAGTCTTCTCTTCTCTTCTCTTCTCTTCTCTTCTCTTCTCTTCTCTTCTCTTCTCTTCTCTAAGCGAAACATACCGGGAGGTTCAACAGCAGTCAAAACGCCTACTGTGCTTCATCAAGTTGTTGGGTAGGTCTAAAACGTGTCTTTGGACTCTGGCCGTAGCAGCCAAGACATAGAAAATTGGGTCCAGGGTACTTAAGAGGGCGCTTCCTTGATCGTCTGGGAAGATCTGGTTACAGTTGCCCTTGGCTCATTGATGGAGACTGAGGACCAGGCCTTCTCTGTGGCTGCCCCAGGGCTTTGGAATATGCCCCCTGTCAAAATAAGAGCACTTCCGTCTCCGATTGCTTTTAGGAAGATCCTCAAGACACACCTGTTCTCTCAGGCTTTTATCGGAAATCAATTTTAAACTGGTTGATTGTTTTTCTCTTATGAAATTGTTTTAACTTCTTTATTCTCTGAAATGGTTTTAATTGCTTCCTTTTACTCTGTTTTATATGTATTGTTTTAAATGGTGTAAACCACCTAAAGATACATATATCAGGCAGTATATAGATATGATGGATGGTGGATGGATGGATGGATGGAGACAGACGAAGTGCCGTCAAGTTGGTGTTGACTATCAGAACCACATCGATAGATTCTCTCCAGGATGATCTGTGTCTTCAACTTGGCCTTGAAGGTCTCTCAGTGGTGCATTCATGGCTGTCGTCATCAAGTCCATCCACCTTGCTGCTGGTCATCTTCTTCTTCTCTTTCCTTCAACTTTTCCCAGCATTGCAGACATCTCAAGGGAGCTGGGTCTTTGCATAATGTCTCCAAGGTATGATAGTTTGAGCCTGGTCATTTGTGCTTCAAGTGAAAATTCTGGATTGCTATGTTCTAGGATCCATGTGTTTGTTCTCCTGGCTGTCCATGGTCTCCTCCAAAGTCTTCTCCAGCACCGAAGTTGAAAAGCATCAATACTTTTCCTTTCTTGCTTCTTCCAAGTCCAGCTTTCGCATCCATAGAGTGTCACGGGAGAAACCACGGTCCGAACGGTTCTCAACTTTGTAGGTGTAGACACGTCACGGCATCTCAATATCCTTTCCAAGGCCTTCATTGGAACTCTACCAAGTGCTAGTCTGCAGCCTATTTCTTGACTGCTGGATCCTTTACTGTTGATGGTCGATCCTAAAAGGAAGAAGCTACCCACCACTTCAATGTCTTCAGCCATTATTTCTGGTCCCCCACCAACAGATTCTTGCCTTCAACCTTGGAGAAGCCCCTGCCAGTCTGTGAAGACAATACTGAGCAAGATAGATCAATGGTCTGGCGCAGTATATGGCAGCTTCCTATGTTCCTTCTCTTTCCTCAAAGCCTTTTCTGCCACACACTCAGAGGTCTTAGGGGAGAAGCAGGCCTTCTCTCATCTGCACTGGGATATGGAGATGGGAAGAAACAGGAGCCCTCTTCTCCTGCTCCAAAGGGATGCCTGCTGTTTCTGACCTTCTCCAAAATGGCAGTGGAAATGAGATGAGACCTCTGGGAAGGAGATCCGAGTGGTGCTGAGTGTCCTGCTCGCCAGAGGGCTGAGGACACTCGCCACTGACGAGCAGGCAAGTGGATTTGTAGATGCCTGCTCATAACTGCCCTGGCTTCTCTAAAAGACAAGCCATGGGAATTTCAGCTTGGAGCAGCTACTGAGACTTCCCTATGAGAGATCCCTAGCCCCCATCAGGGAACTACCAGTTCCCAAGGTCCCCTAAGAAGAGGCCATCCCTTAAACCAGCGTGAGTCTGAAGTGCAGGTATGCCTGCCCAGAGATCACTTGGCACTGCTTAACGTACAACACCTTCTCTGAGCTTTCGAAAGCATTTGAAGTTCTCCTGCACAAGCCCCAGTAAAACGTATGGGAGCCACGCAAGGCTCGCCGAGGATCAAGGACCTGCATGGCTGGTCTGTTTTCGAAGCCGGCAGTTCCTAAAGATTTATTTTCCTAGGTAAAGTTTTTGTAGTAAACAAAACTCTGTGCCTCCTCTTTCGGAAAGGGCAGGGGGGGAGAAACAGTCCTCAAATTTTGAAATATTCAAGAGGATCCTAACCCATGCAGCAGATGAAAAAGCGAAACAAAGCCAAAGAACAAAGAGCGGAGAATGAAAAATATGCACGTTTCATTATTTTCCTAAATTATACAGGAAAATTCGCTGTAATGGAAGCCTACCAATTCCCACAGCTAATGAAGCAGCAGAGCTAAAGAGATCTATGCAGAAAGGGCTGTTTGCTCCCTGAAGTCCTTGTTATAGCCAGCTAAGTGTTGGATTGAACATCTTTTTTTTTTCTTTTTTTTTAAGAGGAACAAAAAACGAGAGAGAGAGAGAGAGAGAGAGAGAACGCAAGTGCTTAAAGATCTGTGGCGGGGCGGAGGGGGGGGAGATAAATGGGGCCTGATCCAAAGAGCCAAACCAAATCTTTCCTTTTTCTGAATCAGAACCAAACTTGAATTACTATTGGATGGTGTCTCCCAAACCTGATTTGCAACAGAACTTCAGGGGAAAGGAATCATGGGATTTTAGAGCTGGAAGGGTCCCTGGTGGTCTTCTAGTCCATTCTGCTAGGTCTTCTAGTGGAGGAATCTGCTATAGCAGGGGGTTCCCAGCCTGTGGTATGCCAGCTATGGCTGAATTAAAAGCCTGGGTGAACAAATGCATCTTGACTGTCCTTTTAAAAGTTCTAAGAGATGGGGAGGCTCTTATTTCAGCAGGATTATTTCAGTTCTTATTTCCAGAGCCTCAGGGCAGCAATGGAGAAGGCCCGTCCCTGAGCGGCTACCAGACAAGCTGCAGGCAACTTCAGACGAACCTCTCCAGATGATCTCAATGGGAGGTGGGGTTCATGGCAAAGAAGATGTTCTCTTAAATACCCAGGGCCCACGCTGTTTAGGGCTTTATGGGTGATAACCAAAACCTTGTCTTTTGCCCAGAAACTTATTGGCAACCAGTGTAGATCTTTTAAGATAGGAGTAATATGGTCCCTCTGAGATGACCCAGAGACCAACTTGGCTGCCGCATTCTGGACCAACTACAGTCTCCAAACTACACACAAAGGCAGCCCCACATAGAGCGCATTGCAGTAGTCAAGTCTGGAGGTGACCAGTAGATGTACTACTGTTCTGAGGTCATTTAGTTTAAGAAATGGGACGCAGCCGGCATATCAGCCGAAGCTGATAAAAGGCACCTCTTGCCACTGCCTCAACCTGGGACACCAGAGAGAGGTTTGTGTCCAGAAGCACCCCCAGACTGTGTACCTGTTCCTTCTGGGGAAGTGTGACCCCATCCAGAACCAACAGATCAAAATCATCTCCTGAGTTCCGACCCCGCACAATAAGTACTTCCGTCTTATCTGGATTCAGCCTCAGCTTGTTACCTCTCATCCAGCCCATCACTGCCTCCAGGCAAGCATTTAGGGAGGTTATGCCTTCTCCTGATGATATTGACACGGAGAAAAGGATTTGGGTGTCATCAACATATTGATTACACCCTCCACCAAATCTCCTGATGATCTCTCCCAGAGGTTTCATGGAGATGTTAAACAACATCGGAGACAATACAGAGCCCTGAGGGACACCATAATGAAGTTCAGTTTTTGAAGAACAACAGTCCCCGAGAGACACCATCTAACTTGGCAAAGAGGCACCTTTTAACGTGGTGATTCTCTTTATTGAGCAGGGGGAGAGCAACTGGCCCTATCCACCCCCAGCACAGTAGTTCCAATGACTGTTGCTGGTGTCTGTCCTGTGTTTCTTTTTCAGATTGTGAGCCCTTTGGGGACAGGAAGCCATCTTACTTATTATTTCTCTGTGTAAACCGTCTTGAGCCATTTTTGGAAGGACGGTATAGAAATTGAAACCATTGCTCATGTTTTACTGAACTGTAGCTTTTATCGGGATATTAGGCACCACTTGATTTTACCCCTATTGACTAGATTCCCTGGACACCCTGACAATTTTTTAGTAAAATTTTTACTTGTGGATAACGATTCCTCTGTCTCCTATATTGTAGCAAAATTCTGTTATATAGCCATTAGGGTGTGCAGCTCCCTGATTGGTTGAAAAGGGAGCTCGGACTGTTTATAAGACTGTTGCGATGATGACTTGGTACTACTCCAATCGCTTCTGTGATATCTGTTTTCTGTCATAATAATCTTTGTAATTTTTTGGTTTCCTATTTGGTCAATGACCGTAAATAAAATTTACATTTATTTACCTCTGTCAATTCCCAATTGGATATCATCCAACAAGCCGACCAAGGCAGTCTCCATCCCATAGCCCGCGCAAGCCATCCAAGCTGGTGGCCATCACCACATCGCATGGCAAGGAATTAATTGTGTGCTGTGTGGAAAAGTACTGCCTCTTGTCGGTCCTAAATTTCCAGACCTTCAGGTTCACAGGATGACCCCTGGTTCTAGTGTTGTGAGAGAGGGAGGAGAATTTCTCTCTCTCCACTTTCTCCACACCATGCATGATTTTATAGACCTCCTCTATCATGTCTCCCCGTAGTCACCTCTTTGCCAAACTAAATAGCCCCAGGTGTTGTAGCCTTGCCTCATCAGGAAGGTGCTCCAGGCCCCTGATCATCTTGGTTGCCCTCTTCTGAACCTTCTCCAGTTCTGCAGTGTCCCTCTTAAGATACGGTGACCAAAACTGTATGCAGTAAGTACTCCACATGTGGCCGCACCATAGATTTGTACATTATAATATTAGCATTTTTATTTTCAATCCCTTTCCTAATGATCCCTAGCATGGAATCGGCCTTTTTCACAGCTGCTGTGCCCTGAGTCAACAGTTTCAATGAGCTGTCCACCACAATCCCAAGATCTCTCTGCAAAGACCCAGTTTAGTGTCATCTGCAAATCTGGCCACTTCACTGCTTACCCCAACTTCTAGATCATTTATGAACAAGTTAAAGAGCACTGGTCCCCAGCACCAATCCCTGGGGGACCCCACTTCCTACTTCCCTCCATTGTGAAAACTGTCCATTGATCCCTACCCTCTGTTTCCTATCCTTCAACCAGTTACCGATCCACACATGAACCCGTCCCCTTATCCCATATCTGCTAGGTTTACTCAAGAACCTTTGGTGGGGAAGTCAAAAGCTTTTTGGAAGTCCAAGCATACTCTGTCAACAGGATCATCTTTATCCACACGCCTGTCGACCCTCTCAAAGAACTCCAAAAGGTTAAGGAGGAAAGGCTTGCCTTTGCAGAAGCCGCGCTGGTTCTCCTGCAGCAAGACCTGTTCTTCTATATGCTTAAAAACGATGTCCTCAAGTATGCTTTCCATCAGTTTGCCAGGCCCCTCACCACTTTCGTTTCCCTCATCTCTAAATCCATTCCAGTTTATCACTGTCCCTCTTAAAATGCAGTGACAAAACAAGGCACAGTGGCTAAATTACTAAATTATGAATTTTCACTTGAAGCACAATTCAGTCTAAATTATGCCTGAATTGTCCTCACAAAATTAAGTAGCCCTTTAGAGTAACTCCTGAAGAGCAGTGTTCTTTCTAAGGTGTGGGCATGGGCGCGCACACTCACAAGTTTTTTGATATTTATTTATTTATTTTGTATATACCACTTTTCAGGCGAACCTGCCAAAGCGGTTTACAAAAAACTTGAACAAAGAACAACATAGTTAGCCACATCTTTACATTTTTACATGGGTCTTAGTCTCACTTATTTCTCCTCTTCTCCCCGCAGAGCAAGACGTCCGCTCAGTTAATTTTAGATTCTGCTCCGGTTGAATCGGGAAGGCCCCACTGTGAATGCTTTTATTAATATCTTTTAATTAGATATTGTTTCAATTGTGTTTTAATTGTGTTTTAATAGTTTAAATTTTTTAAATTTTAACTGTTGGAATACATTAATCTTTTTATTGTCTTGTAAACCGCCCAGAGAACTTGCGTTTTGGGTGGTATAAAAATATGCTAGCTAAATAAACAAACAAACAAACAAATAAATAGGTGCGCATGCACACGCACGCACACACTGCCTTGATACTGCCACAGAATGCATAATCCAGGTGTGCCGTGGCAGCTGCAGGGGTGGCTGCAAGGGTGTCTGCAGCGGCCCTGCACCCACACCCCTGCCAGCCTCCACCAAGTCTCCGGGGGCCAGTTCAGCCTGTTTGGGGCCCGTTTCGGTTCTCTGCGCATGCACAGCAGCCTTTTTTTTTTTGCAGCCATGCATGTGGACAGGCCATTTGTGTAAGTACTTCATTTTAAAAAAGTAATTTAACGATTACAGAAGCCCCAGCCCTCTCAAACGGGCCAAACTGGTCCGAGTAGCTCAGCTCGCCCACGACTCAAACCAGACCTGGTTTTGTCTGAGGTTGAGCCTTCGAACCAAACCGATTCGAGTGAGAACTGCCTCGATTTCGAGCCGATTCGCAAACCCCGACTTTCTTGCCTCAAACCACAACAGTTGCCACTACCTCTGAACCTGAACTGGAATTGAAGCAAATAGATTAATGGTTAGACTGCCCGACACTACAGGAGTATAGAAGCATGACTATGGGAGAACCGTCGCTCAGTGGAAGAGCATTTGCTTTCCCTGCAGAAGGTTCCCAGTTCCCTCCCTGGCAGCATCTCCAAGAGAGGGCTGAGAGAGAGATTCCTGCCTGCAACCTTGGAGAAGCCGCTGCCAGTCTGGGTAGACAATACTGAGCTAGATGGACCAAGGTTCTGACTCTGTATAAAGCAGCTTCCTCTGTTCCTGCACATAACTCAATCTGGATGTAATGCGGCACATGATATCGGAGTTTAAATCTGCTAAATGCAGTCGGAATTTCTCTCTGCCGGTTGCTTCCCTGCCTGTCGCATTACTGCCAGGAGCTTTCAGAGGGAGACGGGCAAATTACATGTGGGTGCGCACGGCACACGCAAAACATTTTAATATTGCATTAAGCCATCGATAATTACCGGCGCCGGCATCAACTTGAAGCCGTATCAGTAGGGGATCCAAAGAGCTGCAGAACTATTCCGGAGAAGCATCTCCCAGTGAGGAGGAAACCAGGACATTCTAATTACACCAGAAAATACAACCGTCGGCTTGCAACTTCCTAATTAGCCCAGTTTTACTCACAGGCCATGCCAGGGATTTCTGTGGGAAATCAGAAGCAGACTCCAAGCGCCTGGATATTGTTTACGGCTGCCCCCTTCCCCACCGGCATCTGACAGCATCCTACTGACAACCCAAAGAACACCCATGTTAAGGGAGGACCGGGGTTGAGAAAAGGAGGAGGCCGACATGGAAGGAGGGCCCACAGCTCACTGGCTGAGCATGTGGCTTGCATGCCGAGGGCTGCAGGTTAGAGCCAGCGTGGTGTAGTGGTTAGAGTGCTGGACTCGGACCAGGGAGACCCGAGTTCGAATCCCCACTCAGCCAGGATACTTGCTGGGTGACTCTGGGCAAGTCACTTCTCTCTCAGCCTAACCTAGGAGGAGAACTGGTCTTGTGGTAGCCAGCATGACTTGTCCCCTTAGCTAAGCAGGGTCCACCTTGGTTGCATTTGAATGGGAGACTTGATGTGTGAGCACTGGAAAAGATTCCCCTCAGGGAATGGAGCTGCTCTGGGAAGAGCAGAAGGTTCCAAGTTCCCTCCCTGGCAGCATTTCCAAGATGGGACTGGGAGAGATTCCTGCCTGCAACCTTGGAGAAGCCGCTGCCAGTCTGTGGAGACAATACTGAGCTAAATAGACCAAGGGTCTGACTCAGTATATGGCAGCTTCCTCTGTTCCTATGTACTTCACAGGGTTGTTGTGAGGAGAAACTTAAGTATGTAGTACACCACTCTGGGCTCCTTGGAGGAAGAGCGGGATATTAAATGTAAAATAAAACAGTCCTTCCCAAGGACCTGGGATGCCAGAATTTTATTGTCAATGTTGTTGCTGTTGTTACAGATATCGTTGCAGAATATAGGCTGTTCCCAGTAAAGCTGCTTTTTGTAACTGGCTGATAGTGATTTCTGTGGCCCCGATGGTGTTGAGGTGCTCTTCAAGGTCTTTTGGAACTGCACCCAGGGCGCCAATTACCACTGGGATGATTTTGGTCTTTTTCTGCCATGGCCTTTCAATTTCAATTTGTAGATCTTTGTATCTCCACCCACCCCCACCCCCACCCCATTTCTTTTTCTTCTATTCTGCTGTCACCTGGTATTGCTATGTCGATTATTTTGACTTGTTTTTCTTTCTTCTCGACTACAGTTATATCTGGTGTATTGTGTGGCAGATGTTTGTCTGTTTGTAGTCGGAAGTCCCATAATATTTTTACATCTTCATTTTCTACAACTTTTTCAATTGTATGGTCCCACCAATTTTTGGCTACAGGTAGCTTGTATTTTTTGCAGATGTTCCAGTGTATCATCCCTGCTACCTTGTCATGCCTTTGTTTGTAGTGAGTCTGTGCGATCTTTTTACAACAGCTGATTAGGTGGTCCACGGTTTCATCTGCTTCTTTACAAAGGCGGCACTTGCTGTTTGTGGTTGACTTTTCGATTTTTGCGCTTATTGCATTTGTTCTTAGTGCCTGTTCTTGCGCAGCCAGTATTAAACCCTCTGTTTCTTTCTTCAAGTTGCCATTCTTAAGCCATTGCCAAGTCTTGGTGATGTCTGATTTTCCACTTATATTGTGCAAATATTGACCATGCAGGGGCTTATTTCTCCATTGTTCTGCTCGGTTCTTGACTTGTTCTTTCTTGTAGGCCTGCTTTCTTTCATTGGTGTTGAATAGTTTCGCATTATTGACCATGAGGATGATGATGACAATTCCCTGGCATCCTCAGTTACAGGCCCAGCCCTAGGGCTTTTGACGCCCTGGGGAGAATTTTGGTTTGGTGCCCCCCAAAGGAGGTTTTAACCCGAGCAGGCAACTCTTCTGCTCGCACAGAGAACCAGACAGTGACCGGCAGGAACTGCTTTGGGGATATAATGGGAGAGGAGAAACAGCCGAGGAGCTCAGTGTCCGCCTGACACCCGCTCTTCCTCGATCGCCGTTGCCTCCGTCCCCTCAGCAGTTCCAGCCTCAGGGGGGCCAGCCAGCCTCACTGTCCCTCGGGGAGGCAGCCTCTCGTGGGGCTGAGAGGTGTTGCCCTCCACGGCCAACCAGGCCTCCCTGCAGCCAAGCCAACCCTTGTGTGGACCACTTCCCGTTGGGGGTCTGGGCAGCTGAGAAACCAGGACGGAAGCGCCCGCCTGGGCAGGAACTTAGGAAGCTGCCGTCTACCGAGTCAGACAATTGGTCCACCTAGGTCAGCAGTGTTCCCTCTAATAGGAATTCCCAGACATTGTTGACTGCAACTCACAGCAGGGATGGCGAGCTGGTCTTGTGGTAGCCAGCATGACTTGTCCCCTTTGCTAAGCAGGGTCCACTGTGGTTTGCATTTGAATGGGAGACTAGATGTGTGAGCACTGGAAGAGATTCCCCTCAGGGGATGGAGCCGCTCTGGGAAGAGCAACTAGGCTCCAAGTTCCTTCCCTGGCAGCATCTCCAACGAGATAGGGCTGGGAGAGAGACTCCTGCCTGCAACCTGGGAGAAGCTGCTGCCAGTCTGTGAAGACAATACTGAGCTAGATAGACCTATGGTCTGACTTGGTATATGGCAGCTTCCTATGTTCTATGAAACTACGTATATGTTCAGACCCAGAGAGCAATTAGGTCATTGGAGAGGAAAGCTGGTCTTGTGGTAGCCAGCATGACTTGCCCCCTTTGCTAAGCAGGGTCCACTGTGGTTTGCATTTGAATGGGAGACTAGATGTGTGAGCACTGGAAGAGATTCCCCTCAGGGGATGGAGCCGCTCTGGGAAGAGCATCTAGGTTCCAGGTTCCCTCCCTGGCTCCTCCAAGATAGGGCTGAGAGAGATGCTGCCAGGGAGGGAACTTGGAGCCGTCTGCATGCAAGCAGGCAGGTGCTCTTCCCAGAGCGGCCCCATCCTCTAAGGGGGATGTCTCATAGTGCTCGTACATGTAGTCCCCCATTCAGATGCCAACCAGGGTGGACTCTGCTTAGCCACAAGATCAAATCTTCACCCTCTTGATCCTTGATTGAAGGATTAAGATGGGAGTCGAGAGCCAAGTTCACGTCAGGAGTCAAGCCAGGTAATCTGTCGGGGGTCTGAGCCAGGGACACACAGAAGGTCAAACTGGTGAGATGTTTAGTTAGGGGGCCAAGGTGAGAGCCATAGGCCCTGCCGAAGGTCAAACTGCATCAGGAGCTATAAGGAGTAAGCAGGGAGCAGGAGTCGCAACAGGCCAGGAAATGGTCTATACGAAGGTAGATGGACGAAAGATCTGATTCGGCGGCTTCCTTGATTCCAGCCCCTTTTCTCCACACGTTCTGCAACAGGGGGATACGAATACTGACCCACCTGATAGAATTGCGTTGCTTTTGTTTGTTGTCCATTGCAGGGTTTCTTAACCTTGGGCCCCCAGATGTTCTTGGACTACCACTCCCAGAATCCCCAGCCACCAAGGCCATGTCTGGGGATCCTGGGAGTTGTCGTCCAACAACATCTGGGGGCCCAAGGCGAAGAAACCCTGGTCTATTGCATGTCTATACTGTGGCAGTTAACAACATGGAGAGCAAGGCCATCGGCTCCAAAGCCCCATTCAGATACGGGGAAACAAAAAGGGAGGGGCCCCAACCTACCTTTCATGGAAACGGCCACCACGACAGTGGAGCTTGCCAGCACACTCTCGGGACGTAGGGACATAGGAAGCTGCCATATACCGAGTCAGACCCTTGGTCCATCTAGCTCAGGATTGTCTACCCGGACTCTCCAGCAACATCCAGGAAACCCCTGTGCTTCACAACAGTGGCCTCCAGTTTAGACGCTTCTCGAAAAGGATGAGAGAAATTCATGGAGGACCGACAGCTATTAAGCCCGACAGAGAAATGGAACCTCCACTCCCAGTGACAGTATATCTCTGAATGCCAGGCATGGGTGTGCATGCTAAGAACAGGAAATAGTCGCTCTCTTCACACCAGAGCTCTCCGCTTGCAGCTCACACGACAAACTGCGCACACCATGCAAACCCTCCCCAGCGCCGGCAGAAAGAAGCGGCCTAAGAGAACGCAACGAGCTGGCTCCGAGGTCCCCGCCCGTAAAGTGCCCGATTTTGCAGCTCACTGTTCTAAGCCAGGCGAGGAGGAAGAACGAAAAAGGCAGTTCAACAAACACGTTCCCTTGTAATTAATCACATTTCAAGGCGCCGGGGGCTGATGCATTATAAATAAGGCCTCTCCAAAACAGTTAGATATATGGGTCACTCCGCGCGCTCGGCCCCCGCAAAGGTCTCCCACTTCCAAGGCCCCCGCCAATCCCTAATTAGAATACATTATCCGTCGGCTTGACACTTCAGTGAAATGTCTGGCCCGCCACCGAGGCACAGCGCGGCTCAGCGCGGGCCTTATTGATATTCCGCCGCGTTCCCTCCGCCGTGCCCCTGGTGGCTCCATCCCGTTTTATCACACATCAAAAGGGCTGTATGCACAGGGCACCCCCCCTTGCCCCCCCTCCCGTGCGCGGCTCGGAGCTGGGGGTCCGGAACAGCTGCGAGTGGGATGGTATCACAGAAGGGACAAGCTCCGAACAGATGTCAGAGATAAAAAAGAGAGAGAGGAGGAGGAGAAGGGGAGGACAGCGGCCGTGACACAAAAAGGGGGGGGCGGCCTGGGAACGAAGTGAGAAGGAACAGCACGGAGCGGAGCCGGGCCAGACACGAGCTGGTTCTCGCTGCCCTCCTGACTGCCATGAAAGTCTAATTAATGCCTTCACATGCGAGGGATTTGTTTCCTTATGAAGCCATCGCGGAAGCTTCCCCCCACGAAGGCAAATAATCCCCGGGCACTTGAGCTGGGTCATTGGGCTGGGCGTACGTGGAAAGAAACATAGGGACATAGGAAGCTGCTGTATACTGAGTCAGACCCTTGGTCCGTCTAGCTCAGTATCGTCTTCCCAGACTGGCAGCGGCTTCTCCAGGGCCGAAGGCAGGAGTCTCTCTCAGTGGCCCTTATCTTGGAGATGCTGCCAGGGAGGGAACTGGGAACCTTCAGCTCTTCCCAGAGCGGCTTCATCCCCTGAGGGGAATCTCTTCCAGTGCTCACACATCAAGTCTCCCATTCAAGTGCAAACCAGGGCAGACCCTGCTTAGCTAAGGGGACAAGTCATGCTTGCTCCCACCAGACCAGCTCTCCTCTCATGGGGAGTCAGACGTGCTCCTTCTGTGCCTCTCTTGTGCGATCCACTCGGAAACGGGACGCTGTGAAAAATGGTTTTCGGGGGTGGATTCCCATCGGGCAAGAGTAGGTCTATCACAAGAACATCCGAACAGGCCTGCTGGATCAGGCCCAAGGCCTATCTAGTCCAGCATCCTACTCCACACAGTGGCTCACCTCACTGAGCCTTGTTCCAAGAACACGGGCCACCTAGGGCCACAGGGGGAAAGGGAGCCACCTGGGGCTCCTCCACAGGGGGCATTTCATTTGAATCTTGGCCGCCGCCCACGTTCCGAGGCCACTGATCTTGGGAGTCATTCTCGGATTCCTTCCTGCCACTCCAAGCTCGCCAGCCAGTCTTAAGCAAAAGGTTTGCACGCAGGTTCCCTCCCTGGCAGCGTCTCCAGGTAGGGCTGAGAGAGACCCCTGCCTGAAACCGTGGAGAAGCTGCTGCCAGTCAGGGTAGACATTGAGATAAAGCTTATTACAGTCATGGACCAGCTAATGTTTACCTTTGCCAAATATTCGATTGAGTAATACATACTCGTTGTCAGTGTGTAGACAAGACTGACCTAGAATATTGATTGATGGATTAAGTGCTGTCATGTTGGTGTCAACTCTTAGCGACCACATAGAGAGATTCTCTCCAGGATGATCCGTCTTCCACTTGGCCTTGAAGGTCTCTCAGTGGTGCCTTCATTGTTGTCCTGATCGAATCCATCCACCTTGCTGCTGGTCGTCCTCTTCTTCTCTTTCCTTCCACTTTCCCCAGCATGATGGACTTCTCAAGGGAGCGGCGTTTTGGCATAATGTGTCCAAAGTATGATAGTTTGAGCCTGGTCATTTGTGCCTCGAGTGAACATTCTGGATTGATTTGTTCCATGATCCATTGATTTGTTCTCCTGGCTGTCCATGGTCTCCTCCAAAGTCTTCTCCAGCACCCAAGTTCAAAAGCGTCAATACTTTTTCTATCTTGCTTCTTCCAAGTCCAGCTTTCGGATCCATAGAGTGCCATGGGAAATGTTTGCCACTCAAAACATTTCCTGTTAGGATGTACACGAGTGAGAGTGATCTGCTCTCAGAAGAGCCGGACCCCTCCGTTTCTGCTGGGGCTGCTGTGCATGCCTCTTGACTGAAGCATTCACACAGAGGCACAACACACACCCTCCTCTAGGGGCAGTTAATTCTGCTGTGCCTTTGCATCAGGTATGGTTGATTCCTCCAATCACACGATGCCAAGGCAAGGCAGAATCATCTGCCTTCCTAGAGGGTGACTGGCAGGCAACAGATCATGCAGAGAGACTGCAGTCAGCCTCCTCTTGGGGATGGTCCAACTGGAATTTCTTAGGGATTTTTCTTTCTTCTTTCTGGCACCTAGTTGGAACCTTAGTTATACAAAATGCCTCTATACCAATGCCCTTGTATGCCCTTATACAAAACTATGCTGCAGCCACATTTGGAGTACTGCGTGCAGTTCTGGTCACCACATCTTAAGGAGGACATTGTGGAACTGGAGAAGGTGCAGAAGAAGGCAACCAAGATGATCAGGGGCCTGGAGCACCTTCCTCATGAGGCAAAGCTACAACACTTGGAGCTTTTTACTTCAGAAAAAAGACGACTGAGATGAGACATGATAGAGGTCTATAAAATCAAGCATGGTGTGGAGAAAGTGGATAGAGAGACATTTTTCTCCCTCTCTTATATCACTAGAACCAGGGGCCATCCCATGAAACTGCCAAAAAATTTAGGACCAACAAAAGGAAGTACTTTTTCACACAAGGCATAATCAAACTATGGAATTCTCTGCCACAAGATGTGGTGACAGCCAACAGCCTGGAAGGCTTTAAGAAGGGTTTGGATAAATTCGCAAAGGACAGGTCTATCAATGGCAACTAGTTTGGTGGCTATAGACCACCTCCAGCCTCCGAGGCAAGATGCCTCTGAATCCCAGTTGCAGGGAGCAACAGCAGGAGAGAGGGCATGCCCTCAGCTCTTGGCTGTGGGAAACAGGATGCTGGACTCGATGGGCCTTGGGCCCGATCCAGCAGGGCTGTTCTTCTGTTCTTCCTGCCTTATCCACACTGGATCATTTGTGTGAAGGTCTTGGGAGGGCCTTCTCTCTCACACAGCCTATACATTCACTCTGCCACCACACCCGTCCAAGACAATCAAGGATCCAGCGGATAGCCCCTGGCTGCCAGGACCTGAGACAAACCCCACAAGGCGCACAGACTTCACCACCAGTCCCCACAAATCCCCAGCACGAGGACTTAATGCCGGCCATAAGTTTTCTCGGCATGCCGTAAGACTCCCCCTGCAGTCCCTTCGCTAGCCTAACGGCATTTGTATTAGCAGCACAGGCAGCGCAGGGTCCCAGCAGAGCGGTCTGTCAATAAAAGCGCCCTCCTCCGAGGACACCGGCGACATCCATAAACCCGGGAGCGTCACAACAAGAGCGTGGAGCAGCCGGAGTCCCTGCCGTCGGCGGGATGGAAGCTGGGCAATTAATGCCAGCCGAACGAGACCAGCAGGAGACATAAAACAAAGCTGGTGATACTCTGGTCTGGCCGCCGGCTTCCTGCAATCTATTAACATTTTTCCGGCATAAAATACGGACTCGTGTTACGAGCCACGGAGCATAAATCTGATTCAAGAAGCAAGCCGACGGCCTCCGCCAGATTCATTCTCGTCCCCACCCCCAGGATTCCCCCCCGCCCCCACACACACACACGCTCCAAAGGGACACTCAAGTTGCAGAGGGTGCCTCTTTCATAAAGCTCCCCAGTCAATGAACAATCTTGTACCTAATGGTTGCTTATCAGCCAGTCAATTCCAGTGTCACGTTTTGCAAATATGATGCCCCAAGAAATCGGTGGCCCAGTGTGATGTCGAGGTGGGGAGGAGAGCTGGGCTCGGAATTGTCCCCTCCGCTAAGCAGCGTCTGCCCTGGTTTGCATTTGGATGGGTGACTAGAACTCCTTAAAACCTCTCTGTTTGGCCTGGCCTTCCAGGGTTTTTAAACTGCTGTAAACGGTTTGAAATTGTTTAAAATGTTTGCCCTGGTTTTCCAGGGTTTTTTTGTTTTTTGTTTTTAGCTGTTTGAATGGTTAATTAGTTTTTATTCTGTTTTTAAAGTTTTGATTTTAATTGTTAACTGGTTTTAATTGTTTTTATTCTGTTGTAAACCACCCTGAGCCATTTTGGAAGGGCGGTATATAAATCGAATGAATGAATGAATGAATGAATAGATGTCTTACAGCTGTCTCGCATATCATATAGCTGTCTGCTGTGAGAGTTTTATTTTATTTTATTTTGTTTATTCGATTTCTATACCGCCCTTCCAAAAATGGCTCAGGGCGGTTTACACAGAGAAATAACAAACAAATAAGATGGCTCCCTGTCCCCAAAGGGCTCACACAATCTAAAAAGAAACCTAAGATAGGCACTAGCAACAGCCACAGGAGGTACTGTGCTGGGGGGTGGATAGGGCCAGTTACTCTCCTCCTGCTAAATAAAAGAGAATCACCACATTAAAAGGTGCCTGTTTGCCAAGTTAGCAGGGATTCCCCTTAGTGTAAGGTCTATCCCTCAGTAGAGCATCTGCTTTGCCTGCAGAGGCCTCTGGGTTCAATCCCTAGAAACATCTCCAGGGAGGGCTGGGAGAGACTCCTGCCTGCAACCTGGGAGAGCCACTGCCAGTCAGAGTAGACGGACAATACTAAGCCAGATGGACCAAGGGTCTGACTCGGTATAAAGCAGTTTCCTACGTTCCTTAATAACGTGGGGCCAGTGTTCCCTCTAACAGAGATTCCCCGATGTTGTGGACTACAACTCCCATAATCCCCAAGCAAAAGGCCATTGTGGCTGGGGGTTCTGGGAGTTATAGTCAACAACATCTGGGGATCCCTGTTAGAGGGAACATTGCATGGGCCCATAGCTTCTGCTTCCGTGCATCATCCCTATTTATTTCGATCAAAAACCAAATACAAAGATTGTTAAAAAAAAGAAGGAAAAAAAGGTAAAAATATTGCAACCAACTGGATCATGACTGTGTCAGTTGTTGCTGTGTTTTCACTACTACACACAATTTAGCTCCTATGCAGGCTACGGTTTGATCTGTATCCGAGAGAAATTGCTTGCTCTCACAAAGCAAGGTTGGAGAGGGAGGAAGTGATGATTTGGGAGAAAGGAGCTGGGTTACCTGACACAGTCCTACCCACCTCTCGAACCCAGCACTTTCCCGAAATAGGAGGAAGCAATCCCTTCCTCTCCTCCGACCTTGCTGTTTCCCTGGCACACAATCACCAGACGGAAGCGGGCGCAGCTCACGAAACTATTGAGGATACTTGTTTTGCCCTGATTATAATCACGTGAACTGCCTTATTGGTTGTCAGCCTCGACATCACGCCAAACCAGGGTTAAGCTTCTTAACCATGGTTTGGTGTGGCGACTGAACCGAGCATTAGAGCTTTAATCCCTGAATGGATTTAAACACATTTTATGCAAATACAGGAAAACAGCCCCCTCCGTATTTGGCCTATTGGGACAAATATTTCTCATTAGCAGGGGTGGGAGAAGGAGAAATCAATAGATATGGAGCTGAAGTGGCTGAGCTTTAAAGAGCTGTACGAGAAATCAGGCAGACCCAAATAATTCAAGTGCACGTCATTTGCAATGCAAAAGTTTAATTCTACTTTGCAAATTCAAAACGAGCGGATCAATTATGGATTAAGGCACACGGCATTTTGTACAGGCAAACTGACAACCACTTTCCAGTCATTTAGACTTCCCTTCACATCTCTTGCCTCCCTTTCCCTCAAACAAGTCAACAGGACCGTTGCAATTTTCCTGTTTCTGAGGGGAGCGGGAGGGGGGAAAGCAGGGAACGCGGGAAAAGATAGAGCACACACCCGAAAAATACAAAGATAAACCATTAAAAACCCACGATGGGAGACAAGAAAGATGACCTTGAATAGTTAATGGAATATAAAAAGGAGGGGAGTTCCCAACCCAAGGTCCCCAAATGCTGTTAGACTACAACTCCCATCATCTCCATCACAATGGCTGAAGGTAGGGGATGATGGGAGTTGTAATCCAACAACATCTGGAGAATTGAGATTTAGAACCACTGAACTAAAAAAAAAAAGAAAAAATCACCCACCCACCCCTATATCTTTTATACATTCCATTACGAAATGTCAGTTTATAGAGGATTTAAGAATTATTAAAGCAGGGAAAGGAGGTCTGATGGTTCCCAGAGCCTGTGAGATCCGGAGTTCATGTGGCAGTCTTCACACCTGCCCAGTGCCAAAAAGGGAAATTAAACAAGATGAGGGTAACAGGTTGGGGAATTTAAGATTGTGAGCCCCTTTGGGACTGGGAACGATCTTCAGCCCTTTTGGGAATCACCCCCACTAACTGGGGAAAGAGGCACCTTTTAAAGTGGGGGCTCTCTCACAGGAACATCAGAAGCTGCCTTCTACCGAGTCAGACCATTGGTCTACCTAGCTCAGTATTGTCTACACAGACTGGCAGCGGCTTCTCCCAGGTGGCAGGCAGGAATCTCTCTCTGCCCTATCTTGGAGATGCTGCCAGAGAGGGAACTTGGACCCTTCTGCTCTTCCAAGAGCAGCTCCATCCCCTAAGGGGGAATCTCTTCCACTGCTCACACTTCGAGTCTCCCATTCATATGCAATTAGGGGCATAGAAAGGTTGGAGTGGGCCCAGAGACAAGATTTTAAAATACCCCCCCCCCACAACCTCAGCTCATGAAGTAAAGAAATCTTAAATGAGGCTGAATAGTGGTCACAAAAAGCATTCGATAGATAGACAGATAGATAGATAGATAGATAGATAGATAGATAGATAGATAGATAGATAGACAGATCTCCTATGTGCCGCAATAGAACATCATCCTAAATTGTTTTTTTAAAGGTTTTGTAAATTGTGGGCGATGCAAGTCATTGAATGGTACTAGAGAAAGACGTGCTCTTCTGGTAGCTCCAGGTCTTAATACTCACATCATTTTGGAGGATGAATACAACTGAAGGAAGCCCGGGCAGGTGCGTGGCTGGGGGAGTCAATCATGTGACTTACCTGGGCGGGGGCAAGGCAGTGGGCCCCCAGACAACTGTCTCCCCTTGCCCTGTTATAGTTACGCCCCTGAATGCAATCCTGAGCGGACTCTGCTTAACAAAGGGGACAATTTGTGCTTGCTATCACAAGACCAGCTCTCATATTGATCGGGGGGGGGGAGCAACTATCCCTATTCGGCCCAGCAAAGTCTCCCTCTCCCAGCGGCTGAAGCTGGGGTCTCCCTTGTGGTTCTTTTTAGGTTGGGAGCCCCTTTCGGACAGGGAAAACATCTCCAGTCCCTATGAATCACCCCTGCTAACTGGGCCAAGAGGCCCCTCTTGAAGTGGGGGCTGCAGGGGGAGAGTAACTACTTCGCCGGGGGAGAGCAACTATCCCAACTCAGCCCAGCATTCCTGCAACTGTTGCAGGTCTCTCTCGGGTGCTTCCTTTTTGACTGTGCACCCTTTTAGGACAGAGAGCGATCCTCACATTCTTTTTCATTTGTGAGCTTTGTGTTGAAAGTCAGTCTAAAAATATGAGGGACAACAACTCCAGTTGTTCTGGATTTCATCGGAAAGACGAACCGCGCAATGTGAGCCTACATGCTTTGGACGGAAGACACATGGCTCCACTCCAACACTATCTACCCACCATCCACCGCCTCTGGACATGGCGTGCAGACGGGCAGGGTGAGAAGGGGCGCTCTCACCCTGGCTCCCGCTCCCCCATCGCTCCCCCAATCCCACTTGCTTCTGCGAGGTTCCTTTTGTGTAAGCTTCATTTTGTAAAGATCATCACATGAAAGAAATCCTCACATTAGGTGGGAGGGGCTGATCCTTTGATTGAGGGGTTTCTGGCACCCATTTCACCTCTTTGATTAGTATACCTTTCGTTAAATATGCATTACGGTATTTTTAAACTTCTTTATTAATTCATACCATGTTACATAAATATTCCTTCCAAGATACCGGTGTTGATTTAAATAGGACTACTTGAGGAATAGGCGGGGAAGGCCCCTCCCGTGAAGCAGAGGCACCTTTTAGGGTCGCAGGATCAGCGAGAGACAGGCTGTTCGGGATCCAAGTTGCCGGCTTGGGCTAACGCGGCCCCGGATAACGTGATTGGGTGGAGCGTGCCCCTTATGGCTGATGCGCAGCCAGTTGCGTGGGGCGGGCACCATTTCTGCCGGCAACCGGCTGAAGTGCTGTGAGATGGGTGCAGGATGGGGAAAACATGGAGCAGAGAGTGTAAGGGAGGGAGGGAAAAGAGAAATAGTCCTTGCACCAACTGGGGCAGTCGGAACCATCCAGGGAGACGAATGATCATGGCGATTTTTGACAAGGTTGGCACCCCCAGGGATGGAAGATCAGTGATTGCATTGTGAGACTTTCTGCTTTCAGTGGGGCTAGATGGGGATGAGAGTATTTTGGAGACCCCCTGACCCTCCAAAATTATCCCCAAAAAACCCCGATTTATTTTTTTTAATCGCCAAACCACAGATACGCAGGTTGCGGTTGGCAAGGACGGTCACAATTTCCCAGTCGCAAATCTGCGATTGGGAAAACCGCATTAGGCGAGGGATGACGGTACTACGGATATTTATATCCAATCACGGCCTTGAATCAGCAATTCTGACAGCTGGGCCAGGTAGCACTCTACTTTGTGCACCAGTGTGGTAGCCTTCCAGAAGATGGAGTTGTTGGTCTGCTCTGTGTTGCTCTCTAGCAGCACCACCACAGATGGCCAGAGAGCGGTACTGCAGCTATCAACTCAGAAAGGACCAGGTGAGTCAAGAGGCCAGAAAGGTTCTGATTGGCTCTATAATTCTGATAATTCTGGCCTGGCTCCTCAGCTCCTCAGGCTGAGCCACTTGTTGCTGGGGCGCAGACAACTACAAGAAATGAATGCCACAGACTGTGGCGCGGAAGCCACACTGGGAGTTGATGGAGGCTAGCTTGAACCCCTAGGTGGCCAGTTGCCAATCCCAAGCCAATCATTCACTCCGAGGAGAATCTGTCCAATTCCAAAAGTCCTTCCTTGGATTGAGAAAAGTTGACCATTCTTTGGCCAATGGGTGGGCGGCGCAGAAGAAGCAGCCAAGCGACTGATGAATCCAGACAGGCCGACATTTAAAACAGAGTGTGTTTGCTAACAGCTGAGCCACAGTTGATTAAAAATACTAATAATAAGTAATAAAATATTATAATAAATAATAATAAACACTGCCTCTGCTCCTTCGATGCACATTAACCAGCAACGTCAGGCACTGATGATCATGATTATTTAATGTTGCCTGTTTATCAGATTGGCCCACTCTGAGCTCTTCCAGTTGCCTCAGGCAGTCAACGGAGCTACACAGCATTCTGCCTTTGATCGCCCCAGAGCTGTTAAGATTAGCATATGCATCCCCTCATCCTCCCTTTTATTCTGTGAATCATGCACCAAGCTCCCCACGCTGATGTTGGAGGAAGCAATCCTATCCCCGCCCCAAGCCCCTTGTATGCCCCCCCTCCCCAAATTTCCTTCTTTAATTTGGACTCTGAAAGCTAACAGCCGCCTGGGAGTGGGATGTTCTCCTCGAAGAGACACTTACTTGGTGACTACAGTCCGGGAACTGCAGGCGTTCCTCAATCAGTTCAGCCCACAACTTGTCGGGAATTGTCTAAAGAATAAAAGAGGGGTTTTGAGAGAGGGGGGCAGGGGGGGATGGTGGGTTAGAGATTCACGATGGTGCACAAAGAAAGTTTTCAACAGACAAAATCTCTGGGCGAAAGCGAATCAGACACCTCTTAAATCCGAATAAACAGCCTCAAATGGCTGGAGAGATCGAACCCCTCGTCAAAATTGCACTGAAACCGATTGGCAATTGTAAGTATTTAACTACCCTGACGGGTAAAATCTTGTTCTGTCAAGTAACTGGTACTGGGGCATAAAAAGGCTCTAATCCAGAGGTTCCCAACCTCTGCTGAAGAGGTTCAGATGTAGTTCAACAACATCTGTAGTTCAGATGTTGCTGAACTACAACTCCCATCATCCCCAGCCACTGCATTCAGACACTGCGGCTGGGGAATGATGGGAGTTGTTGTTGGTCTGGGGATCCAAGGCTGGGAACCTGGACCCAGCAGGTTCTGCCCTGACCAAATTCAAGAGGGCAATGATTTCTGAAACAGAGAAATTCAATTTTTAACACTGGACCTCAATGGAAAATTAAGTACTTCAATAAGTAAGCAGGGGAGGAGAGCTGGTCTGGTGGTAGCAAGCATGACTTGTCCCCCTAGCTAAGCAGGGTCTGCCCTGGTTTGCATTTGCTTGGGAGACTACATGTGTGAGCACTGTAAGATATTCCGCTCAGGGGATGGAGCCGCTCTGGGAAGAGCATCTAGGCTCCAAGTTCCCTCCCTGGCAGCATCTCCAAGATAGGGCTGAGAGAGACTCCTGCTTGCAACCTTGGAGAAGCCGCTGCCAGTCTGGGTAGACAATGCTGAGCGAGATGGACCCATGGTCTGACTCAGTATATGGCAGCTTCCTATGTTCCTATGTCCCTTTTGCTAAGCAGAATCTGCCTCAATTTGCATTTGGATGGGTGACAACATAAGATGCCCCCTCAGGGGGCGGAGCAGGTGGTCTCCGGGTCCATCCCTGGCAGCATCCCCAAGTAAGGTCGGAAAAGACTCCTGCCTGAAACCAGGCCCCCATCCCAGGTCCAACCAATGGAACAGAAGGGGATAAGGCTGGCCTAGACCACATCAACAAGCGAGAAGCCAAGGAAGCCCCAGCGGCAGACTAGTCCACAGAGGAAGCCCCGCTAGGGTCAAGAGACCCCGGAGGAAACACTTGAGGTACCCGAACCTACCGCCGAGCTGACCCCTCCTCCATCACTGCCCCTAGCATCCGCACACCGGCTCCAGCAGCAATCCAGAGGAGATCACCTGCAATCGTGGAGAAGCACCAGACTCTGGGCTATGGCCCTTATAGGGCATAGGAACAAAGGAAGCTGCCATATACCGTGTCCATCTAGCTCAGTATTGTCTACCCAGACTGGCAGCGGCTTCTCCCAGGTTGCAGGCAGGAATCTCTCTCAGCCCTATCTGGAGATGCTGCCAGGGAGGGAACTTGATACCTTGGAACCTAGGAAGCTGCCATATACTGAGTCAGACCATCGGTCCATCTAGCTCAGTATTGTCTACACCAAGATTCTCAGTGTTGGGTCCCCAGATGTTTTTGGGCTTCAACTCCCATAATCCCCAGCCAAAGGCCACTGGGGCTGGGGATTATGGGAGTTGGTGTCCAATAACATCTGGGGACCCAACGCTGAGAATCCCTGGTCTACACAGACCGGCAGCAGCTTCTCCAAGGCTGCAGGCTGGAGTCTCTCTCAGCCCTCTCTTGGAGATGCTGCCAGGGAGGGAACTTGGAACCTCAGATGCTCTTCGCCGAACGGCTCCATCCCCTCACGGGAATATCTTACAGCGCTCACATGTGGTCTCCCATTCAAATGTAACCAGGGCAGACCCTGCTTAGCTAAGGGGACAAGTCATGCTTGCTACCACAAGACCAGCTCTCCTCCCCTGCTCCAGGCATGGAACCAGGGCTGGGGAAGAGAGATGTGAGCTCAGACCGTATTTCAGCGCTCAGTTGGCCTGCAGTCAAACATGTTCCCCGGGGCCCTTCCAGTGTATTCCAGCCTTGCCTCGCATCGGCTCTCGCCTCGCTTCTCCTCCAGCCTTTGCTCCAGTCTGGCTTCTGCCTCCCCCTCGCCCAGCCTGGCCACAGCTCTGCTACAGCCTCCTCTCCAGCCCCGATCCCACCTCTTCTTGCTTCTTCTTCGCCGCCACCAGATCCTCCACTACGCTTCCCCTCCAGCCTCGTGGGCAAGTCAGAGAGGAACACTGAGCACAGAGTCCCCAGCAAGCTCTTTTGCGCCAGGGTCCTGTTTCTGGTTGGAGCCCAGAGTGGCTGGCAGTATCTAGAATGGGGCAATCCAGTTCCAAGGGTGACGGAATCATATGTCCACTTCTTCAATTACTGTAGCCATTACAGGAGCAAATTTTCAAGTTCGTGCTACATATACCCACTGGCAAGAGAACACCGCCTACAATAAGGCCGTATCTTTACCAAACCCTTCAGTATTCTAGATAGCATCTGAGACATGGGGGAAATGTCGGTAACGGAATCAGAAACAGTTTCCATTCAGAACCGATTTCAGTCACAGAATCAGAAACACTTTCCACTCAGAATGGATTCCGGTAATAGAATCAGAAACACTTTCCAGAGAGGATTCCGGTAACGGAATCAGAAACTGTTTCCATGATTCCATTACTGACATGTGTTGCACATGTCAGACACTACCTATAATATTTGAGGACTTTGTAAAAACATGGTCTTATAGTAGTGATGTTCCCTTTCCAGTGGGCATACTTACATAATCTCAACTTGAAAATTGGCTGATGGCTACACTCAGGGGAACAGAGGTAACATGTCTGCTTCCGTTACTCTTGGGACTGCCTGGTGGAAGAGCATCTACATGTTTACACGCAGACGGTCCAAGGTTCAATCCCTAGCAGCAGCTCCGGGTAGGGCTCGGAGGGACTCCTGCCTGCAACCTTGGAGAAACCGCTGCCAGTCAGTGTGGACAATGCTGAGCTAGATGGACCAAGGGTCTGACTCAGTATATGGCAGCTTCCTATGTTCCTTGAATTTGGTGGCAGAACAGCTGCCAACAGGGAAAGGGAGACTTCATTCAGGAAAGCATCTTCAAAAGACACTGGACACAAACCATCCAGACGACGCTGCCGAGTGCAAACGTCTGGCAGGCAGCTGTGGGATGGACAAAGTGACCCAATTAGGCGTTTTTGCTTAGTCCCAAATGTCTCCACGCTCTCAAGAGCAGCAGCTTTTCGCACGGCAGCCACATCCGCACAGGTAAAAAGAGCGAGAGGCGAGGAGAAGAAGAAGGGAAAGGAGCCGCCGTGTTTCTTGAAAGTCGGCGGGTCCCGCAGGGCGGCGCGTCAAAGCCTCCTGCAGCCTCTCGCGGCTGGAGCCCGGATCCGCGGCTTTGAGGCTGTCATCGCACAAAGGTGCCTCACGCTGCTCGCAGAAACAGCCGGGCTCCCACTTCCCTCTTTGATGTGTCATTTCAAGAGAGGCTAGCGGCTGCCAGGGGGTCCGCCCAGTGATGGATTGCCAATCCAATTTACACCTAATTCACACACACACACACTCTGCAACTTCTTCAGCAGCCTGGCAGCGGGCTCACATCCTCCCTTTTGACCAGAGTTTGTTGCCGGGAAAATAGCCAAGGGGGCGTTCAGAGGCGCTGCCAGGCAGAGCTGATCTTCTCAAAAGCAAAGGCCCAGCTCTGGCACAGGCTTCTAGCTAGTGACGTTCGCACACGCCCCGGCAGGTCTTGAACCCGGGTCCTAAAGGACGGCAGGTGGGGATGATGGGGCCATCGCTCAGTGGTGGGACATCAGCTTGGCACACGGAAGGTCCCGGGTTCAATCTCGGGCAGCATCTCCAGGTAGGGCTGGGAAAGACTCCTGCCTGATACCTTGGAGAGATGTTGCCAGTCAGAGTAGTCTATACTAAGCTAGAGGGGCCAATAGTCAGACTCAACATAAGGCAGCTTCCTGTGTTCCTGTGACTGGCCAGTGCCACCTGGGCTGAGAGGGCGGCATGTGGGGCAGATGGAAGTGGAATGGGTCGCAGCTGCATCTTCCTATCTCTCCCCCTCCCCCCAAATGGCCTTGATTGCCCCTCCCTGCCTTGGCTTTAACTTAACCTGCACAGGCTGGTCATTCACCAGGTTAAACCACGCAGGCTGGCTCAGGCCACCTCCAGCCTCAGAGGCAAGATGCCTCTGAATCCCAGTTTTATTTATTTATTTTTATTTTATTTATTTGATCTGTATACCGCCATTCCAAAATGGCTCAGGGCGGTTTATAATTAAAACACACCACTAAAACAGTAAAGAGCTAAAACAAATTTAAAAAGCAACATAACAATTAACAATTTAAAAACATTTAAAAACAATTAAACAATTACAATGATTAAAAACCCTGAAATCGGGTTTTGAATTTTAAAATAAACCAGAAATTAAAACCCCCACAATTTAGGAAGCTGAGAACTTGGGTGAAAAGAAGGGTTTTCAGGTGTTTTTTGAAAATTGACAGAGATGGGGAGGATCGTATCTCAGCAAGGAGCGCATTCCACAATCTCGGGGCAGCAACCGAGAAGGCCCATCTCTGTGCAGCCATCAGACGAGTTGGTGGTAACTGGAGACAGACCTCCTCAGATGACCTCAATGGGTGATGGGGCTCATAACGAAGAAGACGCTCTCTTAGGTACCCAGGGCCTAAGCCGTTTAGGGCTTTATAGGTTATAACTAGCACTTTGTATTTGCCCGGAAACCTATCGGCAGCCAGTGAAACTCCATCAGTAAAGGAGTAACATGGTCTCTCCGAGATGACCCAGAGACCAACCTGGCTGCCGCATTCTGAACCAACTGAAATTTCCGGACTACGTACAAAGGCAGCCCCACGTAGAGCGCATTACAAAAGTCAAGTCTGGAGGTGACCAGCAGATGTACCACAGTGTTGAGGTCACAGGGAAGCAACGGCAGGAGAAAGGGCATGCCTTCACCTCTTGCCTGTAGGCTTCTCAGAGGCATCTGGTGGGCCACTGTGGGAAACCGGATGCTGGACTGGATGTGCCTCCTTGGGCCTGATCCAGTATCTTTGTATGTGATGAGAATTTGCTTGAGTGAGAGAACATTCTATAAGGATTTATCAGAGAGAACATCTTGGACATGGAAGTATGTGGACCAGTGTCATTTCACCAGGACAAACGTCCACTTGAAAAGGATATTCCGAAACGGAGGTCACTGAAACGGAGGTCACCGGGTCCCTGTTGGGTAGACTTGACTTATGCATTCTACCATTCTCCACATCGTGGACTTATTCTTTCTCCCATATTTTACTATTGTTTCTCCAATATCATCCCTCACGGCTTTGTCATGTTATCAATTGCATATATTGTTCACAACAGATTTAATGGACTAAGTTGTGTGTGTTCTGTTTGGTGGGAGGATCTTTTGTTGTGTTTTGTTTTGTCTTGGGGGCGGGGGTTTTCATAGATCCCAGTACGCTTCATTTATCTCCCTGGGACCCTGGGGGAAACAGGAGGCTGGACTAGATGGGCCTTGGGCCTGATCCAGCGGGGCTCTTCTGAGATTCTTATTCACTGGGTTGGGATCCCAAGTACACTGCCCGCACGGCTCTGGTTAAAGCTGAGACAGAACTAGCAGAGAGAGCTGGTCTTGCGGCAGCAAGCATGACTTGTCCCCTTAGCTAAGCAGGGTCTGCCCTGGTTGCATTTGAATGGGAGGCCACACGTGACCACATGTGAGCACTGTCAGATATTCCCCTTAGGGGATGGAGATGGAGCCGCTCTGGCAAGAGCATCTAAGGTTCCCAGTTCCCTCCCTGGCAGCATCTCCCAGATAGAGCTGAGAGAGCCTCCTGCCTGCAACCTGGGAGAAGCCGCTGCCAGTCTGGGTAGACAATCCTGAGCTAGATGGACCCATGGTCTGACTCAGTAGAAGGCAGCTCCCTATGTTCTTCCTATGTTCCTAGAGAGGGACAGAGAGGCGATGGCAGCAGCCACTTCTGAGAGGATAGGGGAGCATGGCAAAGGTCTGCTGGAAAGCGCCTTCTCACTCACACAGAAGCCCCGCCACCTTTTATTAGCTTTGGAAGCAAAGGGGAATCCACAACAGATTCCTCTTGACAGGCGCTTCAAAGGACATTTGGAAACGCCATGCATTCCTATGGCCCTTTGGAAGGAGGAGCGTAGGAAGCTGCCATCTACTGAGTCAGACCCTTGGTCCATTTAGCTCAGTATTGTCTACCCAGACTGGCAGCAGCTTCTCCAAGACGGAAGGCAGAAGGTACATACAGCACTGCACGGATTTCATCGCTTCCCGTTCCACTCTGCTGCCAGATCATCACGAGCTCTCTTTTGACTTCCATGTCCCAACCCATAATAATCAAGGCAACCCTACAGGGCCCCCTTGAAAGTGCTGCTGATTAGTCTGGAATATGCTAATAATGAGAGTAATTAAACCAAAGGGGATTTTGGGGGTTGCTTTAGTTTTTCTCCCTTTCCATTAATTGTGTTTTTGCCCTGCAATTAAATTTAAAAAATCATCTTTGACAAGAGAAGCAAAGTTGAGAATCGCTTCTCCTCTTGAAACAAAAGGAGGAGAGAAAGAACAGCGTCCAGGCATTTCTAACCTTGGTTTATTATTTTCTTTGGGGCAGTGATGGAGAAGGGCTGAAGCTCACTGTTTCCGCGTTGCATGCAGAAGATTCCAGGTTTCAGATGGGGTCTTTCTCAGGCCTACTTGAAGACCCCATCTGGAGAGCTGCCAGCCAGAGCAGACCTGGACTAGATGGACCCGTCACCTGACTCAGTAGCTGGCAGAGTCATATGTTTTGGAAACTGTTTTGCCTCTGCAGAAGATTCCAGGTTCAGTCCATGGGTCCTTCCAGACGTCAAAAAGCTGTGCAGTGTGAAGCGTTTGCATACAAGCTGGAAGTGGGAGCTTCCAAATAGGGATATGCACGAACCGGTTCGGCGGTCCTTTTAAGGGCCACTGAACCGGTTAGGAGGTCCGGCGGTTCGGCCGAACCGGCGGCGGGGAGGTTAGCTTTACGGTTCGGGAAGGGTGCTCTTAACACACACACATCCACGTTTTCCCCGCCGGCGCTCTGCTTAAAATCATTCCCGCGGGGTGGCAAAGTATCTCCTTGCTGCCCCAGTGCATGTTGGACCAGAAGTGGCGGGTGACATGGGTGCCACTTCCGGTCCGACACGTGCCGGGACAGCAAGGAGGTACGCTGCCACCCAGCGGTACCGATTTTAAGCACAGCACGGGCAGGGGAAATGCAGATGTGGGTGTGTTAAGAGCAGTGGGACCTTTTCGCCAGGGCCGGGCTGGTCTGCGATCGAATCAGTCGAACTGGCTTGGTTCACTGCAGACCGGTTCGATCGCGGACCTGTTAGCTGCGGACCAATTCGATCGCAGACCGGTGGGTTCGCTGCGGACCAGTTCGATCGTGGATGGTTCTTGGCTGCCACCACGGGCGGGGGAGGCCTGCTCGGCTCACTCCCCAAGCCCTGGCCACAAACATGGCGGCTAAAGTTATAGAAAAGATCGGCGATTCAACACAGCAGGTCGCTGGCAGCAGGTCCCCCAAAATACAGGTTTCCTTTTTTTTTTTAACGCGAGGAGGGCCTCGCGGTGGAGGGGCCTCGTGGCAGGGGCAGTCCGGACACCAAAATTATATAGGTGTGCCGCTACACACGATCATGCAAACGTGGGAAGCCCAGTTTCGAGCCTGACTTTGAACCAGCCTTGAGGCTCCTGCCTCCAGATCGTTGTTCCCTCGGCACGTTTCGGTTGCCACTTCCTGCACATTCAGAAGCCAGCGCTGGAAGTGCCATTGAGACAAACAAGGGCTGATAATTGGGTCGCTCGTCGTGCGTCTGCAGGAAAACATGGCAAACGCTCCCATTTATCTTCCCCTTCCATGCAGAGACGGCATCATTACCTCCGCCCACATACCTGTTGCCTGCCTTGATACTCTGCGACTTTGCCTGCCAGCTGTGACCTTCCGTTGGTTAGCAGAGTCTCCCGAGAGATCCGCGGGGTTGCCAATTGTTTACAAAGCCACATTGCCTGCAGGGAGAAGGAGCAGGAAGAAGAAAGGGATGCAAGAGGGCTGCAGCTTTTCCAAAGGGAATAAAATGCATTTCAAGAAACGAAAGAAAGACACCCTCACTTTCCGAGTTTGCAGTCTGAGCGTGCAACCCACAACGGTTAGCAGACAAAGAAACCCACACAACTGACTGAAAGCTTTATCTAGAATGCGGGGTGGGGTGGGGGGAAGAGTAAACATGTTATCCACTGCTTAAGGGGGGGCTTATTGACAATTCGGCACAACAGAGATCTGGAACATTTTCTTCGCTCACATCGCTTAAAAGCACAAGATATTTCTTGTTTTGCCTGCTCATAAGAACAGAAGAACAGCCCTGCAGGATCAGGCCCAAGGAGGCCCATCTAGTCCAGCATCCTGTTTCCCACAGTGGCCCACCAGATGCCGCTGGAAGCCACAGGCAGGAGCTGAAAGGGGCCTGCCCTCTCTCCTGCGGTTACTCCCCTGCAACTGGGACTCAGAGGCATCCTGCCTTTGAGGCTGGAGGTGGCTTATAGACCTCCGACTAGTAGCCCTTGATAGACCTCTCCTCCATGAAGTTATCCAAACCCCTCTTCAAGCCATCCAGGTTGTTGGCTGTCACCACATCTTTTGGCACAGAATCCCACAAGTGGGTTATGCCTTGTGTGAAAATATACTTCCGTTTGCTGGTCCTAAATTTCCCGGCAGTCAATTTCATGGGATGACCCCTGGTTCAACCTTCTCTGGATGTTTTTAAGAAGGACCTAAAAACATACCTGTTTACTCAGGCTTTTAGTTTATAGTTTTAAAGCTTCGGTTTTTAGAGTTTGGTTGTATTTTAAATTGTTTTAATCATGTGAATGTTTTAATGGTGTGTTTTTTTACATACATTTTTATATTATTTATACTTTTTGTATAATAGGGTGGTATACAAATGTGCTAAATAAATAAAGCAAAATAAATAAATAAAAAGAGTAGTAGGATTATAGCCTGGCTAACTGAGCAAAGAAGTGTCTTTTTTAAAAAAATTATTTATTTATTTAACATATTTTTATACTGCCCAAAACCTATGTTGCTGGGCAATTCTCTTTATTCAGCAGGGGGAGAGCAACTGACCCTATCCATCCCCAGCACAGCAACCCTCCAGTGGCTATTGCGGGTGTCTCCCTTATATTTCTTGTTAGACTGTAAGCCCTTGGAGGCAGAAAGCCACCTCCCGGCCCTCTTGTTGCTGGGAACCAACCCTGCTCATGGGCAAAAGTGGAGGCTCTCTTCTCTAGCAATGGGAGAGCGTCTGGCCCTATCCACTCGCATCACAGCATGCCTCCAGTGGTTGCTGTTGCTATCTGCCTTGTGTATCTTTTTTAGACTGTGAGTCCTTATTCGTTTTCTGCACGAACTGCTTTGAAAACTTCTGCTGAAAAGGTAAAGTGTGACTCCTGGCACCCACAGAGCCCTGTGGTTTGCTGGTAGAATCCCTGGTAGAATCCAGGAGGGGTTGACCATTGCCTCCTCCCACGCAGTATGAGATGGTGCCTTTCAGCATCTTCCTAGATCGCTGCTGCCCGAGATAGTACCAGCGAGGATTCGAACCGGCAACCTTCTGCTGGTTAGTCAAGCATTTCAGGGCTGCATTTCTAGCATGTAGTGATGGTTTTAGAGCAGGCCTGCTCAACTCCGGCCCTCCTGCAGACGGTGGCCTACAACTCCCCTAATCCCTGGCTGTGGGCCACTGTAGCTGAGGCTTCTGGGAGTTGTCATCCAAAAGCAGCTGGGGAGGCCAAAGTTGAGCAGGCCTGCTGGAACAGGGATACTGAGATGTTGACCACAACTCCCATCTTCCCCACCCAGAGGCCACTACAGCTGGGGATGCTGGGAGTTGTAGTCAACAGCCTCAGGGAATCCCTGGCCCACTCCACGCCGCCTGTTGGATGTGCCCAGCGGCAGCCAAGCAACCATCATCCAGGAGTGTCATGCAGTCACTGCATTCCCTTCCAGTATTCCCCATAACAAGGATTCTCAGATGTTGTTGACTACAACTCCCAGCATCCCCAGCCACAGGCTATTGCAGTTGGGGAAGCTGGGAATTGTAGTCAACAAAACCTGGGAATCCTTGTTACAGGGAACACTTGTTTCCTTCGCCCTCCCATGTAGGCCTGGCATCAGGGTCGGGCAACCAGGGGACTGGCTGGTGCCCCATGCATGGGAACCCACGCCTTTCCTGGGGCCCATAACGGACCCTGAGGCCCGCTTGATCAGCACCAACCCCACCACGGCAATGGCACGGCTCTCTTCTCGTGCCCTCCCTATCAGCAAATGGGCTTCCTCGAGAGGCCCCTGGGCAGAGGCCTCCGGAGGAAGCCCATTGGTGGACGGGGAGGGCAGAAGCTAGAGGTGGTGGGAGTTGTAGTCCAAGAACAGCTAGAGAGCCTCAAGTGTAGGGATGTCCACGGAACCGGTTCGGAGGCTCTTTATGGGCCGGTTCCGAACCGGTTCGAACAGTGGGTGGTTCTGCTGGTTCGAAGGTGGGGGTGCTGCTTTAAGGGCGGCAGGAGGGTGCACTTACCCCTCCTGCTGCTTTCCCCCCACCGGCACTCCATTTTTGGCAAAGTCCATGGGGCGGCAGCATACCCCCCTGCCGCCCCATTGCCCGTTTACCGGAACTAACTGGAAGTATCCGATGCGCCTGTACACACAGCACCTGGCGCGCGCAGGCATGTCGCATACTCCCGGTTAGTTCCAGTAAACAGGGGCAACAGGGAGGTATGCTGCCACCCCATGGACTTTGCCAAAAACGGGGCACCGGTGGGAGGAAAGCAGCGGGAGGGGTAAGTGCACCCTGACCCGCCCTTAAAGAAGCACCCCCTCCACCTTCGAACCTCCCCCACCCGATTCCGTGCACATCCCTACTCAAGTTTATCCATCCCTGTTTTGTGGCATCCCTGTTTTATCAAAACACTACTACTAATAATAATAATACTAAAATTCTAATACTAATAATAAGCAACAATAACTTACAATAGTCGTTTTCCCAGAGGCGGGCGGGCCAAGTATGCAGATCTTGGGAACTGTTGATTAAACAGAAAGACACAAATGTTCAGATATCACAGTCAATACAGATGATTGCCATTTCCCAAATCCTATGAAACTAGCAGGCAAGGTCTGTCATTGACAGGGGAAAGTCATTTTGTGTAGATTACCGTATATTTCGAGGAAAGTCCAAGAAATTAAGCATATGTAATAGAATTTTTTTTAAATTAATATGCTTGCAAAAGGGAAGTAAAAGAATAGCTTGAAACATGTATGATTTCAACTTCAAACATTATTCATTAATTTTAAACAATTTTAAATTTCAAGACATTAATTTTAAATCATTACCATTAATTTATATCATAGTAAATATGAATCTGAGAAAGATCTGCTTCTCTTGGGCATCATTATATTTTGGAATTATTGCTCTGATTATTGAGTGTTAATAAACTGTTGTGATCAATCATAGTTAAAATAGGATGATTATTCTGGGGTGAAAAGCAATGCATTCCACTAATTTAAGTCGAAGGATTGCATATGCAAAATTTGTGAGTCATCGGGAAATATGGCAAAATATCTGTAGTCATCAGGGAATATGACTTTATTTTACATATGCAAAATGTGTAGAACATCGGGAAGTATGACTTTATTTTGCCCAAACAAATCAAAATATATATGAATACGGCAAATATTTATATACCGCTTTTCAAACAGAAATTCCCACAGCGGATTACATAGATATAAACAATCAAATAGATAAATACATAAAAATGGCTCCCTGTCCCCAAAGGGCTCACAATCTAAAAAACACACATAAGTTAGACATCAGCAACAGCCACTGGAGGGATGCTGTGCTGGGGATGGATAGGGCCAGTTGCTCTCCCTCAGCTAAATGCAAGCGAATCAGTACTTTAAAAAGGTTCCTCTTTGCTCAGTTAACATATATTAGATTACATCAAGCAGTCAGCTACTACTTTGCCATTACTATTTATTTATTATTTATCATATTTTTATACCGCCTGATAGGTAAATCTCTAGGCGGAGTACAATTACAGTTCCTTCTGTAAGTATTTAGTAGAGTTGGAGGACAAATGAACCATAAACAAACAAGGAATTGGGTATTTTAACTTCTAGATATCGTAACTCAGAATGCATTACTTTCTGCCAAAATGGAAGAAGTTCTAAGAACAAGAGAACAGTCCTGCTGGATCAGGCCCAAGGCATCCAGCATCCAGTTTCCCGCAATGGCCCACCAGATGCCCCTGAGAAGCCCACAAGAAACAGCTGAGGGCATGCCCTCTCTCCTGCTGTTGCTCCCCTGCAACTGGTATTGAGAGGCATCTTGCCTCTGAGGCTGGAGGTGGCCTAGAGCCCTCAGACTAGTAGCCATCAATAGACCTGTCCTCCATGACTTTGTATAAGCCCCTTTTAGAGCCATCCAAGCTGGTGGCCATCACCACATCCCATGGCAAAGAATGCCATCGATTTAATTATGTGCTGTGTGAAAAAGTACTTCCTTTTGTCAGTCCTAAATTTCCTGACCTTCAGTTGCATGGGATGACCACCTTCTGGGCCTTCTGGGTATTTAACACATATTGGACTCGTTCTCACGGCCATATGGGGGCTGGGGGCTGGAGGGAAGGCACGCTCCTACCCCATGCCTCCCAGATGACCAGAATCTCCGTTGGGCTCTGCAACTCGCACGCCCACACAAAAACTGCAGCAGTGTTCTCCATTGCTGAATTGGGAACCACATAGCCCACAATGCATTGTGGGAGCAGTGGAGAGGCAGGCCCTCAACACAGCCGCAGTTCTCCTCTCCCTGGGGATGTTTAACTGGAGAAGAGAAGGCTAAGAGGAGGTATGTCCAAATATCTGGAAGGCTGTCATATAAGGTGGTGGATTCACATGTAACCGGTGACCTGCAACCAGCAGCCCGGGTTGTTGCTGGAACTTGAAACTGGCAACACAGATAGTCACATATCTTAGCTTGTTGGAAGTAGCCAAGGTGAGCCAGAGGTGTGCCCTCAATGAGGCACTAGACGGGTCGGATCGGCTGGTTGGATTGACGGATCGGACTGACGGGTCGGATGGCCAGAGGTGCACCCTCAATGCGGCCCTAGATGTGATCCCAGCTAGCTTTGTACTGCCCTTCGACTGGCAAGCCTTCTCTGTGTCATCCACGTCGCAGCCATTGGTCCCTATTGCCAACGGGGCCAGCTTGCCTGGAACGGACCTGGGATTCCTGCAGAGCGCGGGTTCAGATGCCGTGCAAACCAAGGAACACAGGGAGCTGCCTTAGACTGAGTCAGGCCCTTGGTCCATCTAGCTCAGTCTAACAATGTTGCTTTAGCAACTGCTTACCGCAAACTGAGCTCTGAGCTCTCTGGCAGCCAGCCCAGCGCCCACATGTAAATGCCAAGGACCCACCCAAATGCAAACCAAGGTGGGCCCTGCTCAGCAGATTCTCGTTATGGCAAGACAAGCTCCCCTCCCTGCCTACATCCTCCTCATAGATCATGCATATATTTGATGTATTCTCTGTCAGTAGGGTGACTCGGTCCCCACCGCCAAAAAAAGGCGGGGGCATGGCTGGGAGGGGGACCTGGTCCCGGAAGAGAGGACGGTCCGCAGTAACAGAGGACCTCTGGCCACCCCACGCGGCATGCCGGCCCACACGCCGCCCGTCCTCGCGGCGGGTATTTTGCTAGTTCAGAGAGACGGCCTCTGCTTCTCTTTCCGCTCACGTCTCCTCGACTTGCGAGGCGCCTACCTCCTGGGCAGAGCTGGAAAGATGAGACATCCTGCACATTTTCCAGGTTGCTTCTGGAGCAGACGGCAAAACTTTTCCTCAGCCACTAGAGGAAAACAAGTTGCTCTGCGTTTTTCCGCCTGCCTTTTGTCTGCTGCCCTCCTCTCCCCCTGGTCAGCATTAATATCCAAGTCTCCCAGCTCTTGTTCTTTGGTGTGTGGGGGTGTGGGGGTGTGCTTGTCTGCTGCTGGCCTCCTTTTGGTTCGGAGCAAGATCAAAGGAGAGGGGGATAAAGGAAGCCCCTGATGCGCCAGCCGCCTTTCCCCTCGGTGTGTTCTGTCCCTGTGTCGTCTTCAGTACGGGGACGTGCGGTGCTTTTTAATCCACGGCTCCGTCTTCAGCGCCATTGCTGGGTGAATGTTTAAAATCCCGGCAAAGGCGCCCGCCACAGTGAATCTGCAGTCGAGCCGGCGTGGATTACGCAAAGAATGATTTAATTAAGGGGGATTTAATCTACAGGGGAGACAACACCAAAAGGGAGGCAGCTCTCGGGGGGAAAGAACTTGGCGGCGATTTACCCAGGAGTGCAATTTAGGGAGGGAGCAGGATGGGGAACAAGCCATCCTCACCACAAGCCCTGGTTACGACTACCTGCGTAATCTCTCTGCGTCAGGCTCCATGTTAAGGAGTTATTGGACAAGCCAGTGACTTCCAAACTTTGGGGAGTTGACACTTTGGGTCCTGAACTGAAATTTGACTTACTGCTCTGACTGGAGAGGAGGCAACCTCAGAAGCCAAGAGCTGGAGGGGGTCTTAGAGGTCAAACCCACCCTTGCTGCAAGAAATCCAGAGCTGGAGTACACACACCCCACCCGCCGGGAGATATGGGAGTTGTAATTCCAGCAACATGTGGAGTACCAGAGGTTGAAAACCCTTGATCTAAATCAATAATAAACATGTTGAAGAGAACTGTGCTGTGCCTGGGGCAAAACACAGTGCCCCCCCCCCCCAAAAAAATCTCCTTCCAGTGTGATGAGCAGGCATTGTTCAGCACTCCTGGACTACTATCTTCCAACCAGTTGTGAATCCACTTGGTGGTATTCTCATCTAGCTCGCCGGGTACCAGTTTGCTGGTCATCTCATGGGGAACGCTGTCAAATGCTTTGCTGAAATCAAGATAAATTAAGTTCACAGCATTCCCACGATCCACTAAGGAACATAGGAACATAGGCAGCTGCCATATACTGAGTCAGACCCTTGGTCCATCTAGCTCAGTATTGTCGACACAGACTGGCAGCAGCATCTTCAAGGCTGCAGGCAGGACCGTCTCTCCCAGCCCTATCTGGAGATGCTGCCACAAAGGAAACATGGGACCTTCTGCATGTAAGCATGCAAATGCTTTTCCTGGAGGGGCCCCATCCCCTAAGAGGGATAGCTTACAGTGCTCACGCATGTAGTCTCCCATTCAAATGCAAACCATTTGATGAGATTCCCATCCTGTCCTACTGGCAAAGCAAGGCAGTTGGGATTTCAGCACCCTGGAAAGCTCCAAATGAGCCATTTAGGAACATAGGAAGCTGCCTTCTACCATCAGACCATTGGTCCATCCAGCTCAGAATTGTCTATACAGTCTCTCTCAGCCCTATCTGGAGATGCTGCCAGGGAGGGAACCTGGAACCTTCTGCATGCAAGAAGGCAGGTGCTCTTCCCAGAGTGGTCCCATCCCCTAAGAGGGATAGCTTACAGTGCTCACGCATGTAGTCTCCCATTCAGATGCAAACCAGGTTGGACCCTGCTTAGCAAAGGGGACAATTCATGCTTGCTACCACAAGATCAGCAATCCTCCCATAGACTAGCAATCCTCTCTTTGATTAGTATTCCAATCAAAAAGGATAGGACTAGTCTGGCAGAATATTTTCTTCACAAAAAATACCCCCCAAAACCCCCCAAACAATGCATGCTGGTTTCTACTAACTTAGAACTACTAACTTAACTTAACTAACTTAACTTAACTTAACTAACTTGAATTACCCATGTTATTCTTTATTGCCAATTTCATAGAGACGCACACACCAAATTTATTGCACTCATTTTAACCATTTATTCTGGTCACAATTTCAATTTGGAAATTTCATTTGGAAATTATTCTGTCAAATTTCAAACCTGTAATTTCAGATAATGTGGCAAAGTTTTGTTTTGTGGCGACAAAGCTCCGTAAAGACTGTATTTGTAATTTGAATAGTTTGTAATTTTGTAAATTTTGAATTTTCTTGAATTTTGTTATTAATGTTATTAATTGTTACCAATTGTTAATGTGGTCTGTGACCGTAATAAACTAAAGTAACTATTAACTGACTTTACTACTACTACTACTACTACTACTAACGTAACTAGCTTTCGGATGGCATGCTTTGTTCATCTGCTCTACTGTGTTCTCTGGTATCAGAGACCGACCAACTGACCTGTCATCTCCCAGATCTTTCTTTTCCTCCTTTTTCAGAGAATTGGGATATTAGCCTGTCTCCATCTGGTGGTGCCCACCTCATCTGTGGATTTCTCAAAGGATTCCTCAAAGATAATATAGAGAGATGTGTGGTTGTAGAAAGTAAAGGTGGGCACCACATCATCCCTGACGTGCACACGTTGTGCACGATGCACACACTGCACACATTGCATGCATGACGTGTGCGCCAGGCACACATGTGCGGGGGCTGGGCGCATGCGCAGATGTTACTTCCAGGTGAGAATGGGGGAAGGGGCAGCAGGGAGGTACGCTGCCGCCCCATATGCTTTCCAAAAAACAGAGCACCGGAAGGGAAAGAGCAGTGGGGAGGGGGTTAGGTTCACCCTCCCCCGCCGGGACAGGGAGCCAGTTTATTTATATCTATGTACACTGCTTTGATGGAGTCACCTTAAGTGGCGCAGCGGGGAAATGCTTGACTAACAAGCGGCAGGTTGCCGGTTCGAATCCCCGCTGGTACTATATTGGGCAGCAGCAGCGATACAGGAAGATGCTGGAAGGCATCATCTCATACGGCGTGGGAGGAGGCAATGGTCAACCCCTCCTGTATTCTACCAAAGACAACTACAGGGCTCTGCGGGCGCCCGGAGTCGAAATCAACTTCATTCATTCGATTTCTATACTGCCCTTCCAAAAATGGCTCACGGAACACTTTACCTTACACTGCTTTGGGAACTCTTGCTGAAAAGAGTTCAGCAATATTTGTCGTGTTCATAAATATTTGTCGTGTTCATAAATCCCCCAGAAAGGGCATGGCAGTTGGAACCTTGCCCTTCTCTCTTCCCCCACAAGCTTCCGCAGGCCTAAAACCTAATGTTTCATTCCTGCAATTTTCACCCTGCCATTCTGTACATTTGAGGTGGTACGCTGTCCCCATTCCTGTGTTATGGGGCGGTAATGCCATGGCCATCCGGAATCTCTGAATATATTCCCCCCTCCACCCCACACGTCTTTTCTGAAGGTATCTGTGGAGATTAAAAGATGTTGGCCAACACACACACACACACATATACTCTCACCGGGTCTCACTACTCATAAGGGAGCAGAGCTCTCTGATCTTGGCAGACAGTCAGGGAAAGAAAAAGGTACTTTCTCTAAAGCTTTCCAACCACTTTAGCAAGGAGCTGGGCAGCCTACATTTTTTAAATCATGCATGAAACCCCAAATTACAAATTCATCTTTACAAAGTTATTTGACTTGGGAGGTTTAAGGATGTACTTTCCCGGTTATTGGCTCTCGCAAACGTGACAGAAAGGGTACACAATGTCGGGGAAAGAATACTTTAAAAGGATACATCAAGCTGTTTTTTATCACCTAATTCCTTTCAAAATGTAATGTGATTAAAACCTAGGGTCCCCCCCCCCTTTCTAAAAAAAAAAAAAAATCTTAACACCTTGAAACTCCAGCCTGGTAGTGAGGAATTATTTATAAACAGAGCCATCGAAATGTGCTCTGGTGCCAACACTAATCAACTTCTTCAACCCGCTTCAAAGCAAAAATAAATAAATAAAAGAACCTTTCTATCTGCAGATCCTTTTGAGGTTTAAGTAGGAGCGCGATTTAAAATTCACAAGAAAACCCCGAGGTACTGAAGCTTTAATACACAGCTTTCGTGGACAAACGTTTGATAAAAAATGAAGCGTACTATTATACACACCATCGCCCGCTTTAATATTGCCCAGGGCTACTGTAAATGCTCACTTTGTACTAAATCTGGTTTTCCTTCTGCTTAGGAGCTAGCAGCAGAGGCAGTAAAGCAGAACACACTGATTTACTCGGGTGCAGGCCAGTAAGGATCGTCTCTGGCTCCACACGTACGATACGGGGCAGCGAGCCATTGCGGGGCGGACACACTGGTGAACACTGATTGGATGCAGAAATCCTACAACTTAACGAGCTTTCATCTTGAGGACGATCTCAACATTTTGCAAGAGATGGCTGAATTTAAACATTTGGAAAGGCAGATTCTTGATCATGCAAAACACTTGAACCATTTCAAAATGTTTCAAAAATCATTTAAAAACCGTTTTAAGGTTTTGGATCGTGTCGCCAATGAGGTGGAAATGGAGGGACGGCAGATAAAGGTGGCAACACAGCATTTCATTTTTTGACACCTTGTTTGGGTGCAGTGGTCCCTGAATTTTTTTTCCATCTCTGTGCAGAAAGAGTTTCATTCTGGGTGGTAGTATCCAGGCAGTGTGCGCGCACGTGCATTCAGAATGGGGCCTTCCTGATTCAACCTGAGCAGGATCTAAGATTAACTGAGTGGACATAAAAAAAACTTGTGAGCACGCACACCCAAACAGTGTCTGGGTGGACACCTAAGGGTGCAGGAATCCTGAATCTTATGCTGCATACAATAATTGTGTTGCTGGGGATACACACTTTTATTATGCTCATTTTGATGGGGATGTACATCTGGATTAAAAAGCCCATGCATACGGAACAGGCGCGCAGTCTGGGGGTGCTTCTGGATCCTGGCCTCTCCCTGGTTTCCCAGGTTGCCAGAGGTGCCTTTTTATCAGCTTCGGCTGATATGCCTGTTGCGTCCATTTCTTGAGATGGACGACCTCAGGACAGTGGTGCATATGCTGGTAACCTCCAGACTGGACTACTGCAATGCGCTCTGTGTGGGGCTGCCTTTGTATGCAGTCCAGAAACCACAGCTGGTTCAGAATGTGGCAGCCAGGTTGGTCTCTGGGTCATCTCGGAGAGACCATATGACTCCTGTATTGAAAGAGCTACACTGGCTGCCGATAAGTTTCTGGGCAAAATACAAGGTGCTGGTTATAACCTATAAAGCCCTAAACGGCTTGGGCCCTGGGTATTTAAGAGAACGTCTTCTTCATCATGAATTCCACCACCTATTGAGATCATCAGGAAAGGTCCGTTTGCAGCTGCCACCAGCTTGTCTGGGGGCTACTCGGGGACGGGGCCTTCTCAGTTGCTGCCCCGAGGCTTTGGAACGCGCTCCCTACTGAAATAAGAGCTTCCCCATCTCTGACAATTTAAAAAAAAAATCTTTAAAGACACATTTGTTCAGCCAGGCTTTTAATTAAATACCACTGGAATAGTTTTAACTTCATTTTAAAATATTGTTTTAAGGTTTTAAATTTTTATAATGTTTTAATTTTGTGTTGTCATTTATTTTAACCAGTGTTTTAATTTGTCATTTATTTGTTTTAACTAATGTTTTAACTTTTTGTTTTTGTTGTCAGCCGCTCAGAGACGTAAGTTTGGGGCGGTATAAAAATATGTAAAATAAAAAAATAAATAAATAAGATGAGCCCTGCCTAACAAAGTGGGCAATGCATGCTCTCTCAAGCTTACAAGAAGCTCTCTCAAGCTCTCAAGATCACAATTTTCATCATGCAGTGGATGGGGATGATGAGAGTTTTGGTAATAACATTTGGGGACCCAGGCTGGAGAACTCCTGGATGTGAGTGAGTACAAAATCAACAATGCTCCCTGCTTGTTTCCTCTGGAGACTCCATATAGCTATGATGGCTGATGACCAGCCTTACTGTTTGTTCCAGTATTCAAAGGTATACTTAGGAACATAGGAAGCTGCCATATACTGAGTCAGACCATTGGTCCATCTAGCTCAGGATTGTCTTCACAGACTGGCAGCGGCTTCTCCAAGGTTGCAGGCAGGAGTCTCTCTCAGCCCGATCTTGGAGATGCTGCCAGGGAGGGAACTTGGAACCTTCTGCTCTTCCCAGAGTGGCTTCATCCCCTGAGGGGAATACCTTGCAGTGCTCACACATCAAGTCACACATCAAGTCCCTTAGACATGGAGGTTTCAGTTAGCTATCACAACCATGGATAGACCAATCTGCCATGGTTAATCCTTCTTTTAAATGCCTCTAATATCATTTCCACATCTTGTGCGAGGGAATTCTGTAGATTAACTGTGATTTGTTTTAAAAGTAACTCCTGCACCTCCACCCCACCCCAACTCCACCCGCCTGCTCCACCTTTTTAAAAGAAAGGTTGCATCCAGCAGGAGGAAGAATTCTGTGTTGGCTGAAAGCTTGCACAATATTTCATAAACACTGATGAAATATTAGTCCTAAATAAAGGTAAGATGTTATTGCCCTTCTGATTTGCATCCGATCATTGTCTTTAAAAGCTTTGCCAGGCCTGTTGTTATTGTGCTCCACACTAAATTATCACCACTTTTGTGAGCAGATCCCCCCCCCCACACACCCCTCTCTAAAGGAGTACTTTAGAACCGATTATTAATTAAAAAGGTTTTCTGACTTAACACCTGGGAGAGATACAATCCCTTTTTTCCTCCACATCTTCGTTTGAAATTTTCTCTGGGGCGAAAACTGTCTTGCAAGAAAAAGATCATGAAAATTCATAGCTTTACTGATGACTTTAATAAGGCAAGGATTTTTTTTCCTCCTCTCTCTCCTTCCAAACAGTCAGCACCTTCCTCCGTGATCAAGAAGTTGCTGGATTTTTTTTAAACTAACAAACAAAAAACAAACAAACAAAACCTTTCTAGAGATTTCTCCTCTGTTGCTTTTTTCAATTGTTTAAACACACACACACACACACACACACACACACACACACACACACACACACCGGGCTCTTAATTTATATCATTGTTCCTTCCATCTCTTAACAGGGATGTTCTGAACCCTAGCAGATAACAGATTGTCCGGTCCTGTTCGCCTCTAGTTTTACTGAAACCTTAAAATCAAAGCCCTCTCACATCTTTTCAAATGTGATTTTGAGGCCAAAGGACACCATTATAACATGGCCCTTATATGTGCAACCAGACGCTCCTCCAAAGATCACAGAGTCCCTCTGAGTCAGACCAATAGTCTGTCTAGTCCCACCTCCTGCTTTGCACAGTGGCCAATGAGAGGCCTCCAGGAAAGCCCTCTAGCTTCCTGGCGTTGCTCCCAAGCGACCGGTGTTCAACTTTTCAGGGCATGCCGCCCCTGAATAGGAAGGCTGTATGCAGTCACCTGGGCTTAAAAAAAAACCACTGACAGACTCTTCTCCCATGAATCTATGACTTGCTTAATGGCCTGTTAGAGCTCTCTAAGACCAAATCTAGCTTCTCCGGCAAATGGAAACAGCCTCACGGGAACTCCGTGACATAGTTAGGCTGAGTGATCGTGAACAGGAGCACACTGTAAGACCCTAGGAGTCTCAAAACAGGCTGCGAGACCCAGGCACATACTTGCTGGACCACCATGGCGGTTTGTCAGAGGAGGGATCTGCCAGCCTGGTTTGTACTGCACTTGAGCACCGCCACCATGGGTGGCCGGAGGGTGGTACTGCAGCTGCCAGTTCAGCAAGGATCAGGTGACACAGAGGGCCAGCAGGGTCCCACCCAGTCCTAAAAACTGATCGAGCCCCCTGCTAACTGAGCAAAGAGGCACCTTGCTCAGAGCAATATCAGTTAGACTGCTGACAGTCTTTCCTTGACTACTTGCCCAGATGGTGCCTGCTTGCCTCAAGACCACCAGCCTGAGCCATCCCAGGGAGTTTCAGGGCAGTGCAGGGTTCTGGAAACTGGGTTTCCGGCCGCACAATTCACCACACATTGGAAGACATGGCCCAATCCAAATGCAAGCAGTTTAAAGTCAATAGGAGACATTTACGCCCTCCTTTAAATCAGTAAGACTCAGAAGTGTGTTTTATGCCACACAATTCCTTAGACCAGGGGTTCCCAACCTGTGGTACTCCAGATGTTGCTGGACTACAACTCCCATCATCCCCAGGCACAATACATCGCAGCTGGGGGATGATGGGAGTTGTCATCCAGCAAGATACGAATATGACCAATTTCTACACCAAATTCTTCTCTCCAGAACTTTTAATTACGTAGATTAAAAATTAAAAACTACAAATAAAGAACAGATGTTTCGACGTACAAACGTCAACTTCAGTGCTCCATATTTTTTTAAATTATTTTTATATATTTTCCGTTTTTCTGTCAGAGGAGTTGTTGTTGTTATTATTATTATTATTACATTTATATCCCGCTCTTCCTCCAAGGAGCCCAGAGCGGTGTACTACAGACTTGAGTTTCTCTTTCACAACAACCCTGTAAAGTAGGTTAGGCTGAGAGAGAAGTGACTGGCCCAGAGTCACCCAGCTAGTTTTATGGCTGAATGGGGATTTGAACTCGGGTCTCCCCGGTCCTAGTCCAGCACTCTAACCACTACACCACGCTGGCTCTTAGTGTTAGTGTAAAGCAGGCAAAGCTGTGAGTCACTGATTTCCACCTTCCCCTCGTCCCCCCCTTTTCACGTGCTAATCAGATGCCTGATTTAGATTTCTTATATCTGGGATAAGGTATAAGAGTGTGGATTTTAAACAGTGAGACATGGAACACTGAAGCTGGCGTCTGCACATCGGAAACATCTGTTGTTTATTTGTAGTTTTTAACTTCCTTTTAATCAACGAAATAAAAGATCTGGAGAGAAGAATTTGGTGAATGAAAGTATTGTTTTTGCTGCTGCTTTGTGTTTTATGTATTACTGTTTTTAATGGGTTATTAAATTTTTAAAGAGATATATTTATATATTTGTATTATCTGTATTTTTGTATTTTAACCATGCATCATTTCTAATTATATTGTAAACAGCTTGGAGATTATTTTAATGAAAAGTGGTATATAAATCAAACAAGAAGCATACATACATACATACATACACACCAGCAACAGCCACTGGAGGGATGCTGTGCTGGGGATGGATAAGGCCAGTTGCTCTCCCCCTGCTAAATAAATAGAATCACCACTTTTAAAAGGTGCCACTGATCTGGAGGACCGCAGAGCTTTAGGTGCTTTGGAATCAGTCGCCTTATGAGGAATGAATGCTGGCGGCTTATATGCCAGAAATTTTTAATGACAGCTATTCATTTACAAATTTGACAAACGGGGCATAGGAGAAGGGGCAAACACTCAGAAAGGCCATGCTAGACCGTTCCCCCAAAGATCCCCCCCAAAGAAATGTCTGTTCCCCAAAAGCAAAGAGCATATTCTTGCTGCATCTTGCCAGCCTGCGGCAAAACTCCAAGGTATTCCTCCCACACTGGCAGCACTCAAACTGGCGCCAATCCGTTTCTCCCCCCACCTACTACCCAAGAGCAGGTGGGGGGTGCCTTCAAGCAATGAGCTAACAGCCATCAATGACCATTTAAATAAGCATCTTCTAGCCATCAGTGCTCATTATAAAAATACATAGGAAGCTGCCATATACTGAGTCCGACCCTTGGTCCATGTAGCTCAGGATTGTCTACCCAGACTGGCAGCGGCTTCTCCAAGCTTGCAGGCAGGAATCTCACTCAGCCCTGTCTTGGAGATGCTGCCAGGGAGGGAACTTGAAACCTTCTGCTCTTCCCAGAGCGGCTCCATCCCCTGAGGGGGGGATATCTTCTGCTGCTCACACACAGAGTCTCCCATTCAAATGCAAACCAGGGCAGACCCTGCTTAGCTAAGGGGACAAGTCAGGCTTGCTACCACAAGGCCAGCTCTCCTCTCCCACTGGAGGGTCATCTTGAGCTATTTGCTGAACAGAAGTCTAGACTAGACTTCTAACGGAGCAAGAGGTACCTTTTAAAGAAGTGATTCTCTTAGCAAGGAGAGAGCAAACTCCCCTATCCAACCCCAGTCCTGCATCCCTCCAGTAGCTGTTGCTCACATCTGCTTTATGTTCCTTTTTAGACTGTGTGTGCTTCGGGGACAGGGGGCCGTCTTCTTTATTCTTTGTTTTTCTATGTAATCCGCTTCGATAACATTTGTTGGAAAGTGTACATCTTCTATTCTATTTGTTTTTACATTTAGATCCCTATCTATCTATCTGGTCACTAAGAGTTAACTTGACAGCACTTAATCAATCAATCAATCCCACTCTTCCTCCAAAGAGCCCAGAGCATGGTTATGTTTATCCTCACAACAAACCTGTGAGGTAGGCTAGGCTGAAGGATACGTGACCGATCCGTGAGTTTCGTGACTGAATGATGATTTGAACTTGCATCTCCCGGGTTAGAGACCAAGCTGGCTCTCTAAATATTCACTGTAGTTAAGGTAACCGTTGTCATAGAGTTAATTGTAAAGTAAAGGTGACGAGAGCCAGCGTGGTGTAGTGGTTAGAGTGCTGGCCTAGGGCTGGGGAGATCCAAGTTCAAATTCCCATTCAGTCATGAAACTCACTGGGTGGCTCTGGGCCAGTCGCTTCTCCCTCAGCCTAACCTACCTCACAGGGTTGTTGTGGGGATAAACAGAACCCTGTACACTGCTCTGGGCTCCTTGGAGTAAGAGCATGATATAAATGTAAAAAATATGTTAATTAATAAATTGTTTGAAATTGTTAAATAAACCATCTAAAATTGTTTTAAGGTTTTAATTTCTATTTTAATTTGTTGCATGTTGCTGTAAACTGCCCAGAGACAGATGTTTGGGGTGGTGTACAAATATAATAAAGTAAATGAATAAATAAATAAATGGATGATAGATAGATAGATAGATAGATAGATAGATAGATAGATAGATAGATATTTGATTTCTATACCGCCCTTCCAAAAATGGCTCAGGGCGGTTTACACAGAGAAATAACAAATAAATAAGATGGACCCCTGTCTGCAAAGGGCTCACAATCTAAAAAGAAACATAAGATAGACACCAGCAACAGTCACTGGAAGTACTGTGCTGGGGGTGGATAGGGCCAGTTGCTCTCCCCCTGCTAAATAAAGAGAATCACCACGTTAAAAGGTGCCTCTTTGCCAAGTTAGCAGGGGTTAACTTGGATAGGCAAACAAACAAACAAAAATAAAATATCCTTTCTTTACAGCCACAACTTTGCCCTGGCTTCACAACCAAGGGGACATATGAAATTTCCTCCACTTTGTAGTTTTAAAAAGCTCTGTGAAACAGATCTGAATGGATCTCCACAGCCCATATCTGGAAACAGCTCCTGGCCACAAAATGAAATTTGCTTTTCTCTCCCCCCCACCACCCCCCACGCTATTTCGCTTCCAACCCACATCCGTCTGAATCCCAACCGTACAATATCAAGAGCTCTCGATGTCTCCGGCGACGGGGATTTTATTGACGGCACAACAGAACTTCCGTAATGGTTTACTCCGGGCTTTTAGAGGAACATCAAAGCAACACGACACCAGCCTTTTCCTGACAGCTCATGCAGAACAAAAAATTAGAGTGCCGTTGTGCATAGCCAAAGCTAATCTGCCTAAGGGTGAACAGTTTGTAAATCAAATAATTTTGATGGAGACTACACCGCTTTTGATTGTGGCAGAAACATAGGCTTTCTGCTCAAATCGTCAGCCTTTGTTACACATGCAAAGCACACGGGTAAGGCCCGATTACTGCTCTTTGGGCTGAGATGCCACGGAGCAGCGGAATTCATTAGCAGTGCCGGACAAGCCGCTAATTTTAAAAAAACAAAAAGACAGACAAAAGCTGCCACCCCAGATAGGACCCGGAAGCCAAATTTACACCTGACAAACGGGGTAATTAGCAAGCTCCGTGACAAAAGGAGGCATCCAGTGGGGGCACCGAGACCATAAATAATGGATCTACTAAGATTCTTGCCATCCCCTTGAAAGGTTTCATTTTTCTCACTGTTAACACACTTTTTAATTTCAGCTTTGCATGGAAAACCATCTGAAGCATCTCAGCACTTGAAAATGAGCACGCCGGGTGGGAGGGGGGATCCTTATGGGTAGATCACCATGCTGTGATCATAAGGAGTCAGGGCTGTAAAGTATTAATGAGGGGACAGATTTTTCAGACTACGAGAGGAGACAAATAAACAGACACTAAGGGGAAATGAACTTCTCATGGAAACTCCACTTATTAAAGGGTCTGGGCGGACTTACTCTGAAAAAGTAGCACCCTGCTAACTAAGCAAAGAGGCCCCTTTGAAAGTGGTGATTCTCTGATATTTAGCAGGGGGAGAGCAATTGGCCCTATCCGACCCCAGCACAGCATCCCTCCAGTGGTAGCTGCTGTGGTACATTGGGGTCAGGGAACCAGCTTATTTATTTCTTCTTTATTTTTCTGTGTAAAGCACTTTGAATTTTTTTGTTGAAAAACAGTATATCAATATTTGTAGTAGTAACAGCAGTCTGTCTGGAGAGCCCGAGAGAAGAACATTTCTTTCCCAGCCCTAAAGATGGTTGCCACCAGCTCATTTGGTGGCAGTCTGGGACCGGGCCTCCTCTGTAGCTGCCCCTGGAGCTCTGGAATACACTCCCTGTTGAAATACTGCCCTGAGCCATTTTTGGAAGGGCAGTATAGGAATCATAGATAGATAGATAGATAGATAGATAGATAGATAGATAGATAGATAGATAGATAGATAGATCTCCTTCTCTGCTTGCTTTTAGGAAGACCCTAAAGAAGTTCTGGTTTATCTGGTTTGTGAATTTTAACTGTTTTATATTGTTTTCACATTTGTTGTGTTTTCACGTTGTCTATATCAGGCGGTACAGAAATATGATAAATAAATAAAATAAAGGGACCATAGCAAGACACAAGAAGAAACACATTTAATACGCTCTGTTTAATAATAACTACTCAATATTTAGTGCTTTAGAATGTTCAAACAGCTTGATGTACATCATCTCTGTGAGCCTCACAACAACCCTGTAAGGGAGAACAGCCTAACTTTCAAGGAAGCTACTTCAGGTTTTGCATTAGGAAGGACGCGGGAGCCTTCCATAGCAGATTTTCAGAGAGGTTTTGATAGTGGGGGCCCACTTCACAGCAAGGTTAAAAGCTTAGGATATGATCCAGATTAAATGGCAAAACCGCACGTGTTTAGGCAGCGTTTGTTGTGGTTACTTTTTCTATCCCTCATCATAACCACAGATATAGGGACGCTCTTAAAGAATAATTGTGTGATCTGAAATGCACCCGCTCCCTTCCGAAGCATAACCTTAAGAGACAGTAAAAATAGAAATAGGGGGAAAGATCCTGGTCAAACCTTGATAATTTCATGTACTACCATTATGCTTTTTGTAAGCAGCAGAAGGCACAAGGGAGGATGAAAAAACAGCCAGGGCAGCAGAAATGGAGGAGAGCTGGTCTTGTGGTAGCAAACATGAATTGCCCCCCTTGCTAAGCAGGGTCCACCCTGGTTTGCATTTGAATGGGAGACTATGGGTGTGAGCACTGTAAGATATTCCCCTTAGGGGGTGAGACTGCTCTGGGAAGAGTACCTGCGTGCTTGCATGCAGAAGGTCCCAAGTTCCCTGCCTGGCATCTCCAAGACAGGGCTGAGAGAGACTCCAGCCTGCAACCCTGGAGAAGCCGCTGCCAGTCTGTGTAAACAATACTGAGCAAGATGGACCAAGGGTCTGGCTCAGTATATGGCAGCTTCCTATGTTCCTGTGTTCCTAAATCCTTGGGCTGAGGGGCCTACCCTGCTTACCCCTCTTCATATTTGGAATCAGTACTAGCTCAATTCAGACATGAGGCTGTACGGAGGGACAGATGTTTGTACACATGTGTACCTGTGTTCATTTTAAGTGAACCTGGATACAGGCCCTTCAAATGTATGGCACAGATACGTTTATACTTCTGTACCTGCATTCAGCATAATGTGTAAAGTGTTAGAAGTGAAGGACTCTGCGCTGTCTCACCTCCCAGTGACAGAAGGGGACAGACTAGTAAATCAGAGGGCTAGAGGGGTCAAGACACTGGTCATTCCTTCTCTACTGCTCTGACACTATCCCTTTGAGATGCAGATTGCTACTCTCAGGGACTTCCTCCCTTCCTTCCTGCCACTTCCTCTTCCTCCTTCCCTTTCTTCTCCCTTGCAACACACACGCTCCTCTCTCCCTGCACCATGTGAGCAGAGATGCAGAAACCATCCCTCTGCATCCAGCTAGCTAGCTCGATTAGAGATCTTATCTCTCCACTTTCCTATCTAGAATGGAGTTCACCAATAAAGGCTCCTTATATTGATCTGAAACTGTGAACTGGCTCCAAGTTTCTTTTACTCTCAGCAGACACGCATGCCTAGGCAGACTCCACTGTGTTGTGCCTCAGTGCAGTCTGCTGTAATAGAAGGGTATCTTTTACCAGAGAAAATTCCCAGCATAAAGGACTGTACAAGTGTTGAACACAACATGGGAACAGGCCTTGCTATTTCCTCTTCTTTTTCTTCTTGCCCTTCTCTCTAGCTTGCCACCCCCTTCCCAGAGAGCTTTTAGTTGGTCGCTCCAGTCTGGGAAAGAGATGTGGAGAAAGAGGCAAGCCAGCAGGCAAAAGAGGTGATGGGGAAGACAGGCAGCAATTTCCCAGTGAGGAACTGCCCGCTGCCACATTCGGGATGCAGTGAAGGAGCTGCCACTCCGCTGCCCTGACCAGTATCCCTGCCCACCCACTTCCTGTGGACTCACCATCATAATTGTCTTCCATCAAATGTTTTATCAAGAACTCTACGGGCTCCTCTGGCCTGTGGATGAGCAAACCTTCAAGCATGCCCTAGGAATAAACACACACACAAACGCCCATGAAACCAATTCAGAAGGAAACAATGTCGGTGCCCACTGCAAGATGCTCCGTTGGGACTGAATAGAGCCAGTTGCTAAAGATGAGAGCCAGGGAGGCCACTTGAAAAGGGGCCTCTTTGCCCAGTTATCAGGACTGCGAAGCTTCATTTAATCATATGCTCCATTACGGGCAAGCATGAGTGGTCCATTTTGCCAAGCAGGATCTGCCCTGGTTTACATTTGAATGGGAGTATACATGCGTGAGCAGTGTAAGATATTTCCCTCAGGGGATGGGAACACTCTGGGAAGAGCATCTGCCTGCTTGCATGCAGAAGGTTCCAGTTTCCCTCCCTGGCAGTATCTCCAGATAAGGCTAAGAGAGACACCTGCCTGCAATATTGGAGAAGCTGCTGCCAGTCTGTGTTGGATGGACCAGTGGTCTGACTCGGTATGGCAGCTTCCTATGTTCCTATGACATGCCTTTCAATATTCTAAGTATTTTTAAGGTGGGAAGTGCTACGTGGTGGGTGGGTGAGTACATGCATGCATGCATGCACAAGAGACAAAGGGGGTTGCACCTATGTTTTTAAACTGTTCCTCTGTCCTATATTTTGGTAATGGATCTCAGACTAGAAGGAACTCTGTTCACTGTGGCCAAGAAGGGATCCTGAACCAGATGACTGGGCTCAGTCAATTCGGTCTCAGGCGCAATTGGATTGCCCTGCAGCTGTGCCAAGTGGCCAGCAGAGGCCACTGTGACCCTTGCCAAATTAGCAATTACTTTCTAGTGGGCACTTCAGCCAATATCGAAGCAGGAAGCAACCACAATGCAGCCACTCTGTAAAATCCATACAATCCACCTAGTAATCAATCAACATGACAAAAGAATTTGTTGCACTCAGTAAATAAGGAATTGACTCACAGTCAACATCGAACATCGCAGCAACATACATAAATATTAATAATAATAATAATGAAATGTGTTGTTTAGATCGCCAAAACAAACAGCTGATTCAGCTCAGTGTCTGTGTATATGCTGCTTCAAGACTAAAGGAGGCTGAGGAAAGGGGGAAGGGAAGGACTGTAATTTCTTTAGCTGTTCACACCTAGAAATTTGAAAGACTTTAAATGCATTTGCATATGAACATAGAAAGCTGCCTTCTACCAGACCATTGGTCCATCTCGCTCAGTATTGTCTAGTACTTCTCCAAGGTTGCAGGCGGGAGTCTCTCTCAGCCCTATCTTGGAGATGCTGCCAGGGAGGGAACTTGGAACCTTCTGCATGCAAACATACAAAATTTGCTCTTCCCCAGTTGGCCTCATCCCCTTAGGATGCTCCACATGTAGTCTCCCATTCAAATACAAACAAGGGCAGACCCTGCTAAGCAAAGAGGACCACAAGCCAGCTCTCCTCTCTCACAGGGAGGTTGTTATTCTCACAACAACCCTATGATGTGGGTTATAATCTTCTAACTTGTCTTAAATGCCGCATCCCTCAAGAGAAGCAGCAATGTAACCTTCCTCCAGAATTTATGGCTAAGGAATAAAACTCCAACACCTGTTGAGTCCAGTGTGGGAAGTTAGGGAGCGGTTGTTGCATGAGATGTACCTAATAACAGCTCCTGGCTAACTCATATAGAGTTAACAACAATATCAGAGCTCCCTGCACCAGATCAGCCTCATGCCCGCTGGCTGTTATTTATTTATTTTTCAATGCTAACTGGAAAAAAAACTTTAAACAAGTGGCTTGTAATCTGGACTGATGGATTTCTTATTATCTGACATTTAAACTCCTTTTATAATTTGTTTTATTGAATGTTGGGGTTTTGGTGGGGGTTTTTTGGTCAGTTGTGTATATGCTGCCTTGGAACATAATAGGAAAGGTAAAGTGGAAATATTTGTTTTATTTATGTTTATTGTTTCATATTATTTATTTAAACAAATAAACCAACGGGGGCGGTGCCTAATCCTGCATCTCTGGGTTATATCCTAGAACTTCACTATAAACATAACATAACATAAATATAAACATAAAATGACAATAACCCATTACAGCAGGTCTCGTTCGCCTGCCCAGAGGATTCTGGGAGTTATAGTCCCCTTTCGGGTCCATCTGCCACGGTGCATGCTGGGAGTCCGGTGCCCGCCACCACCCCGCCGCTCTAAGAGCGCAGCCTGCCGTCTTGGAGTCACTTATTACCCTCGGGCTGCCCGGGTGTCCGGACCTGGTGTCCCCTCACCTGCATCATGTGGAACAGACTGTGTTTTTCGGCGTAGAGCCCAATCTCAGGAGGAATAAAGAGAGGCCTCCTTGTGGCGTCCATGGCGCCCTTAGCAACCGCCCGTCGCTAAGGGTGGTGATGTCATCGGAAGGCGCCAAATCCTGGCCACGCCCCTACCGCGGGCCTTTCCCCTTCCCTGTGCGAGAGATAGCGTCTCTGGCGTCATAATACAGCGACAAAGCTCGCTCCCGCCTCCTCTTCGCCCCCGTTTAAGATTTAAAGAGACAGTAGCCTCCAAGTATAGGACAGACGAAAGTGTGCACATGAAAGGGGACAGTGCGCGTGTGAAAGGGAGGACACGTGAAATCAGAGTGAATGTATTTTTGAAATGAAGCGAGTATGCGTGATGTCTCAGTTGCTGCCTGATACCCAAATGCCCCTGCCTGTCCCATATATTTTCTCCTTTTACTTAGAAGCCCTGGAAAAGACACCTAGGAGTTGTCCTACCCTGAAAAAGTTATGCAGACCCCGCTCTTCCCCCCAACTCCTCTTCTCCTCTGGCTTGCCATCTATATTCCCCGCAGAGAGTGGCCTCTGCATTTTTACGGTGGCATGACAGGCCGGCCATCCTACAGGTGCTGCTGCACGGAGTGTGCAGTGCGAGGGTTAGCTTCACCTGTTGGCTTTCTGCCTGTCGCACAGCGGTCAGAGGCAGTGGTAGAGACCTCCTGCCAGGAAAAAAAAGGAAAAAGGGGCACTGGCAACTCTAGGCACATAGAAACAGGGTCGCAAACGCGTTCGGATGGAAACGGAAAGCCGGGGAATACATTTGGGAACCTGGAGAGAATCTTTTTTAAGGCGAAGCGAGCCTTGGGCTCGCCCCCGTCCGTCTTGCACCAGTCCTAGACCAGGGGTTCTGAAATTTGGCTTTCCCCCCGCCCCAAACACTGCCGGACTCCAAGTCCCATCGTTCCTAGCCGCAGTGGCCTGCGATTCGAGATGATGGGTGTGGTAGTGCAGCATCTTCTGGACAGTGTTCCCTCTAACAGGGATTCTCAGATGTTGCTGACTACAACTCCCAGAATCCCCCGCTGCAATAGCCTTGGCTTGGGGGATGATGGGAGTTGTAGTCCTCAACATCTGGGAGTCCCTGTTAGAAAGGAACACTGGACCCAAGATTGGGGTCCCGTAGCCTAGAAAGCTGCCACGTTGCATTGAAAGCTGCCAACCCGCCCCCGTTGCTGATTCCCACCATCGCCGGGTATAGACTGCTCCTGAGCATGGAGGCTCCACCTGCCAAGCTTCCAATGCTTTCCACCCAGGGGGGCAAAATCTCTGCAGCTCCACCCCCACCCCCCCGCGGAAAGCGGCCAGCCACCCCCCCCCCCGCCACTCACTGCAAGCGGGAGGGGGCGTGGCTGCCGCTGCAGCAGCCTCCTCCCCCCTCGTCACCCCCCCCGCCCGGTTGCCCGGGGAGACGCTTGTAACAATTCCCCCGGTTGCTCGCCTCCGGCTTGCAAACGGGGGCCCGCGGGGCATGTAGCCAGCCAGAGCTGCGTGCGCCCAAGAAGCGGCAGCAAGGGCAACCCGGACATGCAGCATCGGGAAAAGGAGCGCAGGTCAGCGGCGTCCAGAGCACCTCCCGGGACAGAGACCTCAGGCGGGCGGCCTACCTTGCAAGGCGGTTGTGCTCCATGCAACGCGCCCTGTGGTTGGAATGCCCTCTGCAGCTCTTGTCCCGGGCCGGCCCCCTTCGGGCTGTTGAGTTGGGAAGCCCCGAAGGAGAGTTTCGCGGTTCCTCCTTCCCGTGTACAAAATCCCCAGGGAGAGTAGCACGTGAGGATGCTCGGCTGGCTCCGATCTGAAGCCCAGCGTTCGACAGCCCCCAGTCAGAGGCTTCTGGGAGCTTGCGCTTGGGCGCCAGAGGGCTCCTGCTCCTGAACATGGAGGTTCTGTAGCCGGGAGCTGATGCGGTGGCCCCATCCAGCCTCAGAGCCTTCGGATGGCGCCTCAGCCCAATGAGGAGAAACACGGGGCGCGGGGGGGGGGGGCGGTTTATAGTGAGATGGTTAGTGTGTTTGTTAGGCAGAATGGGGCTGTCGCTCAGTGGAGGACCTTCTGCTTTGCATGCAGAAGGTGTTAGGTTCAATCCCTGGCCTGGCAGCATCTCCAGGTAGGGCTGGAGCAGACCCTTGTCTGAAAACCCCAGAAAGCTGCTGCCAGTCAGTGTACTGAGCTAAATCTACCAAGAGTCTGACTCTGCAGAAGGCAGCTTTTTTCTATGTGTCAATGAAGTAAAATTGCTCCCATTTTTAAGGGACACATAGGAAGCTGCTTTCTGCAGAGTCAGACTCTTGGTTCATCTAGCTCAGTATTGCCCACACTGACTGGCAGCAGCTCTCCAAGGTTTTCAGACAAACGCTAACCTGGCAGCATTTCCAGGTAATGGGTGGGAGGAAACCTGCCGGCGTGGTGTAGTGGTTAGAGCGTGGTGTAGTGGTTAGAGTGCTGGACTAGGACCGGGGAGACCCGAGTTCAAATCCCTGTTCAGCCATGAAACTAGCTGGGTGACTCTGGGCCAGTCACTTCTCTCTCCTCCTAACCTACTTCACAGGGTTGTTGTGGAAGAGAAACTCAAGTATGTAGTACACCGCTCTGGGCTCCTTGGAGGAAGAGTGGGACATAAAATGCAAATAATAAATAAATAAAATAGCTGCTGCCAGTCAGTGTAGACAATCCTGAGATGGACCAAGGGTCTGACTCATGGTTAGATTATTCATATTTACATCCTGCTCTTCCTCCGAGGAGTCCAAAGCAGCGTAGGTGGTTATGTTTATCCTCACAACAACCCTGTGAAGTAGGTTAGACTGGGAGAAAAACCCAGAGTAACCCAGTGAGTTTTGTGGCGAAATTGGGATTTGAACTCAGATCTCCCCAGTTAAAACCGTATTTCCCCGTCTCTAACCATAATATTTCAACGTTCCTGCTGTTTTCACAGTACAATGTCAGTGGCCTCAACTTGCCACCTCGTTCTGCTCCAGCCACAGGCCTGAGGTAGACGTAGGTTGCAAGTTGAGGCCGCTCTGACTTTGTACTGTGAAAAGAGAAGCAACATGTGGACTGCAAATAAGAAGAGTGCATCTGAGCATATGCAGAGCACCTTTTCCATAAGCAGAAGTAACTACTGAGCCAGCCTTTTCTTCCCCACAACACACCTCTATCATTAAGGCATTCAAGGTGTCAGAGGGTGTGCTTTCCTTTTAGAAAACACACCTGCTTTATCAGGCTTTTCGTTTAGGATGTTTTAAAGCTTTCTTATTTTATTTTTAGTTTATTTAACATATTTCTACACCGCCCAAAACCCACATCCCGGGGCGGTTCACAACAAAACAAAAACAGAAAGCAACAAAACTCGCCAAAACAAAAACAAAAAGCCCCAAACATCTCAACAATTCAAAATTTCCAAAGCAACACTCTATAAGAGCATTAAAACCATTAGAACAACATTAATTAAAAGCCTGGGTGACATACATTACCTAAAATTGATACATTTTAGGTAATTTTAATCTGATGTGATTTTTTGGGTGTTAGTTGCTGTTTGGTTAATTGCATACTGCCCTGAGATTTTACATAGGGCAGTATATACAACAAATGAAATAAAAATCAAGAAAATGGGACCAAAGTCTTCTTCATGTCCAGACACCTTACATAGGAGCACAGGAAGCTGCCTTAAACAGAGTCAGACCATCGGTCCATCTATCTAGCTCAGGACTGTCTACAACTCCCATCATGCACAACTGATTGTCTACCTGTCCCTAGCCATAGGGACAGTCTTCCTTTACGGACAGTCAAACGAGAACGAGAATACATAGACATACGGGAGATACAAGAATACATTATAGGGACAGTCTACCTATGGACAGACTATGGCCTCCTCCCCATAGGGACAGTCTACACCAGGATTTCTTAACCTTGGGCCCCCAGATCTTGCTGGACTACAACTCCCAGAATCCCCAGCCATGTCCATTGTGGCTGGGGATGATGGGAGCTGTAGTCCATCAACATCTGGGGGCCCACACCACCAGTAGACCTGCTCCATAGGGACGGTCTACCTGTCCCTGATTGTCTACCTGTCCGTCTCATCATGGACAATGGGTTCCCTACCCACAGATTGTCTACAACTCCCAATCATGTATAACTCCCATCCTGTGTTCGCTCTAAGAGGGATTCCCAGATGTTGTTGACTACAACTCCCAGAATCCCCAGCTGCAATGGGTGTGGCTTAGGTATTCTGGGAGTTGGAGTCAACAACATCTGGGAATCAAAGTTTAGAGAGAACACTGCTCCCATCATGTACCCGGGAAGGATAGCAAAAGTTTTCCAAGGCTTCAGGCCGGAATCTTTCCCAGCCCTACCTGGAGATGCTGCCAAGGTGTGAACCTGGGACCTTCTGCGTGCAAAGCAAATGCCCCACCACTGAGTCACGGCCCCATTCCCACACTACAGCCCCCTAACCATAAGAACCTAGGAAGCTGCCATTTGCTGAGTCAGACCATTGGTCTATCTAGCTCAGTATTGTCCACACTGACTGGCAGCAGCTTCTCCAAGGTCGCAGGCAGGAGTCTTGCCCAGCCCTACCTGTAGGCCAGGAATTGAATCAAGGACCTTCTTCAGGCAAAACAGGGGCTCTATCGCTGAGCTTTGGCCTCCTCCCCCAAAGGGAATGTCTTCCAGCACTGACATGCAGTCTCCCATCCAAATGGGAACCAAGGTGGACCCTGCTTAGCACCGGGGACAGTTTATTATCACTGCTGCATGCTGAATATTTGCAAGGATGAGTCTCCTGTGCCGTCTGTGTCCGCCGAAATTCCACAAAGATGGCCGAGCGACCGATGTAACGGTTCTGCATCTCTTTCTCCCCTTTGTCTCCAGGCTTCCCTCTTCCATCCACTCTGCTTTCTCTGCATGTTGTGAGAAGTTAAAATCCCATCTCCATGGTAAGGAACACTCTGTCCATTAGGCCACGCTGCCGGCCGGTGTACTTCAGCTTGTTCTGTCGGTCGTGTGTTCCCAAACTGCCCGCCATCAGGGAACCACGAAACGTGCCATGAGAAACCAACGAAATCAGCCGTGTTCGGGTCCTAGAAGCCCCAGTGGAAGGAGAGGGTGCCCACAGTGTCTCTGGATGATGTCCTGTTCAGGCATGGCCTCTTTCAGCTGCACTGGGGGTTGGTGATTCTGGCACGTCTCGGCATTGGGTCTACTGGGGGTCACACGACGACACCCAATGCAAGGGAAAAGCAGAACTATCCACCCCTTGGGAGGGTGCCCGTTGTGTCTCTGTGTGTCACCCCTCTGGGTTTGCCTGCTTCCAAACAGGAGACACACACATGGCAGTGAACTCGTGTGAAAACAAAAAGGGGAGTAATTCTTTCGGCAACCTTTTTGGCATGTCGGCATTCCGGACTGGATCTATCTCTCTCCTTCACTGCTCCCTTCCACTCCTCTTCCTCCTCCTCCAGATCAGCTGCAGGGCTGTGACAGAGGGGGAGAGAGCCCAGCCCACATGCTGCTTCGTGTCCTCCATCTGTCCTTCCCTGTCTAATTCTTGCCCAGAATGCTGGAGGTGGCCCACAGCCTCCAGGCTAGTAGCCACTGAATTGGTCTAAGCCCTGTTTAAAGCCATCCAAATAGCCCCATCCCCATGGCAGAGAGTTCCATAGGTAGGAGCATAGGAAGCTGCCATATACTGAGTCAGACCCTTGGTCTATCTAGCTCAGTATTGTCTTCACAGGCTGGCAGCAGCTTCTCCAAGGGTGCAGGCAGGAATCTCTCTCAGCCCTCTCTTGGAGATGCTGCCAGGGAGGGAACTCGGAACCTTCTGCTCTCCCCAGAGCGGCTCCATCCCCGAAGGGGAATATCTTGCAGTGCTCACACTTCTAGTCTCCCATCCATATGCAACCAGGGCAGACCCTGCTTAGCTAAGGGGACCAGTCATGCTTGCTACCACCAGACCAGCTCTCCTGGTCTTATTAATTAATTATTATTATTAAGTATACTATTATTATGGAGTTCTGCACTGTGTGAAAAAGTATTTCCTCTTGTCGCTCCTCAAATTTCCCGACCTCCAGTTTCATGGGATGGCCCCTGGTCCTAGTGCTGTGAGAGAGAAAGGAGAATCACTGTGTCCACTCTCTCCCGCTCGGGTGGCCCCCGCGCATGATCCATGCTCAAAGCCGCGGCCGCCACATCCAGCAAGCTTTCCCCATCGCTGCAAGCGGCAAAGGTTAACGTCGGCCCCAGGGCCTCCTCGTCCCACCGTCCCTCAAACGAGCCTCCATTTAATGGCCGTAAGGAAATCTTAAGTGACTTGGGTCACTATCTTTATACGAGCGGCGAGGAGATGTCCGTCCCTCCGGTCTTCTCACGGCGTCACAGTTGATGCATGGCTACATTATGTTTACAATAGACCCACTAGGGTTTATAGCGTCTGATTGTCAGTGGTCCCCTCGGAGTTGTCTTCCTGTTTCTGCAGCATCATTACACCAAAACTGACTTACTGTTTGGGGCTCTGGGGCCACCAAGTTTGAATGTGATATATATCTTCTCTGCCTTACTCTCTCTCCACCTTTAACACAAACACACACACACACACACACCTTGCTGTGTGTCCGCAGAAGTGGAAACAAAGCCAGGTCGCTGCTGCTGCAACCATTAAATGGGGGTCTCTGAAAATCTGGGAGTGTAATAAGTTTTCTCAGCAGGTGAGAAACCCCGGAGGGTGGCGGCGGAAGAGAGACGGATACACAGAACGGAAGCGGACAATAATATTTCTGGGCAGCAGGTGGGGAGGGTCTCTCATCGGTATCGATACCGAGAAAAACTAGCTTGGACGTTCTGTTCTGCTCTCCTGATGTCCCAAGGTCACAAGGCAGTGTGACCAGGAAGCAGTCCCGGATGGGGCTTTGCTAGGGTGGCCATGTCCCCCGAAATTCCGGGTTTCACCCAGATTCTATGCATCTCACCCTGATTCGACGGGATTTCAGCTTTCATTTAAAAAAAAATTTTTTTTTTTAAAAAAAGCTAAGCTCCAGCCCTTGTAGAAGCAGAGTTATGGAGCAAAACATGCAGCCAGTCTTCTGCCTAAAGAACTATTTCCAGGCCAATTTACATAATATGCAAATTAGGCGCCCGGATTTGGAAAGGCCGAATCGGGCAACCGATGATCCTTGTTATTTTTCAAGCAGGAGCCACTGGGGCAAAAACCCTTCAATGTGGGAGGCATTTTCCGCAGAGGCAACCTTCACACAGTGCTAAGCTTTCATAACATGACCAGGGACACCGCTCCTTGAAGGAAAAGCGGGATATATATGTAAAAAAATGATAAATAGATAAATAAATAAATATTTGCGGAAATACTCAGTTCGGTTCTTTCTTCTCCTCTGCCCCGGCTCCTGGCTTTTCTTTCCTCCCCCTCCAAAACTTCTAGGAGGGGGGGAAACTGAATGAAATCAAGGAGAGCCTCCGGAACATAGAGCAGACGTACAAAGTCTTCCAGCAACAGCAGTTCACCTTCATTGCGGCTCTGGAGCACACCCGAGAAAACGCGCACGACAAGATCAAGCCCGTCTCGAGCATCGGACAGGTACGGAGGTGGCGGTGCGGAAGCCTGCATTGCGTGGGGGGTGGGGGGGCGTCCCTCAGCATGGGACGACCCTGGAAGACTGCCTCTCGGCGCCTCTGAGCATCCCCAAGGGGGCGGCCCGTTCGTGAGGCGAGGCCAGGCAGTCGCCTTCAGGAGGTGGAGTCCTGGGATGCCACCACAGCACAGCTCTTCTAGACTGGTGCCTTGCCGGGTTTTCAAGGCACACCCTTCCTCCTGCGGCGAGAAAAGCTTGTGAGGAGCACAAGGAGAAACGAGGCTGCTGGGAACCTTCCCTGCCCTACTTCCAAAGCTTGCCGGGGTCAGTTCTGGAAGGGGGCTGGCCTCCACAAGCAATGTAGGGGCAAGGCAACATCCAGGCCAGTTCTAGGGTTTTTGGCACCCTAGCCAAATGCTCTGGGAAGAGCATCTAGGTTCCCAGTTCCCTCCCTGGCAGCATCTCCAAGAGAGGGCTGAGATAGATTCCTGCCTGCAACCTTGGAGAAGCCGCTGCCAGTCTGTGAAGACAACACTGAGCTAGATGGACCAAGGGCCGGACTCAGTATATGGCAGCTTCCTATGTTAAATTAGAAACGGTGGCGCCATGGGAGTGCTGGATTTGGCCCCAGCAAACCCCTGACCTCACCTCCTCCGGTCTCACCCACTGCGCCATGTTCGCAGAATTATGAAAATCCGCTCTGGACAGAGAACAGGCCTTCCACCGAGCGATTCTGTGCTTGGTTTCCTTTCCGCAGCAAGCCCGCATTTACTCAAGGGGCCGATTGTTTGTACAAATCTCTCCGGCACGGTCCGTGGAGTCCCCGATGGAACAGGTGGCTTCCTATAGTGATGGAAGGGGTCCAAAACTCCGCCTGTGGCAATCAGTCAATCTGTCAGCCCATAGAAAAGAAATGTGGCTGATCTCGTCTAACGGCCACATTACCATGGATTATGAGAAACAGCCCGCCCGCCCGCTCTCTCTTTCTTGTTAAATCTTGTTAAACACATCACTCCACAACTCGGTCGCCGCAACGGCCTTCCTTGCCATCTCTGCCCCACCCCTCTTTTCTCGCACCCCACATGAGCATCCCTGTGGCACAGCTATAACTTTGGAAACCGCCTATTAAAAATAATGGCTGTGTGGAGGAAGTGAGATGATGAATAGAGGTGTGTCGGTTTAGCCTTTGGGGACCTGTGGAATTTTCTCGGCTGAACTAACGTAGAAAAATGTGTCCGCGCTTAAGTGATCAATCTTGGAATTTTTCTCTTTCACACACACACACACACACACACACACACACACACACACACACACCAAGAACACTTGTCATTTTTCATTGTTCCACAACAATATCTAGACCTGAAGTGGGCGCGGGGGGGGGAGTAACATAATACTCATTATCCTTGAAGTGTACTTAAAAAAATCAAAAAGAACACTGTTTATACAAGCCGCCTTCTCCAAAGGTAGTCATTCTAGGGTAGTAGGTCTCCTTTAGAGGAGGGAGCCGCAAAGAGCTTTGGGATAATCTACTTACTGTATTTACCCAAATCCTTTTTCCAATCCCCTCCAGGGGCGTCGCAAGGTTGGAGTGGGCCCAGAGACGAGATTTTAAAATGGGGGCCTCCCCCCATTACTGAAGCTCAGCTCATGAAGAAAAGAAATCTTAAATGAGGCTGAATAGTGGTAACAAAAAGCATAGTGTGTGTGTGTGTGTGTGTGTGTGTGTGTGTGTATATATACACACACACACACACATATACACACACACACACACATACACATATACACACACACACACACATATACACACACACACACACACACACATATATATACACACACACACACACACACACACACACATATATCCCCTATGTGCCACAATAGAACAAGTCATTTAATATTACTAGAGAAAGACATGCTGTTCTGGCTGCTCCAGGTCTTAACGCTCCCATCAATTTCGGAGGATGAAAACAACTGAAGGAAGCCCAGGCGGGTGTGCGGCTGGGGGAGTCAGTCATGTGACTTGCCTCGGGGGGGGGCAAGGCAGTGGGCCCCCAGACAACTGTCTCCCCTTGCCCTGTTATAGTTATGCCCCCTGCCCAAGATTTTAGAAATTGGCGGTTCGTCTAAAATTCAGAAGTCTGTTCCTTTCAGGTAAATACAGGTGTAACCTTTACTTTTAAGGGGGTCGTCTTAAATTCAGAGTTGTCTTCTACTCAGGGAAATACAGCACTTACACATACGTAGGCGGAGGAGGCATGGGGTGCAGAAGCAAGCACACAGGCAGTACCAATTCATGGCACCCGTAGTGCTGTCTGGAATATGCGTACTCAGAAGTGAGTCATTGAATTCAGTGGGGCTCACTGGAAGTGTGTTTGGGGCTGCAGTTCCTCTACAATTCCCCTTCTGGAGAGGGAATTCTTCCGCCACTATGCAGTACTTAAGGGGACAATTCAAGAGGGAGGAAGAGAATCATTGATAAGGGAGGGAACTTGGAACCTTCTGCTCTTCCCAGAGTGGCGGCTCCATCCCCTAAGGGGAATATCTTCCAGTGCTCACACTTCTAGTCCCCCATTCATATGCAACCAGGATGGACCCTGCTTAGCTAAGGGGACAAGTCATGCTTGCTACCACAAGACCAGCTCTCCTCTCATAGGAACATAGGAAGCTGCCATATACTGAGTCAGACCCTTGGCCCATCTAGCTCAGTATTGTCTTCACAGACTGGCAGTGGCTTCTCCCAGGTTGCAGGCAGGAATCTCTCTCAGCCCTATCTTGGAGATGCTGCCAGGGAGGGAACTTGGAACCTAGATGCTCTTCTCAAAGCAGCCCCATCTCCTAAGGGGAATATCTTACAGTGCTCACAGGTTGTCTCCCATTCAAATGAAAACCAGGGCAGAGCCTGCTTAGCGAAGGGGACATGTTACGCTTGCTACCACCAGAACAGCTCTCCTCTCTGGGGAATCGGGATGGGGCCAATTTGGGAAGAGCATCTGCCTGCTTGCATGCAGAAGGTTCCACTTTCCCTCCCTGGCAGCATCTCCAAGATGGGGCTGAGAGACACTCCTGCCTGCAACCTTGGAGGAGCCGCTGCCAGTCTGTGTGGACAATCCTGAGCTCATATTCCTACACCCCTGTTCAAATCTTGCCTCTGCGATGAATTCCCTGGCTATTGTTCCACTTCAACCCTCCCTTGGGAATCCAGGAGTAATAATTGCCCAAGCCTACCACACAGGGCTGTTGTAAGTATTCCAAGTGCTTCAAGCACTTGGGACAAGCACTTATAAGAAAAAGTCAATTACAGATATATATATATAAACAGCCTACCATCTAGCCAAAGGTTCAGCCAACCTCTTTCCACCATTCTGGCTGGCCGACGAATCCTTGGAGGCCGTAAGAGGGGTTGTGACGGCCTCTTCTCCTCTTCCGATGAGACGTACCATTATTTTGATCTATTCCTCCCAGGATGGGTGTGGACAGGGATGCCGTTCTATCTTGCTTGTGCACCCCGGTTCGAAATCTGGTGGGGCCACTTAAAAGAAGGCAGAGGCAAGTTCACACAGCCCTGCCTGGCCTTTTCTGCTGACTCTGTCATCCTGGGACTCAATTAAGCCTGGCAAATGCAAGTGATTTCTGTTGCGCGGGGAGAATACCTGTCCACTTACAACTGACCCGAGACCACCAAACAGCCAATTGAGGATTCGGATTTTCAGCAGGTAGTGGCCGGCGCTAGGTTGGAGCCGGCCACCTCTGAACCCCATTATCTTCCCCCAAAAAAACTATCCCGTTCCCCATCCTCCCAGAAAGTCAAGGGCAGGTCTGTGACAACTCTCTCTCCAGACACTTGTCAGTTCCAGGAATCTGGAAGCCTGCAGGTCAGATCTCAGCCCTCTGCAGTCGCTCCAGCTTCTGCACAAAAGTGAAAAATGCAGCCAGTTAATTCCTTTGCCTTCTTGAGAAAGTCATTTCAGCCACGCTGTGCAGCACCGGAAAACCCAATATCAGCTTCTCGGGGTTCCCAGTTTGCTCCCAGTTCATACAACTGAGAGATTGGAGTAGTTACAGTAGCTAGAAATTAGCAACATAGGAAACTGCCTTGTACAGAGTCAGACCCTTGCTCCACTTCGTTCAGTATGGTCTACACTGACTGGCAGCGGCTCTCCAAGGTTTCAGGGAGGCGTCTCTCCCAATGCTGCCTGGAGATGTTGCCAGCAGGGATTGAACCGGAGACCTCAAAGCAGATGCTCTGCCTCCACTGGGCTATGGCCCCTTCCCAAGGGTCTGCCTTACACCAAGTCAGACCCTTGATCTATCTATTGGACTACTCTGACTGTCTACTCTGATTTATCTACTCTGACTGGCAGCAGCTCTCCAAGGTCTCAGGTGGGAGTCTCTCCCAGCCCTGCCTGGAGATACTGCCAGCAGGGATTGAACCTGGGACCTCCTGCATGCCGAGCAGATGTTCTGCCACTGAGTGACGGGCTCATCTCCCTAAGGAGATCTTCTAGCAGAAAGCACTCCCATGTCGCCACCCATCCAAATGCAAACCAAGGTGGGCCCTGCTTAGCAAAAGGGGGGGCCATCCCTGCTCTGCTCTCCAATGGCCTGCCGTTGTGCCTGGGGAGAGTGGGAGTTGTAGTCTGACAAGGTCTGGGGAACCACGTGGTTTCTGATGAGCCTAAGCATCCTTCCCTGGGTCCGTGTCGTATCCGCCAGGTGCAGACCTACATGGACCATTATTGCAACAATTCAACGGACCGGCGCATCCTCCTCATGTTCCTCAACATCTGCAGTGACCTCAACAAGCTCTGCCAGCGACTGGAAGCCCTCCATCCTGGGAACAGCACCACCAACACGCTCTTGGACAGGTGTAAGACTTTGGTCAGCCACAGCAACGACCTCAGCAGCATCCGAGCCAAGTAGGTCTCTCTCCGCAACACCCCGATACGGGCGTTTCCCACGCCATTTTAGTCGGCAAAACCAGAGTTTCTAGAGTTGCCCTGGGGACTCCGGAAGGCACTTCTGGACGAAATTGGAGTCTCCTCTTCTCGGCATGTTTTTAAGAAGGACTTGAAAACATTCCGGTTTAAGCCAGGCTTTTCGTTTATAGTTTGGAAGCTTCGGGTTTTAGACTTCTTATTTGTATTTTGATCTATTGCTGATCAGTTAGCCAAACTAATTCAAATTGGGTGTCTGTGTCTCCAGTTTGCAGGGTGCCTGCAGTATTGGTATTTTAAAATATTTGTATTTTAAACTTATTTCAATCATGTTAATGTTTTAACGGTGGCTTTTCGATTGCGAACCACCCAGGGACTTCTGTATGGGACAGTGCCGAAATGCACTAAATAAAATAAGATAAAATAAATATCTGTTTGGGATTATGGTTTTGACGGAGGCTCCAGTTTGAGGCTCCTGAGGGCAGCATCAAACGCGGGACGGATTCCTCCGTCCCGGTGAGGAACAAAGGAAGCTGCCTTCTACTGAGTAGGACCCTTAGTCCATCTAGCTCAATATTGTCTACACTGACTGGCAGCAGCTTCTCCAAGGTCGCAGGCTGAAGCCTTTCCCAGGACTCACTAGAGATGCTGCCAGGCGTTGACCACCTGCATGAGAAGCAAAGCTATGGCCCTGCTCCATCTCCCAGTAGGACTGGGAGAAGCCGCTGCCAGTCTTTGTAGACAATACTAAGCTAGATGGACCAGGTGTCTGACTCTGTACAAGAGAGCTTCTGATGTTCCTGTGACTGCTGGTTGTGTGGGATTCTCAGAGGCATCTGGTGGGCCACCATGGGAAACAGGATGCTGGACTAGATGGGCCTCGGACCTGATCCAGCAGGGCTGCTCTGATGTGCCCACCCCTGTTAACTGAGCCAAGAGGCACCTTTTAAAAGTGGCAATTCTCTTCCTTGAGCAGGGGGAGAGCAACTGGCCCTATCCGTCCCCAACACAGCATCCCCCCAGTGGCTGTTGCTGGGGTGTCTCATATTTCTTTTTGTAGGTTGTTGTGAGGCCTTTGGGGGACAAGGAGCCACCTTTATTTATTTCTATCTACGTACACCGCTTTGGGAACTTTTGTTGAAAAGCGGTACATAAATATTATTATTTTACATTTCATATCCCGCTCTTCCTCCAAGGAGCCCAGAGCGGTGTACTGCATACTTGAGTTTCTCTTTCACAACCACCCTGTGAAGTAGGTTAGGTGGAGAGAGAAGTGACTGGCCCAGAGTCACCCAGCAAGTCTCATGGCTGAATGGGGATTTGAACTCGGGTCTCCCCGGTCCTAGTCCAACACTCTAACCACTACTCCGCCACTGTCCTCCCCATGTAGGTACCCCCACGACGTGGTGAACCACCTGAGCTGTGACGAAGCCCGGAACCATTATGGCGGCGTGGTGAGCCTCATCCCCATGGTCCTCGACTGCATGAAGGAGTGGGTGGCCCACAGCGAGAAGCTCCCTCGGAACCTGTTGCAGAGCGTGAGTTGCAGGAGTGGGGGCGCCGTCCCGGAGCGAAAGCCGCAGGCCGCCCTGGGAGCAGGCCTCGCCCCCTCGAACCGGCCCGAGTGCCTCGCGGCGGCCACCCAGACCTCGCTGTGCCGGCCCGAGTGCCTCGCGGCGGCCACTCAAACCTCGCTGTGCCGGCCTGAGTTCCTCACGGCGGCCACTCAGACCTCGCTTAGTCTGGCAGACAGGAGTAAGCGGGATAAAAAAGGGCAGCCGTCTGGCGTAGGGAAGACCCCGCACAAGATTCTCAATGGGCCTTGGAGGCCTCCTGGTAGACATGCTTTTTAAAGTTTAAAGAAGAGTTAAGAGAGAAGCTCGCTCCTCTGGCGATTAAAACACAGTCTCCCTGTATTCGCTTCAGTTATGCCCTTTCCTGGAAACACAGCGAGCAAGAAGGAGCACACAAAGCACTCAGCGTCCCCCGAATCGGACACGTCATTCTTGACCTTTTATGGGCCGGGCCTTGCCCTCAGATTAAAAAGCCTCCAGCCTACTCCCATAAAAGCAGTTTAAGCCAGGGCTACACACTCGAGGACCCACCCAGCCCACTGGCCACGTATCGTGGCCCGCCAAGGGTCCGATAACCTCTCTCGTTGCGGACGCCTGAGGAGAGAGCACAGAGGCAGCTTCATCAAGCCTGATGTGCAAGTGGGTTGGGATTGAGTTTAGCTGGTCAGAAATAGGGCTCCTCCCGAATCTCAAGAGGTGAACTCCCAAAGAAAGGAGGATCTTTTCAGGCAAACATTTTCGATGCGGTGGTCAACAAACCCGGACCGACGGCCACAGTGCCCCACCTCCTGGGATATACCTGGAGCATGGGCTGAGCCAGAGGGTGGCGAGCTACTAGGCCAGGCTCAACTCCAAAGAGGAGGGGAGAACATTGCAGAGGCAGGAAAGCTGTCTGTCTCGATCTGCCGCGTCGGTTCGGTTCAGACATTGTGCTCGGATGATGTACACCGATACCCGTTTGCGAATGCATGTACCTGCGCTCCTTTTAAAAGTGAAACTGGGCTCAGGTCCCTCCAGCGCATGGTACCTGCATTCAACACCGCGGGGGGGAAGACCCGTCCCTGCATACGAATCGGGACATTTCAAGGCAGAGCTGCATTTCCGAAAGCGCCCACCCTGGGGTGCTTTGAAGCACCGACGCAGTGCCCCAGCTTCCTCCCCCCTCCCCAGCCCCACGGCCTCTGTATTTCCAGCCCTAGGCCAATGGGAGATTGGCTCTCTTCCTTGAACACGTCTGGCTGCCCCCCATGCATGCAAGATTAGAGCTGGCCCCATGGTCCCAGGCTCCGTTAGTCTGACTGCTCTTTTCCGCTCCCCCCGCAGGCTTCTTAGCTCCTGTTCCTTTGCCTCCTACGGAAGATGCTTCTGAATAAAACCATTTCCCCTGCACGCACGGCTCGTGGCTAGAATTCGGGGGGTGCTTCTACGGATCACATTGCTCGAGGGAGGAGGGAGGAAGAACAGTCCTCTGCAACCTTTGCAGGCGTAGGGGCCGCCCCTTGAAGACATAGGGCACCCCACTTATAATTAAACTGTGTGCCCATCTTCCTCCTCTTCCCCCCTCTAGGGTAAGGATAGGGGACTTGGAGACCCACAGCCCCAACATTGGTTAGAGTGTTGGAGGAGTGGGGAGACCCGAGTTCAAATCCCCATTCAGCCATGGTACTTGCTGGGTGACTCTGGGCCAGTCGCTCCTCTCTCAGCCTAACCTACCTCACAGGGTTGTTGTGAGGAGAAACATAACCATGTACACCGCTTCGGACTCCGTGGAGGAAGAGCAGGATTTAAATGTAAAAATAAAGTAAAATAAAACTTCTCTGCATCCCCAAAAGGTTTCACTAACCAGTTCCGCTACTCTCCGCCAAGCAAAGGGCTCTTTAACCTAGAGTTGCCATGCCCCCTGGAATTCCGGGTTTCACCCAGATTTTTAGCATCTCACCCAGATTGCTGAGCCCACCCAGATTTCAGATTTCACTTTTAAAAAACAACAACAACTAAGCTCCAGCACTTGCAGAAGTGGAGTTATGGAGCAAAATGTGCAGTCACACTTCCAAGCCAATTTACATAATATGCAAATTAGGCACCTGGATTTGGAAAACCAGAATCGGGCAACCCTAATTTAACCCCTTCCCCACCAGCACAAACAGGAGCCTTTGGCCGCGTTCCCTGCTTCTATCCCTCAGCTACTCATTCCCAGACATAAGCCAAGACACAAACAGCCGCAAGAAGCTGAGGAACCTAGGCAGCTGCCATATACTGAGTCAGACCCTTGGTCCATCCAGCTCAGTACTGCCTGCACAGACTGGCAGCAGCTTCTCCAAGGTTTCAGGCAGGGGTCTTTCCCAGCCCTACTTGCAGATGCTGCCAGGAGTTGAAGTGGGAGGGGGCTTCTGCATACAAAGCAGATGCTGAGCTAGTCTAGTCTTCCCACCTAAAAATAACGGCGCGGCGAAACACAGCCGTGGTGCATCCAGCTCAGAATGAAGGCAGTTCCCAGGACTGGACCCGGAGAAGGAAGAGCATCTAGCCTCGCCATGTCCCCCGAAATTCAGGGTAGCCCCCAGATTTTGGCTCCTCCCCCAGCTGCTAAATTCCACCCGGATTTACACGGATTCCAAACACGCTGCCCAGATTGCACTCTGGATCCGAACACATGGGAGGTCAGGAGGAGGAGGAGAGGGGAAGTATACCACATCTGTCCAATATAAAGAAATCAAATGCAAATTAATTGCCCCATGCTTTGCATAACATGCAGATTAGGCCACCCAGATTTGGGAAGCTTGAATGTTATGTTATATTTCATTCATTCATTCATTCAATTTCTATACCACCTTTCCAAATAGATGTTAATTGATGTCTTACACTGTTTATATTTCTATTTTCAACTGTTGTCGGTTTTAATGGTTTTGTTTTAATTGTAAACCGCCCTGAGCCACTTTGGAAGGGCGGGATCAAAATCGAATGAATGAAGGAATGAATGAATGAATATGGCAACCCTAAAAGCATCCTACCCAACTGTCAAAATTCGGGGACAGGCAGAGCTGCTGAAGGCGGGTAGGACACTCACACTCCCCAGTGTCCGCTCGTGTGAACACCCTGTCGACACCAGCGTCTTCCATTGGAAGGCCCAGGGCCCAGCGGCAGCGAGACCCACATCGTGGGCCTGCGTGGAGCTTCGGCTGGTGCAGAATTCTCCGCGCCATCCCCCCCAGTGCTGTGTGGAGGTGATCTGCCCCAGCAAGCAGCTCTGTGCCTTGCCCAGGGCCGGCTGTACCCCCCCTGTGCCATCTTGGAAGGTGTGCAGGGAATGCTGGGAAGGAAGTGTGTCACCCTTCCCCGGGAAATGGCTGAACATTGCAATTGAAGGAGGGCTGTATTGAAAGGTTTTAAAAATTTTATTTTTGTTATTGTGATGCCCCCACCCACCGAAAAATAGTGAAGCTCATTGATCTACCCTGATCAGTCTACTACTACTACTACTACTACCACCACCACCACCACCACCTGATCTACCCTGGCAGCAGCCCTCCAAGGTTTTAAACAGGAGTCTCTCCCAGCCTTCCCTGGAGATGCTGCCAAGGATTGAACCCAGAACCTTCATGCAAAACAGAGGAACACGGGAAGCTGCCTCCTACTGAGTCAGACCCTTGGTCCGACTAGCTCAGTATTGCCTACTCTGACAGGCAGCGGCTTCTCCAAGGTTGCAGGCAGGAGTCTCTCTCCCAGCCCTATCTCGGAGATGCGGCCAGGGAGGGAACTTGGGACCTTCTGCTTGCAAACGCAGATACTAAGCTAGTCTATGCCTATTTATGTAGTCATTCGTTCGATTTCTATACCGCCCTCCCAAAGATTTCGCAGGGCGGTTTACACAGAGGAATGATAAATAAATGAGATGGCTCCCTGTCCCCAAAGGGCTCACAATCTAAAAAGAAACAGAAGATAAGGCACCAGCAACAGCCACTGGAGGAATGCTGTGCTGGGGACGGATAGGGCCAGTTGCTCTCCCCCTGCTAAATAAAAGAGAATCACCACGTTAAAAGGTGCCTCTTTGCCAAGTTAGCAGGGGGGCCCATAGTACCCAAGGAAGTACCGTGCCCAGGGGAAGAGAGAGGACTTTGGATATGTCCTCTAGGGAGAAGAGAGAGAAATTGCTCACCAGCCACCTTATTAAGTACCTCAATTGCAGAAGCCAGGAGTACCCTGGGCTGGTTGGTCCTCTGATGTCAGATTTTAAGTTTCTTTAAGGGAGGAGCTGCTCTCCTTTTCTAACACCACCTCCGTAACCAGGTAATCAGTCAGAATGCACAGTGGCACTGGATTTCTCCTCCACAGGTAGGAAACGAAGTAAATGAATAATTGAGCCCTTTCACCCTCCATCCCCACTCCGACGGCAAAAATGTTTATTATTGATGGAGGTGTTTATGGAGGCACCAAAGCATTCTGCCTAGCACTCGAAAGCATGGAAGGTAATTTATTTTTCTCTTTTTCTACCTTGCCAGCTTCCTTTCTCTGATATAATACATATTTAATCATTTTGATCCTGGTGCGAGAGCACCCCCTTGAATATTAAACTGGGACGAAGCCGCAGAACTTTTTATTTTTTTATTCGAGTGTCAAATTCCTTCTGTGTCATTAGGCGAGAAAACATCCCGTACTGTTTTATGCAGGTCCAAAATGCAGGCGATGCATTTGTAGAGGCTAGTGTGTGATTCAAACCCCAATCTTCAAAGAGACGTTTTGTGGTTTAAATAAGCATGGAAGATGATTACAGATATTATTGATCTTAATTTCCCACGAAGTCTCTTTGAGATCAGCCCGTTTCAAATCAGCAGCTGAAAATGAAACTGTAAATACGAAGCGTGCAGTGGCTAGGTTTCTGAGCCGTGGGTTTTGGGTTTAAAATCCAGCATGGTTGAGAGGTCGGGTGGAAAGGGATGGCCTAGATTTCGGCACTAGGAAAACCTCTCGAGAGACTCACCGGGAAGGTTTCCACATAGCAGGCTTTACCGCAAGTTTGCTGCGAGTTCATAAAGTAAGTAAAGTGTGCCGTCGAGTCGGTGTCGACTCCTGGCGCCCCACAGAGCCCTGTGGTTGTCTTTGGTAGAATACAGGAGGGGTTGACCATTGCCTCCTCCCGCACAGTATGAGATGCCTTTCAGCATCTTCCTATATCGCTGCTGCCCGATATAGGGAAACATACCAGCAGGGATTCGAACTGGCAACCTTCTGCTTGTTAGTCAAGCATTTCCCCGCTGTGCCGCTCAAGAGTTCATAGCTGCCCCCCAAAACCCAACACAAAAAGTTGTTTGTTTTTTACCTTGGAGATAAATCTGGCTACACTAACGCGCAGTGAAAAATCCAAATCGTGCGTGAAGTGCTTCCCGAGAGCTCGCAGGGTCTTCGGGGTAAATCTGGCCGATAGGCGAATCCGCACCTCCATTCTGGAAGAAATGCAAACTAAAAGGCCCCTGTGAAAGACACCCAGCAAGACAAGCAAGACACCATTAGGATTTCTGGTTCCGCCAAGTAGTAGTACTCAGTAGCCGACATGGTAGGCTAGAGTCCATCGACAGCTTCCTCACCCACAACACACCAGATCGGGATTGTTAGCTAGTCCGACAGCTGTTTCTCACCCCTATCTTCATGTCTCCAGGCTGGAAGAGCCAGATCTGGCCACCAGCGGCTGATCCTTACTATATTAGATCAAGGATTCTCAACCTTGGGCTAGGGAGGGTGATAGCCCAACAACATCTGGGCACCGTAATTGGAGAATCTCCCTGCTAGAAATGCATCAAGCTGGGACTCTTCGTGTGCTACATTTTGAGTGTTTGATCCTGAATCCAGAGAACAGGAGAATCCACGCAGCATCCACTGTCTCCCCAGAGGAGGAGGAGAGTTGTTCTGGTGGTAGCAAGCATGACTCCCCCCAGCTAAGCAGGGCCTGCCCTGGTTTGCATTTGGATGGGAGACTAGAAGTGTGAGCACTGGAAGAGATTCTCCTCAGGGGATGGGGACCCTCTGGGAAGAGCAGAAGGTTTCAAGTTCCCTCTCCGAGTCTCTCCCAGCCCTACCTGAAGATGCTGCCAGAGCGAACCGGGGACCTTTTGCATGCAGACGTTTTCCCACTGGGCCATGGCCTTATCTCCTAAAGGGAATATCTTACAGTGCTCACATGTAGTCTCCTAGCCAAATGCAAACCCAGGCAGGCCCTGCTTAGCAGAGGAGACGCTGCATGCTGGCTTCCACGAGATCAGCACAGGCCCGAGTAGGATCACATTTTGGCAAACACACAGACTAGTGCAAAACAATACGTTTTTATTTTGTTCACAGTTAAACACAAGCAATTGCCTCGACGTATTAGAACATTCTAGTAAGGATAGCAAACACCCTCCATTTGATTTTTCTTTTCTTTTTTAAACGTTTTTAGCTCAGATTGTACCATTTCTCCTGTCTGCATTTCATATTTATGGCATTTCTTTTTTCTTTTTTTGTTCTGTTTTGTTTTTAAAAATGTAGATTGTTATCATGCTTACAAAGAAGCGCAGCAGGGAACAATATTAACCCTTTGACGGAGAGCTTTTTGAGATTTAACTAAAAGCAGTCAGCTGTTCTTTTAAAAAACCTCAATTTCCAGCTTTACCAATGAGATCTTTCCCCAACAAACTGCAAGAAGGTCACTACATACGCTACATCCATGATTCAAAGAGATTTACTGAACAATGGTTCCTCCATAATTTCTGCGGTCCATGGGGGGGGAAAAGAAATCCAAGACGCTGATGGTGGCCAACGCCATCAAGGTGCTCGCGTCCTTTTTAATAGAGAGAAAGAGGCCAACTCAACCGACAAGCGTGTGCAGGTATTTTGACGATTAAAAACAAAAAAGCCCCTTGGTAAGTGAACAGAAAAGACGACGATCTGTAGGGAATGGGTGGAAACGGAGTCCGTTTCATTCCCGCTACAGAACTGGAGCCAAATCCTAGTTGTTGTTGGAGGGGTGGGCGGGAGAAGAGCCAGAGAAGGCAAGGTGCAGCCGCGGATTTCGACGGGATCTGGTCTAGAGGAGCCACAGAATGAGGTGGCTTTGTGGACAGGACCAGCTCGGACTGCAGAGAAGGGGTGGGGGAGGAAAAAGCTATCTGAATGCCCACCTAAGACAACCTCCCGGCAAGCTACCATCTCAGGAAGCGACTTGCAGGGAGTTTAAACAAAATGGAAACGGATTCAGACATCGATTCGGAGCTCCCCAGTCCGAAACGGTACAGTCCCTCCCACCCTCTCAGGACTCGCCAGTTCCCTTCGGCTGCACATATAGACCAAGCCCCGTGGACTTGGGAATGGCTGGAAGTCTTGGGTTCTCAACCTCCACACTGCTGGGCTACCACTCCCATCATGGGAGTTGTAGTCCCAACCCAAAGTAGAGAACCCCCTGCATCGGCTTACTCCAGGGATGCTCAACTTTGGCCCTCCAGCAGATGTTGGCCTACAACTCCCATAATCCCTGGCTACTGGCCACTGCGACTGGGGATTATGGGAGCTGTAGTCCAAAAAAGGCTGGGGGAGGGGGCTACGTTGAGCAGGCCTTGCTTACTCCCTCCTTGCTACCATTGGCCGCCATGAACTCACACACAACCTGCACACGCCGTCAAAGTTGGCTGAATGTTCTGACCTGCCTCTCCGACAGAGAGACTCAAGGCTTTTGAGCACAACTACCCAAGCCCACCATTCTGAAACACGCACGAGAACTTCCATCCAAGATCCAAAGAAACAACAATGGGGGCGCTCGTGGACTCCTTAGAAATGTACAAAGAACCACGGAAAGGGAAACGGGGGGCACACAGGTCTTTGTGCGTGGGGACGTCTTAGCAGCCTCCTCTCCAATTCAACTGGCCGGGAGAGTGTTTTGTCGTTGGGAGAATTCTTGAAGAAGAAGAAAAGATATCCAGGCATTTACGAGACAGAAGGCTACGCTGTGAAGGCTACGGAAGAATCACAAGCTGTTGTTGGGAGGTCACACCAAACTGCCAAGGGATTCCAACATTTAATGCTTTTCCACCGGGGGAAGGGGAAGAGAAGAATTTGTTGAGAAGTTATGGGGAATGCAAAGGCATCCCACATCCAGACAAGATAGGAAAGAATCTTCCAAGAAAGAAAGAAAAGGAAAGATTCTTCCAAGAATCTTCCAGTTAGGAAGCCTTCCTGAAAAACCTGTGCAGCTTTTGCATTCCAGGAACTTCTGGCGGATATTCTTTTGGGGAGGAAAGAAATCCCCACCCAAAGCTAGAATCGGACCCAGTGGAGTCGCTCAGCTTCAGGACAGACCCCACACCTGACATTCTCTCCCCGCTCCAAAGTATCACTCTTCAGGGGAGACAGAAAGGCCTCCACCTCCAAGCCGAGCATTAGAACAGGGGTTTCTCAAGCTCAGGTCTTCAGATGCAGTGGGACCCCAACGCCTTTCCCATCGCGACGGGAGTCGGAGGCAAACCGCACCGGAAGACCCAGGTTCGAGAGCTCTCGCATGAGACTGGGCAATCATCAAGGAAGAATGAAACCATCTTTGGGTGGAAATGAAAGCCCGGGGTCTGGGACCAAGGCATCCTTTATAGGCAGATGACCCTCGGATGCGAAATTCCCAGGCAGTACAGGACTCCCTTAGGAGAGACTAAAATTTGCTTCTGGGAAATTCCCAAAGTCCCCATTCTCTACATACTTACAGACTGCGCCACACTCTAGAGAGAACCTTCACTACCTTCTCCACTCGGAGAGACAGACACAAAGGAGATCAGCTCAGTACCAGCTTAGCAGGCCAACTGCGGGAGATCAGGACATCTAGTGTTTTCACGGGACCTGGTGCCTCCCAGTGAGACATTCCAGTTTCTCAAAGAAGTGACAGAAATGTTAAGGACAGCACAGAGAGAGGATTGGGGTGGGGAGGGAGAGAAGTGTGATACTGAACGCTGACCAGTGTTTATTTAAAGGGTTTGCACCACTGCAGTAGAGTCCAGCCTACTCATAATGGTGAGGAAGGAAACGGGAATGGCCAAGGTGGCATCGGATGAGCCCACCGGACGTCCCGGGATCCCCTCCTTTCGAGGGAGTCAGGGATCCAAGTCACCTGCAGGGGGGAATTTGGGGGCCAGCTCCGAACCGAGGCAACGGGCACGTGGACCAGGAGCCAAGCAAGCAAGTCCCTCGAGAGGCACGTTTCTTCTTGTATTGCACACACGTTCACTGGATGCAGCCTCTGGGCCGGGGGGAGGCACGGGAAATTCCACCCCGCCAAAAACGTGTATGTCCTCAAGGTGGACTCAAAAAAAAGGGGGGGAAGGGGAGGGGGGAGGGCAGGGCCAGGCCGAGCTCTTGGCACCCCCAGACCCCAAATCCATCCCGCACCCATCCCGCCAAGTCCGTGCGCAACGGGCCAGGCTCTTCCGCACGAGAAGAACGACAGCTTTCCGCGAAAGAGGCCTCCCCGGGTGGTGCCAAGAATACGAAAAGTAACACTGATTCGATCCTCTTCCGGCTTAGCTGTGGCCCTGCTGGCATTCGTTGTAGTCCATGATGTGAAGCGGCCCGACGCGGCACTCCTGGCTCCGGGGCGAGGGCGAGGGTGGGGGGGCCTCGGGGCTGGGCGGGGCCTTGGCCACCGCCGCCGCACTGGGGTTGCGGCACAGTTCGGTCTTGAGAGTGTCACACAGGCCGCTGAGGGCCGCCCCGTCCGCGTCGCACTGACTCTCGCTCTTGTTGCGGAACAGCTCCCGCGCCTTCATCCCCAGGAAACTGTCCGAGCTGGGCAGGGAGCCCACCGTCAGCGGGCCGCCACTCGGGGACGGCTCCAGCAGCACCGACGCCTCCCAGCGGTTGTTGAACGGCCCGGCTCTCTGGCTGGCGGGCTTCTCGGGGGTGGACACCTCGCTACTGCTGCTGCTGCTGCTGCTGCTACTGCTGACCCCCCGGGCGCTGGGAGGCTTGGCCTCGCCGTTCCGGTCCAGGGCTTCTTCACTGCCTCCCGCGACGGAGTCTGTGCCGGCTTCGTTTGCGCCAACCAGCCTGGGGCAAAGACGAGAGACCAACGCACGACAAGTCAGCAGAACAGACCAAGACTTTGCTTGGAAGAAAGAAGGAGGCAGGCTCAAGGGAAACCTCAGGGGAGCTCATTTTCCTCCCCACTGCCCCTGAATTGGTCACCTTCAGCATATAGGAACATAGGAAGCTGCCATCTACTGAGTCAGGCCATTGGTCTATCGAGCTCAGTATTGTCTTCACAGACTGGCAGCGGCTTCTCCAAGCTTGCAGGTGGGTGTCTCTCCCAGCCCTATCTCGTTGGAGATGCTGCCAGGGAGGGAACTGGGAACCTCGATGCTCTTCCCAGAGTGGCTCCATCCTCTAAGGGTTGTTGTTTTTTTAATGTATTTTAATTGGTTTTAAATAGTTTTAATCATTTTTGAATTGTTTTTATATTGTTTTTAGCACTGTTTGAATCGTGGGTTTTATGTCTTTCAAAAAAGTTGGCGTGCACCGCCCAGAGCCTCTGGGTGGGGCGGTTTATAAATGGAATAAATGAAATATCTTCCAGTGCTCACACTTCTAGTCTCTCATTCATATGCAAACCAGGGCAAATCCTGCTTAGCGAAGGGGACAAGTCGTGCTTGCGAACACAAGACCAGCTCTCCTCTCCTAAGCACATTTTAATTATACCTCTCCAGACTCAAGACAACCACCACCACCAAAAAGGAATATAAGGAACAAATGTTAACCAGCCAAGCAAGTAAAGATGGAGGCAGCTCTGGGTTCAAGGTGGATGGTAAATATTTCCTTCTCTAACAGCAGACTTGTGAATGGCCCCTTGCTAGGCCGTGCAAAAATGGGGCCGTAGCTCAGGGGTAAAGCGTCTGCTTTGCATGCAGAAGGCCCTGGTTCCATCTCTGGCAATGCCTCCAAGTAGGGCAGAGGGGAAAAAACCCTGCCTGAAAGCCCTGGAGAACCACTGCCAGGCGACAATACTGAGTTGGATGCATCAATGGTCCGACACAGGATATGGCAGCTTCCTCTCTCCAAAGAGCTGGGCTGGAAACCTCCAGCAGAGAGGTTTGGTGTTTAAATCTCTCTGGCCATTGATGTGCCACAAAGGGCAGCGCCCACGTAGGCGGGAGGCGAGTGATATTGATTTATAAGCAAGTAACTGGAGGACGTATTTGCAAGACAGGCCTAAAGCGGCCGGGAGAAAAAGTCTTTAAGGAACCCAGGAAGCAGCTTTATACTGAGTCAGACCATCTAGGAACATAGGAAACTGCCATATACTGAGTCAGACCATTGGTCTATCTAGCTCAGGATTGTCTTCACAGGCTGGCAGCAGCTTCTCCGAGGTTGCAGGCAGGAATCTCTCTCAGCTCTATCTTGGAGAGGCTGCCAGGGAGGAAACTTGGAACCTTCTGCTCTTCCCAGAGCGGCTTCATCCCCTGAGGGGAATCTCTTCCAGTGCTCACACATCAAGTCTCCCATTCATATGCAACCAGGGCAGACCCTGCTTAGCTAAGGGGACAAGTCATGCTTGCTACCACCAGACCAGCTCTACTCCCATAGCTTAGTATTGTCTAGCTTAGTATTGTCTACACCAGGCATCCCCAAACTGTGGCCCTCCAGATGTTGCTGAACTACAACTCCCAGCATCCCTAGACACAATTTTTTTGTGGCTGGGTATGCTGGGAGTTGTAGTTCAGCAACATCTGGAGGGCCGCAGTTTGGGGATGCCTGGTCTATACAGACTGGCAGCGGCTTCTCCAACGCTGCAGACAGGAGTCTCTCTCAGCCCCATCTGGAGATACTGCCAGGGAGGGAAGCTGGAACCTTGGGCATGCAAGCAGATGTTCTACCACTGAGCTATGGTCCCTGAGGGGAAGATCTCACAGTGCTCACACTTCTAGTCTCCCATTCAAATGCAAACCAGGGCAGACCCTGCTTCGCCAAGGGAACAATTCACGCTTGCTGCCACAAGGCCAGCTCTCCTCCTGTACTTCCACAACAGCACCACGTTGGGGAAACAGGCCCCCCCCCGCGCATCAATCTTGATTTTTGGAACTGGGTTCAAATAACCTGAAGCACACACAGCACAAAAAGGATTCTTTCGCTACGAGCAAGCCAGCAGTCGTCTCCGTGCTGGCCGCCTTTACCTTTCTTCTGCCGTTTCCACTGGTTCCACTTTGGCATCTTCGAGTTTCTTCTGCAGCCTGTCGTTCTCCAGCCGGCCATGCAGATCCAAGATCTCCAACTCAAACGCCTGGGTAATCCTTTTCTGCACCTTGTACCGGCTTTCGACCGCCTGGAGCTGGCCTCTGAAGTACAGAAGAGTCCGTGTCTGTGGACACTCTTCACCCCACTGACCTTTGAGAAGTCCCCTTTCTGGGACAACAATCCCCTCCCGACTTACGTTCGCCTCGTACGTAATGAGAACCTCGTGATTCGCGGTTCCGAAAGGGTGTCTAATAAGACACCCGTTTCCCGTTGCCGTGGATACAATGGGGTTAAAATTCATGTATCCGCAGTTCTTAGAGGGCCAGAAGTGACCATGGAGGTCACTTCCACCCTCCATTTTGTCTGAAGGAGACATTTTGTGGCTCATCTCCTCACAAAACTGGACACCCCCACGTGATTTGTGGAGGCATTTCAACCTTTCGGGGGCATTCCTGGACACATGGGAGACCTGCAGAGCACGCCACTAAGGGTTTTCTTTGTTTTGTTTTGTGACATTCTGGGCCATTTAGGGCCACCCCCCTCCACCCTGGCACCTAACCCCCCTTTCCCCATAGCCGTAATGCCTCGTTACTCACGGCAGTAGCGAGGAACAGAACCCTTGTGAGTAACAAGGTTCTCCTGTACTTAAAACAAGGCACAGAAGCCAGCGCAACACCCTGCACAGGCTGAGGAATAGCTTAGTAGGTGAACCAGCTGGGGTCAACAGTACCGTCTGGGGGGACAAATGTTCCTTGTGGTTTTTTGACAGGGGCTATGGCCCTAGAGATGGAAAAGAGGGGATCGGGTGGCTTGTTGTGTGTTCTCGTGCTTACATTGTCCTGACCATCAGGTCTGTAGTGGCCAAGTTTACAATGGCATTTTAAGAGGGGTGGCTACACAAAAAACAGCCACCTAATGGCGCAGCGGGGAAATGACTTGACTAGCAAGCCAGAGGTTGCCGGTTCGAATCCCCACTGGTATGTTCCCCAGACTATGGGAAAACACCTATATCAGGCAGCAGCAATATCAGAAGATGCTGAAAGGCATCATCTCATACTGCATGGGAGGAGGCAACAGTAAACCCCTCCTGTTTTCTACCAAAGACAACCACAGGGCTCTGTGGGTGCCAGGAGTCGACACCAACTCAACAGCACACTTTACCTTTACACAAAAACTACTTTCAAAAAAATCAGCAGTCAGAGGATGTACAACCATTTGTTCCTTGTTACGCTGACCCTTTCCCTAGGTGCAAAAATGAATGCAATTTCACCCTAAGCTGTAAGTGGACCACAGGAAGCTGCCATATACTGAGTCAGACCCTTGGTCCATCTAGCTCAGTATTGTCTTCACAGACTGGCAGCGGCTTCTCCAAGCTTGCAGGCAGGAATCTCTCTCAGCCCACTCTTGGAGAAGCCAGGGAGAGAACTTGGAACCTTCTGCTCTTCCCAGAGTGACCCCATCCCAAGGGGAAGATCTTACAGTGCTCGCACATCAAGTCTCCCGTTCAAATGCAACCAGGGCAGGCCCTGCTTAGCAAAGGGACAACTCATGCTTGCTACCACAAGATCAGCTCTCCTCCTTTCAGACTTGCAACAATGCCATTACCCTCTCTAGCGGGGTAGACACTGGCAAAAAAAGCACTGTGAGCATTCGTCCCGAGATGGGGTACCAATGGCCAGCATTTGTGGGTCTGCCTCATGGACTTCACCATATCTGCTCACAGTAGGAGAGTTTCTTGATCTGAGTAAAGGGATTCACATGGTATTCTGGAGCCAATATATAGCGTCAGGCAGTGCCGCCATCTTGAAAAACAGCTAAGGTGGTCTGCTGCCCGCTTGCTGTTTTCTGAGCAGCTTCCTCCATTGTTAAGAAAAAACCCTTGTCTTACCGAGAGCCACAAACACACATACTCCCACCTTCCACAGAAACATCAGCCTCAAGCTGAACAACTCCATATAGAACTGAGCTTTTAGGTAGAGCCAGGTTAGGACCCCCTAAAGCAGGCCTGCTCAACTTCGGCCCTCCTGCAGAAGTTGGACTACAATTCCCACAATTCCTGGCTATTGGCTGCTGTGGCTGAGAATTATGGGAGTTGTAGTCCAAAAACAGCTGGGGGGCCTAAGTTGAGCAGGCCTGCCCTAAAGCCAGGGTGCTCAACTCTGGCCCACCTGCAGATGTTGGCCTGCAACTCCCATAATCCCAGGCTATTGGTCCCTGTGGCTGGGGATTATGGGAGATGTAGTCCAAAAACAACTGGGGGTGGCGAGGTTGAGCAGGCCTGCCCTGAAGGAAGATGTCGCCTACCTGGCTTGAAGTTTAACATCCTCCAAGTATTTCTTCTGCTCCAGGAGGAGGTGGTCTCTCTTGGCCAGCTGGGATTCCAGCTCCAGCATCCGCTTCTGAGAAGCCTCCAGCTGCTGGCTCTGCTGCTGGACGCAACACTTGGCTTTCTCCAGCTCTTTCCGGAAGGCTGCCTGCATGATTTCGACGTCCTGAGCCAGAGAGAGGGGAGGGTGTTAAGGGAAGGGGAGCACCTGGAGAATCCGTCCTCGCCAGAAAGTACAGATGACGAGGTGAACTGAGAGCAGGGACCACAGAAAAACTGTGGTCCCCACTGTTTTGTTTTTGTTTTTAAGATTGTGAGCCCCTTGGGGACAGGGATCCATCTTATTTATTTATTATTTCTCTGTGTAAACCGCCCTGAGCCATTTTTGGAAGGGCGGGATAGAAATCGAATCGAATGAATGAATGAATGAATATGCTACTTGGAGATGCTGCCAGGGAGGGAACCTGGGACCTTCTGCGTGCCATACAGATGCTCTCCCACTGAGTTGCAGCCCCGTCCCCGAAGGGGACTATCTTACAGCAGATGGCACTCCCATGGAGCCACCCTTCCAAATGCAAACCAGAGCAGACCTTGCTTAGCCAAGGGGACAACACCAAAGTATCAGGGATAGATTGCGAGCCCTTTGGGGACAGGGGACCCATCTTATTTATGCATTATTTATTTTTCTATGTAAACCACTTTGGGAACGTTGGTTGAAGAGCGGTATATACCTATTTGCCATATTCATATATATTTACACACAAGCCACGATCAAGGCCCAGCGATCTCTTTCCAAGTCAGTCCCTGAACTGCAGCCGAGCTGCCTGCTGCCCTCTCTTCCCCTTGAGTTTAGCAATCTTGAGGCCCTAAGTGGAAAATCCCCAGAGACCGAAACGCCGGGGCAGGCAACTGAACCGGAACCCGATGCGAGATCCAACCCAAATTCCACCAGGTCTGAATAGTGACTGAGGTTCGTCTTGCTCGCTTCCCCAACTGTGCCCTGTGCTTTCCCCGGAGAAGGGCCCTGCTGGCAGCAGAGAGCTGGAGCCTCGCCGGAAAACGTACCTTTGTGGTGTCAGAATGCTTATGCTGGAGCTGCTCCAGGTACAATTCATTCACCTCCCCAAGAACCAGAAGCTGCCTGTTCAAGAACTCCATCTGCTGCTGGACGGATTCACTGTTGGAAAGCTTGAGAGAGAGAGAGACAGAGCGCAGAGAAGAGAGGGTGTGTTTAACTGAAACACCACTCATCTTATCATGGTAACTGTTCAGACAATGGCAGCAAACGGCAAACCTGGGCCGTTGCTCAAGGTTATTGGGGACATACAAGTCAAGCGCCAAGGCTCAGCGAGCCCAATGGTGCTTTAGGAAGAGCGAGGATATCATTATCGGCAGACAGAACAGCAGGCGGTAGTTAGATGCTTCAAGCTACCCTCAAATTCCAGATTTCTTAGGGACATCGGAAGCTGCCTTCTACCGAGTCCGACCCTTGGTCCATCTAGCTCAGTCTTGTCTACACAGACTGGCAGCGGCTTCTCCAAAGTTGCAGAGGCAGGAGTCTCTCTCAGCCCTCTCTTGGAGAAGCCAGGGAAGCAATTGGAAACTTCTGCAGGCAAGGAGGTCAGTGCTCCTCCCAGAGCGACCCCACTCCCTAAGGGGAACATCTTCCAGTGCTCACATATATGTTCGTTCATTCATTCGATTTCTATACCACCCAAAAATGGCTCAGGGTGCTTTACACAGAGAAATAATAAATAAATAAGAGGGCTCCCTGCCCCCAAAGGGCTTACAATCTAAAAAGAAACATGAGAGACACCAGCCACAGTCACTGGAGGTACTGTGCTGGGGGTGGATGGGGCCAGTTGCTCTCCCCCTGCTCAAGAAAGAGAATCACCACATTAAGAGGTGCCTCTTTGCCCAATTAGCAGGGGGATACGTCTCCCATCAAATTTAAACCAGGGTGGACCCTGCTTAGGAAAGGGGACAAGTCCTGCTTGCTCCCACCAGACCAACTCTCCTCTCCTTCTATGATTATGACCCCCCCCCAAAAGCGCTCAACTTGTTTCTGAAGCAGCGCCAACGCATGAAGTCAGACTCAGGTCCCAAGAGGTTGTTGGACAACGGCCATTATGGCGCGGGGGGGGGGGGGGGGGCGGAGATGATGGGGGCTGCAGTCCAAGGACAGCTGAAGAGCTTTGTGTTGGGGATGTGCAAGGACAATCTGTGCATGCCTATTTCTTCAGGTTTCACGGACAACACTCACTGACAATTAATTCCCACCCATTCGCAAGCAAAGGAGTGTAGAGGGCAACGCGGAAAAAGTGGGCCGCCGAGCGGAAGCATCGCGGTGAGCCCAGGCGCACGATGAAGGGGCAACCTCTGCGCACTCACCTTCTGAGACATCTGGCTCAGCAGCAGCTCGGCGTGGCACACCTTGTTGCTGGCCTTCTTCAGCTGCAAGCGCAGAGCGGCCACCATGTTGCAGCAGTCTTCCAGCTTGGTCTGCCCAGAGAGCCACAGCCAAAGAGCTGGTTAGGCTAACTCAAAAGAGGACATCGCGGCCCCTGGGCCCCTGACAGACCCTCTCTCTCTCTTTCCAGGCTCCCAAGGCGCCGGCAGACCCTTCCCCAGAAGACCATCAGAAGCGGCCATACACCCTTGGTTCATCTAGCTCAGGATTGTCTACCCAGACTGGCAGCGGCTTCTCCAAGGTTGCAGGCAGGAATCTCTCTCAGCCCTACCTTGGAGATGCTGCCAGGGAGGGAACTTGGAGCCTAGATGCTCTTCCCAGAGCGGCCCCATCCCCTGAGGGAACTATCTTACAGTGCTCATATGTAGTCTCCCATTCATATGCAAACCAGGGCAGACCCTGCTTAGCTAAGGGGACAAGCCACGCTTGCTGCCTCAAGAGCAGCTCTTCTACCATGCAATCACTAAAACAGGGCAATCGCAGAGCAATGGACAGAGAATGGGAAGGCCTGCTGGAATTAAGAAGTCTTCTATGAGAACATAAGCCCAGCCCTGCTGGATCAGGCCCAAGGAGCCCCATCCAGTCCAGCACCCTGCTCCACACAGTGGCCCACCAGATGCCTCCGTGAAGCCCAACGGAAGTGGGCGAGGGCCCGCCCTCTCATCTCCTGCTGCTGCGGCTCCCCTGCCACTGGGATTGAGAGGCATCTTGCGTCTGAGGCTGGAGGTGGCCCACAGCCACCAGACTAGTAGCCACTGATGGGCCCACTCAAGTGTGAGCTGCTTCCTATTTCACTTGGGTCACAGCAGCATTCCTGCATGTCAGACCCATCTCTGAAGCAGCCCCAGGAACCTAGGAAGGTGGGAAGCTGCCTTTGACTGAGTCAGACCATCGGCCCACCAGCGGCTCCCAACCTGGGTTCCTCCAGACGCTGCTGGACTACAACTCCCAGCATCCCCAGCCACAATTCACTGTAGCGAGGGGGTGCTGGAGGAAGCCAGGTTGGGAACCTCTGGCCTACACTGACTGGCAGCAGCCCTCCCAGGTTCCAGGCCGGAGTCTTTCCCAGGCCTGCCTGGAGATGCTGCCAGGCATTGAACCTGGGACCTTCTGCATGCAAAGCAGATGCCCTCCCACTGAGACATGGCCCCCATCCCTAATATCAGGAGCTATAAATTATGGGGAATGAGGACATGTGTATAGGAACAGCCCTGCTGGATCAAGCCCAATGCCTATCTAGTCTAGCATCCTGTTTCAGACAGTGGCCCACCAGATGCCTCTGGGGAGCCGACAGGCAAGAGGGTGAGAACATGCCCTCTCTCCTGCTGCTGCTCCCCTGCAACTGGGATTGAGAGGCATCTTGCCTCTGAGGCTGGAGGTGGCCTATAGCCCTCAGACTAGTAGCCACTGATAGATCCGTTCTCCATGAATTTGTCTAAGCCCCTTTTAAAGCCGTCCAAGCTGGTGGTTGAAGTACTACAACTGCTACAACAAATATTTATATACCACTCTTCACCAAAGGCTCCCACAGGTAGGTAGGTATGTACACACAGAGATTTGGACACACCGGTAGATAGATCCCTGCCCCAAAAGGGATCAGTATAATGTGCTCCCTAAAGCTGTTCATGATTCAACATCTTTACCCACTTTCAAAAGAGCCCTTAAGACACATCTTTTTAGCCTGGCTTTTCGTAATCGGTGGGTGTTTTAAGTTCTTGTTTTAATTGTTGTTTTATTCTGCTTTTATTAGTATGTATTTTTGTGAACCGCCTAGAGCCTTTGGAGTCAGGCGGTATATAAATTAAATTAGATTAATTAAATAGAGACATGAGACACCAGCAATGGCCATCTCCTTGCTAAATATAGAAGAATCACCACTTTTTTAAAAAAAAGGTACCTCTTTGCTCAGTTAGCAGGGGCCTAGCGAAGACTAAGAAAGCAAGGGACGAAAAGGAGTTCCCACCCAACAAAGTCTCGCTACCTGTAGGCTATTTCCATCATCATCATCATCATCATCATCTTTGTTAGCTGCCCCATAACAAATTGTTCTGTGGGCGGCTCACAACACAGGATTAAAACATACAATGCGGCACATTAAATCACAACACAAAAATACAATCCACAACACAAAGCAGCTTCAGCCCACTCAAGATCACGGGAGCTGCCAAGAATTGAGCCTGCTGCAGCTGCTGCTTGCCTAGGCATGCAGGCAAGGGGCCACCCCCCCCCCACACACACACACTCTGGTGTGGGGAGCCGTCCGCCGTACCTTCAGCTCCTGGCTCTGGTTGTAGTACTCCTCCCGCTCGTGCTGCAGCTGGCGGATCTGGCTGTGGAGCTGGGCCACCACGCTGTCGTGCTCCTCCTGGGACCTGCGGTTCCGGGCCTGCTCCTTCTGCAGGCTGAGCTTCAAGCACTGGATGTCCTTCTCCTGCAGCCTCAGCTGGTCTTTCTGCCCGGAACCAGAAAAGTAGAAGTCAGGGCCTCGGTTTGCTCTCAGGTTGGGCTGACCCCAACCGGCAGGGAGCGACAGCCCTTCCGAGAAAGAAGCTACGTTTCGTATCCCGCGTATCGATTTCCCAACTCGGATTTGTGCGATCACCGTCGCAGCGTTCTCAAAATGTATTTGCCATCGCCTTCCGCCTCAAGCAGCGTTAAAACACAGTGCAAAAGCAAACACAACTAGACCAAACACAGCCAACGGCATCGAAAAGGGTTACAAATCAAGCCCAAGAAGTGACCAGCAATATCCAAGAGCTCAAATTAAAGGGGCAGTCTTCAATTCAGGAGGTTGCAAGGGGCTGGGAGGGGAGGGGAGGGCACCACTGTCCTCCAAGAGTGCCTTCACAGGCTGGGGGCAGCCACCGAGAAGGCCCTGATCCTTGTGCATGAGGACAAAGAGCACTCCAGAGATCTTCTAGAGTGGGCAGAGTCAACTGGGACCCAAAACTAAGGACACGAGGGCTTTAAAAAAGGATATTAGCCAGCCCCTTGAATTGAATCTGGAAATAAACAGCCAGCTATTGCAGCTCTGTCAGGATTGGGGTCCTGCGATCTCCCTGGTAGCTATTGCGGGGGGACTGTTTTTTGCGCTAGCTGTCATTTCAGAGGGCTCCCACATAGAGGATGCCTCCAAAACCCAACACAGAGCGGCCTGGTTGGATTGCTTGCCCTCTCAAACTTTGGCTCAAGCAGAATCTTCTGCCCCCACCGCTGGGGTTTCCGGTTAATCCATTCCTTGATCCAGGCCAGCTTTTGAGTGGGGCTTTAGTTGGTGCAGCGGGGAAGCAACTTGCCTAGGGAGCAAGAGGTTGCTGGTTCAAATCCCTGCTAGTCTGTTTCCTAGACTATGCAAAAGACCTCTATCGGGCAGCAGCGATATAGGAAGATGCTGAAAGGCATCATCATCTCATACTGCGCGGGAGGCAGCAATGGTCAACCCCTCCTGTATTCTACCAAAGACAACCACAGGGCTCTGTGGGCGCCAGGAGTCGACACCGACCCAACGGCACACTTTACCTTCGTTACTTTTAGTCAAGTCCTGGAGTAGAGGTGTGGCTAACAAACGGCCAGCAGGAAGAGCCCTAGAGGCAGACTGCACTTAAAGGTAAAGTTGTGCCGTCGAGTCGGTGGCAACTCGTGGCGCCCACAGAGCCCTGTGGTTGTCTTGGGTAGGATACAGGAGTGGTTGACCATGGCCTCCTCCCGCACAGTATGAGGATGCCTTTCAGCACTTTCCTATATCGCTGCTGCCCGATACAGGTGTTCCCCATAGTCTGGGAAACATAGCAGCGGGGATTCGGACCGTCACTTACCTCTCCAAATAATCTCTCTCTCTCATTAAACCCTTAATATTCCCGATTTTACTCCACTGCCTTGCCCTTGCAGACCACAACGCTTTCTTCTGGATTCAACACCACCCAGCCCCAAAAGGGCCATTTGTGCTCTCTCTTTATTATTATTTTTTGGTCTTAGGAATGCCAGCGCTGAACGGCTGTAAATGCACATCTTTAACTGGGCATCCATTTTACACCACACTGGGCCGTTCACACGATCAAGACGGTGACACCGTTCCTGGCAATCCCCTCTGCGGCTCGTAGCTGGACCGAAGTGCCTTCTGGCCAATCACACAGCAACCCGGCCCCTGCTGCGCAGACAGCGGAGAGAGGTGGAAAGGAGAGCGCCCGTACAGCGCCCCACAAGAGTTCCCTTCTATAACCCTGAGGACTAGATGCTTAAGAAAAAAATCCCTTACCATGCCAATTGGGGCCTGGAAGCCAAGCCCACAGGCACACGCGTTTCAGAAAAGCCGGCACAAGCTGCCGCCTTGTACCAGGTCAGGCTGCTGGACCATCAAGCCAAGCACTAGCCACCAGCTGTGAGTGCCCCCAGCCCTCTGGCCAGCAGAGCACCCCCCTCCCAGGTCTGCTCCCCCAAAAGTTCTATTCCCACGGCCATTTCTGACTAGGTAACAGCAGAAGGAGAGTAACAGAGCACTCCCTCCATTGCTTCACATCTCCATATCCCAGGGCAGATGAGTGACCTGCTTCTCTCCTAAGTGTGTGCCAGAAGAGGATCTGAGAGGATTGGTGGCCATTACAAATAAGGGCAGGCAAGTGAGCCGTGCCTAAACTTGAACGAATGGATGGATTTCATTATTACAGTCGAGGAGAGGAGAGGAGGGCTGGTGGTCGCAAGCATGAATGGTCCCCTTAGCTAAGCAGGGTCCGCCCTGGTTGCATTTGAATGGGAGACTCCATGTGTGAGCACTGGAAGATCTTCCCCTTAAGGGATGGAGCCGCTCTGCGGAAGAGCAGAAGGTTCTCGTTATTTATTTAGAATATTTATACCCTGCCCCTCCAGTGCACTACTGCTCAGGGCGGCTCACAGCAATAAGACAGGCACAGATACAATAAACGTACTAAAACTAACCAAATTAAAGGGGGACAAAGGTCAGATTAAAAATCACAATTATTAGGTTCAAATTAAAATTGAAAGTTATAAAAAAAATAAAGAACCTACCAGCGGAGCATTAAAAAGCCTCCTTAAAAAGGTGTGTTCTAAGATGCTTTTAAAAAAACACTGAGGGAGGGAGCAGGGCGAAGCTCTTCTGGGAGGGCGTTCCAAAGCTGAGGGTAGTATGGTCTACCCAGACTGGCAGCGGCTTCTCCAAGGCTGCAGGCAGGAGTCTCTCCCAGCACGATCTTGGAGATGCTGCCAGGGAGGGGACTGGGGACCTCGATGCTCTTCCTAGAGAGGCCACATCCCCTAATAAGGGGAATCTCTTGCAGCGCTCACCCACGGAGTTTCCCATCCAAATGCAAACCAGGGCAGACCCAGCTTAGCAAAGGCGACAAGTCACGCTTGCTAGCCCAACAAGACCAGCTCTCCTCCTCGACCTCTGTTGAACTCCTAGTTTGCGGCGCTTGAGGACACCGCCAGGCCCTGGGAGGCGCTTTGCTCACCATCGCAGCATTGTGCTCCTCCAGGGCAGCCGCTCTGATGACCTTCCGCAGCAGCCGCCGGTTCCGGAGGGCGTGCTGTTGCCTCTTGAAGCGCTCATAGAGGAGCTGGTTGTGCAGCAAGTGCAGCTGGTTCCGGAGGGTGTGGATCTCGTCCGAAGGGGGGGAACCTGTCGGGGCCACAAAGGCGGATGCTCAAAGCCCACAGAACCGTCTGCCTGGCGTGGCCCAGGCCCCCTGCCAACTGGAGACGCAGACGCCCAACTCAAATCAGTCTGGCTGATCGGCCCGCAACAGATCACAATACAAAGAAGACGTCTGAAACCCGAAGCTTCGAACCCATAAACGGAAAGCCTGGTTAACCAGGAATGTTTTCAGGTCCTTCTCAAAACCATTCAGGGAAGAGACAGCTCTCATTTCGTTAGGAAGCGTCCTCCAGAGTCTGGATGGGGCAACCCCAGAGAAGGCCTGCGTTCGAATCCAGACCTCCCCAGGTGATGTTAACTGGTGTCAGGGTTAATGAAGAAGGCAGCATTCTCTTAAATACCTCGGTCCCAAGCCGTTCAGGGCTTTGTGGGTAAGAAGCAGCACTTTGTATTCCGCCTGGAAACTTATTTGCAGCCGGCATCGTTCTTTTGAAATGGGTGTAAAGTCATTCCTTGCCAACTGCAAGGGTTTCAGTCCCAGGAAAACATCACAGCTGGCAAGCAATTGGAAAGCACTGGAAATGGGGCTAGGGGAATCGCGGTCATGAAAAGACCGAAAAAGAAAAAAAATTCACCCAGTATCTTTTGAAATCACAAAGAGTCAGCAAGAAGAGTGAGGAGGGAACCCTAAAATCACCCTGGAACCCCCGGAAAATCGTGAAGCCCCCCATCACAAAAAGTCTCACCAAACCGCAGATACTTAGGTTACGGTAGGTGAGACCTGTCACCGTTTCCCAGTCGCAGACAGTCAAATCCGCAATTGGGAAAACCGTGGTTGGTACGGGGTGGCTGTAATGTGATCTCTTCGGGCAGCCCTGGAGACCAACCCGGCTGCTGCATTCTGTATGTTAATCGGCAGACGAGCAGGGTTTTAAAAAGAGACACAAAATACATACCACATTTGCCTGAAGAGAAGACTCTGAATTTAAAATGTTTTAAAGATACAGGTTAAATACAAGTACCGTATTTTATGGACTATAAGACTCACTTTTTTCCTCGAAAAATATCCGCCAAAATTCAGGTGCGTCTTATGTGTTTTAACAGTTTAATATGTTAAAACTCTGAAAAACTGGATTAAAATTAAGGTGCGTCTTATAGTCCGTAGCGTCTTATAGTCCGTAAAATACGGTAATACCTGTATTTACTCAAAAAGAAAGAGGTCTCCGAATTTAAGACGACCCCCTAATTCCTAATATCAAAGGACTTGCTTCAGATAAAGTATATCTGGCAGTTCTCGAAGAACTTGACTAGCTTCCAGATGACAACTCTGCTCTGATTTTGCCATGTCTCAAATAGTAACTCCCCAGTGGTCAGATACTGGATACCATTGCAGCAAAACTGTTCAGAGATAGAACACAGCCCAATTCACCTCCGGACAAAGTACATCCACACAAGGACTAAAAAGCAGGCAGGCCTGAAAAGTTCCTTTACCTCCAAAGTGAGTCCAATCAGCCGATTTGCTTGGCAAGGGTAATCTGGAAAGACAGACAAAAATGGGGTTTTATTCCAGACTGCAGTAAGAACGGGGCAGGAATGGGCCTCCGTCTCAGAGATGTGGGTTTGTAGCAGAGAAACCAAGTTCTGTGACTAGGAAGATCCATCACCCACAGAAGGAATGATCAAAATCAAGCATCTCTCATATACCACTGGCCAGTTCTTGCATAAGGAGTTTATTATTTGCTATATTTATGTCCCACTCTTCTGCCAAGGAGCCTGCTTATCCTCACAACCACGCTCTGAGGAAGGTTAGGTTAAGAGGGAAGCAACTGGCCCAGAGTCAACCGATGAGTTTCAGGGCTGAACGGGGATTTGAACTCGGGTCTCCCAGGTCCTCGTTCAACACTCACCACTACATCACGCTGGCTCCCTGAGATTTTGCTTCTTTTGGATTTCTGGCCACTATAGAATACCAGAGAGGACAGGGAGAGGTTTTGGGTCCCCAGATGAGGTTGGAACTACAACTCCCATCATCCCCTGGAGATTGCTGGTCAATGACCGAATAAACATATATACATACATATAGTAATATATACATACATATGTGTGTGTGTGTGTGTGTGTGTGTGTGTGTGTGGATGGATAGATAGATAGATAGATAGATAGATAGATAGATAGATAGATAGATAGATAGATAGGTCATCCCCTGGAGATGATGGGGGTTGTAGTCCAGCAACATCTGGGGACCCAAGTGTGAGAAGCCCTGCTGTATCAGATATTCTGCTTATGCCAGCCTCTTAGCACAAGCAGATCTTATTCGGAAGTACAAATAACTGCACTTCAAGGAATACAACCAGGAAGCTCGCACGATGTTCTCCATTCATGACCGTACCACTGCAGAATACAGGTGGGGCAAATGGCTGCTGGAACACATGCAAAACTCCTCCTCCGCGAGGAAGGAGGCCAGGCGAGAACTCTTCTCCTCGGCATCCTGGTTTTGTATGCACATGGAGTTCTTATGAAAAGGATATGCCAACATTTGACCTACAGCTGCAAGTGGTATAGTACAGCAGTATTATGCTGCACCAGCTTGGCTGGGCACAAAACATCTGCGCCTCCTGATGAAGTATCTATTTCTCTTTAGTTCGTCACCGTCTTCTTCCCCACCCACCCACCCACCTCTGTTTCCCCCCGCCCGCGCCGCCGTCCCCACCCTCAGCACTTTGCCCATCTGCCACCGCCATTTTGTTTCTCTGCCGGCCACCACCATTTCCTTCCCGCCCGCTCATCCCTGTTGCTCTCCAGCAGCTGCTCACGAACTCTCGCGAGAGCTGCCACAGATGGGATTAGCGACGGGCAGGCCCAAGAGAAATAGATATAAAGGAGCTATTACAGCATCATCCACATGCATAGACATTCCATCAAGAACGGGATGGGCTTACAATCTATTCAGACAGAAGGGAGGGGGAAAGGGGAGTTGGCCAGAGATCAGTGGCAGAGCACCTGCTTTGCACACAGAAGGCCCCAGGTTCAATCCCTGGCAGCATCTGCAGGTAGGACTGGGAGGGACTCCTGCCTGGAACCTTGGAGGAGCCGCTGCCAGTCAGTGCCCAGCCCCAACCCCTTAAATCCTCCATCCCTGCTGCCTGTAAAGTGCGTTGAGAACTCTTCTGCTGAAAAGCTGTGTATAAATATTCATGCCATATATATGGATCATCCCTGGTGTGCATGTGTTACTGGAGTGTGTGTCTAAAGATGGTGCAAGCTGAAGGCACCTTTCCCCCTCAGGATGGATAGATATACGTTTATTCGGTCGTTGACCAGCAAACATTTACAATCAACCAGTACGTATTTTACAAATAATATAACAAAACCTGGCCACAACAGAGATAATATCAGATTCCCCCTCAGGAGCCAAAGGGGCAGCGACAGTCTTGAGGGAGTATTCTTCAAGTTGGGACTCCCCCTGCTCTTTTTGTTCAAGCCCTCCTTTCCGCTCTCGCCACTAGCTCCGCCCACCTGGTTGTCTGTTAACTACCTTCCGAGTCCACAAACATTCCGCTCCATCGAGTTACCCAGGACAGTGTTTGTGGGGGGAGGGGATTTCCCACCTCGTTTCCTTCAGATCTTTGTGGAAAGTCATAATCTGTCGTTAACCCCGAATCTCCTGGTACCTCCCTCTTGCTCCAGTTCTGCATCAGTAAGGAGCATAAAATTTCCAGCTCTTTTGGAAAGAAATATAAGGTAATAACGGCTCTACTGACACGTACTTGTTAAGCTCTTTGCTGTGGGCGTCTGCTCCGTGCTGTATCAGCCTATCGAGCACTTCCAAGGGGGAGGTGAAAGAAAAGCCATCTTCATCTTGACTCCCCACAGCTCTCTTTAGCAACTCCTCCGTCTTTTTACTGGCTAGCAGGCATGCCGTCTTGGGCCAGGCCATCTCAAACAGGTGCTCGTAATGGGAAGGCAGCTGATTCTCCAACCCGGTTTTCCGGCGCGCCAGGATCTTGCAAGGACTGGGGGTGAAGATGCCCATCTCTGTCCAGGCCTGGCTTCCCCTGGTCCCGGCAAGAGGGTCCTCGGAGTCTCGGCAAGGCCGGTCGATGGGCATGAAGGCTCGCTTCGGCATCTCCTGGCCGCTCTCGGGCCCGGACTGGTCCAGGCACATCAGGGAGGAAGCCTCCGCGTTCAGGACTTGCCCGTGGACGCTCGATTTCTTCTGCGAGTCAGAGAGGCTCTCGTTGGAGTGGTAAAAAGGAGAGTCAAATCCCCCCCGGGGCATCCTGAGCTCACCATCTGTGGTGGTGATCTCTGAGATCTCTTTCAAAATGGCATCTGAGAGAGGCAGGCGAGAAAGAAGCAAAATATCAGTGCACGTGGGGGGGGGGGCGGGAATCTGTGCCCTCCTTGGCTACCACTGCAAAAGGCGGACACCGGAAAGAATCTGGAGTCACTCACGTTCGCTTTCTCATAGCATTCTTATATTTCTGAGAGCTACCATCAGGCTCATGCTGCCCTTCAAGATTAAGACTGCACCAGGGGAAAATGGTACAAGAACCTGTATGTTTTTAAATCATTCTATTCAGGTATTCTGCCTTAGGGATGTGCGAGCCAGCTCGATTCGAACCATGGCTCAGGCAGTCCGAGTCTGAACTGGACCCGCCCTCGAATCCGAACCGGCCGAATCAATTCCCGGCACCCCCCTATTATTTTGGCTTTGCTAGGCGTGGGCAGGCAAGAGAAGTGAAGCCCCACCCCTGGAAGGTCTTACTCAGCTACCCCTTCGGTTTAGGAACACAGGAAGCCACCTTCAACCGAGTCAGACCCTTGGTCCATCTAGCTCAGGACTGTCTACACTGACTGGCAACGGCTCGCCAGAGTTTCAAGCAGGAGTCCCTCCTAGCCGTACCTGGAGATGCTGCCAGGGAGGGAACCCGAGACCTTCTAAAAGCAGATGCCTCCCACTCGGTCTAAGGGGGGGGGGGGAATATTACAGTAGGCAGTGCTCACGTCACCCATCCAAATGAAAATCAGGGCAGGCCCTGCTCAGCATAGGGGACAATTCATGCTTGCTCCTGCAAGACTGGTTCTCCGCTCACTCCTCTACCAGATTCCAGCAGGCTAGGCTTACACACTTTCAAGTTTTCTTCACCGCCATAAGGGCTAGGAAGTTTGGGATTTTAAAAAGATTTTTTAATTTTTAAAGAAAATCAGATTTCCAGCAGCAACACCTTGGATCCGGCACTGCTGAGGAATAGTGGCACGCCTGTGGATGACAATGTGTTGGCTATGGAGGAGTTCCTAGCTTACAGCATTCCGCCATGCCAGGGTGCCCATTTGGTAGCCTCCAACTGGCTTCCACCCCACTAAGGCAACATTCGAATCGGGAACACCTCGGCACACAGCCCGCTCTCTTTGCTCCAGGACACCAGCTCTCAGGCCCCAAAGCCAAGGCCTCTCGGCCCGTTCGCTACCTTCCTCGCGGTCCTTCTCACTGCCGTCTTCAAAAGAGGCCTCCAGCTCTCCCGAGATGCCAGGAAGATCACTTAACATTACCGAACTTTTACTGCCCTGGAAATCTAAGGGAGGGAAAAGCCAAAAGCTAGACGTAAGTTAGACTTAAACTAGCAACATCACCTCTTTGATGCAATGTGAGTCCAACACACACGGGCAGGCGGCCCACAAAGTCTCTCTTCTAAGCACTTTGGCCACAAAGCCTCTTGTCCCCAGTCCTGTCCCATCCAGTTTGCTGGCCGGTTTGTCCTTTCCACTTGGAAGCCCCCTTTGAAGGAGTTGTCCCCTGCTAACTGAGCCAAGAGGCACCTTTTAAAAGTGGTGATTCTCTTACTGAGCAGGGGGAGAGCAACTGGCCCTGTCCGTCCCCAGCACAGCAACCCTCCAGTGGCTGTTGCTGGTGTCTCTCTTAGGTTTCTTTTTAGATTGTGAGCCCTCTGGGGACAGGGAGCCCTCTTATTTGCTTATATTTTTCTGTGTGAACCACTTATGTGCAGCTGCCTTTGTATGTAGTCCGGAAACTGCACCTGGTGCAAAGTGTAGCAGCCAGGTTGGTCTCTGAGTCATCTCGAAGGGACCATATTACTCCTATATTAAAAGAACGGCACGGGCTCTCAATGTGTTTCCAGGCAAAATACAAAGGGCCGGTTATAACCCATAAAGTCCTAAACAGCTTCGGCGCAGAGTATTTAAGAGAACGCCTTCTTCATTATGAGCCCCACCACCTACTGAGATCATCTGGCGAGATGCCACCAGCTTATCTGATGGCTACTCAGGGACGGGGATTCTCCGTTGCGGACTATGGAATGTGCCCCCTTCTGAAGTGAGACCCTCCCCACCTCGGACAACTTTTTAAATGGCTGTAAAGACACATGTATTCAGCCAGGCTTTGAAATTAGACTTCTAGAATATAAAACTTTTTTTTAAAAGTTTGCAAACCACCCAGAGATGTAAGTTTGGGGCAGTATATAAATCTAAATAAAAACAACCATCGTTGTAAAGCGGTATATAAGTATTCGCAGTAGTAGCTTCAAGGTAGCTCCAGTTACTAGTGTGAGTTGCCACAATAGTGGGCCATACAAAGCCGCCACACCTGTGAGTGGGACATTAAAAAAATCGGGAGAAAGAACTGCCTCCTGCACAAAGCCCCACCTCTCCTAACCAGGGTTAACTGCGAAAGAACTGCCTTTAAACATTCGTATGGCTTAGGTGAAGACATTATGGAGTAACTATGGATTTACAGAGACTAACATTTACTGTGGCATAAACCCTCGAGAATTGCAGTCCATCAGGTGCAGAAGTGTTATCCTGAGTGTGGCGCTGTGCCAGAATTCCACGGGCAGAGTTCTGCGCGTGGCGGCGGCAGCGGCGTGTATATGGCCGCCAGGCATGCACAGTGGCCATGGGCATCCCGCCACCGCACACAGACCTCTGAGTGTTGCACCGCACCCGGAAAATCAGCAGCGGAGCAGGTAAAGACCTGCTTTGCTCAGGCTTAAAAAGGTACTGCTCCCTGCCCCACCAAAACATGCGCGCACATCCATATATGTGGTGGCGGCCGCCGTAATTCTTAATACTTGCGCATGTTTTCGGCCCAACCACAGAAAGGGGGAGCTGGGCAGTCCGGTTTTCAAAAGCAAGAGGGGCATATGAGGGAGGCTTCTCTCTCTCAGCAGGGCAAAACTCGCTCAGAAAAAAACAACAAATGCACATGCGCATGCGCGCGCGCACACACACACACACACACGGGCCCAACTGTGAAGCAGAGAAAGACACACTGGGGAGAGGGGTTGGGAGAGGCTATTCGGGAGGCAATGCTTACCCAAACTTTTCATGCTGTTCACCACATTTTGCTGTCGGGATAAGGAAGGCCTTCCAAGATCCAGTTTTTCCTCCTAGAAGAGAAGGTTCGATGCATCGATTTTAATACCGCCAGCATTTCCTAGTCCGATAACTGAGATGCATCCCCGAGACACAAAAGAGTGACCTGCCCCCAGCCCAGGCCGACTGGAAGGAGGTGAGGCCAGAGCCGTGGGTCATGCCGAGAGACAGCAGGCAGCCCGCTCTGCGAGTGGGGTGCTCAGGCGAGCCTTTCGTTTTCTTGTTGCACACCAGCTGTTCCCCCATAACGTGGTTGGGTCCATCACCACAACGTCTGGGAATGCCTGCTCTTGCCCTGGTGTTCACCAACAAGGGGTTTTCAAGGCACAGAATCCCAACACGGAGTTAGGTCTAACCAAGTTGGCCGACAACCCCTCAACAGCCTTTGGCCACTGTGGCTGGCAAGGATGGGAGTTGTAGGCCAACGGCATCTGGAGACCCAAGTCTGAGCCCATGTTTATCTACCATGAAGAAGCATCTGCATGTGTGTGTGTCCCTCTCTCTCTCTCTTTCTCTGTGACAAAAACCACCCACAAAAAAGATCTTCTAGTACACAACTGCTTCTAAGAACCTTTGAAAGCTCAAAATGCATCAGGCAGTAATTGAATAAAGAACTGATTAATATTTATTCAGCCTCTTTGGGATATTCCCCACCCCCCAGCCTTTCTGACCCCGGCCTCCAACTGCAGCCCTCCAGCTCTTGCTGGACTACAGCTCCCATCATCCCCAGTCAACGGCCAGTAGCCAGAGATGATGGGAGCTGTAGGCCAATATCTGCAGGAAGGCCGCAGTGTGAGACTCCTGTCTTAAGGCGGCGAAGCCCTGGGGTGGAAGCCCTGCTTGCCTGAGCAGTTAACAGTTTCGCCTTTACCTTCTTGGGAAGAGCCGCGGCGGCGGAAGAATCTGAACCGTGGAAAAACTCATCTGAAATGCACAACGGAGGGGGAGAGGTGGCGGGCGTTCCTAAAGGGGTTCCTTTCCCAACGGCTCCACAAGAAGAGAAAGAGAATGCCCAGTGAAACACACTTGAAAAGGCTGCAAGGTTCTCCCCAGCATCTCGAGCAGGGGTGACCAACTGCTGGTCTGCAGGCCAGATGTGGCCCGTGGAGCTCAACAGACCGGCCCCGGAAGCACCCTGGAATGACCCGCCATGTTTCCTTCGCTGCCCCGCATGAAGGTGGCAGTAGTACTTCCCTGGCTTGCTAGCCTGGCCCTGGGAAAAGCCACCACCACGCTTGCTCGGCTTCCTTCCTTCGGAAGCAGGAGCCGAGGGTTGCTTTCTTCGCCCACTGCTGCCATGATCCTCCCCTCCTCCTTTACGGCGGGAACTTCAGCGCACAAAGCGCTAGCCCAGGAGAGGACGAGGGAGGAGGAGGAGGAGGAAGGCAGCGGCAGGGGGAGACTTTTCTCTTTGCAGAGAGAGGAGGAAGAAAGGAAGAGAGGGAGGGAGGAGAAAGAAGGGTGCGTAGAAGGGAGGGAGAAAGAGCCGCTCTGCTTTTATGGATTCGATTTCTATACCGCCCTTCCAAAAAGGGCTCAGGGCGGTTTACATTAACACAAAACCAAAATCAACTATTAAAATCAAACACTGTAAAGACGACATAAAACCATTATTAAAACTATTAAGACAGTTTTCAAAACTCTGGAAAACCAGGCCAAACCTTTATGGTTTAAAAAACAGTTTAAAAACCCTGGAAGGCCAGGCCAAACAGACAGGCCTTAAGGGCTCTCTGGAAAGCCAATAATAAACTCTGTGCCGCTGTGGGAAACAGGATGCTGGACTAGATGGGCCTCCTTGGGCCTGATCCAGCAGGGCTGTTCTTATTATGTTCTAACTCAGATGACGGATTTCTGCCGGGAGTGCATTCCACAGCCCAGGAGCAGCTACAGGGAAGGTCCACCTCTGAGTCGCCACCAGACGCGCTGGTGGTAACTGAAGACGGACCTTCTCAGATGACCTTAATGTGTGGTGGGGATCATGCAGAAGGTGGTGCTCTCTAAGGTAACCTAAGCCATTCAGGGCTTTAAAGGTAAAAACCAGCACTTTGTATTTTGCCCAGAAACGTATCAACAGCCAGTGCAACAGTTTCAAAGCAGGCATAATATGGTCTCTCCGGGTTGCCGCAGAGAGCAATCTGGCTGCCGCATTTTGAACTGACTGAAGTTTCCGAACTACATACAAAGGCAGCCCCATGTAGAGCGCATTGCAACAGTCAAACCGGGAGGTTACCAGCGGATGCACCACTGCTTTGAGGTCACCCTTTTCTTGATTATGCTTTGGAAGAGCCAGCGTGGCGTAGTGGTTAGAGTGCTGGACTAGGACCGGGGAGACCCGAGTTCAAATCCCCACTCAGCCATGATACTAGCTGGGTGACTCTGGGCCAGTCAGCCTAACCTACTTCACAGGGTTGTTGTGAAAAAGAAACTTAAGTATGTAGTACACTGCTCTGGGCTCCATGGAGGAAGAGCGGGATATAAATGTCATCATCATCATCATCATCAGAATGCGTGTTAAAAATCTGTTGAGAACAATAGCCGTCAAAATTGAGATCAGCAGCCAAAATATGAGGGTTATGTTCAGCATTTCTTCTAAAAATATATATTTTAAAAATCACAATCTTTCCCTGAGAATATTCTAGTGCAAAAAGTAGTGCTTTCGGCTAATTTAAGTGGCAGGGCAAGGGAGAGAGGAAGAAAGGAAGAGAGTGGGAGAAAGAGGGGGGAGGAAGGGGAGGACGTAAGGTGGCATGAGATTATGTGCAGACCCCCAGAGGTACATTAGAATCAAACTTGGCCCACCACCCAATTGAGTTTGACACCCCCAAATCTAGAGAGTAATCTCAGCACTTCAAGGGAAGTGATTCCATTTTGGGTGCAAGGCTGAACAAAGAGGACCTGAAACAGTGGACCTACCAGGGGTGTGAAAGAACTTGCTGTAAGGCTGGGAGGAGGTCTGCGAGGACTCCAGAGCAATTCCAGGGGAGGTGGGGGGAGTGGCCATGCCACACACAGCAGACGGGCTCCAGAACGCGACCTGAAACAAGAGGGGGGGAGTGCCAAACGTACGCAAGCCTGGAATGCATCCCGCACTCTCGGGCCAAGGCTGAACCACGTTACCTGCTGAGGCTCAGAGGACAGACAGGAGGGCTGAGAATTCAAGATCTGAGGTAGCTGCCCTGAGACTTGTGAGAGCGTTAGCCGAGAAGCAGGATAAGGGGTAGACGTTGATGCCCCTGGATTAAAAAAAAGAGAGAGAGATAAAGTTAAATTTAAAAGGGGGGAAATAGGGGAGAGGGAGGGAGCATTATGGCTTCCAATGTCAAAACTCTATTTAAAGCTTCAGCTGGTCACACAGAATGAGCCTTAAAATCCTGAATCTGACACGGTTTTCAACACACAGGGGTCTACTCCGGTGTTCCCTCTAGGTGTTGACCATGTTTGTTTTCCTGGAAAAGGAAAAGGAAACATTGCCTGGGAAATGTTTGCCCAGGAAAACATTGTGAATAACTTTACCTACTCAAGATTTGCCTCTCAAGGTGAGCATTGCCTCGAAATGCGCAAGGCAACATTGAACCACTTTTATGAAAGTGTACCAATAAAAACACATTGAGAAAAATGCATCGGCACCTTGGGAGTTCTTCCCTGTTTTTGCCTTCCATTTGTTGGTGCTGTCTCTTTTCTCTCTCCCCACCCACTGCCCAAGCGTCAGCTGGTCCAGATTGTTGCCAAAAGGATGCTTATGGGCACCAATCACATCATGAGTATTACACCCATCCGGTGGCAGCTTCACAGGTTATCAGTTTGCTTGTGGGCTAGGTTCAAAGTACTGGTTTAAAGCCCTACACAGCTTGGGCAGAGGATCTGTCAGACCACATGACTCTGCCAGAGCCCTTCATTCTACATCATGGACCCCACTTGCAGCCCTGTCACTGGCCACAAGCCGGATGGCGGGGAACAGATACAGGGTCTTTTGGGTTGTGGCCTCTCGGTTCTGCAATGCCCTCCTGGACGAGCTTTGCCATGCTCCCTCCAGTTTTTAAGAAACTATTAATGACTCATCTTTTTAGGGACACATTAGAAACCTGTCCCAGTGGTTTAATTTGTAAATCTGATTTTAATTGGGTCTTCTTAAGAATTGAATTCTATCTACTTTATATTGCTTAACTTGTTTTCTTGTCTGTGAGCCAGCCCGACTTGTATTGTACTAGATGGGCAGCTTACAAGTATTGTTAAATAAATAAGATGGGCGGGAGAAGCGTGCACTCCCGGGTCTGGATCCCCATTTGCACATTCCAGATTGCTGAGACCCAGTGTGGCATCGGCTCTAGACCTCAGCGACTCCGAGATCTCCTCTGAGGAGAGCTGGTCTTCTGGTAAAGGTAAAGTGTGCCGCCAAGTCGATTTCGACTCCTGGCAACCCTGTGGTTTTCTTTTGGTAGAATACAGGAGGGGCTTACCATTGTCATCTCCCATTCAGTATGAGAGGATGCCTTTCATTACCTTCTTCTATCGCTGCTGCCCTATATAGGTGTTCCCCATCGTCTGGGAAACAGACCAGCGGGGATTCGAACCAGCAATCTTCTGCTTGTTAGTCAAGCATTTCCTCGCTGCATCACTTAAGGTGACTGGTAGCAAGCATGAATAGTCCCCTTTGCTCTGCCCTGATTTGCATCTGGACGGGAGACAACATGCATGAGCACTGTAAGATGCTCCCCTTAGGGGATGTGGCCATAACCCAGGAGAAGAGCACCTGTCTGCTTGCAGGCAGAAGGTTCCAAGTCCCCTCCCTGGCAGCATCTCCAGACAGGGCTGAGAGACTCTCCTGCCTGTAACCTTGGGGACGCTGCTGCCAGCCTGGGTAGACAACGCTGAGATAGATGGACCAATGGTCTGACTCAGTATATGGCAGCTCCCTATGTACTCTGAAGGGCTGTTCAAAGATCTTTGCTTTTTGGAGGCAAGCTACACAACGTTACCTAAGCTGCTGTGCGGGGAAACGTAAGGGCTGGCGCCAGGGTCTGCCGGACGATGCTGCAAGCGGGAGCAGCCCTGCTGGGATGCGGAACAGTAGCCATCTTCATAGGACGCCTCGGCTGGGTCCAGGGAGATTTTGGCACATTCGATCACAACGTCGTGCGTTTCTAGTCTCTTCCACCTGTTTCGGACCCAAGCAGCGCTTGTCAGTTTTCAGCCACTACAGAGTGTGATGCACACGTGTGAGAGGGGTCTTGGGAGAAATTGGGAAGAGTCTTTTTTTTAAAACAACAGCTTCACAGATAGCCTAACGTGCTCCAAAGTGGACGAGAAACATGCAGGAAAGCTCTTGCCTTCACTGACTCAATCAGCTGGGGTGGCAAAACACACACAAGGTCAGCGTTAGGAATTTTGAGGAAGAGATTGAAAAAAGGAGCAGATAGCATAAGGGAGGAGAGCTGGTCTTGTGGCAGCAAACAGGAATTGCCCCCTTGGCTAGGCAGGGTCCATCCTGGCTTGCATTTGAATGGGAGACTACATGTGTGAGCCCTGGAAGATATTCCCTTTAGGGGAGGGGGCCGCTCTGGGAAGAGCACCTGTCTGCTTGCAGGCAGAAGGTCCCAAGTTCCCTCCCTGGCAGCATCTCCAAGGTAGGGCTGAGAGAGATTCCTGCCTGCCTGCAACCTTGGAGAAGCCACTGCCAGTCTGGGTAGACAATCCTGAGCTGGATGGACCAAGGGTCGGACTCAGTATATGGCAGCTTCCTAAGTTCCCTTTCACGGTCTCAGCCCTGCAGCTGATCTGGAGGAACTGAAGGAGCAGAAGTGGCAAGGGGGCGGGGCTCCCCGACAGGCAAGCCAACCAATCCCTTTGCAGCCCCAGAGGCACCAGTGGCTGTGTCCGGACTGCCAGTCTCCATGCCCACGATCACTTCCTCCTCCTGCAACCCCTGCGCCAGTGGGACACCCCCCCCCCCCACACGCCAGGTGCTGTGAAGCTGAAACAAGGTGGCATCTTCACAGTGTCTTGAGGGCCACGACGCCTAACTCAAGAGTGCCTTAAGTCAAGGTCCGCCTGCAGCCACCTCTGGCTCTACCCGGCTCATCTCAAAAGAGAGAAGACGGTCGACACGGACGTTCGGATACCTGCGAGGGTCTAGCTCGTGATCCTTGGAACCAGTCACCAGCTCGGGATGGATACGCACGTGTTTCATCATTGGCTGAAAAAAGCAGAAGAGGACAATATTTTGGCTGTGCGCTGGGGCGTAACCCCAGGGAAGCGCCCGCGCCGAAGCCTAGGCAACCTTTGGTCCAATCCACCACGCAGCTTGTATATTCTATTTCCCCGACAGCCAGGTGCAAATGGAAGCATTACATTCTGTGTGTACCATTCTGGCTCCCTTCAGAATCGTACATAGCAAGGCTTAAAATGCCAATAGCAGATTTTGCAAATCAATTAGGACAAAGTTCACAGGCATAGGTCTGAATTATTGTGTCTGGATTGCGGAAATTTAATTTGCATTTTAAAACTTGTCCATGCTTTTTTAGAGAGCGGGGCAGTGGGTGGGAGCAAAGAGAAGGGTCCTTTTATGGCATATATTACAAACCCCGCTGCCAATTAAGATTATCCGGAGGGATCCATCTGCAGTTTGTCTGGGGGCAGGCTCTCTGTTGTGGTCCCGAAGCTTTGGAATGTGCTCCCTGCCAAGATGAGCCTCTCCATCTCTGAGTGCTTTTAAAGAGAAGACCCACCTACTCACCCAAATTATCTAGAATTGTGGTTTTAAATGGTTTTGTTTATTGTCAACTGCCCAGAGACATGAATTTGGGGGCAAAGCATAAATACAATCCTCCCTTGCCAAATGCGGGTTTCCCAACTGCAGTTTTAAGTATCCGCACCTTGGAAATTGTGGCATGTCTCTCCAACTGTGAACCGAGTATCTGTGGTTTGGTGAGATTTTTTGGCAATTTGTGTGGGGGGGCCCTCAGGGGGTGATTTTTGGCGTTCTCCTTTACTCCTCTTACTGACTCATGGCAATTTGGGGGGGGGGGATTTCCTATTATTCACTGTATATTGTGGTCCTTTTGCGACCACGATTTCCCTAACCCCGTTTGCCATTGATTTCAATGGCTCACCAACCGCGAGTTCTCCAACCGCGAGGGTTTCCCCGAACGGAACCCTCACAGTTGGCAAAGGATGACTGTACACGAAATAAAGTTTGCCACTGCAGGCTAGGCTGCTATTCACAGGCGAATGGTTCAGTTCATTTAAATGCAAGAAAGCCCCAGCATATCATTCCAAGGGCACCAGGGGTTTTCCACAGGGGGACCACACGTACGACCGGTCCGTCTACCTTGACCACCTCTTCGAAGGTCTCCAAGTTCTCCTTCATACTGTAGTGCGAGCGTAGGAAGGAAACGAAGTTGCAAGGATACATTCCATAGAGGCGGTGAAAGAGGGCGTAGACGCTGGCATGGAGGTGGACTAGGTAGATCTCCGCCACGTGACCTGGGGAGGAGGAGACAGAGCAAGTTAGGATGCCAACGCTAACTCAGGGCAGCACATACGCCGTGATTTCACAGCGGGCACAGGCAAAGAAGTCTAGGAACAATCTGGGGGTTGTTTTTAAGCATGCACTCAGCCCTGCTCTGACTGGATTAGCCTGCTGGCGCATTGAAGTGCAGACACAGAGACCATTTCCAAAGCAACCGTGTGAGCAGACCAAGTATTAGGTGGGTTACTTAGTCCCCTGCTAACTGAGCAAAGAGGCATATTTTCAAAGCGGAGATTCTCTTGTATTGAGTGGGGGAGAGCAACTGGCCCTATCTGAACCCACACAGCATCCCCTCCAGTGGCTGTTGCTGGTGTGTCTCTTACGTTTCCTTTTTAGATTGCGAGCCCTTTGGGATAGGGGAGCTATCTATCTATAAACCACTTTGGGAACTTCTGTTGAAAAGCGGAATATAAAGATTCATTGTATTCATACTTCACATGCCAAAACCCCCGAAGTGGAAGGCTTGAGCAAGGAGAGTGTCAAAGTAAGTACACAAACACACACACAGACACGACACACAGACACATCTTATTTATATAGGGACCCAAATCCCATCCAGGCTTGAGATTCTGCTCAGGACAAGAAGCCAACAGGTAACTTGCTCATAACAAAAGAGTCACTTGCATCTCACCTGGGTTCTTCAAGCACCAGGAGGAAAAGCGGCCAAAGACGCCAAAGAAATCGTGAAGGTGCTGTTTCCCAGACTGGGGGATCATTGGCAGAAGGGTTATCAGCACCAGCACACCTGTGATGAGTACCACAACATCCGTGTCCGTCTGCAAAAGAAAAAACAAAAATGAACGCCTTCCCCACCATGAGCCCCATCACCCACTGAGATCATCCAGAGAGGCCCGTCTGCAGTTGGGGTGGGCCGTCTCTGTTGCCACCCCGAAACTCTGGAATGAGCTCCCTGCTGAAATAAGAGCCTCCCCATCTCTGACAGCTTCAAAGAGGGCTGTTAAGATACATTTACTCACCCAAGAATTTTCTTTTTAAACCAGAATTGTGATTTTAAAATTGCTTTAATGTTTCAATTTTGAATTCAATTTGTTTTATGTTGCTGTAAACCATCCAGAGAAACTCAAGTTTGAGGCGATGTACAAATATAACCAATACATAAAGCCAAGGACAGCTACGTCAGCCATGTTCATCAATACATGTGACAAAGAGGTCAAAGAAGAACTGCACCACACCCTTACCTTGAGACACTTGAGCAAAGAGAGCAGGACAGGCGCTTGGGACAGTTTATGTTTCCAAGAGGGCTGGCGCCGTATCACGTGACCAAGGAGAGAGAGGGTGGAGAGACGGGTAGTCGGTCTGCTCATATATTCATTGATCTTGTCCAGAAGATGCTAAAATAGATTGGGGAACGGGGGAGAGAGAGAGAGAAATTCACAAAAGAGTTCCACCCGCTTTTTAAGGAGCCGTGGGCTTCAAGTACGCAGAGCATTTAGACCAGGGCTGCTCAACTTCGGCCCTCCTGCAGATGTTAGCCTGCCCCTCCCATCATCCCTGGCTATTGGCCTCTGTGGCTGGGGATTATGGGAGTTGTAGTCCAAAAACTGGGGGGGGGGCCTAAGTTGAGCAGGCCTGATTTAGGAACGTAGGAAGCTGCCTTCTACTGAGTCAGATCATTGGTTTATCTAGCTCACTATTGTCTTCACAGACTGGCAGTGGCTGCTCCAAGGTGGCAGGCAGGAATCTCTCTCCACCCTATCTTGGAGAAGCCAGGGAGGGAACTGGGAACTTTCTGCTCTCCCCAGAGTGGCTCCATCCACACTGCGGAGAGTGTCTCCAGGGAATATCAGGGAATAGCTTACAGGGCTCACACACATAGTCTCCCATTCATACGCAACTAGGTCGGACCCTGCTTAGCTATGGGGACAAGTCATGCTTGCTACCACCAGACCAGCTCTCCTATGGGATGGGAGACCCTCATAAGGGGCTCAAGCACACCACAGCATCATTCATTCACACAGGATCATATAAAAGGAAAACTCCTCCCCACCACCACCACCACGACGCAACTGGGGCTCAGCCTTTTCTCTTTTCTAACACCAAATTCTGGTTTAAAGGGGACAGAGCAAGATTCCAGACTGCCCTACTTAACATTGTCTCCGGGACTACAGAAAAGTGCTTCTTGAGGAGTACCCGGTTTACCTGAATCCAAGACTAGGTTTTATCCAAAGTTGTTTGCCGTTAGGAGGCAATCTTGAATTCAAAGTCCACTTCTTTTGAGGTGCAAACACAGGTTACACCTGTATTTTTAAAAGGGGTCTTAAATCCAGTATCGTCTTCGCTTTGGGGAAATACGGCATTTGTTTTACCTTGTCATGGGGCTCCTGAAGTGTGGACAGGATGTGCAAGGCCTGCTGGGAACTGGTTTCCAAATAGTAATCCACCAAAGAATTGATAACCATAGGTCCACGATCTATCATGGTACGAGAGAGAGAGAGAGACACACACACACAACATGGTACAAACACATCACTTCCTGATTCGAGCAGATCTGGAAGAAATTTAAATCAGAGGGTACAGAACCCATGAAGTGTTTCACAATCTCACAACCTGCCAAATGAACTTGTGTTGCGAGTGGGGGTTTTAAGAATGCACTTACTGGAATATATTTACGATTTTTGTTTCTCTGCATTCCTTCCTTTCGCTGCCACCATTTAATGTCTCTCTATGAATAACCAGCAGGAGTTCCCAACCCGTGGTACTCCAGAAGTTGCTGAACTACAACTCCCATCATCCCTAGCCACAATATATTTACTGAACTACAACTCCTATCACCTCCAGAACTGTGGCTGGGGATGATGGGAGTTGTAGTCCAGCAACTTCTGGAGTACCACGGGTTGGGAACCCCTGATATACAGGATCTCCGTATGTAGAGGTCTTCTATTGAGGTGATGTGGCATCATAGGCGGGTGGGTGGGCTACAGACTGTTTTCAAGATGAATAAAACAGAAGTTTGTGTTTTAATCACATGTGTTTTAATGATAATCATCAAGAACAAATTTGTTCCACATAAAGCTTTGAATTTCAGTATAGCATTCAAACCACATGAAGTGCTTTGATGGATATCCGACCCACCCTGCTCCCCAGATCCCATCTCTCAGTTCAATGACTTGAGAAACTTTTGAGACACAGCGTGAGAAAGTAATATGGTGGTGGTTTTTTGTTTTGGGTTCAAAACACACACACACACCCCTAAAAAAAATATAACATGCCAAATCAGATCACAATCTATTTAGGGCATCAGGAATATTTACATAATAAACTTTTCCTAAGAAAACAGTGCAAGCTTTACACCAACAAGGAAGAAATTGGCATCAGAAAAGTTTCCCACTCAGAGTCTTCCAGAAAGCCCATCTCTCCACTTGGGATACAAGCGGTACCTACCCAAATTGAGGTGCTCACGGAACTCAGCTGTTATTTCTTCCTGGACAGCCAGATCTGGAGAATCCAGCATGGTCAGGAGAGCGCCAACGTTCGCTTGCTGGGCCATCCTGCTTCTTGCTACGTGCCGACGTGCATGCTACTGGGGTCGTGCCAGAGACGACTTCACAGGGCTCTTCATTGGTGTGCCTGTCAAACTGAGGCAAGGCAACACAGATCTTAGTAACTTCTTCCTTGCTGGTCTTCAAGGAGGACCACCTGAGCCAGTTGGGGTGGTCAGTCTCATCGGCGGGGGGGGGGGGGGAGAGAATGCTCATTGTGATTTTTGACGTCTACACCCCCCAGACATGGAAGAGAGGAGACAGCACTGAATGATTCCCTGCTTTCATTGTCCTGACCATGGAAACTACGGTGCCCAAATTTACAAGAGCGTTTTCAAAGCTTTGAAAAGTTTTAAGAACACGGACGATTATGCAATTTTATCAAGGTTGTCAGAAGAATGGAAACGAAAGCTGGCAGGAACGTTCCCCAAAGATCACTGTGGAGAAAGAGTACAACAATTTGCACATGGTTACCCTAACCAGCGGGGAAGCAACTTGCCAAGGAGCAAGAGGTTGCCGGTTCAAATCCCCACTGGTCTGTTTCCCAGACTATGGAAAACACCTCTATCAGGCAGCAGCGATAGAGGAAGGTGCTGAAAGGCATCATCTCATACTGTGCGGGAGATGGCAATGGTAAACCCCTCCTGTATTCTCTACCAAGAAAACCACATGGATCTGTGGTCAGCAGGAGTCAATACCAACTCGACAGCACAACTTTACTTTACCCTAACCCTTGGCTCTGAGCAAACATGACGGCAATTTGACCAAAATTGATCAGGAGTAGGGATACAGAACGGGCAATGACACACAGAAAGCAGTAGATACGATAATGCTAAAAACTATTTCCCATCTCCAAGGGGGCAGACGTAACAAAAAGACCATAGTGAGCCTTCATAATGAGAGGATACTGATGATCGAGGTTTGTGGGCCGAGATCATGGACTACTGCACCCCACAGACCTCCATGGCAGTGTTCTCTCTCATTTTTTTCCATCTGTGTGCGGAATGAATTTTGTTCTGGGCGGCAGTATCAAGGCAGTGTGTGTGCACATGCATTCAGAGTGGGGCCTTCCTGATTCAACCTGAGCGGGGTCTAAAATTAACTGAGTGGACATTAAAGAATGTTTGAGTGTGCACACATGTGCACACCTTAGAGGAAACACTGCTCCATGGGTGCATTTCAAACCACTCTGAACTAGATTTAAGGGTTCTGCTGTGGCTGCACAGATCAGGGTTTCCAAAACCATGAGGTTTCCCACACCCGGCTTTTAGCTCGCATCTCCTCTAGAATGGAGGGGGTGCGTCCACATATTGGTCAAATCTAACCCAAAGTCCCTGCGAGCTCTCGGGGAGCACTTCGTGCAGGATTCTGGTTTTTCATCGCTTATTAAGAGTGTAACCCGATTTTTATTCAATCGGATTTGTACACTGCCCCTAACTTTCATCTCTGGGCGGTTAACAACAACATAAAAACAAGCTAAAAACATACACAAAAACTTAAATTTATTTATTGATTTGATTTCTGGTACTATATCGGGCAGCAGCTATCTAGGAAGGTGCTGAAAGGCATCATCTCATACTGCACGGGAGATGGCCATGGTCAACCCCTCCTGTATTCTACCAAAGGACAACCACAGGGCTCTGTGGGCGCCACGAGTCGACACCGACCCAACGACACACTTTACCTTTATCTTTAGCTAAGAGACATCACTATCCCTGACCTACACAAGCTCTCGGGTTTGCAAGAGCAGCAGGTCTTTATTCCCATTTTGCAGAAAGCAAACTATGATCCAGACAACTTGGGAACCTGTGTGACCGCCCTAAGACAGGAAGCCAGCAAGAGATTCTCGCAGGATCCATAAGCTTTCTTCCCACTATTCAGATCTTCACAGGCTTCCTGGGAAAAGCCTATTCTGCCCTTCAGGGGGGTCTAACAATCCCTTGGCCCACAGGATTAGATTACTGCAGAAATACAGATTTCGGGCAAGCAGCAAAAAGAGGGACAAAGCCTTTTATCCTGCCTATAACAGCAAATACCAAGAACTAAGTTGAACACCTCAAGCCAAGCCACGGTGGCCAAAGCCAAGCACACTGGAATCCTGCCCCTGTCCTCTCCAGCTCTGGCATCGTCACCCTTTCTGCTGCTATTTCAACCCCGGGCAAAGTGTCCGTCGCAACAGAACTGGTTTCCAATTGCACGGCAGACCAAGGGCCAACAAGCTGTTGCTCTCTGGACAGGCTCCAAGCAGGTATGCAGTATTTGCCAAGCGTTAGAAAAACCTCTCTGGCCCACAGGATTCGATGGCTGCAGAAAGGTGTTTGAAAAACAAGGCCACGAAATGAAAGACTGGCTAGGCCAGCTCAGCCAACTCGCAGACCTGCCATTTTGAGAGCGAAGAGAAAGCCCAACACGGCAGGCTCCTGGCTGAAGCAAAGAAGGAGCGAGAGCTTGCTGGAGATGTTCAGCAACTGCTACTGAGTCCGCTTTGTATTATCTTAGGGGTGGGTGCATGGTGTCCAGTGAGACATGGGAAGCAGCGTCCCAAGTTCAAAAAGGTTGGAAGATGGAAAGAATTCATGCCAAAAAAGCTTTTATTGTTTGAGGTTTATTAAGTGGCTTCCCTGGCCAGAAAGAATGACACACAGTAATTCAAAGCAGCAAGACTATTAAAAGGATCTGCATATATCAGGGGTGGGCAAACTAGGCCCTCTAGCTGTAGCTGAACTACAACTGCCATCACTGCCAGTCAAAACGGGGCTGGGGGTGATGGGAGTTGTAGTCCCAGCCGCTGGAGGGCCAGGTTTGCCCACCCCTGGCGGAGATACTTCGACTGCCAATATAAGGCAAGCCCCTCAAAACATTTATTGTATGCATTTATACCCCAGCTTTAAAAATGCGATTTTTCCAAGGAAGATGTAGGTAGAGGTAAAACACTATGAAATCATAAATTTTAAAAAGCATAAAAATCCAGCTTGATCCAATTTCTAATTTAAAAGCCAGCAATTATAAAAGAGATTTTTTTCCAGAGGCTGCTTAGACACAAGAAGAGATGGGGCTTTGCAAATTGATCTAGGAAAAGAAATCCGTCAGCGTGGTGCTGTTCACTCTAAGGGCTCTGTATCCATTACTCCATCAAGTGTCGGGGTGGTGGTGACGGGGGGGCAGTGTCAAGGAGAGGAGTGGGTATGACCGCGACGAGACTGGGATTCCTTATACTGGAGGATTCAAAACCTCCTTTCTACCAGACAGCGAGCACTAAATGTAGCTCGCTGTGCAAAGCTGACCACACACACAGGTTCATAAGCACCCATCTTGATTTTCTATCCCTCCCACGTTTTCACCTAGCCCACCCTGACATGCTAATACCACAAAGCTAGGCCTGGCTCCAGATTACGTGGGCCCGCAATCTCCAAATGTTCCCTTCACCCCCATAGACAAGGGGGTTAAACAAAGTTTAACAGAGGGGAGGGCACCAGCGTACCTGTGCTTGCAGCTCAAATCTTACATAGGAGGCTACCTTAGACGGAGTCAGACTCTTGGTCCGCCTAGCTCAGTGTTGTCTACACAGACTGGCAGCAGCTGGTCTGGTAGTAGCAAGCATGACTTGTCCCTTTAGCTAAGCAGGGTCTGCCCTGGTTGCATATGAATGGGAGACTAGAAGTGTGAGCATTGCAAGAGATTCCCCTCAAGGGATGGAGCCGCTCTGGGAAGAGCAGAAGGTTCCCAATTCCCTCCCTGGAAGCGTCTCCAAGATAGGGCTGAGAGAGACCCCTGCCTGCAACGTTGAAGAAGCCGCTGCCAGTCTGTGTAGACAATACTGAGCTAGATGGACCAATGGTCTGACTCAGTATATGGCAGCTTCCTATGTACCGACTAGCTTCCTCCCACAAAGTGACCCCAAATCCAAGAGGCGTGGGAAATCTTGTAGCCAAGAGAAGACCAAGTGGCAATACTATTAGCCATCTTCAAATACCTGAAGGCCTGTCGCATAGAAGAGAGAGCAGACATATTCTCTGCTGCTCCCGAGGACTAGAACCAAGGGGCTGAAATGGCGAGGAAGCAGATTTAGGCTAGGCATTAGGTAGAATACCAGAAGTGTAAGGGGCTGTTTGGCAGTGGAGCGGTCTGCTATGCGCAGTGGTCGTGGGCTCTTCTTAGTGGGCGTGTTTCAAACAGCGGCATCTGTCAGGGGTGCCATAGCAGATTCTGGCACCAAGCAGGGGGTGGGACTAGAAGACCACCAAGGACGCTAGGATTCCACGATGCCCAATCAATCTGCGTGCCCCCAGATGCAGTGGCCAATCACGTGGCTACAGATGCAACAGATCTGCAAAGCACAAAAAGGAAGCGCGGAACACCTTACCTGTTGGGCTGACAAGCAGACTCTCTCTTTCCACGGCTATCAATCGGACCCCTTTCATGGTCACTGAACTGAAAAATTAAACATATAAACACCACAAACTATCAGCACTTAGATCGTTTACAAGAATTGAATACATACAGCAACTCAAGTCGCAAGCTGGTCACTTATATGTCTCCCTGGAGAACTACCGTTCCTGACCTATAACAGCAAGCTCTTTCCCCGGCTCAGTTTTAAATCACTACTACGAATATTTATACACCACTCTTCAACCAAAGTTCTCAAAGTGGTTTACATAGGGGGGGAAATACATAAATAAGATGGTCCCCTGTCCTCAAAGGGGATCTAACCACAATCTAAGAATCAGAACCAGATTCAATCTAAAAAGAAACGTAAGGCAGATACCAGCAACAGCCAGTGGAGGGATGCTGTGCTGGATGTTAAATAGAGTTTGGGGTATTATGAATGATACTTCATAAGACAAGAGATCCAGCATGAGATACTAGATCTGTACTACTGCTTACTGAGAAGTAATATGCATATTTGGATAAAGCTTCACACAGGCCCAATTTGGGAGCATTTTTGATCTGCAAATTACCATCGGTCTCACAGGGCCTGCCATCGTAATCCTGCAAGGTAGACTATTGTTCAGATTTTTTATTGGTGGGGCAGATTTTACAGGTGGGACCTTGAGACCTCTTTATTGATATACTGCCTTTCAAGCATCTACCTAAGGCAGTTTACAAGATTAGCATACAATAAAACCCACAGAACTACATGAAAACCACCACCAATACAAATCATAAAATATCTCCCAGCCTCAAAACTTGGCTGTACAACCGTTCGCCTAAAGAACACCAAGCGGGAAATGGCGTTTGTCCTATCAACAAGTGCAGTTTATCACCTGTAAATCATAAAAGAGAGAGAAGCAGAGCCGCAAGATGGCTCGCCCAAGGCCAGCCCGTGAGTCTGCTGCCAAGCCGGGCTCGGAGCCCACAGCTCTCCGGTCCAAGTCAATCACGGGATTATCCCAGGCTGCACAAAAGGGGGAGGAAGACACTCCCCCACGACTGCCTTGCCTTACGGCGGGTCACAGCCAGGCAGGAAGCTTAACTTGCTTTCCCACATCCAAGCTCTCTTCACTGCATCCCACTACATAAAGCTTGCCTGCTGCAAGGCAGCCTTGGACCCAATGCTCCCCCTGAAACTCCCATCATAACCAGCTGCAATGGCCTTTGGCAGGGGAACTATGGGAGTTGTAGTCAACAACTCCCATAGAGGAGAGGAGATCTGGTCTTGTGGTAGCAAGCATCCTCAAGATCGGGCTGAGAGAGACTCCTGCCTGCAACCTTGGAGAAGCCGCTGCCAGTCTGGGTAGACAATACTGAGCTCGATAGACCAATGGTCTGACTCAGTATATGGCAGCTTCCTATGTTCCTGGGAATCCCTGTCATAGGCAACACTGCTTGGGTCCAGTGTTCCCTCTAACAGGGATTCCCAGATGTTGCGGACTACAACTCACATAATCCCCAGCCAAAGACCATTGCAGCCGAGGATGCTGGGAGTTGTAGTCACCAACATCTGGGACTCCCTGTCAGAGGGAACACTGCTTGGGTCCCCAGCTGTTTCTGGACTACAGCTCCCATTACCCCCAGGTAGCTGCCATGGCCAAAGACCACGGGAGCTGTAGTCCAACAACATCCCAAGACCCAAGCCTGCAAACCCTGCTACGAGGAATAGAACACCTAGCGCATTCTGTACGTGTTAATAAACCTCAAGATTGGCTGCACTGTTACACAGGAAGCCGCCCTAGAAGTTGGTCCAGCTAGCTCAGTATCAAGAGCATGCAGATGCTCTTCCCAAAGACCTTGCTGTGCTCACACGCAGTCAGCCATCCAGACAGGAACCCAGGTAGACCCTACTTATTTACATTTCACATCCCGCTCTTCCTCCAAGGAGCCCAGAGCGGTGTACTACATACCTAGGTTTCTCCTCACAACAATCCTGTGAAGTAGGCTAGGCTGAGAGAGAAGTGCAAGTATGGCGGGCCACTGTGGGAAACCGGATGCTGGACTAGATGGGCCTTCTTGGGCCTGATCCAGCCGGGCTGTTCTTATGTTGTTAAGTCTCACGGCTGAGTGGGGATTTGAACTTGTGTCTCCCCAGTCCTAGTCCAGCACTCTAACCAGTACAGAACGCTGGCTGCACTTAGCAAAGCGGACAATTCCTGCCCACTACCACAAGACCAGCTCTCTGTCTTGCAAATTGCTATTCCTGCCCACAATGTTATATAGCCAACCGGCACTTTAACTGGGCAACACAGCCCTCTTTACTCGGTGGTTTCTGTGTATCAGTTATAGCAAGGTGAGAAAGCATCCAAGAGCACCTCCAAGAAGTGTCAACATATGTGTTTCTTAACTAGTTCTCTCACTGGATTTAGTCTTTGCGAAAGCAGCTTGATTTCAGGCAGATGTAGATGGGACATTAACCATGGCATTTGATACCCTTTTTTTGGGGGGGGGGATCAGGCTGATCAGGACTGGGACCACAGCAGGAGCAGAGGGACGCCCTAGCCCTTTCCATCCAGACCAGGGCCCTGGCAGCTGCTACTAGCTCCGGGAAAGATGCTTACTATTGGCAGTGCTCCTCCTGGGGCAAACGGCAGCTGCAGCAGACTTCAAACTGGAATGGGATCTCAGCTGAGGGAAAGAGCTGAAGCCCCCCTCTGCTGCATCTGCCCTGCCCCCAGCAGGCTGCTATTTCTATATATAGGAACAGAGGCAGCTGCCATATACCGAGTCCGGCCCTTGGTCCACCTAGCTTAGGATTGTCTACCCAGACTGGCAGCGGCTTCTCCAAGGTTGCAGGCAGGAGTGTCTCTGAGCCCTGTCTCAGAGATGCTGCCAGGGAGGGAACTTGGAATCATCTCCTGCTCTTCCCAGAGCGGCTCCATCCCCTAAGGGGAATATTTTAACAATGCTCATATGTGGTCTCCCATTCAAATGCAACCAGGGCGAACCCTGCACGTACGCGTGTGTGTGTGTGTGCGCACGCACGCATGTGTGTGTGTTTTAAAACATGCACAAAGGGCAAAACAATGTCATCTCTAATTTGGCCTTGTAGTTGCATTCCACAAGAGGAAGTATCATTGCATCAGCTAACTTTTGCAAAGAAGCACTGCCCTTTGAATCGCAACAACTGCCGAATCCTTTCGCTGTCGTGTCTACGAATCTGTGTGCAACGAGACAAAGATAACCACCACGCATGCAAGTAACCACCCACGCACAAGCCCTGTCAACGTACCAGACGCCCGTCCGTCACGGAACCAAAGCGAGACACAAACAGGGACGCTCGATGGACAACCTGTCCAAGTTAAGGTAGAAGATCCCCAGACTTGGGACCCCAGAGGTTGCTGGACTTCAACCACTGTGGCTGGGGATGATGGGAGTGGTAGTCCAACAAAATTTGGGGACCCAAGGCTTGGGACCCCTGGGTTATGGCATCAAAAGGTCCAGGTCAGAAACAGCAAGGAGGAACAGTGATATAGCGACTTAGGGCTTGAATCCTTTACAAAGACCACCCCACCCAACAAAGTGATGAAAGCAATGATTTTCTCATTCCTGGGTGTGCGTGCATCTAGAGGCCGAACTCTAGAGAGCTATGAAACTAATTCTGCACACCCAAGAGGGATTCTAGCCACCTAATGGTGCAGCGGGGAAGTAACCTGCCTAGGGAGCAGGGGGCTGTTGGTTCGAATCCCCGCTAATATGTTTCCCAGACTGTGGGAAAACACCGATATCGGGCAGCAGCGATATAGGAAGATGCTGAAAGGCATCCTCTCATGCTGCACGGGAGGAGGCCATGGTCAACCCCTCCTGAATTCTACCAAAGAAAAACGACACGGCTCTGTGGGCGTCAGGCACACTTTAAAGTGCTTTGAGAACTTTTTGTTGCTCTTGTTGGTGAGAACCCTGAAAGGACAGCTCATCCCGTCTTCTACTAATATACTGCTAACGGAGCATGCGGATAGACAGAGACGATCTGGTGGTGGTGGTACACTGGGAAGCGGGAGCATGTTGGGACCACAAGGCATGGCCCAAAATGTTAGTTTTGGGAAAGGCGCCTGGACCCTCCTGCTGTCAATCAACAGGGCACAGCCAATCCCATGGGCACTTTGGAGGAAGAGGAGGGAGAAAAAGAAGCCAGGGAATTTCAGTGCTGATGCAAGATCAACTCTCAATGAGATTTCAAACCGGGCATGGCATTTCTCTCATTCTCTCGCCAATTCCACTCGTGCAAACTATTACAGAATAGTGGCAACCCAAGCCAAGTCCAAACCTGAAGGTGCTACTACTCTGCTGCTGGTCACAGGCTCTTACCCCCAACGTGCTTAAGTGTGGGTGTGTCTCTAACCTACGGAGCTGGGGGAACAGGTCAAGTCACAGCACTGGACAGGCAGGCAGGAGGGCAGCCCCAAAGGACAACTGTGCCTGCCAGAGGCATGCTTACCTCCTGGACTTCGGGGCCAAAGTCTAGGGCCCCCACAGCCCAATTCCTCTTTATTCTGTCTCGGGTGGTGTGGTCGCCTGGCCAAGCACGATGATGCTTAATTTGCAAGGGGAGGGGGCCTCCAAAGGCCTTTCCAGGCTTCAAAATTGCCTAGGTGCACCTTTGGGTGTGGGAGAAGCTTTAACAACATGCCCCCCCCCAACATCACCAAAAGGTGAGCCAGAAGCCACATCACATCTGGCCTGCATGGGAAGCGCCCTCTTCTCCCCCTCCCCAGAGCGACATCTGGTGCTGTTTGGGAGGGCACTTTCCAGGGTCAATGTCCCCTTGAGGATGGCAGTGGAAACATCAGAAGGCTGGGGAGAGGGCACAGGATCATGTCCCCCCAGCGTGTCCCTTACCTGCTTCCAACACAGCAAAATACAGCAACAGAAATGCTGATCTAAGACCGTAATGAAGATGATTTCGTATGGCAAGAGAATGGACTTGGCTTATTCATTTTTATTGAAACTTGAATTTTAAATTTGATTTTTTTAAACATTGAAATGTTTGGCATGTGTCCATGTCCATCTTGAGATTTGTTTGTTGTGTTTTGTATGTTTTTATCATTTTTGTAAATATTGTTTTGCGAGCCACCCAGAGAACCATTTGTTAAGGGGCAGCTAACGTTTATTACTACTGTTGTCAGCTGTATGGTAATTCATACAGTAATTAATATTTTAATTAATTAATTAATTAAAAAACACAGCAGCTGCCCACAATTCAGCCCAGGAAAACGGAAGATGCTGCTTACAGAAAATGCTACCCAGCATCCACCATTTGGCTATCCAAGCAAGCAACAACCCAGAGCACTCCTCAACTGAACTCTGTGCCGTAAGCAGGTCACATCAAGGAATCCAATGGTTTCACTCACCAGAAAGCAAGAGCAGTTCAGTGTCATCTGCATTATTGAATGAATGGGCCATCACGCTCATGTTCAAGTCCAGCTGTTTCAACATGGCCAGTCCCTCTCTGATTTGCACAACAGAAGTGCACACAAAAATTTTAAAGAGGGGGGGGTGGGAAGAGAAAGAACTAGACTAGGCAGCCCAACCCTGAATTAGTGAGGGCAGGATCTGAACGATTTGTGCATCACTCTTCAAACTGTTTCATGCCATGATACGAGGAAGCAAGAGGGCATCACGATGCTTGTAGCAGAAAATGCCAACTCCAGGTGCATTTCAAGTGGGGATTCCCCTGTTCATCGGGGACACTGAAAATATGTACACCCCATTCTGTGGTGGCTTTTTAAAAAAACAGATATCCAGGCTAAGAAATAACTAGGCTGTACTCAATCTGCATGGTTTAACTGGATTTCTCAAGAGTGCAACATGCTGTTCACTAGTAGAGACATGAAAGCTTGCTTTTTCAACATTCGGTTGTTTTGTAATGTGGCCTATAAGTACACAAGCAAGAGTTTTAAAGAAGGGGGAGAAAAATATTTGAATTGGGGTTGAGAAGGGACTGCAGTTCAGTTGTAAAGCTTTGTACACAGGTGGTCACAGGTTCAATCCCTAGCATCTGGGAATGATGCCTGTCTAAAACTCCAAAGAGCTGCTATCAACCAGCTAGTTTTAGGGGATGGGGCCATCAGCTTTGCATGCAGAAGGTTCCAGGTTCACTCCCTGGCAGCATCTCTAGGTAGGGCTAGGAGACTCGTGTGTGAAACAGTATTCCCTCTAAGGCATGCGCACGCTCACACATTTTTTTATGTCCACTCAGTTAATTTTAGATCTCGCTCAGGCTGAATCAGGAAGGCCCAGCTCTGAATGCATGTGCGCACATGCTGTCTTGATCCTGCCACTCAGAACAAAGTTCCTTCTACACACAGACGGGAAAAAATTAGAGAGAACACTGGTCTGAAACCCTGGGAAGCCACTGAAGGTCAGAGGAGACAACATGGAGCTAAGCAGACCAAGCTTCTGACTCCATATAAGGCAGCTTCCTAGGTCAGAAAGAGAAGATAGGAAGCTGCCATATACTGAGTCAGACCATTGGTCTATCTGGCGCAGTATTGTCAACACAGACTGGCAACGGCTTCTCCATGGTTGCAGGCAGGAGTCTCTCTCAGCCCTATCTTGGAGATGCTGCCAGGGAGGGAACTGGGAACCTTCTGCTCTTCCCAGAGCGGCCCCATCCCCCAAGGGGAATCTCTTAACGGTGCTCACACTTCTAGTCTCCCATTCATACACAACAAGGGTGGACCCTGCTTAGCTAAGGGGCCAAGTCATGCTTGCTACCACAAGACCAGCTCTCCTCTCTCTCAATGATCAATGGACAATCTCAATGATCACCTATTTCACCATCGACAAATATTCTACAATGCCAACAATGGCCAGATGGCAGTTTCTCTGGCAGCTGTGCCATGGCATCATGGAATACCAAAGACAGGTAAGACAATTTCTTGGCTCCCTAGTTCTGGATGAGTCTAGGAACACACATACACACAAACACACACCTCACTTTGGCGGAGGCCCCTAACGCTTCGACCCTCATCGCATTTTTTTAAAAAATGAACTTCTGTCTTTTATAGTTGCCACATGTTTGATTGAGTTTCATTTCTGAGCTCGCGCTGGGCTTCCGGGAGAGAAGCCAAGAACTGTATAATTCTTTGAATGTTGTCCATGTACACATGGACGCAACACATCAGGTGTAAGTGATACATTTCTACTTTAGCAGTGAAGCCCATTATTTTACGACAGTTAAAATAACTTAGGTTGTGTGTTTAGCTACAGGCAGACGCACTAAGCCAGGGGTGGGCAAACCTGGCCCTCCAGCTGTTGCTGGAACTACAACTCCCATCAAGAAGTTGTGGCTGGGGATGACGGGAGTTGTAGTTCCCCAACAGCTGGCGGGCCAGGTTTGCCCACCCCTGCACTAAGCCAGAGGTTCTCAAACATGGATGTGCTAGTGGGGTTAGAAGGACTACAGCTCCCATCGCCCCCAGCCACAATGGCCAAAGGGATGCTGGGAATTATAGCCCAACCTCTGGGGACCCGCGGCTGGGAAACCTTGCATTCAGCCAGGGGTTCTCAACCTTGAGTTCCCAGATGATGCTGTACTACAACTCCCATCACCCACCGCCTTCAGTCACTGTAGCAGGGGATGATGGGAGCTGTACAGGCAAACCTTGTTATATGCGGAACCGCTAGTTGTGGTTTCACGTAACTGCAGGTGTCAAATAGACACCCGACCTCCTTATCCGTGGATACGCAAGAGTTAAAACCCACGGATCCGCAGTTCCTAGGAGGACGGAAATGAGCGCAGAGGTCATTTCCGGCTGCCATTTTGTCCACAGGAACCATTTTGTGGCTCATTTAATAAAATAAGGAAGAAAACTGGAAAAAAAACCTTTGGGGGACCATTTGGGAGGGGCATTTGGAAGGCATTGCTGGATGCCAGGAGACCAACGGAGCACGGTAGGCAGTGTTCCCTCTAAGGCATGTGTGTGTGCATGTGAGCTAACATGTTTTTTGCCCCCAAAGGCTCACAATCTAAAAAGAAACATAAGGTAGTCACCAACAACAGCCACTGAAGGGATGCTGTGCTGGGGTTGGAGAGGGCCAGTTGCTCTCCTCCTGCTCAATTAAGAGAATCACCACTTTGAAAGGTGCCTCTTTGCTCAGTAAATGTGCTTCCAATGAACTATGGCCCCAGAGAGGATGGGGCCATGTTGGAGCTCCCAACACTGGGGTTCCCAACGTTGTTCCCTCTAAGGCATGCACATGTCCGTGCACTCACACCGTTTTTGGATGTCCGCTCAGTTCATTTTTGATCCTGCTCAGGCTGAATCAGGAAGTCACCCCACGCTGAATACAGGTGTGCACACACTGCCTTGATACTGCCGCCCAGAACAAAACTGATTCCACACACAGATGAACAAAATTTAGAGATAACACTGATGGTAGGGAACTTTCTTTGCCCCTTGTTCATCTTTTTTTGGCCGGGGGGTGGGGGCTTTTTGAGTCTAGGAATCTAACCTCTGCAATCCCACAGACTCAATGCCTCATTATCCAGTTTCATTACCTGCGGTTATCTGTGGGGATGGAACCCCCGCGGATAATGAGGTCCACCTGTAGTCCAACATCTGGGGACACAAGGCTGAGAACCTCTGCACTCAGCCAATGCTTAAAATAGGTTTGGTCAGCCCAAGGGATCGAATGTTATTTAAAATGCAACCTTTCACATGAATCACAAACTAACAGCCAAAACATTTGCTAACTTGAGGAGGGCTGGATGTGACCTAAAAATAGTTCTGAATAAAAAAATTTAAAAAAATACGCAAAAGCATTTTGACTAAATAGTGCTTATTAGTAGCAGAATTTGAGAGAGATCTCCAGCGAAAGCAAAACAAGGACAAAGAACTGCACCACACAGCAAATTATCAAGCATTCAGACGCCAAAATCTGGATATCAAATCCCTGCAAAACAGCAGCCTCTCTCCAAACACATTCACAAATCAAGAGCTGTGGCTCCAACTATTCTAGAAAGCAAAAGGCCCGATTAAAATGCTCAGTGTGACAGAATAATCCCCCTGCAGCTGAGCAGGCAATAAAGATACCGCAAAGTGTTCACCTCTGTAAAGCAGGCGCCTTTATTTCCTGAAGCCTTTCGCCTCCCCAAAATTGGGGCCACCTAAACAAGGGAGAGAGCAAGCTCTTTTGACCTCCACAAGTACAAGCAAGATCAGACCAAGAACTCTGCCGGTTTTATTCAAATGCTAACAACTTGGGTAAGAATGAAGTGGGTGCAAATAAGAAAGGTCAGAACCACAGACACCCACAGTAAGCCCCTCTCATAAACCTAGCACAAGGGTCATTGCCAACCAAAAATGATCAGAGATAGGTTCAGGGGAGAAAGAGGAAAGTACTCCTTTGCACAATTCAAGTGCAGTTATGATGGGGGCTTGAAAAATCCCAGGCGCCAGGGAGCCATGGCACCTAGAAATGTATCTGAGACACCTGGAATAGGATATTCCAAGGCAGAGTTATTTTAAAGAGCTTCTTTGGCACAGGCAGCCAGGAGCCCACATATTGAGGCTTAGCTTACTAGCCAGTTGTTATTTGTGCTCACCACCAACCCCTCCTCTTCCCCCAAATCCTTTCTGACACAGAGGCAGAGGGGTTAGGAGGGAAGCAGATCCTCTTTGGTTTGCACTGGGATATGGCGATGGCAAGGAACAAGGGGAGCCCTCTCCTACCACTCAAAGGGGATTCCTGCTTGCCTTCTCAAAAATGGAAGGGGAAATGAGAGCTTTGGGGAGGAGATCTGTGAGGTGCTGGGAGTCCTGATCACCTTGTGGATGCCTACACAGCCCATTTACCCTTCCCATATAATGTCTGACTCTAAACCTCGTAATACTGTCGAGCATCCCCTGTCCAACTCCTACATTGTGGAGCTAGCTCCTAGATGCAAAGAAGATTTCTCAAGGCCCAAGTTATGAAATTTACTGGGTAGGCCCATGGGCCCTGGCTTGGTGGCTTTTAAAACAAGAATTAGGCCACGGTTCTCAGACTTGAATCCCCAGATACTACTGGACTACAACTCCAATAATACAACTACAAATCTAAATTACAGCACCAGAGGCCTTTGTGGCTGGGGATAATGCAAGTCGGGGATCCATAAGTTTAGGCAGAGCTCACTAGCCAGCCATTGTTTGTGGTTGCCACCAATCCCCTCAGATCCTTTATTGGCACACAGAGAATAGAACAGTCTTCTGTTTGCCCTGGGAGACAAGAGCACATGAGGAACAGGAGGGGCCCTCTCCTCCTGCTCAGGAAGGATCCCTGCTGTTTCTTACCTTCTCAAAAATGGCAGTGGAAAGGAGACCTCTGGGAAGGAGATCTGTGTGGGGCTCGGTATCCTGCTCACCAGAGGGCACTCGCCACTGGCGAGCTGGCAAGTGGGTTTGTAGATGCCCGATGGGAATTGTTGCCCAAAAGCATCTGGGGTCCCATGTTTGAGGACCTCTGAATTAGGCAAATTCCTGGAGTGTAGACCCGATTTGTTTTATAAGCCATGGCAGGGCAAACTGCTTTGGGATAACCTTATGAAAGGTAGTATATAAGTCTGACAAATAAATAACCTAAGAACAGGCCAGCAGGATCAGGCCCAAGGCCTAGTCCAGCATCCTGTTTCCCACGGGGAGGTATCTGGCAAGAGGTGAGAACATGCCCTCTCTCCTGCTGTTGCTCCCCTGCAACTGATATTCAGAGGCACCTTGCCACTGAGGCTGGAGGTGGCCTATAGCCCTCGGACTAGTAGCTAAATGAAAGCATCACATTCAGAAGCAGTATACTTCTGAATCCCTGGATGCTGAGGACAAGCAAAGAGGAAGGTCATCACCTTTATGCCCTGCTAGCAACCACCCAGAGGAGCCTGGCTGTCACTGGCAATCCTTCTCTAAACCCACAGTGCTCCATTCCCCTGTCCTACCCCACACTGCAAAGACATGGATCATTCTGCTGAAGCCTGACCCCAACATGCAGCCATTTCCTCACCACTTGACAAGATAACACAGACAACCAAGCAGCCGTAGGATAAGAGCTCAGGCTTGGCTAGTTCCCTCAGCTGGATGGGCTGACAGAGCCAGCCATATCACACTCTGTGGAGGTAGCAGGTTATCATTCCTCCTTTCCGTCAATCAAGATGAAAGCCAGGCTGTGAAAGACAAAGAGAATGTGTGTGCCTCTTTAGACAACCTCTCCATTTGAAGGTCACAGGCCAGTAAGGTGTTCAAGTACAGTGGTAATCAGTGTTCCCTCTAACAGGGATTCCCAGATGTTGTTCGCTACAACTCCCAGAATCCCCAAGCAAAAGCCACCGCAGCTGGGAATTCTGGGAGTTGTAGTCAACAACATCTGGAAATTCCTGTTAAAGGAAACATTGGTGGTAATGCAATTTCAAGCCTTGCCAAGTCCAGCTAGCCATAACTGCCATAACCCACAATGCCCTGCCACAAAGGATATCTGGGAGCAAGGACCTTCTGGATGCTTGGCACTGCAAAGAGGTAGAATTTAAGACTGAAATCCTATGCACACTTACTTGGGAGGATGCCCTCTTGAGTCCAGTAGGACTTGCTTCTGAGAAAACATGCAAAAGATCCAGCTGCAATAGAAATATTCTACACAGAAAGGCCAGAAATCAAACACCTGGGAAAGGGAAACCACTTTCACAAGCCCTGAATAATTCATTTTAAGTGATGGGGAGTATTATTAGTTACAAACTAATTTTTAAAACATTGGCCTGTGGGCCTTGAAGTATGTCTTCATTTTAACCAATTAGCAGTGGCTGGCATGAGTAAAGAACCTTCTACAGAGGTCATCGGCCAAAAGAAAGGGTAAAATAGAGAGAGACAAATCCACTGACAATCTTTCTACCAACAGCTTTCATTGTGGAGATTCATTTTCCTCTCTAATCTAAGCTAAAGATCCACATAAGCAATAGGATAAACAAGGCAGCTGAATTGTGCCTCAAGAACAAAAGCAAAGTGAAAAACAAACAATATTTTGATGGTTTAATCATATCCCTCTAGTATGTCACTGATCAACAGGATGTTTTTCAAAGCAGAGTCAGGGATGTCATGTCTTCTTTCTTCTTCTTTTAATATTGACACATGAATCTACCCTTCCACTTCCAAAGATTGGTCACTCAGTTTTTACCAGATGTAATCCCAGATAAAGAGACATATTGGTAGGTTTGAGGAGAGTGCACAGAAAAGCCCGAATGCCCCCCACACATGCAGAGAACAGTTTCAAAAATAATCTTCACACACAAAAGGTGATGCCTGGACAAATTCTCCGGGCAGGGGGGCGGGGGACGACGGGGTTAAGCACCATCAGGCTGCTCTCTCCAAATCAAACAGGGCAGAGAAATAAGGACTATTAATGGGGATCATTTCTTATTCCATTTCCTTTAGCCTAATTTATTCTTGGCACTTTTCCTTTTCCTAGTATTTAAATAGATCTTCCCCTTCTATGTTCTGCTTCTCTGCCACTCATTCCCCCCCACACACACACATCTCTTTCCCATATCTTTGTCTTTCCATTTCCCCCTTTCTTCCCCTTCCACTTGTACATACCTTGACCTACCTCACAAGACTAATGTAAGGATGACTAAGGATGCATGGGGAGTACTTCAAATACACTCAAAGCTCTAGAACTACAGTGTCTTATTTTGGTTCTTTTATCTTCCCCTTCTACACCACACATTTTCTCTGCTCCCTCAATGGTTTTCTCACTCCAGCACCTTCCCCATTTTCCACCACACAGCTATCCTTTTCCTCCATTTTTTTAAACATTTCCCTTGTTTCTCTCTTCCCCACTCCATAAAACCCACCTTCCTTTAAGGATTATTCAACAGATCAACAAGGCAATGCCCACTAAAACACTTTCAAACACAAATAAAAAAGCACTATAAATATACAATTCCTTTATTCCTTCCCTTCCCACCTGCCGGCCTTCTCATTCTCCTCACCCCAATATCCTCTTACAAAAGATTTTCCTTCTGCATCTTCCCTCTCAACACACCCCCTGCAACTCCTTCCTTGACCTACTGCTCAAAGTAAGGCAAAACTGTGACAACATACATAGAGCCGCTTGAAGCCTCATCAAGAGCTGCTACTATTAAAATGCTAATATTTGTATTATTCCTTCTCTGTGCTTCCATGCCACTCACTATACCTTCCCACACATTCCCTTATACTATCTTCTACCCCATCACTTTCTTCTCTTACACTATCTTATTCACCTTCCTCTCTCTCATCACACCAATCCCAATACTTTCTCTGACCTGGGCTGATGCAAAGATAACCAAGACAACACACAAAACGTAACTGGAAGCCTCATCAAAAGGCTAACATCATCTTATCATCATTTATTATGCTAATTCAGAAGCCCACAACTTCAGCCCTCCTGCAGAGGCTGGGCTAGAACTCCCATCATCCCACAGGGGCCGATGGTCAGGGATGATGGGAGTTGTAGTCCAGCCTCTGCAGGAGGGCCAGTTGTGCAGCCCTGTGCTAATTCAACCAGGGGCGTAGCTAGGGAAGAGGAGGCCATGTTTACCCCTCTCCTTGAGGAAGGGAGATAATGAAGAAAGAGGGAGGAGTGGAGCTGGAGGGCCCAGGTCCTTTGAACCCACCCACTCAATTAGAGCAACCACAGCCCTGAATCCAACCTTCACCCCCTGTGCTTGCAGCCCACCTTCCCTCTTACCACCAGACACACCCACACACCCCCACTCACCTCCAGGGCCAGGCAGAGAGGCCACTCACCACTCGCACTTGCTCCCCCCTTCTTCTCCCCTCAGATGGATATTTTCCCCCTTTCCCTCTCGCATCACACCACACCCACAACAATTTCCTCGGCCTCCCTTTCAGGGCTGCTGCGGGACGCATCCAGGAGCCCCATCAAGGGAGGCCAAGGCCACCTCTCTCCTGGATTCAGCGAACCAGACCTTGATCCTCCTCAGCACCCCCCTTTCCGGCGTGCTCACACCCCATGCTGCACCCTCCCCGCTTCTTCCCTTCCCCTCCCCCGGCCCACACCCCCTTTCTTCCTCTCCTCCCCAACCCCTCCCTGCCCCACTCCCTCTTCTTCCCCCCTCCGCCCCCTTCCCTGCCCCACTCCCCCTTTCTTCCCCTCCTCCTCCTCCCCGCCCCCTTTTCTCCCTCATTCATTCCCTTCCCCTTTTCTCCCCCCACTCTGCCCCATCTCTCCTCTGCCCCCTCCCCTCGTCGCCCCTTCCTTCTACCCCCACCGCCGCTCCCGCCCCACATACTCACCCCCTCCGTCTCCTCCCCTCGCCTGTTTACCACTCAGCGCTCTTCCAACCCACAGGGCGCCGCCATCTTGGCCCTTCCTCCCTCTCTGGCGTCTGTCCCGGATCCCTCCGCCTCCACCCCTCCAGGAAAAGTAGTCCCCCTCGCAGACACGGCCCGCTGCTCCCGCTCCCGGCCCCAGCCCCTCCAGCGAAGAGGGCCTCTTCTCTCTCAAGCCCTTCCCTTTCTTTCGGGGTCCTAAGGCGGCGACCTGAGGCGTACCAGACTCGGGCGCGGAAGGATCCCTCCTCAGGGCAGCGAGGCGAAGAAGAGAAGGGAAAGAGCGGTCTCGTGATGCGCAGGGAGGCCGCGAAGAGATTCCGGCGCTGTGGCTCACGTGACCTGCAGCCTCCCGGGGGGAGGGGGAGCCGCGCCAGGGAGGCGGGGCGGCCCTTGCGGGGTGGTAAACAAGCCCGCTCGGGGGGCGGGGGCTAGCGGGCTGGTGAGGGGGCGGGGCCCTCTAAGCCACGCCCACCTCGTTGCCCGAGGTAACCAGGCCTCCCCCACCCCAGTTCACTGGCCTCGGGCCTAGGCCGCAGGGAGGGAAAGTTGCAGCAGGATTGTTGTTGTTGCAGCAAATGTTTATACATATTTATACATTGTAGAAACATGAGACATTTTTGGAAAACGGTATATAAATTCAATCAATCAATCAAACAAACAAACAGCTCTTTTCAATAAATAAAATAAAAAGCAACCCCCTTTTCAATAAATAGAAGAAAAAGCAGCAACCCTTTTCAATAAATAAAAGAAAAAGCAGCCCCCAAAGCAGTGTACACAGTAAATGGAATTAGAAGGGGCTTCATAGGAACCTAAGAAGCTGCCATTTACTGAGTCAGACCCTTGGTCCATCTAGCTCAGGATTGTCTTCACAGACTGGCAGCAGCTTCTCCAAGGTTGCAGGCAGGAGTCTCTCTCAGCCCTATCCTGGAGATGCTGCCAGGGAGGGAACTTGGAACCTAGATGCTCTTCCCAGAGTGGCTCCATCCCCTAAAGGGAAGATCGTACAGCGCTCAAACTGAAGACTAGTCTCCCATTCATATGCAACCAGGGCAGACCCAGCTTAGCAAAGGGGACAAGTCAAGCTTGCGACCACAAGACCAGCTCTCCTCTGGAAGGGCAATATAGCAATCAAATGCATAAATAAATAACAGCCACTGGAGGGTTGTTGTGCTTGGCTGAACAGTGACAGTTGCTCTCCCCTTGCGAAAGACTATAGCGTTGCCACTTTCAAAACTGCCTTTTGGTGCAGATTGCGACACCCCTTTCAAGGTTCCCCACATGATCCCAACATTTCTCACATGTGCAATGCCAGGGATTATTTCCCCATCACATCCCATCTCTGCGCCAAATTCTCTGACTGCAAGAGCTTGTCCTGCTGAGCTCTTTCAAAGACCGAGAAGATGTGTTGTTCTTTTCTGGACATGGAGGCTCCACAGATCTGTCCATCAGCAACTTTTGTGGTGGTGAATTCCATAGACGGACAATGTGCTGTTTTATTTATTTAATTAATTGTATTTTATTGTATTTTTACATTTCATATCCCGCTCTTCGTCCAAGGAGCCCAGAGTGGTGTACTACATACTTAGGCTTCTCCTCACCACAACCCTGTGAAGTAGGTCAGGCTGAGAGAGACACGACTGGCCTAGAGTCACCCAGCTAGTATCATGGCTGAAGGGGGATTTGAACTCGGGTCTCCCCCCGTCCTAGTCCAGCACTCTAACCACTACACCACGCTGGCTCTCTTTGTTTTCATTTTGTGAGAAGTACTTTTAGTTTTGTTAAAAGTACTTCCTTTTGTCTGTCCTAAACCTCCTGCCAACCATTATTTTTGGATGACTGCTGGCTTTATTGTTATGAGAGAGAGAGAGAGAGAAAACTTTCCTTTCTCCACTTTCTCTAAAGGTAAAGTGTGCCATCGAGTCGGTATCGGCTCCTGGCAGCCACAGAGCCCTGTGGTTGTCTTTGGTAGAATACAGGAGGGGTTGGCCATTGCCTCCTCCTGCGCAGTATGAGATGATGCCTTTCAGCATCTTCCTATATCGCTGCTGCCCAATATAGTACCAGTGGGGATTCGAACCCGCAACCTTCTGCTTGTTATTCAAGCATTTCCCCACTGCGCCACCTAAGGTGATATTAGGAGAGGCTATATTATTGTGTAGCTACCTAATGGCACAGTGGGAAATGAGTTGCCTAGCAAGCATGAGGTTGCCGGTTCGAATCCCCACTGGTAGGTTTCCCAGACTATGGGAAGCACATCTATCGGGCAGCAGCAATATAGGAAGATGCTGAAAGGCAGCATCCCATGCTGCGTGGGAGATGGCCATGGTCAACCCCTCCTGTATTCTACCAAAGACAACCACAGGACTCTGTCATCACCAGGAGTCGACACCTACTGGAGGGCACGCTTTACCTTTAAATTGTTGTGTACACGGGACAGGGCCTTCTCTGTTGTTGCCCCCAAGCTCTGGAATGTTTTCCCAGTTAATGTTTGCTCTCTGATATCTGTGGCTGCTTAAAAAAAAAACAACTAAAGACCTTATTTACTCAGGTTTTTAGCTCTTAGAGGCTGCCAGGTTTCTCAGCTTTCTTGCTTCTGTTTATCTTTTTAATGGTTTTTTTGGTGTGTTGATGGTTTCTCTACACCTGATGCTTTCTCTATAAGCCTCAGTCACACCCCCACTAGATGCCTTCTTTCCTAAACCCAAAGCCTCAGACATTTTAGCCTTTCCTCATAGGGAAGGTACTCCAGCCCCCTGATCAAGGTTGCCCTCTTCCACACTGTCCTTTTCACTGGGAAATTCCCGAGCTGTTTCTGACCAACCCCAGGCTTATCAAGAGCACAGTGTGAAAAACCCTAGGGAATCGGTTTCAGAGAGTCCCCAGCGCCCTGGCCAGATTACAGTTCCCAGGATTCTTTGGGGGATGTCATGACAGTTGTTGGGTATAAATACAAGATTGCAGTGCAGGTAGAGTCTTTATTTGCAATTGTTCTGGCACCTAAGAACATAGGAAACTGCCATATACTGAGTCAGACCATTGGTCTAACTATCTCAGTATTGTCTTCACAGACTGGCAGTGGCTTCTCCAAGGTTGCAGGCAGGAGTCTCTCTCCCAGCCCTATCTCGTTGGAGATGCTGCCAGGGAGGGAACTGGGAACCTTCAGCTCTTCCCAGATCGGCTCCATCCCCTGAGGGGAATCTCTTCCAGTGCTCACATATCAAGTCTCCCATTCATATGCAACCAGGGCAGACCCTGCTTAGCTAAGGGGACAAGTCATGCTGGCTACCACAAGACCAGCTCTCCTCTCACACCTAGGATTGTGTGACTCTGAGCAGGTGCAGAGTGACTCCACATCCTCCAGTGGCAGGGCTGTCCTTAGAGAGCCCTGTCAGGGTGCAGCCCGGGGCAAATCAGCCAGTGTGGGGGCCCTTTCCAGTTAATTCTAATGGGGGTTAAAAGAGCGGGGCCCTGGGCGGTGCTTGCCTAAGAACAGCCCTGTCCAGTGGTTCCTATTTATCCAAGACAGTCCCCGGTTTTCTGTAGCTCTAGAAAGCATTTCTAGCATCTATTTCCCAGTGGTGTGCAAGGAAGGACTGTCCTGGAATGGCTATTTGTGGTTTGAAGGTGGCTAATTGGTGCTACAGGGAGGCAGGGGATATTGCCACCCCGGTGGGGGATATTGCCACCCCACCAGCACCCCCAAAATCTGCCACTTGAGGCAACCATTTCACCTTGCCCCACAAAAGGGCCACACTCACTTATAAAGACACGTGGATTGTTTGTTTGATTAGCAAAGCAGCCATATGATGGAACAAATATTCTCTTTATACTGATTGATTTGGTCATTCTCCTAAACTGGCATTTCTTGCAGCAGCACCATGTGGAAAATATACTACATTGCATATCTGGGCGGTTTTATGGTATTCTTTCACATGCAATGACGGTTCTTCCGTTCGTGTAACTAGAGGTATGCCTCAGAAACATTTTTTAGGATTTTCCTGGCAGCTTCAAAAGTTCAAAACGTATGCCTTTTTTCCCCCCCAGATTGAAAGTGAGAACCTTGGGATGCAAATGATATCTTGGTCTTCTGAGGACATATCTGTTATCCTGACCACCTGGGAGACTGAATATTGCAAACTTCATTGACAGGAGAGAGAATAGGCTGGAGGGAACTGAAAATCGGGGCTTCAGGCTGCTTTGTAATGTCCAGTCCTATATATGTTTACGTAGAAGTAAGCCTTACTGTATTCCTTGGGGCTTACTAGTGCTTATGCATAAGATAACATCCTTGTAGTTCACTCATATGCAGAGCGAGGCATGTATAAGCTTGCAGCATAGGAACCGGCTGTATAAGGTTAGTAGTCTCATTAAGGAGGGCCCATTTTTGTTTTAATCAGTGGGTGCAAATTAAGGCCTTAAGTGCAAATTAAGAAGTAAACACTAGTGTGTTCCTGTAACATAGAACCACGTAACATAGAATGAATAGGAAACAGTTAAAGCCAGTCTTTCCTTCTAACAATGGAGAGTAACACATATTACACACAGGAGACTGAAAGTTATCTCTTTGATTTCAAGTTAGTTCAACACTTCCTTCAACATCTGAAGAACATATGTTTGTATAATATGCTGGTTTGTTTAAATGTAATTCGTTGGTTAAAAGGCAGGCACTATTTATTATTATTTAACACATTTATTTACTTACTTACTTGTATAGCATATTTTTATACCACCCAAAATTTACGTCTCTAAACATCCTTTAATCCATCCATGCTTCGAATTGTACAGGAATATACAGAAGCATATCTAGGGAAAATAGCACCTAGGGCAAGCACTGAAATTGCACCCCCTGTCCAAGCATCTGACACCCATCTTTCAGATAACTTTACCATAATATCAGCTGAAAAATACAAGTCAGGCTTGTTAATCTTTTAATATTTCAAAAACTATTTAGCAGTGGACTTAGCCAGATCAAAAAATGCGGGAAAACTACAAATTTCAGTATGCTGGGGCTCATGAAATACCCAAATACTATGTGGAGGTATACTTGGAAAACTAGAAGTGCCTGTCTAATTCTCTACTATGTATTGTAGCATCACTATTACGTAAGTTTTAAAAATCAATGGAGAATTTGACTTTTCCCAGATACTCTGAAAATAATTAAAGGATATGCAGAGTAAACTGTGTCACTGCTTGGAATATATTCTAGTCTTTCAGAAAGACAGTTAAAATGATAGAAAGAGAGCAAGAAACTCCCAGTGGGCCTTAACACTAAGGATTTCACACTGATTGAAAGACAAACTCACCATTAATAGCCATATTAGCAAGACATCACATTTAACTCGCTTATCACAAGAAGCAAAGTAAGAGCAAATGAATACAATCCTAGCTCATAAGCGTCAGCTCAGTATTCACAAGCCCTGATTCTCTGTACATAGTGCCAGTCTGAATATGTGTACAGTGTCTTATATTATATTAATTTTTTAAAAATTTTTTAACCTGTAGCCCCTTTGGGGGGCTTCCTAAAGTCGGGGGGGGGTTGCAAAGGTTTCCCCTCACCCCGCTGGCCTCTAGGGCCTCACAGGTTCCATTTGAGCATGTGCGGTGGCCAATTTAAAAAATAATCTTTTTTTTTAAAGCCACTGAAAACAAAATTGCCACTGTGCATGCTCTAATGGCCTCTGCAAGGCCTGGCATGACCTAGGGCCTCACAGAGGCCATTTGAACATGCACGGTGGCCATTTTGTTTTCAGCAGCCATTTAATTTTTTTTTTAAATTTTACAAAATGGCGCCCCCCTTCAAGTGGTGCCCAGGGCACGTGCCCTGCCTGCCCCACCCTAGAGACGCCCTTGATTGGGAGTACGGGATCCTTGTCCTACCCAATTTATGTTAGTGAGAACAAGCCTTCACTGTTTCCTCTCTGTCAACAGTCAATAGTCATTGGACATCATAAGAACATAAGAACAGCCCTACTGGATCAGGCCCAAAGACTATCTAATCCAGCATCCTGTTTCACACAGTGGTCTGTCCACCAGATGCTTCTGAGAAGCCCACAAGCAGGGGGGAGGGCTGGCCTTTCCTGCTGCTGTTCCCCCGCAACTGGTATTTAGAGGCATCATGCCTCTGAGGCTGGAGGTGGCCTATAGCCACCAGACTAGTAGCCATTAATAGACCCGTCCTCCATGACTTTGTCTTAGACCCTGTTAAAGCCATCCATGCTGGTGGCCATCACCACATCCCATGGCAAAGAATTATATAGATGAACTAGTATTTTTTAGCCCGTTAATAACGGGCGCTAGCCTTTTCCTCCTCTCTTTATGGGGGCCGAGCGGAGGCTGTGGAAATCTTAAATAGAAAATGCTGCTCCCGCCGTTGCCGCCGAACTCCCACTCTCCCTCCCAACTTCCGACACCACCTTACCCCGGCCCATGTCAGTTGGGGGGGGGGGGGAGTCCTTAATTGAAGAGGGATAGAGAAGCTTGCAAGCAGTGCTTCTCTCTCTGCAAAGCCTCTTCCTGAACTGGTGCTTTGGGCGGAAAGGACGTCTCTTGCGTCCTTTCTGCCCAAAGCGCCAGTTCGGGCAGAGCCTTTGCTCAGAGAGGAGCACTGCTTGCGCGCTTCTCTCTCCCTCTTCAATTAAGGACTTCCCCCCCACAACTGACATGGGCCGGGGTAAGGTGGTGTCGGAAGTTGGGAGGGAGGGTGGGAGTTCGGCGGCAACGGCAGGGGCAGCATTTTCTATTTAAGATTTCCACAGCCTCCGCTCGGCCCCCGGTCCCTGGTCCCCGTCTCTCCTGTGGCTGAGGTGGCGGCTCTGCCGCCACCTTGGCCAATTTTCCCCGCCTCCTCTTCCCCGGCTTCGCAGCGGCCGCTTCTGTCCTTTCCGCGGCCGGGCGAAGCCACCAAGATGGCTGCCTGGTGGCTGTGTCCGTTTTTGTCTCGGCCGAACTGGGCATGCGCTCTGCGCATGCCCAGAACAGGCCAGGGAGGCACGGACACACGCTTGGTGTCCGTCCACGGACGGACACCAAGCGTTTTATTAGAGAGGATTATGCGCTGTGTGGAAAAAGTACTTCCTCTCGTTGGTCCTAAATGTCCCAACCTTCAGTTTCATGGGGTGACCCGGAGAGCTGGTCTTGTGGCAGCAAGCATGACTTGTCCCATTAGCCAAGCAGGGTCCACCCTGGTTGCATTTGAATGGGAGACGATGTATGAGTACTGGAAGATCTTCCCCTCAGGGGATGGGGCTGCTCTGGGAAGAGCATCTAAGTTTCAAGTTCCCTCCCTGGCAGCATCTCCAAGAGAGGACTGAGGGAGATTCCTGCCTGCAGCCAGTCTATGTAGACGATTTTGAGCTAGATGGACTTATGGTCTGACACAGTATATGGCAGCTTCCTATGTTCCTACGATCCCTGGTTCTCGTGTTGTGAGAGAGGGAGAAAAAACCCTCTCTGTCCACTCTTTCTACTCCATGAATGTAAAGCTCCTTCAGACCCCAGAGGGACGGCTTTGTTGGTCTGTTGTAGCACATACAATAGACAATACAGGGTTAAAGTCCAACACATTCTAGGCCTCAAATTGTAAGAAGGGTGTCCATAAAAGATTCAGAGGAGGGCATCAAAGCTGGCGAGGGTGCTGGAAACCAAGCCCAAGAGGAACGACTTAAGGAGCTGGATCTGTTTAGCCCGGAGAAGAAAACTCTAAAGGGAGAGATGAAAGCTGTCTTCTAATATCTGAAGGGCTGTCCATCACATAGAAGAAGGAGTGGACATGTTCTCCGTTGCTACTGAGGACTGGAGCCGATGGGTTGAAATTAGAAGGAAGCTAATTCAGGCTAGATGTTAGGAAGAATTTCCTGATTGTAAGAGCTTTTGGGCAGTGGAATAGTCTGCCTTGTGCAGTTGCGGGCACACCTTTGTAGCGGTGTGCATGAACGGTTCGTTGCATATCGGTTCATCTCGAACCGCAGCTGGTTCGATGGTTCGATCGCGGACCGGACCGAACTAGGCCCTGTTCAGGTGAACTGGTTTGCAATGGTAAAGGGCAGCTGGATGGGGGCAGTGAGAGAGGTAATAAGCTCCTTACCCAGCTGGCACTCGCCCTCCAGGTGCGACCCCAAGGAGGCTTGGTAAAGGAGGGAGGAGCACGCTTGGGGCAGCACTGGGAGGGCAAATGACGGCACTGGCAGCTGCGTTGGTTAGAGTGCTGGACTAGGACTGGGGAGACCCGAGTTCAAATCCCCATTGGAATTTCACCTGTGTTAAGAAGATGTCTCAAGAGAAAGGCTCAGTGAGAGACATGCAGGCGCAAAATCTCACGGGAGAGGCAATAGAAATGCTGAATCAGGAAAGCCTGATTGTCTGCTGGTTATCTCGAGCCCTATATCAAGCCGATGCTGTTTCTGAGACAGGACTGTCAGCAACGTCACCTTCCGCAGACAGTGTTCCTCGTGCTTATAATTGTTCAACCTTTCTTGTTTCAGCCTGTCCTTGTTCTGTTCCTTCCTTTGTGTCAGTTATTGCTCAGATATCATAGAGAGGGGTTCCTAGTTTAGTTTCAGGGGACTTTATTTTGCTTCTACTACTTTATATTTGAGAGTCATTTTTCGCTTTCTTTCATGCAGCTAAGCTGCTACTCTTATCTATAGAATTTCCATCTTGACTCACAGAAGTGGAGCTGGAGGGATCATAAATCCTGTCGGGTCAGCCGTGGCAACAGATTTACGATACCCGCCCACCCGCGCCTGCCACCCAACCACTTGCTGTGTCGTAAACCTGTCCCACTAATCTGGAGCTATAAATATCAGCCGCCGGAGAGTGAAAAAGACAGGGGCAGAAGTCAAACAACAAAGCCAGGCAGTAAGTAGTCTCTTCAAAGCAGAGTCAGTCTGGGTCATAATATCACCAGTCAGTTGAAAAGAGTTCAAACGGTAATCCACAAACAGAGTCCAAAACGGACCAAGGTCAAAACACAGGTACAGCAAACAGGAACACAGCCGAGTATCTCAGTGAAGAACAACGTTGATACCAGCACAGCAGCTGTGGCCAAGCCGGCTAATATAGGCTGAAACCATGTGCTGTTAATCATGGATCCCGGACTCAGCAGCCTTGCTTGTTAGTCTAGCCATTCTGCACATGTGGTCCTTTATCTCCTGCTGTCTCTTAGAGCGATGCCTGTCATAAATCTGTTGGCACAGCTGACCCGACAGGATTTATGATCCCTCCATCTCCACTTCTGCGAGTCACAATGGAAATTCTATAGATAAGATTAGCAGCTTAGGGGCATGAACCAAAGCAAAAAAAAAAAAAAAAGACTCTCAAAGATAAAGTAGTATAAGCGAAAATAAAGCCCCTTAAAACTAAACTAGGTACCCCCCTCTATGATAACAGAAATAAAGGAGCAAGGAAGGAACAGAACAAGGACAGGCTGAAACAAGAAAGGGTGAACAATTAAAGTACGAGGAACACTGTCTGCGGTAGGCAACGTTGCTGACAGTCCCATCTCAGGGACAGCGTTTGCTTGATATAGGACTCGAGATAACCGGCAGACAATCAGGCTTTCCTGACTCAGCATTTCTATTTCCTCTCCCATGAGATCTTGCGCCTACTTGTCTCCCACTGAGCCTTTCTCTTGAGACGTCTTCTTAACAAAGGTGAAATTCCAGCTTCCTCCTGATCAGTCTCCTCAGCCCTCATCTCTGCCAGCTGTCCAGATTCCCCTGTCTGCTGCTGTCCCACCTCAGCTCTAGAGTCTGTTCTCACAGCCAAGTCCTCCCACTGTGCTTCTGAGCCTGCTCTCCCGACCAAATCCTCCCGCTCCTCCTCTGACTCAGAGATCTGAGCCATGACAATGCCTCTCCACTGCTGAGACCAGCCGTCCTTCTTCCACAGGAGCTGCCACGACAGGCTCTAACTCTTCTCCAGCCTCCTGTGGGCTGGTCCCGCTCTCCTCTGCAAGTTCGGGACCTTGCACTCCCACCTCTGCTGCTATCCCATCCGTCTCTTCCTCCTCCTCCTCCTCGGAGTCCGTCCTCGTGCTTATAACATGCTGCTGCCACTGCCTGTTGAGGCTCCTGGGCTAGTGGGAACAGGAAGGTCCCATCTGGAATATTCCTGCTTCCTGCCCGCCCGGGAGCCGGACAGGTGGGTGCAGCAGCATGGGCGGTGGGAGTGGCAGCAAGGGTGCTACTGAAAGGTTTTTGTGAGCTGCCTGGAGCCTCTGGAGTCAGGCGGTAGATGCATCAAATAAATAATTGTCCCGACGGGGCTCCGGCATGCCTCGTTTCCTGGCTGCGAGGCCTTGGAGCTAGGAGGGGAGAGGGGTTCACTATCACCTGCTTGCTCCTCCTCCGGGCTGCATGGGGTCACGGGGGCTGACTCTGGCCTTTCTGCAGAGCCCTCCACTCTCCCTGCCTGCCTCCTCATGCCAGGCAGCTTAGGGCTTAAATAGTTGCTGGCAAGTTACGCAGCCCCCGCCCTCCTTTATTAACCCCTTTCTCTGCTGATTACATGCGTAGGAACAGAGGAAGCTGCCATATACTGAGTCAGACCATTGGTCCATCTAGCTCAGGATTGTCTACCTAGACTGGCAGCGGCTTCTCCAAGATGGCAGGCAGGAATCTCTCTTAGCCTTATCCTGGAGAAGCCAGGGAGGGAACCTGGGACCTTTTGCTCTTCCCAGAGTGGCTCCACCTTTTAAGGGGAATATCTTACAGTGCTCACACTTCTAGTCTCCCTTTTGTATGCAACTAGGGCAGACCCTGTTTAGCAAAGGGGACAAGTCATGCTTGCTACCACCAGACCAGCTCTCCTCTCCTAACATAGGAAGCTGCCATATACTGAGTCAGACCATTGGTCCATCTAGCTCAGTATTGTCTTCACAGACTGGCAGCGGCTTCTCCAAGGTGGCAGGCAGGAATCTCTCTCAGTCCTATCTTGGAGATGCTGCCAGGGAGGGAACTTGAAACCTAGATGCTCTTTCCAGAGAGGCTCCATCCCCTAAGGGGAATATCCTATAGTACTCACACTTCTAGTCTCCCTTTTGTATGCAACCAGGGCAGACCCTGTTTAGCAAAGGGGACAAGTCATGCTTGCTACCACAAGACCAGCTATCTTCCATCCCTCTACTCCCTCCCCCCTCACATGGCCCTGCCCTTCTCCCTGCAGCACCTCTCTGAAATCATCAAGAGGTGTATCCTCCACACCCAACCCAGATGGCAGCTTGCCGGAGGCCTCCTGCCCTCCAAGGTCCCCGGGTGGCCATGTTCAGTGCCTGAACACGGGACTTCTCTGCCCTTGCTATGCCACTACAGCCCACTTCATCAGACGCAGAAACACACAGGCTGAGTTCAGACGTACAGCATCACCACAGTTCTAGCTGGCCGAGGTTGTAACTGCAGTACACCCAGGCGCACGAAACCGCGGTTACGGGCCAAAAGCTAACCCCGGTTTGCCTCACCAAACTCCACTTGGAACCTTTGGTTATCTTGAAGTTTCGCCAGCAACTGAGGTTTTGCCATGGAAGCCTTACACCCATTTGGCCAAGCAGCAGGGAGGGGCTCCCCTCTCCGTCAACTCGAGTTTGGCGGGCCACAGTTTCGTCAACGTCTGCGGTGTGATTTGGAGTTGAGAACTGAAACCTCGGCCATGCTTAGCTCCAGTTAACTTGTACGTCTGAACTGGGCCACAGAGACCTGTGAAGAACCCACAACAGTTGGGGGACCAGAGTTGCCATTCAGTGGGATCTTTGCCTAGGATCAGGCCGGAAGACAGCAATTCCTTCTCCCTGAAGTGAACAGGTTGTTAATTCAGGATAACAACCTTGAATCAACAGTCTTTGAAGCAAACTCTACAATCCCGAATTGTGTCTGCATATTTCACAATTCCCCTTGCATGGGATTCGACACACGCTTCCCTTGAAGTTTCACCTGCGAGAGGTCAGCCCATCTCAGAGAGAGAAAACAGTTCCTTGATGTGTGCCTCTTTCTAATCCAGTCCTGCTTTCTGAATTACAATTAATTTTTATTTCAGTCTCGGGCATGGCTGGTTTTCTTCCCCCCCTCCTGCTGTGCCGGAGACATGTTTATTTAATCATCCCTGGAAGGAGAAAAAAGAAAAGAAAAAAGAAAAGAAAATGAAAACTTAAATTAGGATGGGCTTCGGAAAATAAATGGATGGAAGCAATTAGTGATATAATTTCTCTTTGACTTAATTATCATAACATTACATAGGAATAAAGAAATTGGTGCACCATGCAGTGGAGGCTGGGGGTGTTTCCATGTGGGTCTTGCTGTTGGAGAGGGACCAGAAAAAAAGAAACGGGGGGGGGGAATGCATAAAAGAATTTTTTACGATATCATTAACCTTGTTTCCTCTTACCAGGCTGCAGCCTTTAATGATTTATTTAGTGGGCCTGTTATGTGTTAGGGGGTGTAGTGTGCATCAAACGCCAGTAAGAACCTAAGAAGTGGATCACTCAAAAGGGCTGCCTTTTCTGCCACTTTGCCTTCAGCGGAGGCCAAGTGGACACCCCCGGGAAACTCGCAAACCGAGCACGTAAGCCTGTTTGGCCCAAGCAATTGGTATACTGCCTCTGAACATGGAGGTTTGTCTTGACTTGTTTATTTATTTATCTGAATACTATTTTACTACAAGTTTGGACCTGACACAGAATGCTGCGCTATACCACTGGTGTGCGTGTGTTACCTGAGCCTATGCCCAAGGATGGTGAATGTTTTATGTGTTTGTTTGTTTGTTTATCAAGTTTGTACACGGCCCCAAACTTTCGTCTCTGGGCAGTTAACAATAGCATGAAACAAGTTAAAAACACAGACAAAAACTTAAAACAATTTAACAATTTAGAAATAAACCAGAGATTTTAGGCCCTTTTGCGCCTCGGAAGCAGCCGGGGTTGTGATTGTGTTGAGGGAGGATTCTTCTAGCTGAGAAATTCCCCACTCTTTTTGCTCAGGCCTTCCTTCGCCTTAAGTGCTCTTCCCTCGGCCGACTTGCTTGTCTATTAACTGCACGCTGAGCATAAACATTCTACCCCATTGGGGTACATGGTGACAGATTTGCGTCTTTTTGGCACCCCTGAGATTCTCTCCGCCCCCCCTTCAGATGTTTGTGAAACCAACATATATGTGGACTACCCCAAGACTGCCGGCACCTCCCTCTCACCCTCAGGTGCTCCAGTTATACATCCATAATGATAATAACTTCTCTAGCCCTTTTGAAAATGTATATAAGATTTACCCTGGCCACCCAGATGTATTCTGTGATTGCTATCTTTTATCTGATAGTGATGACAAGATTACTGTGCAGTTGCTAAGTTCTGTCTCATTGCCATTAGAATTCAAAGTAAGGGTATATCTGTATAGCTGGACTCCATAAGGTTTACGAAGCGCTGAATTAGCTATGGTTACTGTTTGAGCTACATGTATATATTTCTCTGGTCAGCGGCTGTAAATAAACTGAACTGAACTGAACTGAATATAAGATTTAAATAAAATGTAGAAATTAATGTAATATGTACATACAGTCAAACTAGAAAGTGAATTCTTAAAATTTGTAATGCTGCAAAGCCGTATCATTCCGAGTTTCTTAGCACACATTGATTGATTGATTGATTGATTGATTGATTAAGTGCCGTCATCTCAGTGTCAACTCTTAGCGACCACATAGATAGATTATCTCCGAGATGATCTGTCTTCAACTTGGCCTTCAAGCTCTCACATACCATTTACGTATTTCATTTAACACCATGAGTATCTTGCTTTTCTCAACGGGACCCAAAGTGGCTAATGATAAATCCTTAAAATCCCAGGCTTTTAATATTATTATTTTATTATTATTATTTCTTGTTTACACAGTCAGACAGGTGTTACTGACTGGTTTGTTTTATCCAGACATCGAGTCCTTCCCAAGGACCTGGGATGGCTGGATTTTATCATCAATACTGTTGGTTATTATAGATATTGTCGCAGAATATAGGCTGTTCCCAGTAAAGCTGCTTTTTGTAATTGGCTGATGGTGATTTCTGTGGCCCCTCTGGTGTTGAGGTGCTCTTCAAGGTCTTTTGGAACTGCACCCAGGGCGCCAATGACCACTGGGATTATTTTGGTCTTTTTCTGCCACAGCCTTTCAGTTTTGATTTGTAGATCTTTGTATTTGGTGGTTTTTTCTCTTTCTCTTTCTTCTATTCTGCTATCCCCTGGTATTGCTATGTCGATTATTTTGACTTGTTTTTCTTTCTTCTCGACTACAGTTCTATCTGGTGTATTGTGTGGCAGATGTTTGTCTGTTTGTAGTCAGAAGTCCCATAATATTTTTACATCTTCATTTTCTTCAACTTTTTCCATTTTATGGTCCTACCAATGTTTGGCTACAGGTAGCTTGTATTTTTTTGCAGATGTTCCAGTGTATCATCCCTGCTACTTTGTCATGCCTTTGCTTGTAGTCAGTCTGTGCGATCTTTTTACAACAGATGATTAGGTGGTCCACAGTTTCATCTGCTTCTTTACAAAGGCGGCACTTGCTGTTTGTGGTTGACTTTTCTACTTTTGCTCTTATTGCATTTGTTCTTAGTGCCTGTTCTTGTGCAGCCGGTGTTAAACCCTCTGTTTCTTTCTTCAAGTTGCCATTCTTAAGCCATTGCCAGGTCTTGGTGATGTCTGATTTTCCACTTATATTGTGCAAATATTGACCATGCAGTGGCTTAATTTTCCATTTTTCTGCTCGGTTCTTGACTTGTTCTTTCTTGTAGGCCTGCTTTGTTTCATTGGTGTTGAATAGTTTTGTGTTATTGACCATTTTAAGTGCACCTTCTTCACTGTCCTTGATATATTCTTCAAGGCCTCTTTTCTCCTCCTCTACTGTTTGATGGACTTGCAGCATTCCTCTTCCACCTGAGCTGCGAGGGAGGTAGAGCCTATCGACATCACTGCGGGGGTGCAGAGCATGATTGATGGTCATGATTTTCCTGGTCTTACGATCTAGCGTCTCTAGCTCTGCCTGGGTCCAGTCTATTATCCCTGCAGCGTATCTGATAACAGGTATAGCCCAGGTGTTTATGGCTTGTATGGTGTTCCCGCCATTGAGTTTGGACTTGAGGATTTTTCTAACTCTCCTGATGTATTCACTTCAAATTTTTCTTTTAACTTCAGTGTGTGCGATGTTATCAGCCTGGAGAATGCCCAAGTATTTGTAAGGTTCTTTCTCTTCCAGGTTCTTGATCTTGCTTCCATTGGGCAGTTCTATTCCTTCTGTTTTTGTTATTTTTCCTCTTTTCATTATTAATGCAGCACACTTGTCTAGTCCAAACTCCATTGCTATATCGCTACTAAATATACGGACAGTGTTTAGCAGTGATTCGATTTCTGACTGGGACTTTCCATACAACTTCAGATTGTCCATGTACAGCAGATGGCTGATTTGACTTGATGTTTTAGATGTTTGGTATCCGAGGCCTGTTTTGTTTAGTATTTGTGAAAGTGGAGTCATGGCGATTACAAACAACGGAGGGGATAGTGAGTCTCCTTGGAAAATGCCTCTTCTAATGCTAACCTGTCCAAGTGTCTCGCCATTGATTGTTAACTGTGTAGTCCACATGCTCATTGCTTTTTAAATAAATATCTGAATGTTTTTGCTGACACCAGTTGTTTCTAAACATTTTAGTATCCATGTGTGAGGCAATGAATCGAAGGCTTTCTTGTAGTCAATCCATGCAACACTTAGATTGGTTTTTCTTCTCTTGCAATTTTCTAAAATCATTTTGTCAATCAGCAGCTGGTCTTTTGTGCCTCTGGTGTTCGGGCAATTTCCTTTCTGTTCAACTGGAAGCTGTTTGTTAGTTAGTAAGTGTTGCATCACTTCATCTGCTATTATTCCAGTTAATAATTTGAACATGGTTGGCAGACAGGTTATCGGTCTATAATTACTTGGAACTGCACCTTTTGCTGGGTCTTTCATGATGAGACGAGTTTTCCCAGTTGTTAGCCATTGTTCAATATCACCTCCTTGCAAAATGTGATTAAACTGTTTTGACAGTTGTTTATGAAGGAAGGCTTGTTAGGTGTTTAAGCCCAAAGCCATGCAGTTCATCGTTGCCTGGAGCAGTCCAATTTTTAATTTTCTTTGCTCTTTCACTTATTAATTCTGGTGTTATTATTAGATCTTGCATTTGTTGGTTACATTTTTTGACCTCTTTCATCCAGCCTGCTTTTTTATTATAATCTATTGGATTGTCCCATAATTTCCCCCAGAATTGCACTGTTTCTTCTTTATTTGGTGTTTCTATGTTTCTTGCAGTTTCTCCTTCTATGCTTTGGTAGAAACGTCTCTGATTCGACTGGAATTGGAGATTCTGCCTGTGTTGTGTGATTCTGGCTTCATATCTGCTAATCTTCTTTGACACTGCTGTTATTTGCTGCTTTATTATTTCCAGGACTTCTCTAATTTTCCTTGAATCTAGGTGGTATTTTTGGATCAGATACTGTTTGGTGTTTTCATTCTTCGGCTTCTTGTCTTTCATATCTTTCAATTTACTAGCATCTGATCTAAGCCTGGATATTTTATTTTCTAATCTAATCTTCCATTTAGGTGATGTACTACTTTCTTTTCCCCCCCAGACTATGGGAAACACCTATATTGGGCAGCAGCGATATAGGAAGGTGCTGAAAGGCATCATCTCATACTGCGCGGGAGGAGGCAATGGTCAACCCCTCCTGTATTCTACCAAAGACAACCACAGGGCTCTGTGGGCGCCAGGAGTCGACACCTACTCGACAGCACAACTTTACCTGTTGTTTAAAGGAGCCTCATCCATTCACTCCCTCCTCTACCCCTGCCCAAGCAACAGAAGCCAGTACATCCAATGCAGCCAGGAGATTCCTCCAGGCTCCCAAGAGCCAGACCAGCTCTTTCACTTCCTTCCTGGCCAGCAAGTGGGCTAGGTGAGACCAGGTTGCAGCAGGATGTAGGCTCATCTCCAAAGATAGTATCTGCTAAGAGGAATCAGGCCCACTTTCTGAACGAAAATGTCGAGCAAGCTTCATTAATAAGGTAAATACACTCACAACATGAATTACCTTGCCTCTGTGAGTAATGTATAGCAAAATCCTCACTCTCCTCCTAACTTTCTTTGCCACTCTTTTGCTCCAACAAAACTAGTTGTTCTAGTCACTCCTGGATACCTTGTCCCCCAGACTCAATTCACACACCCTTCAATATTACACAAATGAACCAGGACACACCGGCTGTTCCCTGCCTACTGTGTCCTTTCACCTCACGACAGCCCGTCCTGGAGCTTTCCCAGGCAGGCAGCATTACTCCAGCAGGGAGTGCCTAAGGTTAACCCATTTTGAGCACTGCACCAAAGTGCTACTTTTTAAGGACACACATCATGCGCAGTGATTGTGAATCGTCAGGGGGAACGCTGAATAATGCCATTGGCACTGGTTATTTATTTTACACCATCTGACACCGTCTTATTTATTTTTTTATGATTTCTCTATGTAAACCGCTTTGGAAACGTTTGTTGAAAAGCAGTATATAAATTTGTTGTTGTTGCTGCTGCTGCTGTAAATGGATCCGTCGTATGAACACGCCCTCCGGCCTAAGTGTAGCAAAGCTGTGTTAAATCACCATTCGGAAAAGCTCCTGCAGCACTCATCTGAAAGCCCAGAGGGCCGCTGTGTTTTCACAAATACGAAGACTAGTTATATGTACCGCTTTTCTACACAAGTTCCCAAAGCAGTTTACATCGATATAACGTTTACATAGTTTTTGGCAACAGAAATGCTTGAGAAATATAATTGCTCTCTCACACGTTATCAGTCAGTTCAAAATGCATCTCGCCAATTGCAGCATGTGGAAACTAGCTATGCACCACTGGGGCTTTTGCAGATGGTGATTAGCGCACTCTAGGAGGTTTTTCACACATGGCTCTATGCTTCGGCTCTGTTTCGATTCGGCAGCCGATTCGAGGCATTTTAATTCGAGGCATTAGATGGACTATTCACATAGCCACCAGCACCTCCATCAACAGATGGAGAAGAAAGCAGAAGCACCAGAGTTCCCCCCCCCCCTCCAAAAAAGCTGCTGTAAATAGAGGATTTTTTTTTTTACCCTGGACATAACTCGGGCTAAGCCAGAATTTGCAACCTCCCTTCAGAGAAAAACAAAGCCCTGTCTGTCCTGGTCCTTGATAGCCCGCAGGGAGGTCAGGTTAAATCCAGCAAATATCCCGCAGGGAGGTCAGGTTAAATCCAATCAGGAGTGGATTCAGGGAGAAAGCCCTGTCTGTAAAACCGCCAGGAGTGACAAAATAGGCCATCCAGTTAAGAACTGTGCCTTTTCAGATGTTACCAGTAGATGGCACTGGAATCCCTACTCCACTGCCTAGAGAGAGAGAGAGAGAGAGAGAGAGAGAGAGAGAGAGAGAGAGAGAAACTTTATTACGGTCATTGGCCCAACAACACAAAAGAAAGACAGTGCAAATCACAGTAAAAATAATACAAATAACACAAAATATAACGTTAGTCTTCATTATACTGATCATTCAAATCGTACCAAATTTGGCCACACGCAGCGTCATGGGTACACAATGATCAGCTAGTAAAAAGGATACATATCCATTGGCCGGTCTAACAGGGATAATTAATAAAAGTGGGGAGATGAGAGAGAGGTGGATATCCCTATAAAATGAACAATATAAAAGGATGTGCGTCACTGTCTCAACACCTTGGCCCCAAGGACAGATCTGGTTAGTGATAGGGATTTTGTGATACAGTGGGGAAATGACTTGACTAGCAAGCCAGAGGTTGCTGGTTCGAATCCCCACTGGAGAGCTGGTCTTGTGGTAGCAAGCATGACTTGTCCCTTTTGCTAAGCATGGTCTGCCCTGGTTGCATATGGATGGGAGACTAGAAGTGTGAGCACTGTAAGATATTCCCCTCAGGGGATGGAGCCGCTCTGGGAAGAGCGTCTATGTTCCAAGTTCCCTCCCTGGCAGCATCTCCAGGATAGGGCTGGGAGAGACTCCTGCCTGCAACCTTGGAGTAGCTGCTGCCAGTCTGGGTAGACAATACTGAGCTAGATAGACCAATGGTCTGACTCAGTATATGGCAGCTTCCTATGTTAGGAGAGGAGAGCTGGTCTGGTGGTAGCAAGCATGACTTGTCCCCTTTGCTAAACAGGGTCTGCCCTAGTTGCATACAAAAGGGAGACTAGAAGTGTGAGCACTGTAAGATATTCCCCTCAGGGGATGGAGCCACTCTGGGAAGAGCAGAAGGTTTCAGGTTCCCTCCCTGGCTTCTCCAAGACAGGGCTGGGAGAGATTCCTGCCTGCAACCTTGGAGAAGCCGCTGCCAGTCTGTGAAGACAATACTAAACTAGATAGGCCAATGGTCTGACTCAGTAGACGGCAGCTTCCTATGTTCCTATGTTTCCCAGACTATGGGAAACACCTATATTGGGCAGCAGCCATAGAGAAAGATGATACTGCGTGGGAGATGGCAATAGTAAACCCCTCCTGGGTTCTACCAAAGACAATCACAGGGCTTGGAGGGCACCAGGAGCCAACACTGACTTGACGGCACACTGTACCTTTACTTTACCCTCCAAAACAGCCAGTGGAAGTGCATTAAAGCATGCAAGGGAGAAAGCCCCTCTCTGGGAAGGAATCATTAAGCTGATTGAATAGTGGGCTGGTTTAGAGTAGTTTGTAAAACTACCAAGGAAGTTTCTTGCAGAGATGCGTGCCGAATCGCTTTGCTTTTCAATAGCGACTATATGTTGTTTTATAAGCCCTTTGGCCCCTGCCACTATATATGCTGCTATACCTTTTGCTTTGGTCCGAGGAGGCAGATTCAAGTCAATGGCTTTTATCTTTTCCACGCAGAGAAAGGAGCAGCCGCTGCGATTCTCCCGTCATTCTCCCAGTAGCCCTTCTGCTGCAGCTTGAAATCGGCTTTGCACCCAGCATGATCAAAGCTCATGAAGACGGCCTGACACTTCTGCATGCCATCTCAGGTCTGGAATAGGGTCAGGGGAGGGGAACAAAGATGGTGAGGGGTAAGGAAACTAAGCCCTGAGAGGAAGGTTTAAAGGGGCTGGGGCCGGGGCCGTAGCTTAGTGGTAGAGCATCTGCTTTGCATGCAGAAGGTCCCAGGTTCAATGCCTGGAATCTCCAGGTAGGGTTAGGAAAGACCCCTGCTGGAAACCTCGGAGAGCCACTGCCAGTCAGTGCTGGAAATACCGAGCTAGTATTGATGGTCTGACTCAGTATAAGGCAGCTGCCTGTGTCTCACGGGCGCTTTCCAGCTTACACGCTACGACAGCAGTAAAATCCTCCGGCTCAGCAGGGTCGTATCGAAAACCGAAATAAAAGGTCTGGCCGTTTGTTGCACAAAACCACCAGCAGGGGGAGCAGTCTTTTCTAGCTTGCGCAAACCTCCAACAACAGGAAAATACAGCCACGTTTTTGTGACGTACATGCAATGTCATAGCACGATAACACAAAGATGAAATCCGAAAGGCGGTATCGAAAATGTGAAGGGCACCTTGCCGTCAGCGCAGGGACTGCAGTGTCACAACACAGGAAGTATGGAACCACACTTAGCAGATATGTAACGACACTGTTGTAGGGTATAATCTGGAAATTATAGTGACACCATCGGGAATCTATCAGAGACGTAGGGACGGAACCACTGTAAAACAGTGCCGCTCAATCCTCGCCTCTTCAGGCGACCCAAAAGGATTTCGACCCAACCTCATGAAACCAGATACCTGTAGCCCAGCACCCTGTTTCCAACAGTGGACAGCCAGATGCTTCCAGGGAGCCCACAACCGGGGTGTGAAGGAAACCATGTTTCCCAGCATCTGACTGCTTCCAGAAAGGTGGTGGTTCCATGGCTGTCATCACTAATAGCTTTCAATGGCCTGTCTTCCATGATTATGTCTTACAAGTCAAATGTCTTATATGTTGAAGCTAGTGGCCATCACCATAAATTGTGGCAGTGGATTCCATAGGCTTACTAATGGTGTGTGTGTGTGTGTGTGTGTGTGTGTGTGTGTGTGTGTGTGTGTGTAGGGGGGTCCCATTTGCTTTTCTCCATCCTGCACTTAATGCCAATCAACTGCTTGGGTTGAATGTGCTAGTTCTAGTGCTCAGACTTGTAAGATTATTTGGGCTAAACTAAGGAGCCCCCAACCCTGCCACCCAGGGCTCCCAGGGAAGCTGATCCAGTTCATCCCCGGAGTTGCCCTTCAGTTGAGAAAAGTACCTGGGTGAACTGGAGTTTTTACAGACAGGGCTCCCTGCACTCACCCTGAATCCACTCCTGACTGGAGTGTGCCAGTTCACATATTCGTTGGATTTAATCCAACCACCCTGCGGGCTATCAGGAACCAGGACAGACAGGTCTTTGTTTTTTTCAGAAGGGAGGCTGCGAATTCTGGCTTAGCCCGAGTTATGTGCGGGGTTTTAAAAAAATCCTCTATTTCTAGCAGCTTTTTAAAAAACAAATGCTGGGGCTTCTGCTTTCTCTGAGGGTATTAGGAACATAGGAAACTGCCATATACTGAGTCAGCCCATTGGTCTATCTAGCTCAGTATTGTCTTCACAGACTGGCAGCAGCTTCTCCAAGGTTGCAGGCAGGATTGCAGGAGTCTCTCTCAGCCCGATCTTGGAGATGCTGCCAGGGAAGGAACTTGGAACCTTCTGCTCTTCCCAGAGCGGCTCCATCCCCTGAGGGGAATATCTTACAGCACTCACACATCAAGTCTCCCATTCATATGCAACCAGGGCAGACCCCGCTTAGTTATGGGGACAAGTCATGCTTGCTACCACAAGACCAGCTCTCCTCTCTGGTGCTGATGTCTATGTGAATGGTCCACCGAATCCCTCGAATTAAAATGCCTCGAATCGGCTGCAAAGCAGATTTGCTCTTCAGATTCCCAAAGGCACAGAGCCATGTGTGAAAAACCTCCAGGTGGTATCATCCAACCCTTCCTCCTTGCTGCTGGCAGTGTTGGGCCTTATAAATCATTAAGGCTGAAACTCAGCCATTTGTATCAAATCAATCAGGACCGTTTGTCTGCAGACCACCCCGTGGGGGTCTTTGCTCCTGCCCGATAATTCTTCTCCGGCCATTGACACACAGAGAGGTCATCCCTGCATGCATTTTCCTTGGGTGCGTGATTGTTTTGGGGAAATCCATATTGATAATTTGTGACTTTGATGTCACCCTGGTGGAAACGGTTTGGATGCTGGCGTCCTATAACTTGACGGGCTTTCATCTTGAGGATGATCTCAAAATTTTGCAGTGGGGTGGCTGAATTTAAGCATTTGGATGTACAGATTCTCAAGAGTGCGAAAGATTTTAATAATTCTGCCCAGGTTTTGGATCGTGGCGCCAATAAAGTGGAAATGGAGGGAGAACAGATCAAGGAGGCAACCCGGCATTCATTTTTTGACACCTTGCTTGGGTGGACACTTGAGGGAGAAGGAATTCTGAATACTTATGCTGCATCCAATAATTGTGTCGCTGGGGAAAGCAATTTTCAGCTGAGCATATGAATGGGAGACTTGATGTGTGAGCACTGTGAGATATTCCCCTTAGGGGATAGGAACACAGGAAGCTGCCATATACCGAGTCAGACCCTTGGTCTATCTAGCTCAGTATTGTCTTCACAGACTGGCAGCGGCTTCTCCAAGGTTGCAGGAAGGAATCTCTCTCAGCCCCGATCACCATATCGCTCTATTTACAGAGAAAAAAGTCCCTTTTAATTTATGGGAAACGAGGTGGCGTTTATATCACCAAGTACTGCCACATAATAATAATAATAATAATAATAATAATAATAATAATAATAATTCTATACTGCCCTTCCAAAAATGGCTCAGGGTGGTTTACAAAGAGAAATAACAAACAAATAAATAAGATGGAACCCTGTCCCCAAAGGGCTCATATTCTAAAAAGAAACATAAGATAGATCCCAGCAACAGTCACTGGAAGTACTGTGCTGGGGGTGGATAGGGCCAGTTTCTCTCCCCCTGCTAAATAAAGAGAATTGCCACCCGGCTATGCCATGGCTCCCAGAGGACCAGCAAGAGTGTTCCCAAATTACCTGCCAACAGAAAGTTAGTGAGCTAGGCACGACATTCAGGGAAACCCACCCACATTTCTTAAAAGAGTGTGTGGTAGCCAAAGAGTGTGGCAGCGAGTAAGCAAGCTGTTAGAGTGGAAAAAGAGACTTGGAAAAAGAGACTTTTGTAGGCCACCTCTGGAGGTATTTAAAATCTCACTCCACCTCTTCTCCTTGTTCGAGCAGCTACAGGGAACTCTCCAGGGTGCTGAAATCCTGACTGCCCAGGGTTGGCCTTGCCTGTGCCTTCAGGTCATGGTGGAGATCATGGCTCAAGTCCCCTTAGCTAAGTAGGGTCCACCCTGGTTGCATATGAATGGGAGACCTGGTGTGTATAGACTGGAAGATATTTCCCTCAGGGGATGGAGCCGCTCTGGGAAGAGCAGAAGGTTTCAGGTTCCCTCCCTGGCTTCTCCAAGAGAGGGCTGAGAGAGATTCCTGCCTGCAACCTTGGGGGAGCCGCTGCCAGTCTGTGAAGACAATACTGAGCTAGATGGACCAATGGTCTGACTCAGTATATGGTAGCTTCCTTTGTTCTCCTGGCGGCGAAGATGGGAAGAAGCAACGGTGCGGCAATGACACGGCAGCGAGGCCCCTCACCCCCAGAGGTAATGGTGGGGGGGCCTCACAGATGAAGAGTGTGTGGTTTCGGTGCTGGTGGCCCCCACCTAACATTGTACCCAGGCCACCAGGAATAGAAAAGGAAAGGTGTCTTTTAGAAAAGATATCTTTGCTATGACAACTATTCCCTTGTAACGGTGATGGCTGTTTTGACTAGAAAATGCTGGCTTCTTAACCAAAGTCTCTTCTCTCTGCAATCTGGCTCTTATTTGACGACTGAAACGAAAGAAGGCTTGGGTCTTGTTCCTTTCATTCTATTATTTTTCTCAAGATTTTTCTCCCCTTTGAAAAATGCTTGTCTTAGGCAGTTGTTGCAGTCTGCATTTTTACAGATACCCACTCATTCCCGTGCTACCTTGAACCCCATAACCAAGCCCTGCTAAGGGGGCAGGAAGGGCAGGGCCATTATACCCAGACTCCCCAGCATTCCCTTGCAGGGGATTGCTAGATGAATTGTGATGGCAGCAAGTATTTTGGTTTCCTCTTCGTCGTGAAATGGTCCCACCCTCAACTTGCTTTCCAGTTTCTGGTCCCCTGGAGAGATTCCAGATGGTCTTTTCACTTTGGAAGGGCACGTGTGCGTTATATCATCCAGATTGAAGCTGAAGTCGACATGGACTATCCAGGAAAACTCCATGTACGATTCGGCAAACATTGTGTTACTACACCTGCTTCTTCCTCCCTCTGCAAGGTTTGTTCTTCCTCTGATATGCTTGAGGATCCTAACTTTAATCAGAGTTTCCACCAATTTACCTGGGACAGACATCTGGCTGACTTATCCTGTCATTTCCCGAACATATGCATATACATATACTGTATATATACAAATAAAGAATAACATTGGTGTTTATTTTATTTATCAAATGTGTACACTGCCCCAAACTTTCATCTCTGGGCGGTTAACAATAGCATAACACAAGTTAAAAACATATACCAAAAAAAATCAAAACAATTTAACAATTTAAAAATAAACCAGAGATTAAAACCTAAAACAATTTAGGAAGCTGAGGAAGCTCGGGTGAAATGATGGGTTTTCAGGTGTTTTTTTGAAAATTGCCAGAGATGGGGAGGATCGTATCTCAGCAGGGAGCTCATTCCACAATCTCGGGGCAGCGACCGAGAAGGCCCCGTCTCTGTGTAGCCACCAAACGAGTTGGCGCTAACTGGAGACGTCAGATGACCTCAATGGGCGGTGGGGCTCGTAGTGAAGAAGACGCTCTCTTAAATGCCCAGGGCCTAAGCCGTTGTTGCAGTGCTGACCACCTCCCAGTGCCCTTGCAAGGGTCATTGCTAAAAGGGAGGGGAGGACAGGATACACCTTCAGAGGCTGCCAGACACACACTACTTTTTGCAACCCAGCAGCTAAGAATCAGTGCAGTGGTTTGGTCAGGATTGTTGAAGAAATCCAGGCGCTTAGAGAGTGCCTTCTTCTGCATGATCTCCACCGCACGTTAAAGTCCTCTGAGGAGGTCCGTCTCCAGTTACCACCGGTTCGTTTGGTGGCGACTCAGAGGCGGGGCCTTCTCTGTAGCTGCTCCTGGGCTGTGGAATGCACTCCCGGCAGAAATCCGTAATTTACCGTCTTTTTGGCCGGGCCTTCCAGAGTTTTTGAACGGTTGTAAAATGTTTTAAACTGTTTTAAATAAATAATTAAAATTGGCTTTTATTTGGTTTTTATAGTTTTGATTTTAGTTGTTAACTGGTTTTAATTGTTTTTGTTTTGTTGTAAACTGCCCTGAGCCATTTTGGAAGGGCCGTGTATGAATCAAATAAATAAATAAAACCATAAATAAATGTGCTCGTAGCCTGCTCCGTGGGATGTGGTTCAATGTAAGCAAGTGTAAAGTGATGCACATTGGGGCAAAAAAACTTCCAACTTCACATATACACTGATGGGGTCTCAGATGTTGGTGACTGATCAGGGGAAAGATCTCGGCGACGTGGTGAACTGCTCACTGAAAGTGTCGACACAATGTGTGGCAGCTGTCAAAAAGGCCAATTCCATGCTTGGAATCACAAGGAAGAGAGTTGGAAAATAAAACCCTTGCTAACTTGACAAGGAGGCACCTTTTAACGTGGCAATTCTCTTTATTTAGCGGGGGGGGGGGGTAATTGGCCCTATCCACCCCCAGCACAGGACCTCCAGTGACTGTTGCTGGTGTGTGTCTTATGTTGCTTTTCAGATTGTGAGCCCTTTGGGGACAGGGAGCCCTTATTTATTTATTTGTTTGTTTGTTTATTATTTCTCTGTGTAAACCGCCCGGAGCCATTTTTGGAAGGGCGGTAGAGCAATCGAATAAATAAATAAATAAATAAATAAATAAATGTTATAATAATATAATACTCTTCTACAAATCTAGGGTACAGCCACATTTGGAGTGCTGCATACAGTTCTGGTCACCACCGTATAGGAAGAAGGACGTTGTAGAACTGGAAAAGGGAAGAGAGCTGGTCATGCTCCCCTGCAACTGGTATTTGGAGGCATCTTGCCATTGAGGCTATAGCCCCCGGACTAGTAGTAGCAACTGATAGACCTGTCCTCCATGCATTTGTCCAAGCCCCTTTTAAAGCATCTGCAGGCAGAAGGTTCCAAGTTCCTTCCCGGGCTGGAACTTCTGCCTGTATGTAACCTTGGAGAAGCCGCTGGCAGTTTATACTGAGCCTATAGACCAATTGCCTGCCTGAGCAGAAAGCAGCTTCCTATGTCCCTATGATCTGAACCTATGACTTTGAGGGCGGGCTGCCTGTAAACTTGGAGAAGCCGCTGCCAGCCTGGGTCCACACACTACTGAGCAAGATGGACCAGGGTCTGACTCGGTAGAAAGCAGCTTACTATGTCTCTATCTGCAAACCGGGATGGGCTTGTCACTCATGCCCCTTAAGGGCAAAGCGCTTTTCTGGCTGCTGAAGAGCGACCTCGCCCCACCGCAGCGGCGGCGAGCTGGACTGCACTGGACGAACGAGGGCTGCGCTTAGGAACGCTTCTTCCCCGGAACGTCAGCGGTGACGGCGCAGTTGCTGCGTGCAGGGGAACGCTTTGAGCGACGGACCCAGGCAGGGGAACCCTTTGAGGGACGGACCCACGCCTTCCTCCGAGGGTGAGAATGGCGGCGGGAAGCGGCGCGGAGGGAGCTCCGTGTCGGGCGAACGCCGAGGCGCCGGGCGCAGCAGCGGTGACCCCGCAGCTGCAGCGCGACAGGCGGCTGGTGTGCGTGGAGTACCCCGGCGTGGTGCGGAACGTGGACAAGATGCTGCTGACCCTGGGGGGCGAAGAAGGGGTCTCTCGGGTGAGGGGGCAGAATGGGCGGTGGTTAGGGCTCGGATTCGGCTTGGTGGGCGGGGCCGGCGAGACTAGCCCCGCCCCCGGCGGCAAGCCCCGCCCCCGGCTGCTGCAAAGGTCCGCCGGCGGGACTTCAAAACACAGGCTCGCACTAAATCAACTTAAGCTTAACATTATGTTGTTTAAAAAAATATATATTATTATTATTACTAAAAAAATAAAATAAAAAGGGCCCTCCCACCTTTTCGCTCCGGGTCTCTCCAACTGGGGTTCCTGGATGTTGCTGGGCTACAGCCCCCATCACCCCCTGCTGCAATGGCTGGCTGTTGTGGCTGAGGGTGATGGGCATTGTAGTCCAGCAACTTCTGGGCACCCAAGGTTGAGAACCCCCCAGTCTTAGGAACACAGGAAGCTGCCTCCTACTGAGTCAGGCCCTTGGTCTATCTAGCTCATTATTGTCTTCACAGACTGGCAGCGACTTCTCCAAGTTTGCAGGCAGGAGTCTCTCTCAGCCAGATCTTGGAGATGCTGCCAGGGAGGGAACTGGGAACCTTCTGCTCTTCCCAGAGAGGCTCCATCCCCTCAGGGAAATATCAAGTCTCCCATTCAAATGCAAACCAGGGTGGACCCTGCTTAGCTAAGGGGACAAGTCATGCTTGCTACCACCAGACCAGCTCTCCTCTCCTTAGCTGAAGATGACTATATATTGAAGAATTATAGAGAGAGCCTTCAAGGCCCATCTTCTTAGCCTGGCTTCTAGTGATATTTAGGTTTAATGTTAATTTTAATCTGCTTTTAAATGTTTTTTTGCCTAATTTTAATTGGTATGTAGTTTTGATTTTAGTGTCAGCCGCCTTGAGCCACTTTCGGAAAGGCAGTATATAAGTCAAATGCATACATACATGTTTTTTTTAAAAAATGCCCATATGTTTGCTGAGATATTTTCCCTCCAGGCAACAAGTATTGTACAGTACTCAAAAGTTGCTGCTTGGTGGGGTGAAGGGGAAGGGTTGAGGCAGGAGTGGGGGGGGGGGTCGTTGTCTTTCCTCCTGTCTCTCCCACCCCCATTTCTAAAAGGAATCAGGCTGCCTCGAAAGCCTCCTTGCCCTGGGAAGCTCCTCTAAGGGAGAGGCTGTGCTCTGTGTGTGCTTAAAGGGAGTCCTTCTTTTCATCATTTTCATAGCTTGGAAATTAAAACAGCGACTGAGAATTGGTTTTGGAGCAAGGTCCCCCCACGTGAGCCTTCCCTCCTTGCTCCATCACACACACACAGAGCTAGTCATGAGTTAATTGGGTTGGATGCACTTGGGGCTGTGTGGCATTTGGCCTCTTGTTTAGGTATAAATGGTTGCGTATTGGCTGCAATCCTAAGCATGCTTACATCAGAATAAATCATACAGTGCAGTGGGACTTGGCTTTAAAAGAGGCATCGACATTCATGGAGGAGAGGTCTATCAATGGCTACTAGTCTGATGGCTGTAGGCCACCTCCAGCCTCCGAAGCAAGATGCCTCTGAATGCCAGTTGCAGCGGAGCAACAGCAGGAGAGAGGGCATGTTCTCACCCTCTTGCCTGTGGGCTCCCCAGAGGCATCTGATGGGCCACTGTGTGAAACGGATGCTGGACTAGATGGGCCTCCTTGGGCCTGATCCTGCAGGGCTGGTCTTATGCTTCTGGATCAACAGGCATAGGATTGTGCTATCAGTGGCGTACAGTACAAAATAACAATGAAAATCTGTTGAGCAGAATAGCAATACAATACTATGTAAAAGACTGAAAATAAGACACTGAACAAGCTTCTGCCTTGTCATCCTTTCCTCTTGTTCCCATCCTTTTGCTATCTTTCCTTCCCACTCCCGCTGCTAAAGTTTAACTTTAGATAGTAAGAGATCTGCCTCTTTTGCTTACAGTATACAATAGAACAATGGCATATTTATTGTCAGCTTGGATATCTCAGGGGAATTTGCTGCCACAACCTGTGGCAAGAGTCATTAGCTTAGATGGCTTGTAAAAAAAAAAAGGAAGGAGAATTTTATGGAGGATAAATGTATCAACAGAGACAGTGTTCCCTGTAAGAGGAATTCCCAGGTGTTGTTGACTACAACTCACATAATCCCCAGCCAAAGGCCATTGTAGCTTGGTATTCTGAGAGTTCTAGTCAACAACATCTGGGAATCCCTCTTACAGGGAACACTGAACAGGGCAAAGGATAGCTAAATGGAGCCTCCATAGTCAGAGGCAGTATACTCCTGGGTGCTACATGCTGGAGGCAAGCAGTAGTGTAAAACCCTCGTGCCCTATTTTGGGGTTCCAGAGGCATCGGTCTACCTGATGTTTTGAAATGGAAGAAAGGAGGAAAGCTGGTCTTGTGGCAGCAAGCATGAATTGTCCTTTTTGCGTCCTGTCATAGAGATCAGTTGCAGGAGGTGTCAGGTTGGATCTAATGATTATTCCCCCTTTGTTAGATCTATGTGGATCCTAGCAGAAGACTTGAGCTTTACTTCCGCCCCAAGGACCCCTACTGTCACCCGGTGTGTGCCAACCGCTTCCCCACATCTTCCATGCTGCTGAAAGTGAAAAAGAAAACCAGGAGGAAGTGGACGGAAGCGGGAGATCTAGAGGAAGAAGTCAAG